>NC_045697.1:29449884-30049884 GCF_009834535.1 Camelus ferus
CTGAGACTCAACTTTAAAACAGATTGCAGAGAAGAGGGGAAAAAAAGAAAGGTGGGAGTTCAGGGAACTTGGGTGATTGGGAACTCAGGTGAATGAGGATGAGCAGGGAGAGAAAAGATGCAGAACCAGCGGCAGGATCCAGAGCTGACAAAAGGTCCGAGGTACAGAAACCAGGCATGGAAGTAGCTTGGAGGGTTTATGAGGCAGGGTACAGAGATGTGCTTAATTTTTTACATTTCTGCAGAGAGTGTACTGTCAAGGTTCATATTCAATTTCTGCAGTAGTAGCGAGGCCACACCTGGGGGCAAAGCTAAAACTGGGGCACCTGATGACGTGACACAGGACGGCGCCAGCCTGGGGCACTCACCGGCCGTTGTCGCGGCCCACGCCCCACACACGGATGCTCACGATGGGCTGTGCGTGGAGCACGCTGCGGTCCATGGGGTCCACCAGGCTCAACGTGTCGTTCTCCAGGACCAGGTACATGTCCTTCCCCTGGGGTGCGACAAGAAGACAGGTTACCTTCTTCACAAAGCTACATGTCCTCGTCCTCAGGATGTTCCTGGCTATACCGGGACGTCATTTCAACCATTAAAAAGCCACCCCTGGGGTCTGTAACTTGTTTTCCTAAGAGAACAACAGCCCCTCCTGATTAAAATACTCATAAATCTTTCATCTTCCCCTCACGTGCTCAATTTCTCTCTCCTCCAGAGCCTCTGAAATGTGTCCCTAGCCTGCTTTCTAGTGGGCTCTTATTTTTAATTATTTACACTTTGAATCTTAACTCTAAGGAAAAAGGCTAATGGCGGGTTCCCTGGAGAATCTGGTCTCTTACTAACTCCAAATCTGTCATCCTCTCATAACCCCTCTCTCCCTACTCCTTCCGCTCTGGCCAGACCTACCAGGCAGCCCCTGCACGGCCTTCCCAGGCTCACAATGTCTGTCTCTTCTCGGCTTTGTGACACTTCTCGGTACTACAACAGCTAATGTTCACATGACTTTACGGCATCTCAGACTCACTGGGGCGTGGCCCCCAACGCAACTGTCACCTGATGACCCCACCCCTTTGCCAGGCAGCTGTTTTCCTGGCTAACAGACTCTGAAAGGCTTTGTTTTGACTGACATCACCTGATACATTAAACTTGCTTGGTAGGATATGACCCATAGCGAGGTCAAGTGCCCCCTCACTGAGCTGGGTGATGCATTTCCTTAGGATTGATTCAGCTCACAAACCACAACTGGTCTTCACAAAGACAAGAGGGGCCATGTTCATCAGTTAACTCCACCGACAAACTTCGTGTTATTGGACAGAACCAGTGACAGTTTCCAGCTGGTGATCTGAAGTGAGAACGGCTGGCTGAGTGTGGAGTCTCCCTGAGTGAAAATGCATCGTGGCTTCTGCTGAGTTGATTGAGCACGCTTATGTCTTCCCATATGCGCCCTTTCCGTTTTCCCATGAGCACTCAGCAACTCCTAGCTGACCACTGTAAAGGCTTGCCTGCTGATTTCATGTGATTCTTATAGCAAATTTGGAACTTTTACTCATTACTTTCCTCTCTGAAACAATCTCAACTAACATTTCAAAGGGGAATTACTTTGTTCCCAGTGAGAAAGACTATATAGTTATCAGTTCCATAACTCAGGAACGACATGGATTTTCAGACTGTAAATAAAGAAGAAAGGGGGAGGCGTGGGTCTTCCTCCCAGAAGGCAGCTTCTGGAGACTGGCAGACCCAACTCTGCATGGAGGCCTAGGGGGTTTCTGGGCCCTGAAGTCCGTCCGTGGCTCCCTGGGGACTTGGGATACCAGGGTAGACTCTGTCACTGAGGCACTGAGAAATGCCCTTTCCCAGGGCCCGTCCTCCCCGGGACCACAGGTCATCACAGGTGCTCCGCGCCTACACTGCCTGCCTTCACAGGAAAGTGCACCCCCCCACACCTTCAGTGCCCCCAGTACCACGTCTCACGGAACTCTGTGAACAGTCTGCCGTGAATTATTCCCACCCGTTACTTACCTCTCCCCAGATGCCGACTGTGTCTCGGATGTCATTTTTGCAGTAGGAAAGCTGCCTGATGCAGTTGTTGACGGCAACGCTACTCTTGCCAGGGGCGAGGTCCTCCTCTGCCATCTCCACCCACCCCAGAGAGCGCACAGCAAAACACTAGGAGAAAAGCCAGAGAACAGGAGGTTAGTCTTGGCCACCGGTCAACTTACACTAAAACCCTCTACAAAGTGTGCTGACTGTGCCCTCAATTACTACAAAATGTCCAATCATCTAATTTAGTAATTAGCCCTCGATTGTTGGAAAATGAAATTGTGGCTATTTTTTGCTATTAAAAACGTGCTTTCATGAGAATTGGTCTCGGAGCTTGTCATTAGCACCAAATCCTGAAAAGCCTGCAGAGTGGACCAACCTGTGAGATACCTTAGCACACATGTTCCATTCATTCTTTTGTCATTTAGAGATACTGAGTTGAGATCATGCTCCTTATCCTCCTTTTAAAAGTTCAAGTATTCATTTTTTTTAAAAAAATTAAGTATCATATGCGTATTGTAACAAGTGAAAAAATCCAAAATTGTACAAAGAAATTCATGGGACATGAGAGGGCGATCTGGCAACCACATCTGCCTAGCTGTTAATCTCCAGGGCTGCCAGGTGCCTGGAAGTGGGGTCTCTCATCGCAACCTGTGGTCCGGGGCCTCCCCAAGGCTGCACATCAATTGAAGAGATCACCTTCCCCAGGACAGGAGAGGCAGACAAGGTGCCACACTTCTGTGGAGCCAGGAGGCTGGGTCTCAAATAGCATCTTCTAAAGTTTCCACAAGTGAACTTCATAAAAAGTGAAGAAATGCAGCAAACGGTCCCAAAGTGACCACATTCAACCTAATTCAACCTTCCACATCTCAGCCCCCACACCCAGACTAGGTGCCTCCTTCCTGAATTGCTAATCACACCTTCTGGGGGGGGGAACTACCAAAATACCAAAGACAACCTAGTTATGCTAACAGAACGTGGATCCTCCCATCCTGGGGGGAACAACAGAACCTCGGTAACTGCCTGGAGCGGAGCAGCTCCCGTGCGCCGATGGGCACATGATGCCCTTTACAAATAAGCCATGAAGAGAGGGTCATCCCTGCAGCAACTGCAGAAGCTAGGCAGGACCCTGCATCCCGGGGAAAGGTCCTGGGAGACACCCTCACATTTCAACTGCGCGTGTGCATCTGCTGCAGAGAAGCTGCTCAAAGGGAAGAGGATGTCCACAGGTACAACGGCTGCCCCCTCTGCAGTTCTGCTCCCTTAGCCCTGTGACCAAACTGCTCCTCCGGGGGGACATGTCAGAAATGCCACCGGTGCACAGCACAGCACAACCGCACAGGCCTCCGCCCAGAAGCACTCATTTTCTGCTCCCTCCAGGGGGCACCGTGCAGCTAAGGAATCTCCCTTCCTTGCTGGTTCCCAGCATAGTCCCTAGTGGGTAAAATCACCATGCCACAACCTACCTTGACCTGCAATTTTGATCGTGTTACCCATCTTATAATGGGAAAATTCAACTTTTCCACCTTCACCAAATATGTGGAGGTTTTCCTCCATACCAGCAAACTCCCTTTATTTGAGAACATTTATTCTATCCTGACCCCGCTGGAAAGCAGAAAATAATCACAGCACATCTGTACCATCTGATACAGACAAGAAGGCATTGTTCAAATGTCCAAAGGCATGAATTCATTTACTTCTCACCTCAATCCTAAGAGCTCAATACTAAGTTACTGTACCCATTTTATAGATAACGAAAGTGAGTGAAGCACAGGGTTGATAAGAGGTGGACCCAGGATTCAAACCCAAGCAGTCTGACCTCTGGGTCTGACCTCTCTTAACGACCCTACCATACGTCTGTGACCTCCTTGGGGGGACAGCATCCGATGGGGCCAGGCTCAAGAACACAGCCAGTGATGTCAATACAGTTTGAGTGTATGCAGCCCAAGAGCAGGGACAGCCTAAATTAAAGTCTTAGCCCTGACTTACAGGTACTGTGATCTTGGCCAAGTAACTAACAAAGTCTTAATTTTTTTTTTAATTTGCAAAAATGGAAATAACAGTTAACAGTTACCTCAGAGGGTTCTCATGAGGATAAAACAATATAACACAAGTAGAGAACCTAGCACCTAGAAAACACTCAATGAACATTTGCCACGTGAAAGAGCCAACAAATACGGTGCCATGTACATCTTAACTGGAGTCGTCAAAGTGGGGAATGAAAGGAGATTTGTCATTAGCGTGACCCCGTGTTCCAATTGTCCATTGGATGGTTCTGGTTTATGTTTGCTGTTCTGGCAAAAGTATTAAAAGCAGCTCCTTTTACTCTCAAAAGTGTCCTCATTTGCATAATAATTTCTGGCATGGAAACCAAGGCTTGGATGGGATACTGAGAAATGCCCAAGTGGAAACCAGGTGGAACCAGGTGGGTTCAGGATCAGCAGAAGCTGCTGTCAGTATGGCACCCTGGTGACCCTGCGGGGTGGGTGAGCCCAAAGACACCAGTATTACTGTGGGGTGGTCCTACGCCCTAAAACTAGAAGCCAGGGACACATCCCCCCACTTTCTCTAACTGCCTACCACAGAACCCTACAGCCTGTAAATACTAAATGAATTTATTAACAATAAGGAAGGTGAAAAAGAATACTGGTTGCTTTTTGTCCCTTGAGTCCAAGAGCACCTGGGTTTCAATCTAAACAAGCTCAGTAAAATCAATGGTATTTCTGTCGGCGGAGAAATGCCAATGGCTAACTCCACGACAGCACATTAAGTGTACTGTTTCCTCATGCTGATAAAAAGGAAACAAGAGCCCTCCCGATATAATGAATTTATGCAAATTTCCGTATGTAATTCTACTGTTGTAATTTAGTTTCTGATCTGAAAAGCTTCACCACCAGTCCCTGTGGCCAAAGAAAGAGGAAACAGGTGTATGAAGGCGGTAGGGGAGGTGGGGGGAGAATCGAGCTTGACCAAGAGTGAGATCCATTTTCTGTCAAAGAACCAAGTGGCATAGAGTAACCTGTGCTATTTGGTGCTGCCCCCGTGCAGCCAGGAAGGTTTATGACCACCATTACTTTTCCTTAAATTGGGGAAATAACACCAAGCAGAATAGCTCTGGGAATGAACACTCACGCCAGAGAATGGGAGGAACTCAAAGTATTCAATGAAAATATGTAATCAAATATTCAATCAATCTGCCTTTTAAAATATTTTTTTCAAGTTTTGAAAAAAAAAAAGTCAACATTTACACTTTGATGCTTATTCTTCAACAGCTCTTTTCCGAAAGTGCAAAAATGAGTAACAAATGGTTCAGGGTACGGACTGTGCATCAGATGGATTTCAGTTCAAATCACGAGTTCGCTACCTACTAGCTTATGACTTTGGGGAAGTCACTTCAGGTCTCTAAGGGTCCGTTTCTTCATCTGTAAAATGGGAATAATGTTCTTACCCTGCACTTCACAGCACTGTCATTGGGACTGAGATGACGCAGGTTAAAATGTTTAGCATAGCGCCTGGCAAATAATAACTCAATAAACATTTATTATGCTATTTTGATAAATTTTAACTTTTTTCTATGTGTGGATTTTAAAGATTCCTCCAGTTTAATGGATCTCAGACAAAGCTAAAACACCCAGAGAGCTTTGTTAAAACACAGAAAACTGGACACCATTCCCATAGTTTCTGATTCAGCAGGTCTGGGCAGGGCCTCCAAATCTGCATGCCTAACAGTCTCCCAGGTGATGCTGAAATTGCAGGCCCGGGGACCACACCTTGGGGACCACTGCTGTAGACAGAATGACCCCTTCCTTACTCAAAGTCATGCTACTCCTACGATCGGTCCTGAAAGGAAAATCTGGGTTCAGATCCCAGGACTGCCACTTACTATTTGTGATCCAGGGCAAGTTAGTTAACTTCTCTGTACCTCAGTTTCCTCATCTGTAAAATATGGACATTAAAAATATCTGCCTCACAACAGTCTGTCATGTGCTGTGAGGATTAACCGGGCAGAGTTTGCCACCACGAGTTACCACGGGCATTTAGGTGCCCAGACACGGCCAGTGCTCTGTGTAACCACTGAGGGATGAGGACAAAAAGGAAATGACACCAGAATTTATGGCAACACTAAACTATAGATATTAAGAAACTAAGAAAGGTCACAGAGAAAAGCTACAATCCAGTCTAGCACTATAAATGTAACCCTGCTGAACATGCATTTATAGACTTGCTTACCATTCAAGCCTACTTACCCTACAGCACAATAACACCTGTGTATTCATGTCAACAAACATTTATTGAGCACCTATTCGTTCCTGGAGACAGAAATGAGCCTGACACGGAGAAGACACAAAGCGGGAATCTATGACACAGAGGCACACAGATGTGCTAGTGGCTCCAGGAAGGAGCAGTCTTTTCACTCGGAGAAAGGGAGCTATGGACAGCTTCCTGAAGGGTGTGGCACTGAGCCGAGCCTTGGAGGATGGGTGGGTTCATTCATTTAACAAAGATTTACCGACACCTGCTATATGCTAGGTTCTGGAGGCACAGCAATGAACCAGACAGTCCAAACGCTCAGCTCTGAGTAGTATTTCAAAAAGCTGGAAGGGCGTATTCATTTGTCTGTGACACCAGAGGTCACACAGCTCCACTGACATGAACCACGAGTGAGGCACAGTGGGATGTGGGCGGGGGAGCACGAGCACACTGATTCAGGGCCCAGGTTTTCAAGTCACTGACCTGGAGGACAGTCAGGAAAAGGTGGTTACTATTTTCGCAAGGTCTCTGATCTCTGTCATAAGTGTCAGGATTGGGGAACACCACCAACAGTCAGCCAGTCAATCCTGTTTTGTTTCTCCAGCTAATGATCAAACATCGTGGGTGGTTGGGGGTGAGGAGAGGCCCTGGGGCCTGGTGAGGACGGATGCTCTGTCTTCAGGCTGCGTCCTTCTTATCAGCCCACCTAAGAGTCCACGGACCTTGGAGATCCATGGATAGGCTTCAGGAGGTTCTAAATATCCTGAAAATATATCCAAAATTATGCATGTATTTGCATAGTATGGAAAGAGGATCCAAAGCTTTCCAAAGGCTCTGGGAATATAAAATACTTTAAAAGAATCCTCAGGAGTTTGGATACGGGAGTACTCACTCATCAAGACATCAATTAAGGGGAAAAGCTGACTAGCTGATACCACAGTTCTTTTCTGAGCAGTGGATGGGGAAGGTGGTTAAACGGCTCTCCATAAGAACTGATAGGGAGTTCAGGGGCGAGCAGAAGCAGCGAAAGGAAAACAGGGGGCAGGAGAAAGGGCCGCACAGCCTCTGGGGAAGCACAACCTCTGAAGTGGCAGGCAGACCTGAACAGCTGAGAAAGACGAGGGAAATTCAACAGCCAGTTTTGAAAACCAGTATCTGTTTTTGATGCAATGCGAGTCCCTCAACGTGACCCTCGATGCTCTGTAACGGCAGGAGTCCATTACAATGGGACAGCTGAAGTCATCAGCAGTGAAAAGAGGAAGGTACACTCCTCCCTGGGGAGGCACTTGGCAGCGAGCGGAGAAGTACTGGCCAAGGCCTCAGAATGGGGAAAAGGGAGTCGACACAAGGCAAACGTAAGCCCAGGGAGCGGGCAGAACTTTGGGGAAGAGCAGGGACTTCCAGGGGATGTGAGGCTGGGATTCAAGCCCGTCTCACCTGGATTCTGAGAGCATGGTGATCCTGCTGCGGCCTGCACTACGCAGAGCTGCTCTGCGAAGACTTTTTATCTCTTGCTTTTGGGGTCAGGTGGGAAAAAAAGACACATAATCTTGCTGTATGTGACTCTGAGGAAGGACCTTTTGAATAATTGCACAGCCCACATGTGAGCATGAGAGCATGTTTTTAAATTTCATCCTGGTGGCCAGAGGCAGGGAGGGTACAGCGCAAGTGGCAGAGCACATGCTTGGCATGCATGAGGTCCTGGGCTCAGTCCCCAGGACCTACTTTAAATACATAATTAAATACATGAACCTAATTATCTCTCTCCTCCCCCGCAAAAAATTCATACTGGTTGTCAGAATAATGTAACCATTTAGGGTATGTACATCACATGTGATAGCCTACATCCTGGGACATCATCCTAAGAATTTGGAACAGCCCTCTGCCCTCCTGTTTCCCAGGTACTGCAAGCATCAGACGCAGCATGGACCCGATTTCTGCCCACAGCCCAATTGTCTGACCATCCAGACTTTGCCAAGAAATAAGGCAGCCAGTAAACAAAGGGCTGTGACCTCAAATGACTTTCGGAGTCTGTTCTAAAAATGCATAGGTTTTTCAAGGTTCAAAATATCTTCCTTGGACATGGCTTCCGTAATAGGGAAGTCTTTAGCAAATCAGAGTCTGTGATCATTACACATAGATCGTTGTTGTTATGGACACAGTTTGAAATAAAATTAGGTTTTGTTTGCTATTGCTTTTCTCTGAAACACAGAGATGCTTTCCAAATCCAGCATCTTAGTGGGCTCTCCCGGAGAGGTACCTGGGGACTCTGGAGTGGAGCGTGACCCAGTTCTCCATCCTCCATCTGGCTGAAGCAAGGAATCAGCCTGATTAATTATTCAGCACAGCAATGACCTCGGCAGCCAGGGAGGACCCAGACGGTATTCTACGCTGACCCCAGTGAGCAGTTTAGCTGTTCCTGATGTTTCTCCCCAGACTGTCTGCAACGTGGTGAGCATTTGGGCAGAAAACAAGACACCTGGCCCTTTGGGGTGCTGGACCCGCTCATGCCATTTACTTTACTCTCCCTCTGCCCTATTTTTCAGAACAAGATCACCCTACTGGAAAAACATATCCTATGCTAACAGCCTATGCTGACAGCTTCTGCTACAAAGAGGACAGTAAAATAACGTCCATGCAGTGCTTCTGGCGTGCCAGGCACCAAGGGCTGATCTATAATTGAAATATCATCTACAACATCCACCTCCTTGCCTGCCTGCTTGGCCCACTGCTGGCTGGTCGGTTCATGGAGCGTGGTTCCCAGCCAGGGTCACCTCTGTCTCTAGTAAATGACAGGCTCCGTCCCTATTAAACACTCTGGAAACCTGCAAAAGTCCGAAGGCAGGAACACCAGCCACATTCCCTGCATTTGGGAACCTCTCAGAGCATACACTAAGTTATCAAACATAAGAAGGGAAAAGATGAAGGCAGCTAAGAAGTAGCGCCTTCGGTCCTCGCTCACGCACAACGTGGAGCCAAGCAGGCTTCTGGGACTGAAAGCTTCAGGGACTTTAAATCTTTAAATGAAAACGTAAAGATTCTCCCGAAGTCTGCGTCTTGACTTCCCCCACTCTGTGCCAGGCCCCAAGTCAGCCCCTGCCCGCGATGACTACTCCACAGTTGTTCCCTCTGCTTTATGAAAAGTGCTTGCTGACTCACCGCTCCACCACATCAAGAAAAGCCATCATTTCGAGATTTACAGGAACTGAGGTTTGATGTGCTGCGAAGCACACACAGGGGCGGACTGAGCTCTGATTCCACACGGACTTTAAATATTTCACTGTCGCCGGGGTGTCTTTGCTTCCTTACTCTTATTCAGAGGAAGCAAAAATCCCCTCATTGCTCCTCACTGAGTGAGCTCTTTGGTAGATGAGCCAGTCCACCTGGGCAGAGCAGTGGGGCTGCAGCCTGGGCTCAGCCTGTCCCTCAAGTTGGGGGTGGTACATACACTGCATTAGATTTTGATTTCCAAGATACACATTTGAGCAGCACTGAAATCATGACACCAACACAACTTGCTTTTAATTTAAGATGTGATTTTTGCACAGCAATGAAATCCTGACATCCATATGCCTAAGTATTTATTATTATCTTAAAAGCAATATTCTCACCAGGGCTTCAGTGAGGGGATTTCAGGCCGAGAATGAGGGGAGAGGGAATTTCCATTTATTGCGCTCCTATGCCAGAGGCTCTTTATTAGCTATCTAACTCCATTTAAATTTTCCCAATCAAGTGAGCGAGGCATTCCACCCATTTTTGAGAAGAGGAAGCTGATTCCTAAAGGAAGCCTGTCAAGTTTAAGGTTTCGTAAAACTTTCTGGCAAATCCGACGCTGGGACAGTGAGGTCGTCATACTTAATCCTAACACTGTGAACATGGTGGTGAGGAGGGGTTGGGGCGGGGGAGACTGAGGTGGCGGACAGGAGTGTCACACACAGCTTTGCTACGAGTGTGTGTGTGTGTTACATACTGAGTGGGAAAAATCCACGTCTCCTTGACTACTCACACAGAACTTCACTTCTGACACCTCTAGTCACTAAATTGAGGGGAGGTCCCCACACCAAGCAACTCCCTGCAACACCAGCTGGGTGTGCTAGAATTTAACTCAAATTCTGACACTATCTACTTGGAGAGAGAGTCCAGTCTTTCAGGTTAAGGACTGAGACCCACAAGGCTGCTTGCCCACCCCACCCTCACTTTAGATGCCAGTTGCAAGTCCAGGCTGTGATCTGCACTTCTGACCAGCCAGCTATAAACAGGAGGCTCCCATGACCCCTCCTCAGGTTTGATTAATTTGCTGGAGTGGGTCACAAAACTCAGGGAAAGTTCACTCACTAGATTACCGGTTTATTATAAAAGGATATAACTCAGGAACATCCAGACAGAAGAGGACACGGGATGTGGGAAAGGGTGTGGAGCTTCCAAGCTCCCTCCGAGCGTGCCACCCTCCCAGCACCTCCAAGTGTTCACCAGCTTGGAAACTCTCTGAGCCCCGTACTTTAGTGGTTTCTATGGAGGCTTCATCACGTAGGCATGATCGACCATTAACTCCATTTTCAGCTCCTCTCCCCTCTCTGGGGAATGAGGGCAGGCTGAAAATTCCAAGCTTCTAATCATGGCTTGATTTTTTCTAGTGACCAGTTCCCATCCAGGAGCCACCACAAGTCATCCCTTAGGACAAAAGACACTGCTATCATCCAGGAAATTCCAAAGGATTTAGGAACTCTGTGTCAGGAATGGGGGCCAAAGACCAATCATCAGAACAAAAGATGCTCCTAGTGCTCTTACCACTCAGGAAATTACATGGGTTTTAGGAGCGCTGTGCCAGGAACGAGGGGCAGAGACCTGTGTGCGTGCACACGCATGTGTATGTATGTATGTGTGTGTGTATATATATACATATATATGCCAGATACTTTGTCTTACATATTTAATCAACTTAATTCACATGGCAACATATGAGATAGATATTATTATTATTCCTATTCTACTGATGAAGAAACTGAGGCACAGGGTGGTTGCTATGGACTGAACTGTGTCCTCTCAGAATTCATATATTGAAGCGCTCACCCCCAGTGTGACTGCATTTTGGACAGAGTGCCTTTAAAGAGGTAATTAAGGTTAAAAGAGGTCATAAAGTGGGCCTAATCCAGGAGGACCGTGTCCTTATAAAAAGAGGAAGAGATGCCAGGAATGTGAGCACACAGAGAAGAGGTCAAATGAGGGCACCGTGAGAAGGTGGCACCTGCAAGCCAAGGAGAAGAGGCTTTGGGAGAAACCACACCTGCTGCCACCGTGATGTTGGATGTCTAGCCTTCAGAGCTGGGAGAAAATAAACTCCTGTTGTTCAAGCCACCCAGTCTGTGTGGTATTTTGTGGTGGGAGCCCGAGCAGATTAACACTATTAATAGATTAACGCAGTGGTGTATAAACTTAAGGTAACCAGCTAGCATACGACAGAGTTGGCACTCAAACCCAAGTTTACGTGCTAACAAATTCCTGTCACCACGCCACGCTGCCTCCTAGGAGCGGCCACAGTGCAGGTTCTTCTAAGGCTGGGCTCGGGGTGTGGCTCACCCACACCTGGACCTCAGAGAGGGTCTGTCTGCACGCACGTGTGTGCACGCCCTCCCCACGGGGTGTGGCTCACCCACACCCGGACCTCAGAGAGGGCCCACCTGCACGCACATGTGTGCACGCCCTCACCACAGTCCTGAGTGCTCAACTGCCACACCAGGCTGACGCCACATCAGGAGGCCTGGTCCAGCTCTAAAGAAGCCCCAGAGAATTCAAGGGCAGGAACACACTGAGAAGGAAATATCTGCTGAACATGAAATGAGTACTCCAAAGCCCCCCTCAGGTCTAGACTTACTGCTTCAGGCTGGCCCTGAGACCTCTCAGGTCTACCCAGAGCTCCCACCATGAGGCACTAATTAGCCCCGAGGTCGTCCGGATGCTCTTGTGCACACTGTCCACCAGGGGGCACTATCACCCTTCTCCCTTCCTCCCTCCCTCCCTTCTCCCTCCCAACCCCCAACTCCTAGTAACAGATCCTTGGAGGTAAGGAGTCTCTGTGGAGGCAAAGGAAATAAAATGTAATCGGCTGCCTGGTACCTGTGTTCTCATCCGTCCAGGTCACAGCACCACCGTTCCCACCACGTTCTGGGGAGACCTGGGGCTGTGAGACTCAGGGACACCCTGTGGGAGGGGCCCAGGGGCAGCCCAGTGTGGGGCTGAGGCCTCTGGGGCTCCCGCTCTTTCTCTCATGTGAAAGGCTCTCTTCGGTTAAAGTAAGGCCGGTGTCCCGTGGCAATGCCCACAGTTACGGTTGCTCATCTACTACATGATGAGGGATTTACACACACTTAAAAAAAAATAAACACTAGCATGCCAATTGATTCATTTACAGAGACGAATGTAAGTCTGGCCAGATGCTCAGGTTGGCTAACAAGAGGATTTGTCCTCTGGAGGAGAGCCACTCCAGCTTTAACCACCAGCCCACTGCAGGCTGTGGAGCACAGAAGCGAGCCCGCGTCAACATCTTCACAGCAGAACCCTCGGAGATTCATCCATCGGGAGTGCGAGAGACAGGCCTCCGGGCTGTGATCTAACACACACACAGCTGACTGTATTAGTCACTTCCTGCCCAGGAACCAGGCTGGCATTATGAGGCCTATTTCTATCAATGGAAAAGTTGGGCAGAGGTGGGTTCAACCAAGAGACTTAGCCCAACGTTTCCACAGGTCACAGAGCAAATGAGACGTGCGCGTGTCTAAACATAACCTCGGAGGTACAGTGCATCAGGCATCTCCGCATCTAATCGTCATCCTCCTTCCAGCAGTGACCATTTCTCCAGTGCTGACTCTGTGCTGTATCATTTGCACACAGAATTAAGAGTCTGGACCTGCCGGGGAAGGCGGGGCGGCACTGACATTGACAGATCACTTTCCAAATGCTTCATGATTTAGAGCACGCGGCCCAACGTGTTCTCTCCGCCCGGCCAAGCCGGGGCTCCTTGTTTACTTTATGTGTGAGAACTGGAGGTCTGGAGCGCTGAGCTGAACCGCCCAAGGTCACAGTCGATACACAGCAGCGAGAACCTGATCCGAGGCTTGGTCTTCCAGGCGGACCGTTGTCTTGCTTTTACAGAAGAGGGAACCAGCTCCATGAAGTGCAGCAAAGTGACATGGCTGTGCGTCACCTGGCTCCCTGGCTCGTCGTGATCCCACTGTTCCATAAGTGGGGAAGCTCAATCCAAAGGAGGCACCTTGAGAACAGGCCTGTTCTGTGGACCTCTGAACGCCTACCTCCCGAAAGACAGTCTGGCACACGCTATGTGCCCAATAAGCACGTGTCAAATGAAGACACTCAAGCTGGTGGGGAGTTGGGGCAGGGTGTATATAGCTTAGTGGCAGAGCACATGCTTAGCATGCATAAGGCCCTGGGTTCAATCCACAGTACCTCCTCCAAGAATAACTAAATAACCTAATTACCTCCCTCCACCAAAAGAAAGGAAGGAAGGAAGGAAGGAAGAAAGGAAGAAAGAAATGGAGACAGACAGAGGTGCGGTGGCAAGAGAGGACCAGATCTGACCGGGAGTCCTGGACCACCACTCTCTGGCTGTACCCTCGGCAACATGACTGTCCTTAGTTTCTGCATCCTTGGAGGGAGAACTCCGCAGGTGCCGGTGAGGACTCAGGGGGTGCGTGCGCTGGCAGAGCCCGGCACAGACATTTCTGCTGCCGTAAAACGTATACAGCCTGGACTCTGAAGCCAAAGTACCCAGGTTTGAATCCCAGCTCCCTACTTAATGCCTGAGTGATGCAGCTTTCTAACCCGTAAAACGGAGACAATGGTAGGATGTATGTCCTCAGGAACGTCAGGGGCCATGAATGATATTGTCCATCTGATGTGCTTAGAATGGTATGAGATGAGTGTTCAGTGTTTTATGATGTTAGCTCTAAATTATCAACAATTCCTGATCTAGGCCATGCCTAGTGATATAAAAGTCATATAAAAACATCCATTTAGCCAGTAATGGGCGCTCAGGTCAAGTACCATGTGCCTCCAGGGGCCTCCAGTGTAAGACCAGAGGGCCAGTCCTTCTGGAGGGCTAAGCCCTGCCCAGCGTCCAGTCTAGTTCTTATCAGCTTATCAGGAGCCCCGTCCTCACTATGTCTTCACTAGCAGGTGGGGCCCTGACACAGCCCTGTATACGGGAGCCCACATCCAAGGGTCCTGGGACACACAGACTGAGGAACATCCGGAGCCCCTTCCATGTCTGCAGTCCTTCCAGCTCAGCTTCCAGGTGGTTCCTGACTGACACTCTGGGCTCAAGAGTCCTGCCCTGGAGCTGAGCCCCAGCAGAGCCAGGCCTGTCTGGGTGCCCGTGGGGTCCAGATGACTTATTAGCATGCTGTCCCTCCAGACCAACCCTGACTCTGAGCTAAAGATCACTGAGATGCTTGTGCTATGGGGGCCAGCTCATTAGATGGGATCCCCTGGACACTGAGCAGGCCTGCTGACCTTCAGTGAGCCTGATCTGGACGATTCCTGCACGCATCTAAGCAATGCCGGACAAGTACAGAACTCAGCATTTTGTTCAACTGTTCAAAAATTCAAAAGCTTCCATAAACAATGATTTCTTATATAGGGTGAAATGGTGGCTTTCTTCCAAAGGGACGGAGCAGAAGAGACACTTCTTAAACCTGATGCCTGACATGTCCAACGAGGGCGTCTGTCAAAGCCCACTAGCCAAACACCCCATCATAGCCCCCCCCACCAGACAGCCCCAAATCGCTACCGCCTGAGAACCAGGAGAGCTCAGAGTCACCATGGAGCATCCCCAAGAGTCATGCTCTGACAGTAACCACAGAAACTTCTCCTGGTGGGACAGTGAACACGTTACACAGAAGGAACTTCTGCTGCTGGAGACAACTCGAATGCCAGCAAAAGCTTAGTCCGTGGCAGGAGACGTCTGCTTCCCGGCCCACACCCTCAGAGCCTGAGGAAGGGCCCACGCGCAGCCAGGCCAGGCAGCTAGGCCGGCAGGATCCCGCGTCTGCTCCTGCCGACAAGCAGCAGATGTCTCCACTGCTGGGAACAGCGATCCGTACCCCCTGGAAGTGTGAATGGTATTTTAGTTTTCCCCCACGGACGTCTTGGAAAAGACTGAGAGACAAGCTGTATGGTCCACATGGCTGATTCACACTGTAGACTGTATTTCTGCCATCGTAAAGTTGAGAAATGTTATTTGCGGAGTAAGCATAGAGTGAAACCATAATGGATACCCAAGTGCTGCACGGAAAGCTGGAGATTTCATCTCGCCGGGGAAAGCAAGGCGGCCACGTGGGCTCTAAGAGGAGACACTGATCCAAAGAAAGGAGCAGAGAGGGCCTGCGGTCAAGAGACAGGCTGCACCCTCCGGGCTGGGGGCTGGGGACCAGGGACCGGGGGACAGTTGGGGCTGGGACACTGGGCAGACCGGGAGGTTACAGATCCAATCTCGACTCCTAATGAGTCTAGTGGTGACATGGAAAACGCAAAACCTGAACAGAGTATCATTCTTAACACTTAGCCAAATACTCTACAGGCTGTACCTGAGGCAATTCAGAATCTGATCCTCTTCTAACATGTGCCCAGTAGATGACCTCACTAATAATGATGCTACTTGGGTCTTGAACAAATTCTTCCTTTGAGCAGCTCAAGTGCAAACACAGCTGATCCTCATTATTTGCAGATTCCGTATCTGCACATTTACCTACTCACCAAAATTTATCTGCAACCTGCAGATGAATACACGTGGCGCTTCTCTGCTCACTCACAGGCATGCAAAGAGTGGCAAAAAAACCTAAGCCGCGTGACGTGCACGTCCCAGCTGAGGCTGCACAGCCCACACAACCTCTCTTGCTGCAAACAAGTGTCCTTCCCATCGTCTATTTAGCATCTCTCATTTTGGATCTTTGTACTTTCTCTTGGTGATTTTGCTGTTTAAAATGGCCCAGGGGGTAGTGCTGAAGTGCTTACTGTCTCATGTTCCCAAGCACAAGAAGGCTGTGATGTGCTTCACGGGGAAAATCTGTGTGTTAGATAAGCTCTGTCCAGGTGTGAGCCACTGTGCTGCTGGCTGTGAGCACAAGGTTAATGAATCATACATATTAATCAATATCTATCAAATGAGGTGTCTTTAAACACAAACACACATAAAATAAGGTTATGTATCGACAGGCTGACGGAAATGTGACCAGAGGCTGGCAGGAACCTAACCCTGAATGTTCGCTAGGAATGCTGTATTTCAGTATTTGCTAATTCAATGTTGGCAGTGCTTTTAAAGAACTTTATAGACCCACTATCGTAGCAGGAATCAATTATACCTGCCCTCCCTCCTAGAGCAAGGATGGAGGGGCGCAGGACTTGGTCACTCTAAGCTTTCTGGATCCTGGTATCATCAGGTGTAGGTGGGACCAGGAACCACGAAGCCCTGGGTTCTTGTCACTGGCCCCCAGGCAAACCCCTCCTCCCCCAGGCATGGGCTTACCTTGGGCTTGTCTCCTCATCTCCCTAGTTCCCTCCCTCACATCTTACTCAATGTCACCTTCTCGAAAGGCCTTCCAAGACTGTTTAAACCTGTATTCCTTCTGGGCGCTGCCTAGCTCTCTTCCCTACTTAATTTTTCTCCATAGCAAATATTTTCACCTGATGTACATGTATTCCACTTCTGTGTTTTGCTGTGCTCCCTCTCGTCACACTGGAACACAGATTACATGAAGGCAGGTGCCTGGTCTGCAGTCACCTCCACCCCTGAGCACAGAATCTGAGAGCTGTGAGGGCTGAACGAGCTCACACAAGTGGAGCAGGCTTTGAACCTATTTGGTGCCTGGTAAAAGCTACTACCGTTACCATCACTGGGACTGACAGGAGTTCCTACTGCTGGCTTATCAGAAAGGTTTTATTGTACTGCTCACCACGAAACAAAAACCCCTGCAACTTAAGTGTCTGAGATGATGCAGTGAACTCAAAAAGTGCGAAGACCTACGAAGACCTCCGAAGACCTCAACTGACAGCACGGCTGCTGACTGAGCAGCCCTGAGGGAGCACTCACGATCTCGCTCTGAAGATGGCTCCTAGAAGTCTGCACGGCACACACAGGACACAGGACCCAGGGCACAAGGGCTCCGAGGACCTAGAACCCGAGCGCCTCACTCCACAGACGAGTGAACCCGAGTCCCGAGCCGCTGCTCAGAGCCGCTGCCGCCAAGAATGAGCACCTACCCTGCAGGGGGAGGAGCGGGAGCGGAAGGCTGTCCTGAAGGGGTTCCCTTAGCCACCGCCACTTACTGACATGGTCCCCAACCAACTGGACTCGCTGTGTAACACAAAAAGGAAGTGAGTATGAACAGACGCTCTTCCAAGATGTTTATGGCAATTCAAGAAGAAAATGTTACGTAGTTGTTTTAAAGAATTGGCTTTAAATTAGATACACTGAATTCACAGGGTGGGAATGTATGCACACAGAACTGAGATATTATAAAGGAGGACTTTTCACAGGGAATATATACACAAGATATTATGGTAGCTCACAGAGAAAAAAATGTGATAATGAATATGTATGTGTTCATGTATAACTGAAAAATTGTGCTCTACACTGGAATTTGACACAACATTGTAAAATGATTATAAATCAATAAAAAAGGTTAAAAAAAGGAGGACTTTTTAAATAGTATCATTCTTTTAAAAATGTATTTATTATTATTTTTTTTAATTTTGGGGGGAGGTAATTAGGTTATTTATTTACTTAAATGGAGGTGCTGGGGACTGAACCCAAGGACCCTGTGTATGCTAAGCACACACTATACCACTGAGCTATACCTTCCCCCCAGGAGGACATTTTCAGGAGACTAGAATAAAGGCTAAAAACCTGCTCCCAGAGATGACAACATGTCTGAGGATTAGACGTATTTGGCTCCACCTGAAGACAAACAGATTGAAGAGCCTCTGTGTGACCCCTCGTCACAGACAGATGACACACCTGTGTCTCAAACGTACTCAGGTTTTACCCTGTGTGTGCACACAAGGGAACACGGAGCCCAGGAGCTCTGTTACCTGGAAACTACTCTAAGATCAACCCCGGTGATCACACAAAAGAACCATGGAGAAGGAGGGGCCCAGAGAACGCTGCAAGGCCAGGGGTTCCCAGAATTCCACGAGGAGAAGCGACTGCAGATCAGATCCTGTCACAGAGCCTTGAGATGGTAGGAAGGAAGGAAGGAAGGAAGCAGTCAGTGGAGGCAAGCTTTGCGGGAGGCCTGACTCGAAGACAGGGGTGGAGAGGAGTTCGTGCTGGGAGGAGGCAGGGGAGGGAGGGAGGGAGAACTCTGCATTATTTAGGGTACACAGCCTGGCTCCTGCAGGCAGGCTTCCCGGCAGAAGCCAGAGCAGTGCTGCTCATTACTGCTGCTTGCAGGACAACAGCAACTCTGCCCCTGAAAGGACCTGGGATGGGGTCTATCTATTTGGGCCAGAGACTGCTGGTCCAAGGGCAAGGAGAAGCCACATTTCCAAACTTATCTCCCCTCTTCCTGGACTCCTGCTGGAGAAACTCAGCCTCTCATCTCTTTCATGCTCTGCTATTCTTTGAATTAATGCCGCTTTCCCCATTAGCTTCTGAGACTTGCTTTCAGAGCTGAACTCAAAGCTCTGCTTGTCGCCTTTGCTTGACTGATGCAGCCCATCGGGAGGGCAGTGACCTGCCCAGGGTCTCCCGGCCCGTGAGCGGCAGGTACAGGCGAGCCATGGGGTCTCCTGACTCTCAACACCGTACCCCTTCCACTACCCCTTGCGACCTCCCCCAGTAGCCACTGGAGGCCACAGACCCCTCATGTGTGCTTCTTCCTCCTCCTCCCACATTTGCCTGAGTAACTGCCACTTACATCATCAGCACTTAGCACCTGTTAGTTCGCTTTTCCTCTAATGAGAAGACGCAAGGTATCCTGAGAAAAATCACCAAAACTAACCAAAGCGATATGAATCCTGTGATTTATAAAGAAAGACAGAGAACGTCTCGATTAATTTTCGCAGAGAACAATAAGATTATTGTGAAGTATTCGAATAAATGTGGGGAAAATGCAGCCCGAAGTTGTCCTTCTACACAGAGTATCAAGCAAGAGGCGGGGGCTCTGGAACGGCAAGGAGAAACGGAAAGTGCTGACGGTGAACTTCTTAAGGAAAAAAGATGTTAAAACAAGGGGGCTGTGGGCTCTTTACCCCTGGGGCAAAGCTTAAAAATCTGGATGATGAGTTAATTGTCCCCAGGGACCTTCCTCTTTCAACAGAGATGACCAGACTAGAGGCACGAAGTTTATTCTGTATCTAGGTTCCGATTCTGCACGCAAAATGCAACCTCTGGGACACTTATTCCATGACAATATAGGAGACCCTCAACCATCCCGTTTTTCAAACTGCTTTGGGAAGAGGCTTTACATCTTGAAGAAGAAGATGGCAGTCCTATTTAAGTACATAAAAGAGGACACAAAATAAAATGTATTTTTCTGTCTCGAGAATATCTTCACTTATTAACAAGGTGGCGTGCCCCAGGGCTGGCGAAACCACATTGCCTTAACTCTACACAGCTTCCCCTGGTGGGAACGGGGCCAGCACCACCTCGCACATCACCGTCCCGCTAGCATACAGTTAGCGCGGGCACATGCTCACCTCAGCAGACTTAAATCTTCCAGAGGGGTCTGCAAAGATTTCTCAGCTTCCTGTGTCAAATTCCGCCCCTCACAACTCTTAACTTTTTAATAAGTTTTTTTAAAAAAAGAGTTTTGGTAAAATGTTTTATAGATGCTACATTATCAACAGCCTTATCTTGTGGACAGTAAGTATTTTAATGCTGTTAACAGCAGGAGGCCAGAATTTGTTGCAATCCCCCACTTTCGAGCAATCTTTGTAATCTTTAAAATCACTGCAAACACTGGGGAGAAGTGGCCAACCAAGGAAGGAGGAATCTCATTTCCTGTAAAAAGGGGGCAACTTCAATGCCAATAATATGCACACAGAACTTTGGAATAAGTTTTTTTTTTTTTTTTTTTTAAAGGCTAGTATAAAGCCCCTGGTGGCTGAAGCCCAAATCTTTTTAGCCAGAACTCTGGGGCTGAGCCTGGCCTGGGCTTGTAGGCAAGCACTAGGAAGAGAAGGCTTGCTTTACTGAACTCAAGTGCTTCACTGCCATTCCGGCCGGGCCGCCAAGGAATTCTGAACTGATGAAGGCTTAACATAAACGTGCCTTAACATACAGAAAAAGGGGAGAGTAATATGTTCTATGTGAAATAAGAAATCTCTCTCACACACACACACACGCACACAAACATCGCAACCAGTCAAAAAAATCGTTTCACGGTTTTGTCTATAACATGAGGCCAAAAAACACTCAGCCGCATTGACACAGACCATCACTATCTCCTTTCCAAAAATTAGATTAAAACTCTTTCTTCATATCATCACTAATGCTTTCTGAAAATTAGATTAAAACTCCTCATATAACTTATATAAGCTGGTATTATCTGCATTTTCATTAATCACCAGTGTGTTGCCAGACATTTCCCATTTTAATTTTTTTCTGAAGTCTAGGAAAAAAGCACTGCTGCTTAACTTGAGCTATGACACATTGTAATATGCCGCTGCTGAAATGATTCCCAGACTTACTGAATAGAGAGAAAGGGGGAGGGTGGACGGCACCCCTGGGACAGGGCTGCACCCCACACCGCCTGCAGCGGGCTCGATCCACACAGCAGCAAAAACCGGTAACTCATCATGACTGATGGGACTCCTGAGAACGAATACATCAGAATGTTTTAAAGAAACTTTTGAAAGACCAAAATCAGGCGTTATGTTTAGTTAGGGCTGTACAGCAAAGCATTTCTATCTATCGCATCTTACTGTGTCCTCACAATAATACTGTGCGTTCCCCAGACCACACATTAACGCCATCCGTTTTACAGAAGAGAAAAGTGATGTTCAGAGCGGTTAATAAAGTCACACAGCTCATCACCCACGGTACTGGGGCCAGAATCTAGCCTTTCCAGCTCCTACTTCATACCCTTTCCCCTTGGAACACGGCCCTGCCTTAGGGATGAAGACTCTGGCTTGTTTTTCCTCTATTGTCCACTAACACATACACACACACACACACACACACACACACACACACACACACATACACGCACACGCACGAAAAGCCGTATTTTATTTCCTCTCAATCTTTAACACAGTTGCATGTCTTCAGATGAGACAGCCCAGAGATTAAGCGCTTGGTCTCTGAACCCAGGCTGCCTGGGTTCAAATCTCAGCTCTGCCATTTATCAGCTGTGGAACTGTGGGCAGGTCACCTAAGTTTCAACTAAAAATGGGAGAAATAAGAGAACAAAGCTCACAGGGCTTGTGGGAAAGCAGGACAGTGGTGGCAGCAGTGGGTGTCTGCCGATTGCCTTTTACAGAGGCGCCAATGAGCCTGAAAGACAGAAACAGAGCTTACCGACAAGGGCCCCAAGCAACCCTGCGGTGCCTGTGCCCCAAACTACGAAATGCTCAAGGGCTGTTAGCAATCATCATTGTGATTTTATTGTCAGAACACAGGCTTTAGAGTCTGCTTCATGCTCAAATTTCAGTTCCTCCATATAACAGGTTGGTGATTTTAGAAAAGAGACTTGGGTTCTTTGAATCTCAATTTCCTCATCTGTAAAATGGGAATGGTAACATCCCCTCCCTCGCAGGGTTGTTCTGAGAATCAGATGACCTGCTGCTGCAAGTAAAGCACCCAGCAGTGCCCGACTGAGTCATTTTTGAAATTAGTTAATTAAAAAATTGAGATATAGTTGGTAAATAACATGGTGTAAGTCTAGGGTGTACAACGTTGCTGATTTGACACATTTATCTACTGCAGTATGACCACCACCATAGCGTTCGTTAACACCTCTATCACACCACAAAATCATTTCTTTCTTGTGGTGGAACAATCAAGGTCTAGTCTCGGCAACTTTGACGTTCACAGCACAGCACTGTTGACCATAATCACTACACCATGCAGGTCTCCACGATGTGTTTACCTACTAGTTGCAGGTGTATACCCTTAACATCTCCCAGTTTCCCCCATTCCCCGGCCCCTGGTAACCTCCATTCCTGAGTTGGGCTTTTTTAGATTCCACATATAAGAGAAATCATACGTTATTTGTCTTTGTCTGACTTATCTCATTTAGCATAACACCCTCAAGGTCCATCCATGTTGTCACAAAAGCCAAGATTTCTTTCTTGTGGCAGAGTCATATTCCTTTGTATATACATATCACATCTTCTTTATCCACCCACCTGTTGATGGACACTTAGATTGTCAATTTAAATTATTTATGGGTTATCTAAAATGTCTCCTTCAACAGGAGGCAATTGAAATTCCACAGACAGCTGCAAGTTGTCTCCTCCTTCAATCCCAGTAACATGGTAACTGTCATTCTTAAGTGAGATCACCATTTTCTCTGCTGTATTATTTTCTTTTGCTCCCCTCCCCGGTCTGGTTGAATTTAAGCCATGTTGCACACATACGCAGGACGGATGGACAGATGACTTGGTTGCAGATGCTCGCTGAGAGCAGTCACTCCTCGTGTCAGTTTAGAGACTGAAAACGGGCAAGCCTGATGACTGAAATGTTTTCCTTGGAAGCAGCAGAGCCTGGAGCAGAGGAAGAACTCAGGCTCTGATCTTTGTGGCTTCACACTTTGATGAGATTTTACATAGGAGTCGTAGGAGTGAGGGGACAGTGTGGCTGACCTAAAATGGCTCAGGGTCTGAATTATGCTAACAGTCCCATGGGAAGAACCACCATTTCTCTATCAAGTTTAGTAACTGCAAATAAATAAGAAATATTCACAGGACTACCTCAATACTGCACCAGCATCAAGAGAAGGAGGACTGGTATGTGCTGGCCGTCCTCCAGGCTGCCTTGGAACGGCAGCTTCAGGACACCGGAGCCTCTTCCTGGAGGACCCAGCCCTGCCGGATGAAGGCAACGCTGCCGCTCCTGCCTAAGGCTCTTCAGATCTGGGACCATCTTCACTTATTAACAAGGTGGCGTGCCCCAGGGCTGGCGAAACCACACTGCCATGGCCTGGAATCCTCTGCCAGGATCCCAGGGGCAGGGTTCATGCACCTGCCACTCCCCTGCACTCTCAGGACAACCGTCTCCACCCCTACCGCTGGCCGCCACCCATCACCCCACCCGTCTCCTGCTGCCCTCCTTCGGGGGGAGAGGGAGGTCCGCCCCTCCTGAATCAGCCCTGCCAGGCATCGGCCCGCCACACGGTACAGCTGCCAACGGTCGGACAACAATGCAGCTCGTTTCAACAGCGCCTTTCAAAACCCGGGGGCTGGCCTGGCTGCCAATTCCTCGACTGCTCATTCAGGCAAGCGTAGTGACCAGAAGTTAATAAAGGAAAGGGAGCCGTGGTCCTGCCAGCAACACAGCATCAGGCCGTGGCCATGTTGGCAAATAAAGGGAGGAAAACAGTTTTAGAAACACAAAAGCTGTCCTCTGGGCCGAGAGACAAAACGAGTATCGAAGGCCCACGGCTCGGTGTCCAAGAGGCAGTGAGTGTCGCTCTACTCAGTGGAAAACCATTCTGGACGAGGGTCGGGAGCCTGGCCTGAGTCCTTCTCGTCCCAGCCCAGCTGTGTGACTGCCTCTCTGCTCCCCCACCTCTCCTAAAGCTTGAATGAGATGGTCCTGAACTTCTCTTTGCGAATGTCAGCCTAAAAGCCATGTGTGAGAGGATGAACCTCATTCTGCCGGGACTTAGTCTGTCTGTCACTGGCTCTGTGCTTTGGTTTCTTGATTCAACTGTGTTGACAGTCATGCCCTTCACTCAGGACATTTTCGCTGAATGACTGAAATGTGGGAATGACATCTGTCACAGACTGTGTGCCCCAAAGATAGAAGCAATAAAGACCCCCCCGTCCTACAAGCTCTCTGCCGTGTGCCCTTGACGCTCTCCCTCCAGCGGTGAAGTCCTGTCTCCACCCTGGGTCTGGGCAGTGACTGCGCGCATCAACACAACCGGTGGACGTGGTGTGGTGCCACCTCCAGGGACAGCCTTGTCGCACCTGGTGGCTTCAGCTTCCTGCTTCTTGGAAATCAGACACCATGTGAGAAGTACACCTGCCTACCTAGAGATCACCACTGTGAGAACCCCCAAGCTACACGGAGAGGCCCTGGAGGATGAGACGCCACGTGAAGACAGAGGCCAAGGAACACTGAGCCAGTGGGCACGTGAGTGAGGAAGCCATCTTGGAAGTGGATCCTCCAGCCCTGCCTGCCCCCGGCTGCCCCCATGTGGACCATAAAGGAACTGCACCACTGAACCCTCCCCAGATTCCTCAACCCACAACATTTATTTCATGAGCGAAATAAATGGCTGTTTTAAACTACCGAGTTTTGGCACAGTTTGTTACATGTGTACATAGGAATAGATAACAGAAACAATGTTATCTACAGTACTGGACAAATATGTATGGGCCTCATCTTAATAGATCTGTTCCTAAAAGCATTTGCTGAAAACGAACATAAAATTACATATAAAATTATTTTTTAATCTTCTGCACTTACATTTACATTTTGGGAGAGAATCACTAAATCCTGCTGCAGTGCAAGAATACTCAGTTTAGGGATTATATCCTTCTGGAAAACCACATAAACCACCCCTCACTCCCAGCCAGGGAAGATGTCCCTGGCACAGCATCCATTCATGACAGGATAACTCAGCACTTCGAACAATGCATTGAATTCGCCTGTTTGTTGTCTGCCCCCTAAAGGCAGGGGACATAGCCATTCCTCCTGGTAACAGAATAGTCATATGGCCAACGCACAAAGTATGACAAGGATGGTTCTCTGCACTTGACATGTATCTTATGTATACATCAACTCCCTTAATGTTTACAGTAGCCATGTGGGGTAGGTACTATTATACCCACTCTACAGATGAGGAAACTGAGGCACAGAGAGGCTAAGTTACTTGCCCAAGGTCACCCAGCTAAGTAAGTAGTAGAGACTGGCTTTGAACCAAGGCAGTCTGGGCCCAGAGTCCACACTCTTAGCCATTGAAACACATAGCTTCTCCTTTAACATTAAACAGTCAATAAACGTTTTTGTCTCAATTAATAAATCGACAACAGAAATCAAATCCAAACTTCTCACACACATCAGTATTTCTGAAAGAAAAAAAAAAACCTGTGCCATGTGAAGAAAAATCAATTATAAGTACGACATGCAGACATAAAATCCCATATAAATGCTAAGTAATGATAATGAATTTGCTACACAGACCAGAAATAAATCTGAATGAGAAAAGATACTTCCTACCCCTTCCTGTTTATTTATTAGTGTTAATCTAGTCAGTAGCCACTAATATAATTACTTCGGGAAAATCTATGCTAATAGGAACCCAGGGAGGGCACAGATAAATAAATAAAGCTTACAGAAGAATGTTAGAATGTCAGATTCATTGACCATTCATTCCAGAAAGCTCCTCCACCAAACCTACTGACAACTGATTTGCATCATCCCCTCCCCTTTTCTCTCCACCTGGGGTCAGGTTACAACAGAAGATTAAGGAGACAAGCAAAGCTTTCACAAAAACAGTGCCTGGGAAGAAAATCCCGAAGCAGCTGAGAACTGATTGCAAGTGGCCATAACAGAACTGGGAGGTACTGTGTAGAAAGGCTGTGTCTCCTTTCCCGCAGAGCATGCATGGAAACGATGCCCTATTTATCAGGTTTCAAACTTTTTACTGTTGCTGCTCAGCCTGCTATGTACAGACCAGCAGCATCAGCAGCTCCAGAGAGCTTAACAGAATTGCAGGACCTTGTCCAGCTCCAGAACAATGGAATCTGAATTTCCCAACAAGGGCAGGAAAGTCCCAAAGCACTGGGAAGGACTGGACCACGTGAGTCTGGGGGATGGTGGAAAGCAAGGGGGAGTCTGTCCTCAAGCAGTGACTCTCCAGTCCCCTCACCCTGCCCACCTCCAGCATCTCTGTTCCCTCCACCCTAAGCCGCCCCCCACTCCCCCGGCAGCCAGTGACCATAAAGCACAGGGAAGTGATCGCTGGGAGGGGGTGGGCATGAACTATCTTACACTTTGAAGCCAAATACACCTAAGTTCGAGTCCCTGTTCCACCAGCTACTGGCTGGGCGATAAAATGAATTATTTAACCTGCTCAAAGCACCAATTTCTTATCTGTAATATGGCAGAAATAACCACAGTGCCTTGTTTTTGCAGGAAAACTGCATGTAAGTGCCTGGCAGTGCAGGGCACAGGCAGAGTGTGTGTTTAGGAAAGGGAGCCAGCTCTCTCTCTCCAGCCCTGCCTCCAACTACTCTTTCTTTCCTTCTCCAGATTTGGAGGCAGATGAGACTGAACTATTTCATCTCCAGATGCCACAGATCAGGACTATTACTTTCATTTCAGATCTGAAAATTTCTCAGAACCAGAAGTAACTTCTGAGATGACAGCACATTCATTTTACAGAGGAGGAAGCTGCAATCCAGAGAATTTAATGCTTTGGGACAATATAATCTTCCTTACCCCATTCCTTTATGGTGGGTTTCAAAGAACAGTGTTCTAAAAGCAGTTCTAATTACTTCTCCTCACAAATATCCTCAAAATGATTTGTTATGCACTCAGAGAAGACAGGAGGATGGGGTGGGTGGTCAGTGATCCAGGAGATCCACGTTTGAATAACACCTCCACCACTAATTGTGTGGCCCTAGGAAAGCTGTATAGTCAGATTTTTCTGAGAGTCACTTTTTCACCTGTAAAGGAGGCCTATTAGTCATCTTTAATGTCACCTCTAGCTATAAGCAATTCAATGATTCCAAATGAAATACCCATTTCTTTAAAGATGTAATTTTAATATTGTCCACAAGATGGCAGAATGCCTCCTTTACGGAAGTTGGAGCACAGTGACACAAAGGAAAGAACTCTTAGGAATTAGTACATATTTATCAAAGCATTATGTTTTCCGCAATTTAATTATAACTGGCTTTTATTGTAGTGTTTATCATTCAAATCAAGCATTTGGCCAGCAATAAGCCACATGCCATGAGGAAAGGAAAGTTTTAAAGAGCTGAGTTAGGATGTTAAGAATGAGTGCAGAGGGCAGACTGCAAAATCCTAGGAATTTGGAAGTGCCCACCCGTGACAAGAAACTGCCTTCTTGACAAGTAAAGCACACATGGCAATGATCTACAAAAGGTTTGGATGTACATTTTAAAAACATTTTCACGTGGAAAAGTGACATAAAATAGACAAAGAGAAAAAAATTACTTAGAAAAATATTTTATTTTGAATTAAAAGATGCAGAGGGACTAAACACAATTGGGTGTCCTGAATTAGATCCTGGAACAGAAAAAGGACCTGGAAGAACAACTGGTAAAATCAGAACAAAGTGTTAACAGTTTCATAGCACTGTTAATTTTTCAGTTTTGACAAAGGCACTGTGGTTATGTAAGACAGGACCCTGGGAGAAGCATAGTAAGAGTCTAACGGGTAACAGGTATACAGGAACTCTCTGTGCTATCTTTGCAACTTTTCTGTAAATCTAACATTATTCCAAAATAAAATTTTTATTTTAAAAATGCATAGGAAAATAAAGAGGAAGAAACCAGCCCAGAAAGGATAGAAACACAGAGTTTCATAATAAACACAGGGTTTTGTAACTAACACACCAAATGTCCTGTCTTGATGATAATTTAAGAGGAGAATGTTTTAAAGTAGGAGGTAGTAGCTCACATGCAATAAAACTAAGGTGAATGAACAAGAATGAAAAAGCCTAGAGAGCAGTGGGCAGGGGACAAAGGTGTGCCCTAGGATATTACTGACGGAATTATGTACAGCCGGAGCCCTTCTGGAAAGCAATTTTGCAATAAGTGACAGAAGCCATAAGCCGATAGCCCTTGACCTGGTAATTCCAGTTTTAGCAACCTGTACCAAAGCAATAATTTAAAAGAAAAAAAAAGCCATCTACTTTTATGAAGTTGTAGCTCTGCTCTGCAGTACCAGAAATTGTTCCTATGGTCACTGGGTGTCTAGACAGATTATGGTGCTATTAATTAAGTGGACTACTATAATGGAATGAAGAATGGCAAATCTGAGCATTGTGGAAAGGAACACGTAAAACAACTTTTTAAAGAGTTCAGTATATGCAATGTAGTATCCTAGGTTGGGTTCTGGAACAGAAAAAGGACATCAGTGGAAAAATGTGAATGAAGCCTGTTTTAGTAGTTAATAATATGGTATCAACACTAACTTCTTAATTTGGATATTTGTCCACGATTATGAAGACATTATAACTGAAAGATAGGTGAAGGGTATGTGGGAATTCAATCTTTGTGACTTTTCTATAAATCTATAATTATTTTAAAATAAAAAGTTAAAGAGCTCTCAGCATTATGTACAAACTCAAATGTACATACTGCAATCAAATAAAAAAATATTTACTGTATAAAAATTAGGCAGGCTCAAAAAACACTGTCAGAATTATAAAAATATCTTGCTCTTTGCTCATTTATGCGTCTACTTAGATGTTTCACTGAATGACTGATAATCAAGATGCTCCGACTCAGAGTGTCCATAGAGGATTCCTGTATCCACATCCTGAGAGTCTAAAAGATGACTTTCATCTGTTCAGCATGTAAGTTTCATTTAGGGAGCAAGGAAGACATTTTCCATAACAATCTTTCTAGTAATCATTCCTCAGGGACAATATTTAGAATTCCATCGTACATGAAACTAAATATTACTTTCCTAAAAAAAGGATATCTCTGCTTGTATGGGTGGCACTCAGTTCCCAGGTCCTTCGCAAAATAACAGAATGGAAAGGGTTAACTAAAGATAACCTTTAGCTCCTTAGATCTGTGTGAAGCTTGCACATCTGGGAATCTAGATCTTGCCTGTTCTCCCTCTTTGGGTGCCCCAGGCAGCATTTAACAGGTGAGGAGTGACTAAGGGGGTAGATGGGAGGGGCCAGAGGGCGGTGGTGATGGGGCATCCCTCCAAAGTGGCCTCATCCAAGTCAGCTCTAAACCAATGGACTTCCTCCAAATTTGTAAAACATAATTCGTTTAGTGTCGCTGGATTTTGAAACAGCTATCATTTGGCAGGATCATCCTGGCCTTTCCTGCAGGGTTTCCCTTGGCTCTCTTCCATTGGAGGGGTGGGAGGAGACACCCTGCATCCAGAGAAGCACAGTGAGACGCCTCAAATTCCTCAAAGGGATGCCCTCTGCGTGGAGCACCTATACCGTGCGGCTCTGCCGATCACCAGCCACACGGATGAGCTCCACTCCAGCCCCAACCTCCTCCTGCTCTGACCCAGCTGTTATTGTAAGCCTGGTGGAAATTACACCACTGAGGGATGGTCTGAAAAAACCTGCGGCCCATCCACTCCACTCCTAGAGTCCAGAGTTCATCTCTGCCTCAAGCCAGACCAGAAAGCTGGTCCACATTGTCACAGTCCTCCACCACTTTACTTGAAATGGGTTTGTCCTTTGCTTCCAGTAAATAATGCTATGAAATGCCAGCTGGCAAAATCCAAGTTTCTATGTATCTATATATACTTAGAGTACTGTTGAGGACGCTGATCACATTATTGGATGGCAGTCCTTTAACGAAGCTCCAAATGAGACTTTTCTTTGGACAGTCTAATGAGCAGAGGCTCTGGAGCCAAACAGCCTAGATTCAAATCCTGACTCTACTGTTTAACTAGGTGTTGAAGTCTCCATGCCTCAGTTTCCTCATCTGCAGTATGGAGATAATGATACTCAGCCCCCTGAATTTTCATGAGGATAAAGGTCAACAGCAATGAAGTCTTTAGGAGCATGCTTGGCAAAAAGTTAGCACTCCATAAATACTCATTATTATCGTGATTTTATAATGGGGCACTAGCAAAACCGTTACGTCCCACAAGGAACTGAGATGCTTTTGCCTTACGCACAGAGTGATTCACAAAAAGCAGGGTTCTGAAGTCCTTTCCCCTCCCGACAGACGTGGGCTCCTCAAGGGTGACAGTGACTTTCCGTAGCATGGGGGACCTTCAGAATCTAGGGTGGGGCGAGGGTAGTAAAAAGCACATGTGGTTTGGGTAAGTCCTTTTAAGATCTGAAGATACCTTTACGGGGATTTGTGCCATTCACCATAAGAATTCTCAATGTAAATAATCACCAGGAGGCACAAAAATAAACCCAAAGGTTGGTTTTCGTAACTGTGATGAGTCCTGTGATCTAAAAAGCTATGTTTGTCCCTTTTCCCCAGTCCGCTCAGTCCTAACTCAGTCTACTGTCCCAGTACAGACAGATGCACTGCTTATTCCCTTACACTTACTGTGCCTTTTAAAGAAAGTATTTGTTCTTTCTTATACGTCTCCTCAGATCTTTAATGGACCAAAGTAGGATATAAAAGACATAATACAATACATGTGCTTTTTTGTTTAGAACTAAGTACAACTTCAGTAACTTAGGAGAAAGCTGAGCTTCCTTATTAACAGGAACAAGTTCCTAACAGGTGCTGGAACAGACAGGCTGGTAACAGAACAGTGGCAGATCAAGAGTTCAGTAAGCAAGACAACTGAGAGGAAAAGAGAGAAAGTGCCATCTTAGGTGACAGCTCAACCAGGCCTCCTCTTCCTGCCCCCAATTCCATCTCCACGCCAGGCATCACCCGTCAGTTCCACACTGGGCTTTACAGACGCATGCGCACTCAGCCCTTACAGGTAGAGAAGGACGGCGGGGCTACTCACCCCTCCTCCTGCAGCCTTTGCTGGTAGCCCTTGTAAAACGCCTGGTAGCAAAGCCGATTATTCACAGCCCGCCTTCCTGTTTTACTGCATCCCTTCCTTTTCCTGCCGTAAAATTTATCTTTAAAGGCCAGCGTGTCAGCAGCAGCCCAGGAACTTGTTCAGAACATCGCTGGCTCGTCACCCGCTCAGGCTGTGCTCAGAATGAAGCCGAGGAGACTAGCAGCAGCCCCGGATTCCTGCAGAACCCATGGCGAGATGGCAGCTTCCAGCCAAGGAGCTGAGGTTTTGAACCTGCACAGTACTCCCCACTTAACCACTGCTCCAGGAACCTGTTTGCTGTCTTACTCATAGACACAGAACTGCTTTGGGATCCAGAAAAGCATCTAGGTCCAGCTACATAAATCGCAAATGAAAATGAAACATGCAAAATGAAAATGCTGGGCCCCCTGTTCAAAAGGCGGGGGCCGGGGTGAGGAGTAAAAGTTGTAAAAAGTATTCAGACATGAAGTTTTTCCTCCCTTCTGCACTCTCTCTCTCAGCTTCTCACGGTGCTTTCTGTTTGTTATTTAATGTCGTGCTACCTCGGGCGTGGGGTTACTTGTAGGGTGAGCGCAGGCCGTCACAGGCTGCCCACCCCCACAGACCATCACCCGCTGGGCCGACACACCATGCCCTGGCCAGGGGTAGAGAGACTGAGCCAGGAATCCCCCTCACTTTCCCCGGACCCACTCCCTCAGCCCACAGCAAACGGGGGACCCTCGAGTGTACTGTAACACCTGTGCCAGGACACACTAGGGACCTGGACTGGGAGTGCACAAGGCCCCACTGAGTCACCCACTGAACACAGCGCTGTACAGTAGCCAAGTGGGGCAGGCCACCACTCTGCCCCTTCCCAAAACACCATGGAGTTTGTGTGCCTGGCACCAACTCTCCCCAGGCCAGCACCTGGGCCCCTAGAAGGGTGGAAGGCAACACTCATTGCTGGGTCAGGGCAGGGACGGGGAGGTTGGCAGGGCCTGAGGTGCCAAGGAGCAGGGGAACAGACACCCTGGGGAGGTGGTGAGGTGACAGGACTGTGCACAAGCCAAGGCTCCAACTCCTGAGCACACTCCATGCCCCACTGGACTTCACTCACAGAACACAAAGTCAAAGATAAAATTGTTAAGAACATCCAGAGAGCAACAGCACAGCGTTAACGCCGGGACCCGATTCTCAGCGCGGGGCTCTGTGCGCCTGTACAGGCCGCACACCCGTCACGCTGGCCCTGCTGCTTCCCCACCAGAAGTCCAGAGCAAAAGCCACTCTCACTTTCCATCAGAAAACAGGCCTGTGTTTATAACACGGATGGCAAGGAGCTTCCACTTTGCACAGGTGTGAGGCTGCCCTGGAGGAGGTGGGAGTGAGGGGTCTGGACCACCTGTTCAACCACCCCTCCCTCAGCCTTGCAAGGCAGAGCCTGGCTTATCTTCAAAGGCTTCTGAAGCCCACCTCGAACAATAATTTCAACTTACCACACTACAAAGATCTGACGTAGTGAGAGACAGGCAGAGCTGTGATGATTACAGAAATCTTCCCAAACCTAACTTGGCTGAGAAATTTACTTTAAGTGCTGGGGAGATTAGCAACAAGAGAGGACTAAGGGGTAATTCCTTATTAAGCGGCTCTGGGGTTGATGGTTTGTAAAAACAGGGCTGTCATCCAAAGTCATTATTTTAATGCAAGAACATAACCTGGTCACTGAAAGCAAATTTCTTACAAACCTTGGCTTCTGGGTCACTGTTGATACTACAAGAATCATCGTCGTCAGCATGTGGGGCATTTCTAGAAAGAAAAACAGAAAATTGGACTTAGAATTCTGCAAACTCCAGCTGCACAAAGCCACACGTTACGGCAGGTCCTTCCAATGTCCTACCTGAGTTTCAAGGACGCATAGCGTAGTGTTGCTCCTTCAAATTCTTTTAAACTGGGGTCCGGGTTGACTGTGGCTGCATGCAAATCCTAGAGGAAAAGAGACCCTGTTAATGTACAAAGGGGGAGGGCCCATTACATGGGCTCAAATATCAAAGGGGAGAGCAGTCCTCCCAGCACGAGGCAGAGTGTATGTGAGCTTAGGCAGAAAAAGGCATGCGTGGGCTGCTGATGCTGGCTCGGTGCACTGAAGTCATTCACAATGGGAGACATCAAAACAGGTGACATGTGTGAGCCCCACAGCCCGAGCCAGAAGCCCCGTCACTCCATCCCTGCAGGACGCATGGTATTCACAAAGAAGGAGATGCAGCCACAGCCATGCAAAAAGGACCGAATAGTAAATGTGCTAGAATCCAACAATATACTTGCCTTCCAAATGTCACTATTAATCTTTCCCCCATTCAGAACAGCAAAATCACTCCATGGCTGTTTCTAGACATACAATTATTCACATAGGAAAAAAGCACATTGATTTAAAAAAAAAAAAAAGAAAGAAAATAATAAAAGGATAGGAAAGGAAAGGAAAAAAGAAAAAAACACACACAAGACACTGTTGTTAGCATTGATATTCACAGGATGGGTTAGGGAACAAGTTCACGCTAACGGCAACGTGCGGGCTCCCTCTTCCTAGACCTAGATTATCACTGAGGACTAGGGCAGGAGGAAAGAGAGGGCCCTTTAATTACTTACCAAAACAAATGGCTGAACGTTATTACCAGACAGTGAAGTTACTTTCTAAATGTGGACTTAAAGCATATAGTACGTGTCCATGTTTTAAATGCCCAGCATACCTAATTCCATAGGAACATTTTCTCTTCCATTAACCAAAAAGAATGGAATTCCCATTGAGGTGGAGATGGAACTAGGGATGATGCTTGTTCACGTGCTGGTTGGAAACTAGAGAATGTCTGTGGTGAAGGGTATAAAAAAACTGGGGGCCAAATTTTTTTCACTTATAAGAGAAAAGGACAATGAAGGAGAAAGAGGGTAAAGAACCCAGTCGGACCTCGACATCTTGCCGAGACTTAATTAAATAAAAAATAGCTCTCGACAATCAAATGTAAATTCCTCTCGTTCATAAAATGCTTTACTTCCTTGCCACCCAAGCATCCTCACAGATTAATATTCGATCACCAAAATGTTCTTCTAAACATGGTTACAGAGCAAAGCACGACTCCGTGCCTCGCTGGGAGACCTCTTGCACTAGACTTCTGAATCTAAACTCCCTCCCTCTCTTCACCTGGGACAACATGGAAACATTTTTTTTCTTTCCATTATATTGACCAAATATTCAAATATTATTCATGTGACATTTGGGGAAATAAATGATACTAATAAAACACTCAGCCACATCCTATGATTCTGTCACACTGATTTGTCAGGCTAATCTCTTTGCTTGGATGATCAACAAGGGAAACTTTTGAACTAAGGAACTTTTCAAGTAAAATTCTTTGAAAATGAGAAGGGAGTACTGACCCATAACCTCTGCACACAACTAAGACAGTTGTAAAGGCCCTCAAAGCAGAGGCAGCTAAGTTCAAATGTCCCAGGTGCTGAAACATGGGTTTCTTTGGCTCTGTAGGACCCTCTGTGGGCAGAGTCACTGCAAATTTGGACCCACTGTCACTACTGCACAGTTGGTGCCACTGCTGCTTTCCTTTTTGGAGTCGGGACCCAACCTGCAGTTTTTTCCAAAGAAAATAGAATTTAGACCACTGTGTTTATTATTTTTTTTCAGTCTCTTTTACTGTGCACAAGAGCAGGAAAGCTGCCCAGCCCCTCACCTCTCTCCTCAAAGCCCAAACGCAGTGTTCAGTTTTCACTGCGGAGAAAATCACTATCACCGGAGAACCTAACCTGTCGGCTGAGGGGCCTGTGAGCCCCGTGAAACAGGTGTGGGCTTTGTGTGTGTGCGTGTCTCTTCCTGGGGAGATGGTCCCCAGCTCTTCTCATATTTTCAGGAGGGCCAGTGACCAAAAAAGGTTTAGAGTCATCATCGTAGGGGGATTAATAAGCGCTCATGCTAAGGACCTGAAACACCAAGTACACAATCAAATTTTAAGCTAAAATTTCTTCTTGAAAAAGAAAACAAGCCTGCTTGGCCCCAAACTGTCATCACTGTTAACACGTGAGCGATATTTGGTTTTCGTTTAGGTTTTACTTTGAAAATGTAATCTGAATTAGGAAGACTCAAGACAATTGTGTTCTCACGGAGAAATTTTTTTAAAAGTGTGCATGTTTGACAAAAGGAATCTGAAATCAGAACAGCTACCCAAAAGACACTGTGTTGGGATTACAGAGAGGGAAAGAAAAGCCTTTTTTAAAACGAATATTCAGAAAAGGTTTTGGCATTTAATGAAACACTTCTCTGTATGTGTGTGTTTTAATTTTTTTTATGTATTTACTCTTTGGACATAGAGGTCCCTGTGAAGTAACCACTGATTACATTTCTAAGAACCTAGGCTCTCACTCTATGGAGACATGGGTCAGCTGGCAAACCTCCAACAATCACGTTACAGATTTAAATAAACAAAGCGCCCTATGCAGTGATTTTGCGAAACTTTAACGTAACAAGAGTATTCCTAAGGAAACCCTTTAGCATAAAACTCCTTTAGCATAAAACTCGAGCAAGGAAAAAGGGAAACTAGCATTACATGCTCTGACCAGGCCAAAGACCTTTTCTCCCTCCTATATTTAAAATTTTCCTTGACATCAGGGATGAAGAACTTTCTCCTCCATATGAATGACCATAATTTTTCTTTTTAAAAATCAAGGGCAATCAAGGACAAGAACTATTTGTTTTAAATTTTAAGAACAATATATTTTCTTCATCTGTGTTTTTTTTTTTTTTTTAATTTAAGAAAAGAGAATACAGCATTTTAGCTAATAACTTTTTTTAAAAAAAGAAACCAACAGAGATGCTTTGGTTCTACAGAAAGTCTGTAGTCTGCTTGGCGGGAGTGAGCAATGAACAAAGAGACAAAAAGGAAGACAATAAAAGGGGAGAAGGCAGGTGGAGCAACGTGCCTCAGAGAAGACAGACAGAGAGAGAGAAAGGGCAGTAAAGGAAGCACAGAGCGCATCTTCCATGAGCAACAACCTCCCGAGTGGGAATCTCTCAGGCAATGAAGCTGAAGCCTTGCACAGTCGAGGGCTGCTGGTGTCAGACTGACAGCTGGTGCCTGTCTTGACCTTGGCCGGGCTGCAGCACCCCTTACCCCGATGGCAGTGATCGCGCTCAGGTCCGGGAGAGCCCTGGAGCCTCAGCTCCTCAGAGACACTGGGGACAGACCCAGCCTGGAGCACGGCACCCTCCATGATCACACGGGTGGACCCACAAAGGGAATCTGACTCTATGACCTTGACTACTGAGTTGTCTTCTTCCATATTTCTCTTCTGGGATCTTGGAAAGCAATTCCACAAATCAAACAAAAACGACGTACTGTCCTTCTGCTGGAACAAAGCTAATACTAGAGTTGCTCCTTTGACAATGCCAACAGGGTGTTCTTTGGAGGATGGGGTCTGAGGGGGTGAGAAGGTCCCTAGAGGCGCAAGGGAGTCTCTAAGAAGTGGTACCAAAATGCAAACTGGAGAGCAAGAGTGGACGATTGAATGTGCTGAGAGCTGGGCAGAGAGGGAAGCCCAGGAACATTCCTCAGGGGTGTCGACGGAAGCTGTGATCACATCACCTCCGTGGGCTCCTCCGAGGTTCTCAAGCTAACAGCCCGCGGGGAGGCTCGGGTTCAAATCCTGCCTCTATGCTCATCTGCTCTGTGAACTCACTTCCTCATATATCAGACAGGGCTAAGAAGGCTTCCCTGAGCGAGGACTGAGTGAGGTCAAGAACGCAGCCCAGGGACTGGAAGCCCGAGGGGGTCCCGGGAATGGCAGGGTCCTCATCCGCTGCTCTTTCCAAGGAGAAAACAAACAAGGGCATTCGTAAGCATAAAAAGTTTGAGGGCCTACGGACAACAAAAGGGTTATGAATTATGCTTCTTAATCTTCTTTTGTCCAGACTTAAGCCTTGGAATGTGTGGCCGTGATGATAAATGGCAGAGCACCTGGAATTCTGGAATTCCAAGGAAGAGGCCAGTGTTAATGAGCACTGAACTCATATGTATGTGTACTTCTTCCTTCTTTTAAAATTGCTTTCTGTGTTTTGTTGGCTGCAACACGATCAGGACAGAGTTACGGTTTATCAATCAAACACAATTCAGAGAAATTTAAAAAAAAAACTAACTAGAAAACAGACTGACAAATGTTTGTGCGATTAAATCGGTCTCTGTGAGCAGCAGTACGACTTAGAAACTGTAACCTAGAGGAGAATCCGGGGCCCTGGGGCCCTGTGCCGGCTCTGCTGCTACACCAAGTCAACTCAGAGCTCCCTCAGCTACGAAGCTGGTCTAGTCCTTCATTCAGCAAACATTTAATGAACTTTGCCACATACCAGGCACTGCGCCAGGTGCTGAGGACACAAGATGAGGGGGACAGGTCCTGCCCCACCCAGGAGGGAGACTGGTATGCTACAAGTAAGAATACTACAAAGAGATTCTATGGAATAAAGACTGACGGGCTTTCAAAGCAGAGGGGCGAGAATAGTAATTCCCAGGAGATGCTAGGATGAGGCCAAAGAATTTAAGAAAAGGTGGCATATAAATTACAGGGAGACTACACTCACTAGAAGGCCAGCTCTTGTACTAACTCAACACAGAATCACCTGCAAGGCTTATGACAATAAAGGCAGATTCCCAGGCCCCACCCTTAGAGAGTCTAGCTCAGTGGCCTGGGGTGGGACCAAGGAATCAGCATGTTCTACAAGCCTCAGAAGTCATCCTGGCCACAGTCCTTGGCTCATGGGCTGAGAAATACCATTCAATGATCAATGGTCAATGATCAGTACAGAAAGGCTTCTCAAAGGTTCTTGCCAGCTCTAAAATGTCATGATTACTTGATTAGGTCAAGAAATTCAGAAAATTGATGACAGATGGGTCCCTTTATGCTGTCATCTTATCTCTACATGTATATGAAAATCCACAGAATCTAATGTAATCCATGGGATTTTGCCCCTCCTAAGGAGAGAGCTGCTCAGGTCCCTCCCTCCCGGACTCTAGGAACAATGCAGCAAGAACAGAGTAAACTGTGATCAAGAAGAGACCACAGTCCTGAGAAAAAGACCCTCCCTTGCTTTGACCCACTCCCCACTCCGACACCCAAACTCTCTTAAGGAACCTGGAAACGCCTTCAGCTGGAAAAATTCCAAGTAAGACTTGTCTATGAGCCAACAGTTATCCATTAAAACATTTTGTGTAGCTCCCTCTTCTCTCTAAAATTCAACGTCCAAATAATTTGGAACAAATTGATGGGCTGGGGGAGACCATCATGTGCCAAATTTTAGCAGCAAATGCTTCCCGGCCAGTTTATAAACTTTCAAAAATACTGCTGGCGTACACAGAGGAAACATCACGCGTCGTGCTTAACACTTCCCTGGTGAACTTTGGAATGTGCGATATAAAATCTTCAAACTGTAAGGAAGCCTGCAGTCTCAAACTTTTGTGCAGCTGAGTCAACAGATTTGGCACTTTTTTATTTGATTTTTTTTTTTAAAGCCAGCTCAGGATAAGGCTAAACAAAATATGCGTTTACACGACATATTACAAGTTTATTCTCGCCCTTAACGTTTTGCTTTCTCTCATGTTTCCAAACTAGTCGAAATATATTCTGTTCAGGGATCAGAGAAATGGCATCAGATTAATAATCATTTCTCTTCAACTGTTATTAGCACTTGAGACAAGGTTATTAAGAGAAGTCATTTTGTAGAAGGCTCTGAGTATGACACAGCCCTCCCCTGGAGTGAGATGAAGAGACTGGAGGCCCTCCAAGCCCCCGATACACACGTAGTGAAGCTTGGGCTAGGGGTGGGGGTCAGCAGACCTCCATTCAAGCTCGACTCCCAGGGACACTCTGTGTCTCAGTGTCATCAAATGCAAGATGGGAATGAGAACTTTCGCACAGGCGCACAGGGTTTTATGAGTAAGGAGGGAAGGCATGAAGCTGGCCCTGTAGGCACTCCGTTACCCTTAGTGCCTCTGCTTTAATACCTGTGTCAGCACCTGCACGACCGGGAATGCGGCAGGCTGTCTTTCAAGCCCCACCTCTCTCTTTCCTCTCTACCCACCTGCCCATCCCGCTGCTCCTATAATTTTAACTTATTTCCTTTTAAATCCGCTTAGTTCTTTGACTTAGTGTATGGCCTTATGTACAGGGAAGCAAATAACTGAAAGGTTGATCTGAGGAACCCACTGGTTTATTAAAGTGCTTGGATAGGAGTCACTCTTGCTCTGAAACTCCAAAAATGACACATCCGTTAACAAGGTTCTTGGAGAGATGAGGCTGTGTCCAGCACAACGGCTCAGTTAGCAACACAACAGGGGAACGGAACAACGCAAGGTGCAAAGTCAGCCAGTGTGGGGGCAGAGGGCAGGAGCCGGAGCTGGAGCCCTGGATGCACGCCCGCCCGACACCACGTGCGTGCTGACTCAATGCACTGAGCCCAGTCACCTCTTCTCCTAAACGGGAAATGTAACAGCTGTCCTCCCTGCCACATGAGGAGTCTTGAAGGGAGCACGGGAAGTGACATTTACGAAAATACCCTGAAAGCCACAGTAAGGCATGAAGGGCCGCTGGGAGGCTGAGCGGTGGAGATGTGTGAGGGAGACACTGAACTCCAGGAGAGGAAGTGGGATGGGTGGGTGGTGGGACACAGTCTGAGCCTGGGAATGGGGCCTGGGCAGTGAGTGGGAGGGGGTGGACGCAGGCACAGATGGGGCCCGAACAGGCGATGATGGGCATCAGGGGAAGGCTCAGGGATTTGAAGCGGGCTCTGCTACCTGATTCCCCGCAGGGCAGCAGCCCACCTGTGCTGTGTTCTTCCCAAGACTTCTTGCATAAAACATAAAACAAAAGCCTACCATGTTAATCAAAGCCCAGGGATGCCTTCTTTGGATTTTACCCCACCCACACCTCAGCCTCAAGAGGTGGGCTTTGAGATGAACTTCATTTCTTCCACATACAAGAGATAAGAAGTTCACTGAACAGAAATAGTATCTCAGATCTCCTCATCTCTGGACAAAAAGAAAACAGGCAGACTGAGATCCCAAAGCCAGCGGAACTGAGTGAGAAGAACTCTGGCCTAGAATTCAGGAGGATGCGGGAACTGTGAGTTCTAGACGCAGTGTGGCTGCCAGACGCTGGCCTCTGTGCCTCGGACTCCCTGTCTGTGAGGGATGGACACTGGTACCCGATGCTCCCTTCCACCCTGGCATTCTCTGGTCGTAGGGCACTCCTGGGGGTGAAGAAGGTAAAGGGGTGCAATAGGGGGATGAAGCTCTGGAACAGAGAAGGATTCCAACAGAGACGCCAGGAGCCAAGCTGTACAGGTGAGGAAGAGAGAGGATCTCTGGGCCTTACTGAGGAGAGCACAGGGGCTTCCTGGCCAGCTCGGCTACCGGGAGACCACTCTGCGGTCTAGGGAGAAATGCCAAGAGGCAACTGGGCCGGGATGGAAGAGGTCTGCACTTAACGCTAAGCTCCACGAGGAGCAGGGCTGTGTTGTTCACTTTTAGCCTCCAGCACACCTAACACAAGGTGAATAAATGAGTGGAAGGGATTTCCTCAAGGAGTAGGAATATTATATTAATAGGAAGTTATCAAAATTGCCCAGTGATAAGCAAAGTCCTGTGCAGTTCAGTGGAACTGAAGCGCATGTCTGATCATCAGGGCCAAGTACCAACAAACCAAGGCCCTGGTCTGTCAATGGGGGTAAAGCCAGCCCCAACCCATCACTTGAAAGATGGAGGATTTGAGGCCCAGGCAGGGTGAGATGCCAAAGTTCAGGAACAACAAGGATGTGGCTGGAATGTAGGTCTTCCTGCCTCCCAGAGAAGAGCAAGTCAATTAATCGAAGATGCTGTCTACTTTTAAAGACAGGAAGGGCAATAATGGCTACAAACATGTAGAGAAGCTTTGGGGTAAGAGATACAGTTCAAACTCCTACCATGTCCTCCCAGAAAAAGAAAATGAGTTGCTTAAAGAAGAAAACAGCATGACCAGAAAAGGGCAGAAATGCCTGTGTGTCAGGGATCAAATCTCTTTTCTCCAAAAAAGCCATTACTTAACCGTGACCTTTCCCAACTGTAATTCTCTTGAATATTTTGTTATCAGGATTCACAAAGGTTTGCTGCAGGAATCTCTATTAATAAGTACCATGATGAAAAATTTTAATACCTCAAAATTCTTTGTTTAAACATCAGATTTCTTCCTCAGGGATAGCACAAATGTATGCTGCTCATTATTTCTAAAATAATGTCACTTCTGCTAAATAAACAGATTTTTTAAAATTAGAAATTAAGTATTTAAGGGCTCTCAAGGGTTATTCTGCAGATAGTCTCTCCATGCAATCAAATGAGCTCAAGAATATTAATAAGATATGCAGTAATTATAACACGCCTGGCCAAGAGACGTTCTTCTGTGTGTAAATATTTTATGGAACCAGCACCGTGCAGTGGCACCCACAGAGGAAAGTAGTGCCCCAGGGAGCCCCAGGGAATCTTAACCACTTCTCATTAATCAGCCTCTCTTACTTTCTGTACCTGAAAGGGTACTTCAAGAGACCAAAAGCCATTAAAAAATGAAAACATCCCTGAAAGGTGGTATTAACACTATTCACTAAGAGGAAGCATTTTGGAGGTTTCAAATGCAACATGCATGATAATCAAAAAGCTTACCTTGATGACCTGTTGGGGCAGAAGCAATGAGTCTAAAGAGAAATCACAAGTTACATCCACTCTACTAAGCCATTAAAAAGATACTCCATTTTACCTCGTTCTCCGGGGTGGGAGACGGCGTTACAGAACTAAGTGACCCTTTCCTAGAACCCTGAAGGTCTGCTGGGATGGAGACAGGGCGTTCCCACTGAGTCATCCCTGTTGGTATGTGCCAGTAGTAGGTCCCAGCAATGTCATTGACTCTTTTCCAGCCAGGTGGCAAATCCGGATCGGTCTGAAAGGAGTGATCACTCCATACATCTACTGGAAAATGGAAAACAAAAGGAAAAAAAAGAGAGAGGGTTTTATTAAAAGAGAAAACAATTACAGTCTTCCAATTTCAGTACCAAACATCAGGAGAATTTTGTAGGCAGATGTGTCCACAGCCCAAATGAGAACTCGAGTCACCCTACAGGTACAAAGTACGGTAAGAGGGACAATGTGGAAAGAAACAAGGGAAGAACTGGAAGGTTGACACCTGAGAATATGGATATAAAGGACCCACTATCAAGTCATCTTACAGCTCCAAGAACCCTATGAATAGGCTAAGATCCCTTAGTCAGAATCACGTATTTGTAAGATTACACACAAAATCTACTGTATTCCTTTGTAAATTAGTAAGATTTACTGGTTGGTATCATATACCATTCCCACAATGGGTACAACTCTGATTTTTTTTAACTGCTTTCTATAAGTGAGTACTGGATTCCCTCCCACTTGACAATAAACATCTACAAAGTAGTCATGTCTTTTGTAATACTCTAGAATTCTAAATTGCGCACAGAAGATTTCCAAGAAAAGCAGGTTGAAAAGTCTTGGAATTCAAGACTCTAGAAACAGGCCAATGATGAAAATACATGAAGGAAGGTAGGTGTGGAATACAGAAGAGAATGGTGGGGACTGTGGCAAACTGGTAAGCACATGCAAAATCCAAAGGCATTTAAATTAAAAAAATAATTTTTTTAAGCACTGTGTGAGGGGTGCAAATAAAATACATCTGCTGGGCAATTTCAGCCATCCCTGGTCTATATCAATATTTTATTAGTTTACTGGATAACTATTTGCTTTAAAAAAATCTCATTTTGGGTCTTCTTTGATTGAATATGAAATGGGTTAAAATGCTAGAGACAAGAGGAGAGAGAAGAGAAAGTAAGAAATCCATAGAGAGGGAGGCAGAATGGAGGACTCAGACAGCTGCATCGACATACCTGTGGTAGGAAAATTTGGTAAACTTGTGCTTTAAATCTGGGGATCACTTAATTCTAAAGATTAGGCCCTTTTCTATGTGGTCATTCACCAGAGGCTGGAGCCCTTACAGCAATTCACATGAGAAAGTATGTGGATCTTGCTCTGTGCAAATGTCACTGCATCACATGGGCAGGCGTCACCAAGGCTATTACAGCCGCAGCAAGAAAAAAAGAAACCAAACAAAGAAGTTGATTAAGACTATGGGCACAGATGTGCATTCATGCGGTCGTTTGGCATCCCAGCATTCACTTTTCTCATTTAAATCTGCCAGAAGCAAAACTGCCACTTGCCTCAAATTATGATGGAAATTTCCCCTCCCCCAAGAGGAGATTAAGCATGATTAAATAATTTCAAGATACCCAAAATTTTCAGAAATAACTTGAAACAAACACGTGAATATACTCCTCTGTCCCCTCTCCTTTTTAGGGGCTGAGGGTTGTTCCTGCTGTTATTTTGTTTTCAGTATTTCCACTGGGGTAAAAAAGGCAAAATAAAAAGTTCTCAGGATTAAGCTGGAGAGAACCCTACCAAGGGTGTTCCCTTGTCCTGTTCCAGTGGCTCACAGACCATGAGCTTGGGCAAGAAACGAAAAGCATGTAAAGAGGCTGCTCGTTACCACTTCTGTGCTTTTTAAGGCCTGAGGGCCTGAATTGACACATTTATTCCAGTTGCCTCTACAGCTGGGACATTAGCCTACATGAAGAGCACATCCCACCATGAGGACAGGAAATCACGGCAGACCGAGGGCAGAGACCACGGTCAGCAGCCTTTGAGGTCGGCTGTCTGAAGTGGTTGAGACGGGCCTTGGGCTGCATGGCAGGAGCTGGGTTGTTCTGCCTTCAACCAAACCCAGACAGTCACTTATATTTGGTTTATATTCTAGTTTCTGCTGAGATTTTGTTGGAATAAAAATTAAAAGGGGGGTTACTCCATTGCTAGAAATTGATGATGATGATGATGATGGAGGAAGTGAGGTGGGCACATCTACAATATTATTAACCGTTCAGAATCACTTGTAGAATCCCTTCCACAGCACCCTACACGGGTGAGCGCGAGCAGACATCATGTCTGTCTTGTTCACCATCACAGTCCCAACACCAAGCATGGCAGGTATTCAGTAACAGTGAGCTGGGTGAATGGTGGACAGATGGTAGATCTGGATGGACAGACAGATAACGTAGGTGCAAGAAAAGAAGATAGGAAGGAAGAACAAAGAGGAGGAAGAAATAAGCGAATGAAGTCCTGAATGATGACAATTAAACTTGGCACTCAGTGAAAGAGGAATTCTGAAGAAATCAGCTCTGTGCAGTTTCATAAAACAGAGCAACCTCACCACACCCAGGAATACTAGCTTCTAGTTAAGAGCAGTGTCTATTTCCCCTGTAGGTGTATGTGAATGTTCTTATGGACAAAAAGAAACACTAATATAATATGATAAATTCCAAAGGATCCTGGGCTGGAGTTGAGATTTTGTTTCTTTTTTTTTTTATTGATAGGTTCCATGGAATAGTAAGAAATATGCCTTCTGAGGTGTCTCAGTGTCATTACACTTCATTTTGTTTCATCTTTATAGCCCCAATTTGCTTTCTTTTCCTAAATGAAACTATGTGCACACTATTTAAGTGTACGTAATAAGTACCCTGGACTTTACTCAACAGGTCAGTGGTTTTCAAATGTTTTCAAATTGGGGACAAAGACAGGTGGAATTCCAGGCCCATCCAGAGCCTCTTATCCATAGTGGTACTACTTTTACCTGTTTTAAATATTGATCTTGTGTGTATGATTCTCCTTGAAAACAGAGATCCGTTGTTTTTTGTTTTTAAAATTTTGCTTAAAATAACAATTTGGAACCATAGCTAAGGCAAGAGCATAGCAGGACCAAGACATCTAAACGCCAAGAAGCTGCTTCTGCCATAGGGATTGTTCAAAATGTTGCAGAGCAGCTTAAAATGGTTGCCCTCAAATGGGGACCAGAGCGGACAAGGCATGAAGGAGGACATGCAGACTGTGACACGCTCAGGGAACTCTGTCAACACCAGGTGATTAGAGGAGAAAATTCCAACTCCCTTTGATCCTCAGAAAATTACTTAGGGAAGCTTTGCTGGAAACGTCGGAGCTGAGGCTACGGAAAGGAAAGGGGGGCTGGCAGTTTCACTGTCCTCCTGATTCTCAGCAGTTTTCTCAAACTGAGTGTCTATCATGCACCCCTCCTTGTCAGATCTGCTCAGTGTCCTGAAATCACAACATGGTGTTCTGAGATTTCAGCGGGAATAGCCTGATATTCCACACCGCAGAACTCCTTTCTTTCTGGGTGAGTCACTTTGCCACAGTAACCTGGGGCGGTTCCATTTGGCACTGGAGAGCGTAAAGCAAACCACAGTATTCCATCTCAGAGTCGCCCAACCTAAGGACTGGAACTCAGACCAACTGTGGGGTTACAGAAGAGTTAAAGCGGAGAAATCTGCAGAAAGGCTGCAGAAGATGTTTGAATAGTCCAGTGAGAGTAGAAATGAGGGGAGTCAGCAAAGATGCTAGAGATGGCATCATGCAGCCGGGCACAGAAACCGGGAGGGTCAACTCTGTGCGGGGCCGTCCCATCTTGACTGAGCCACTCACTAAGTAAATGGCCTTGAACAAGTTACTCAGCCTCTTTGGGCTTCAGATGCTTATCGGTAAAAGAGGGATCAAAACAGTAACTATCTGGCTGAGGAGTGTGTACAACACTCAGAATAAAGGCTGGCATGTAACAGGCATGTTCACTACACAAATGTTCACTGTCACTGCTTTTGCTATTATCATTATTACTACATATTACAGGTCTCCAAAGCCAAAAATATAATGATATATTAAGGTCACTAAAGCCACCCAAAAGAAAATATTGTCATACGTCCAAAGGAAAATGCTCACTACAGAACGTATGGGAGTAACTGATCACCATGGCTGAAAGAATGAGGATAAAAGAAGCTAATCTGACAGTGACTCTGTCCCTGGAGAAGAAGGTCAACCAGACTCCCTGAGCAGGGCTGGACTCCAAGAACCTGAGGAGGCCAGACAAGACCAGATTCTACATGCCTTGCTGGGCTTCTTCCAGTCAAGCACCATGCCCTGAACCCCGTGCCTCTGTTTCACAGAAGCCTTCTCTTTCTCCAAGTGTATGTTATGTCTGTCTGTCTCTCCATGAATGTGGAAGTAAAAAAATAAATATTTCATAATTTTTAAAATAAAGATGTCTCCTATTGTCTATTTTGAAGCACATTTGCTAAAGGTTTCTGAGGTTTCTCTCAAACACAAGACATCCCCAAATGAATACAGTTGTATCTGTAATGATTCTTGAGTTTTTCCCCCCACTGTGGGTCTGGGGCCTTCATCAGGGAAAAAAAAAAAGTATAGCATGTCTTCACTTCCACCACCACATCAGCGGCTCACATCCCAGCCAGAAGGCAAGGGGTGGGGAGGAAATATTAACAAGTCGGGACAAGAATCTGGGCCTTTCAAGGCTCACACCCAGGTTCCATTAATGCAGCCATGTGTTTCTCAGGAGGGTAACAATGATACTGGTGGTAACAGTAAAAGTAACAGGGATGCTGGCGCTGACTGTGGGCTGAATTACCTAGCTCCTTATTGTTTCTTTTTTATTTAGTTAGTTTTTGAAGAATTTTAAAATTACTTTTATGTACAGAAAACTCAACAGCGTACACCCAGCCAGTTTGGTGGCCAGTTTTTTGTCCTTATTGCTTCTTTATCGCAGGAGCTCGTGGAGTGGCCACTGCTGCCCTGTGAAGGACACACTAGTGTCATTCCGTTTCTCAGGCTCGGAGAGGACAGCCATTTGGTTTAAAGCCAAGGGAGTAAACTATATCCCTACGTAGAAATGGGTGTTACTTTTTCAGAGACCTGAGGAAAATCAGTATGGACAGTTTGGGGGAATTTAGAAGGTGAATAAATAAGGTTAGAAACAAAAGAAAGAACACAATGGCTTCAAGTCTGAGGCGATGAGACCAGCCAGTTGACCTAACCAAGGTGGAAAGCTGGTAGGTGTGGGCACCAAGATTCACCCTGAGCTCTATCTGGGTACATCAATGCAAGGACACTTCCAATGTGGGCTTTGCACAGGGTCCTTCTTTCTGTGCCTCCCTCCCTAAATCTGCATCCAGTAACCCAGGCAGCCACTGCAGTGGGTCCACATACCTGCAGCCCCTCCAATTAGAAGCCTGAGGATCAAATTCCACCCCCAGGCACACTGAGGAGACTAAGATGTACCTAATTCTCCCTCCTCCCTTCCCTATAGAATCTCACACTTAAGGAGCTTTATGATCATCCTACCAAAGCCGCTGTCACGGTGGGGAGAGGGGACACGGATCAGCAGGAGGAGCAGAAAGCTATAGGTATCCTTTCTAAGTGGCTCTGTGGCCCTTCGTTGTTTGCAGTTTTGTTCTGGAAGCAGGGCCTGGAAGTCAGAGTGTAAAAATAGCAAGGCTGAGAGCCCCAGAAAGTCCCTCTTATGCTGGGAGCCTCTTGGGCCAAGAGCAATACTTGGCGGAGGAACAAGGAGACCATCTGTGAGCAGCAAGGACCCGCCCCTTCCAGCGCCTCAGGCCCAGTGCCACTGGCCTGGTTGCACCCCTGCAAGTTCACTCTGCTCTCCTCCTGGGTGGGGTCTGCATGAGGGAAGCCTGCCTCCAATCACCCTCTCCCCTGCGCTCACTTGCAGGAACCAAAGGGTCAAATGAAAACAAATCAGCATCTAACAGCAGCTGGAAATTCCCTTACTGCTCTGGAGGCCACAGGGAGGAGGAATGGGTGAGCTGCGATTCTAAATTTGGCAACGTCTGCGTCTGCAGTGCAGAGCACAAAAGGTCTCCCTCTGGTACTCCAAACGGCACTCGCTCCTTCCCCGACTTTTGTGCGCCCAGTGCCTTCCGTGTGCGAGGCACGGGACGAGGAGCTGCGGGGAAGAGGACACAGATCAGCTCATTCAACAAATATTTCCTGTCTACTCTGTGCCAGGCGTTGTTCTAGGGCTTGGGGTGCAGAGGTCATCAGATAGACTTGGACCCTGCATCCGTGACCCACCCCCCTTCCCCGGGGCTGTGGTTCTCAAGCGTTACAGTCACCTGCAGAACCTGCTAGAACACAAATCGCTGGGCACCACCCCCAGAGCTTCTGACTCAGTTGGTCTGGGGTGGGGCCTGAGAAGCTGCATTTCTAACAAACAGTTCCCAGGTGTTGCTGATTTCATGCTGCTGGTTTTAGGACCATAATTTTAAGAACCACTGGCCTAGGGAAACAGAAAAGGTCATCATTCTTTCCCACCAGACACCATCTAACTATTGGCTCTGCAGAATAAAAAATGTGAATTATATTCAATCATTCATCCACTTACTCATCCATTCTTTAGTACTGAGGGCCTCCTATGAGTGCCAAGTACCATTTTAGAAGCTGAGAACACAGTAATGAATAAAAGAGGCATTTTAGGTGGTGGGATCAATTGTGTCTGGGGAGGCGGTGGGCTATGTGGATAGGCTGGTCTGAGGCAGAAGCAATGTCACCTTGAACTAGAAGGGGCTGCCTTTGGGAAGAGACAAGGGAACAGCATTCCTGGAACAGCATGTGCAGAGGCCAAGTGGTAGGAAAGAGCCTGTCATGTCATTACAACAGGAAGTCACCTGAATGAGAGGTGAGTGGTCTCGGATAAGATTTAGGGCCACAAGGGCTCAGGATTCACCCCCTCTGCAAGGGAAAACTCTTGAAGCTCTTGTGAGGTCTGTGTTTTCAAAATCAGAAGAGGAATCTGCACAATGCTCCCATTCTTCAAGAAGAAAAACCTCTTCCGAAGTCTTAGCTGCAGCTGCTGCTGGCTACTCTTTTGAGCAGTATTATTCCTGAGGGAGGCAGACGCCTTAATCCAAACTAGCTGAATTTAAAACGCTTTAAGACTAGCTTTAAAACACTTTCTGTGAGCACTGGTGATCTGCTTCTGTTGCCTCTCTTCTTCTCTAACTCACCTCCTGGTCCCTTTACCTTTTCTGGACCCAGAACTTCACTGTTAGAAGACAGACAGCAAGAAGGCTCTTCATTCCCTTCAGCTTTGTCATCAGCTTCTCAAGACAAGAGCATGAAGCCAGGACCCCAGGTCCAGATCATTTTTTACAGGTTTGCTAAGGGCTCCAGGCAGCACACGGAGGCTGCTCAGAACCTAGTGTGAAACCGTCCTTAGCCAAGGGAACTGGCAAAAACAATGACTACAGAAACAAGGGAATGAGCCCCAAATGTCCAAAACCTGTGAGCTCTCAGAATCCTGACCCACCGCCTGCCAGACAGAGGGGAGGAAAGCTCACCAAAATAAGTTTCAGGGCCTCTGCTATTTCTTCATATTTATTTGCAGGGCCTATTTGAGACCCTGAAGTGTCTGTAACAGCCTCAGAAAAATTACACACTGTACTCAGCTGACCTTTCCTGTGGTTGCATTCTTTTTACAGTTGTAACAAAACTCTTAACAATTTCCTAACACCTTCCCCTATATTTTCCTTTTAAAAAAAATTAAGATTTTTTAAGTGACCTTGAAATAGGGATTTATTTATAGATAAGGATTTTTCTGTTAAAGATTCTTGACTAAATATTCCAAGAACTCACTACTTAAATGGTTCTTAGATTTGGGCCTCGTCATACTACACACTTTGTGTATTTTTATCAAGTATTTTGGCATAAGATCAACACAATATTTCTTAATTTAAATTCACCGGGGACATAGTCTTTGCTGAGCTTACTGCGCTGAATTTGTTCCAGGGCCATCACAGACAGGAGCTCTGGAGTGAGCCGACGGCCTTGAATCTCAGCTCCAATGCTGGCGAGCTGTGTGACCTCAGACAAACAGCTCAATTTCTAATGAATGGCCTGTCTGCCGACGGTGACAGAATTGATGACAGCTCCTACACCATACAGTTGATATGGAACTGAGTGCCCAGTGCAAAGCCAGGCACATAAAAATCACTCAGTAAATGTCTTTTATTATTTGCTATTAATTACTTCATTCTAATGTGGTTTTGGGGAAAAATGCTCTGTAATACAAAATATTTTTAAATGGCATCAACCACAGTGCATCTCATTGAAAAACTAAGATTTCTAAGCTAAACATATTTTTACAAAAAAGGTAGTTTTTATTAAGATCAAGAAAACTAAATGATACTTCCTGGAGATAGGGCAGTCTTCGCAAAGAGGTATTAGGTATTAGACTTATAAAAAAAATTAAAAATAAAAAAACTAGATGAAATAAAAAAAAAAACTAGATGATAAAATTAGCCACTCACATGTCAGTTCAGAAACAATGTATCACATGAGAACACCCTGGTTTGAGTAGGTGGCCTCTCTTTAATCAGTAAGTGGCTACTTTATGTCTTAGAGCTGAACAATTAAAGAAGCAGAAATGAAATCAGAACAAAACACTTATTAAGTCTGCTTTATTATTTAAGACATCCTTCTTTTGAGACTGCTTCTGCTCTATAAGTCATGTCCTCAGGAAAATATGTACATAGGAACCGACAAGATGATGGTGGAAAATAAATGGATTATGCCTCTCTGTTCACAGACTGTTAACCAAAATCAAAACACAAAGTCACAGAGACTCTGCAAAGACAAATCTGAAAACTAAAGAGTGTGAGATGTAAGTGGATAAAAATTATCTAGAGGGAAAATTGGTACCTACGGTAAATAATCCATCTATCCACCCATCCCCTTACATACATTTAATTGAAGCTACTCCTATGACCTGGCTATGTTTTAAATATCATCAGAAGGTCTCATTTGAAACACACAATAAAACCTGGCTTTTCTTACAAGTCACGAAAGGAGATATTAAAATCTTAAGATGATATGAAATATTACCTAAGAACACTATTTCCTTATAATGTGCACAAAGTACAAAGTAGCAAAATTTACAATCCACTACTTAGAAGCCACAGGCTTAAGTGTCAATCTGCCAAAAAAAAAAAAAAAAGTAAAAATAAAACCTTAAAACTAGAATGGACATTCATATTTTACTTTAAGAAAGCTACAGGTCATTTCTATAACTTCAATTTTGTTTTTCTAAGAAGTGCTGGGAAACACCTTTGTTGGAACCAACAAATCTCTGAAATTCAAAAGCCATAATCATAATAAAAAATGGAGAAGGGGCACAGGTGGGCATGCTCTTGCAATCAGCAACCTGGTGATTTGAAGGAGTAAAGATCACAGAAATGAACACAACATTGTAAATCAACTTACACTTCAGTTAAAAAAAGTAAAGATCACAACATATGTATATAAAATTGCCGGGCAGGTTTATTACTTCTCCCTCCAGTTGTCTGACTGTGCCACTCACCTACTGAATGGCAGCAGTACATCCTATTCAAAACCAGAAAGGATTATTCAGATGTGGCTGTAAGATCAACAAGTCAGCCCCAATATTCTCTGCTTTCCAGTTTAAGTATTTAGTGCCTAAACACAGTGTAACAGGAAGATCTATGATCACACAGAGATTCAGGAAAGGGTAACTGCACAACATTATTCAGAGAACGGGTCCAGCTGCCGTACCTGCAGTCAACCCAATCACACATCTTCCTCATCTGATTGTTATTTCACAGTGAGCATTTAGAGAAGAGAAGACAAAAATACCACCTCAGGCATGAATCCTTCTTTGGCTTCCATACAATTAGACACATATGATTACTATCCACACCATTATCTTTCAAAGTAGACAGGTTTGAGAGTATATTAAATAGAGCCAATTTTCTCTCCCACTGTTTTGGCAGGGTCTTCAATACACTTTTCTCTTAGAGCTGCGGTCCTCCTCAGGCTAGGACACAGCAGCAATGATGACAAAGTGGAAGCTATTTTGGGGGTTGCCTCAACCAACTTCAAGGTCATTATTATTCTCAGTGGTGGTGTGCCAGGACTTGACTTCCCACCTAAGTTAAGTATTAGACAAAAGATGGTTGTTGAGAGTCTAGGAAATCGACAAAGTATTTGACGACAAATTACAATTAGGCCTTTTACCAGCACATTAAAAGGGCAGGTTGAAGTAGGTGCCATCTTCTCTAGAATCAAAATCTCTGTGTGGGAGCACGTAGAACTATACTCCCATAGATAAAAGTGTATATATTTGTTTCTGATACAAGAACAGGAGCCTGTACCTCTAGAGCACTACACAATTTTCAAAGTGCTGTAACTAGTTCAGTCACATCTGAGATCTTACAACACAGGTATAGGAGATATTTCCATTTTGCAGGCGAAGAAACAGGTTTCAGCAATGTTACATAACTTGATCAAGGTTGGGAAACTGGTTATCATCGCCTGTGGAGGAATCTCAGTGTGTTTTTCTTTGGGGACCATTCTTTTTGTTAAGTGCATTCTTAAAGGTTAAGTGTCCATAAAAAAATCAGCATAACTGAAGTAATTTGTTCGGACTGCCAGAGTGGTTAGTGGATAAGCTTTAATATTTGATGCAAAATGTAAGATAGGATTTTTAGACTATAAATGGGGTGGAGGAGTTCAGAGAGAAATATTTTTCTGAGATTAACTTTGAAAAACACACTTATAAGGATCAGGGTAAAAGCTATTTTTTATTACTCCTCTGAGATATTTATTTGACACCTAAATTAAAAGAGAATTTGAAGCAGCTTATATAAAAGATATAAATGTACTTGAACCAATAAAATAACACAAGAAAATAGAGCCATGGAGTTGAGAAGAAATTTAATTTCTTGCCCCTAAAATGTACAAAGTTTTAGTCATCTGATAAAAGAAGTTTATCAAAAAAGGAAACTTCTTCCTAAGCACCAAATCTAAGAGGAACTTAGCCTGCGGTAAACGGCCCTGGAGGTAGAAGGCGGTGACTGATGAAGGCTTCACACTGCATCTAGGTGGTTTTATACTGTAATCTTGCTCTAAATTGTAATCATGTTGTACGATAGGTAATTATGTGTAAACTTTTTTTTTCCCCCTGAATACTAAAGTTTACCAGGAAAACCATTCTGTACTTTTCCTTTTGTCTATGAGAAGCCTGTGCTAGGGGCTCATAAAAAAGATAGGAGACATTGCAAGGTGTTCATCAATATCCAGTGTCTTCTTCCTTTTTATTGGACACATGGCCATGCAGAATACAGAATACATTTCCCAGCCTCCCTTGCAGCTAGGTGTGGCAATGCAGGTAACATTCTGACTATTGGGATGTAAGTATAAGGATTGTATGGAAGCTTCTAAGAATCTTCCTTATAAAATAGCTGGTAGGCACATTTTTTTTCTTGCTGTGTGGGACAGACAAGTCTTCTTGGACCATGAGTACACACACTATACCCTAGGGATGCAGGAGTAGTAAGGCCAAGGAATTTGGGTTCCTGAGGTCTTTGTGGAACAGAGCCACCATATCAGTGGACTGCTATTGCCAGCTTCCATGTGAAAGGGAAATAAATTTCTACTGTAATAAACCACTGTTATTTTAGAGTCCTGTGTTCCTAGCCGTTGAAGTTGATCCTAACTCATTCATCTAATGGCAGGAAACTGAATTCCAGACCCAGTAACTGGGAAAGAAACAGCTTTTAATAGATTAGCTTTGCAACCCTATATTCAATACCAAACTACAGGGATCTGAATTATAAAGCTGAGTCGAGAAGCCCAGGCTTCTGACTCCCAACTCCTCCAACACTTTCCAAAACAGCATATTGTTGGAATATGACTTCATTGGTTATCATTCATTCATTTTCACCACCCACCAAGTCAAGCACCTTAATCTCATCTCCAATTACTGTAAAAAAAATACAAAATACCAAATGCAGATATTGTGTTGGGCCTAATTTTTCACAAACTTCAAAAAAAGGAATCTGTCAGGATTCAACCAACCATGACATCCAGCCATTCATTTGATTCAAAGCTTTTGATTTTTTGATCTATACCATCCTCCTCCCCGACTCCTAGGTCAGGAGAGAAAAGCACAGATTCTTCCAGGGAAAACAAAATGGCAAAACCAATTAGCTGATGCACACCTGCGCAAAAGCTTGGTCTTTCTTCTCCAGCAATGAAAGAGTGAAATGCAGAGCTCTGAGGTTTTCAAAGATGCTGCACCTACTGGCAGAAAAGAGGCAGGGGTATTTGTGGATCCCATCTGCCAGGGATGCACGTGTAGAAAGTGTCATTTTTTTATGCTTCTCAAAATAGAATCTAGCATAAGACACTATTAGGTAATTGAGCCAAAATTCCAGGAAAGGACAAGTAAACAGAAGAATTATTCTCAAAAATCTCAAACAATAAATTAGTGTTCAAAGTTTAGAAGGACTTCCTTTCTTTAAAGATTAGGATATGGAACTGTTTGGTGTTTAAGCTGTGGGTTCTCAGTAACAAAAAGTTCAGAAACAGTGTCATAGAGATGTTATTCATCACAAATCAAACAGACTGTAGTTCCTTAAAGCCAAGACTCAGGTTTGTTCTTCTTTTTATTTTAATCAACCAACATACCACAAACATGTCACACACAGATGTGCAATGTAAGTTTTCTGAAGGTAAGTGGATGTAGCTGGGAGTGACTCCCTGTTTTCACATCTCATTCTCTGAAACTGTAGAGGATGCCTAGGTGATACCTCTATAAATGAGAGCTACAGGACAGCAAAAGAGGAAAGAGGAAGGAGGGAGGGAGGGAAGGGAAAAATGGGCGTGTGGCATGTACCACTAAACTGCCTGCCTCCTGGGTCCCAGGTGAGTTCTACTTTGCTATAACATGCAAAAAGAAAGTAAAATCACACTTTGCTAGTTTTTATTCACCCACAAATGTACTGGTTAACCCATCAAGCCTCGAATCCCAGGCAGTACGTTAAAACCTTTTTCCTACTAGAAAAATGTTCTTGAGGCATTAGAGATTTCTTATCTGCAGGGTGTCTGGGAAGGAGTCCACATTTATTATGCTACAGAAATAGTTCCCCCCCTCCATCTCAAAATCCAAGCCTCTCCCTTGTGAAAAGTCTGATTCATACAAAGTATTTGTTCTGGGTTAGCTCCATTTCCTTCTTTCCAGATCTACTGTAATTACTGTCCATTTGCAAATGATGGTCTCTCTGTTCTTGAATTCTGGTATGCTCTAAGTATCTTCCTCCTCAACTCTTCCAATTGCTTTCTGAAAGAAATTACTATAACCTAAAGCCCTTTTGAGAGAAGACTCTGCTCATCACAAAAAAATGATCCTTAGATCTCAGAAGTAACACTCTTTTGAAGTGAATGAATCAGATGCCATGTCAAAGTCTTCCTTGTTGCACGCAAATAGGCAGAAACCAGTAGGGACAAGTGTATGACTATGTGGAGAACTTCACCCTAGACAGTTGTTTGTGCTTCCTTCCTTATAAAAACAAACTTGTGTGTCTTCCTGTGTCACAGACGTGCTTTGATGAATGAACTGAGAGAACTTACCGCCCCCACCCCACTCCCCAAACCCTTACCCTTAGAAAATATTACAGTGAAAGTACCTAACCATGGAGCCAGGAACAGAAAGGAGTTGACTGAAAGAAAACATTGTGTGTTTCTGCTTTTGTTTTTAATTCTCTTGGAAAAACAAACAATATAAATTACTTATAAAAAGCAAGTGCGCATTTTCAGCACACACTTTCCATGAACCTTTATCTTTAAGGGTAATAACTTTTTTTCTTCCACTTTCTGCTCTAATGACTACCTCATTTAAAAAATATATTCTATCTGCTGATGGAGCAAGAATTGCACATTTTCCTACTGTGAATAAAGGCTACACTTGCACTTGGCCCAGATTCCAACTGGTCACTCTGGGAAAGTTGACCTCTTCCATGGCCATTGGGTCTGTCTGAGAAAGATATTTACAAGAATTGAATTGGTTAGCGACTCCTAAAAAACAAAACAAAACAAACTATAATTTGATTCTATCTACCGGTTAAAAGGAGCTAATTCAACCAACAACTACAATGCTGTTATTTTTCACTGAACAAAATTATATAAAAGTGTATTCATCAATAGAAACGAGATAAAGATACCATTTTTTCTCCAAAACAAGTAAATAATGTACAGCCTAGGACCCAGCAATACTAAGTGTAGTGCTCACACACCTCCGAATACAGCTCCACTGGCGGATACGAGCCAGAGTGTTCCCTGCGAGGTTATCTGCAGTGCTCAGGACACCTTGGGAGTCCTCCGTTCCACAAGGGGAAAAGTAAAACACCACAGTGTGCCATGCAGCAGATAGAAACAGTGCGTTAAAAATCTGCCCAGCTTCATGGATAGATCTTTAAAACACATCACATGGGGAAAAAAATACTCTTTAAATAAATTAAGAACATACACACACACACACACACACAAAACAACAATGTACACTGCAAGTATACTTTTGAACAAAAAGTTACATATTCTACACATTAGGATGGCTGCCCATGGGTGGAGAGACCGGGAGTGGGGTAACGGAATAAGACAGGATAACATAAAACAAGATGTTTTATATGGACCAGTGATGCAAACGCATCATGAATTGTGATCTATGATTAACTTAACTTCCGCAACTGAGGTCCAAATCAAACTCACTTTTTTTTTTTACAGTTACATATTTTCCTTAATAATAAAAACACTAACTTTGAAAAACCACCAAAGATAACAGCCACTGTTTAGGTAGTTACTGAGGCAGCCCAGGGCTCTAAGAAGCCCAAAGTTCCAGAACTGTGATGTCCAATGTGGTAGCTATTAGCCACCTGGGGCTACTGAGCACATGAAGCGTGGTTAGTCTGAGTGGAGATGTGGTGCCAGTGTGACACACACACTGAATTTTTAAAATTCACTACGGTAAAAAGAATACAAATATTTTATTAATAATTTGTATATGGATTATATGTCAAAATGATAGTATTTTAGATATATTGGGTTAAAAATAAGATACATGATTAAAATTAATTTCACCTTCTAAAAACTTATTTTAATGTGGCTATTAGAATAGTCAATATTACATATGTGGCTCACATTGTATTTTTTTAATTTAAATTTCATTTTTTAATGAAGTGTAGTTGATTTACAATGTTAGTTTCAGGTGAACAGAAAAGGGATTCAGTTATAAAAACATATATAATCTTTCAGATTCTTTTCCAATATATGTTATTACAAGAAATTGAGTATAGTTCCCTGTGCTATACAGTAGGTCCTTGTTGTTTATCTATTTTATACACAGCAGTCACATTTTATTTCTAATGGATGGCACTGATCTGGAGGCTTCCAGGAGGCCAGGGGTACAACAAGGGATCCTTTCGATAAAAATTCCTTTGGAGACTCAAATTGGAAGATCCTGAAAAAAACATACTGTGGCCCCATGACTGGAAGGATATTAGAAGTGGTTCAGGATTAAATTTTAAAATTCTAAGTCAGGACTTGCCAACAGTTTTGCACTGCTCACAACCTTGCCTTGCTCTCACTGTAAAACTTCTTTAGGAATAATGCTGCTCTTCAGAAATGCAAGCCCAGCCCTTGAAACTAGACTAAAGGAAAAGAAAAATTCTACTACAACTCATTCTGAAGCCATGATTTAAAATAATGAGATATAGCTGGAAAACCCTGATACGATTTATCAACACAGTTACACAAATATATGATTTAAGCATCCACTCTTGGGTGGCGCTTTTAAAATCAAAATGACCTTGGCAGTAACAATTTAGAGATTACGTATTTGACGGGGAACATGGCAGGCTGGTCTGTGGGTGGTAGAAGAATTTACCAAAGGCAAAGGATGAGAATAGAAAGAAAGCCTGTTGGGTTGCACTGCCCAGTCAACGGCGGGCCACACAGACAGGCGGTGCCTGTGTGAGCCCAGGATGAAAGTGCAGGGTCTATTACTGGGGGGAGGAGTTGGTGAACGCAATGTGTTGGGGGCTGTGTGATCAGCTCGTGCACAAGTTTTTGATTGGCTGTAGGTGAGGTAAGAAGTTTAGGATCCGTGAAGGGCAGTGGGATTCATGACTCTGATAAGGCGGAGGCATGGCTGAAACAAAACAGCCTGAGCTACGGTGAGATTAGGCATTACTGAGGGCTATTAGTTTGTTAGGGGAAACATGCCCAGTAAAGAATGTACTTTATCTGTGGAGGGATCGAAGGCAGACATCTGAGAGCCCAGGAATGGAGGTCCTTGGACTTTGAAGGATGCCAGTTGGCCCCACAGTATTCAGTAATTTCCTCCCCGCCCCTTGCTTGTTCTCTCTCTGACACACGTGGTCCTTGTGGACTATTCTTCCTGCATCCAGCCACCTACTAACGGCCTCTAGGCTCCTTTATGGCACAAGTCTTGCATTTTCACCCTTGTGTCCCTAGCACTGAGTGCGATGTTTAGCACATAACAGAGGGTCAACGATTACCCATCAAATTAACCAGAAGTCAGTGCTTCTGGAGCAGCAGACTGAGAGGTTTGGAGAAGAACAGAGTTAGATAACTTATTTTCTTGAGATTACTTGAGAACACGATGAAAAAGTGCCAAATACTCAGCAATGTCTCCACATTTCATCAATACCCACATTATTTAGGGCAATTTTCTACTCAGTATACAAACAAAGAATGTTGCCCACCATCGACTTCTACAAGGATCAAGTCATTAGCCACTGCAGCCACTGACCGAAACAGTACACCCTGAAAGGATTTCAGGATGGAAAACAGGATATGGCACTGTTTTGGAAAAATAGGCCCTTTAGATGGTTAGAGATATCTCAGGGAAAAAAAAAATTAATGAACCTAGATTCTTTCATCTCCCCATACATAGAAAAGCTCTAAAATCACTTACTGAGAAACCTGATCCTTATGACTAGCAGTGACCTTTTACTGAGATGGATGCTGGGCTGTACATGTCCCCTGGCCAAAACCGTACATATACACACTGGCTGCCCTCATCTCCTTAGAGCTATCTGAGAGGCTGTCTCTTGGGCTATTATTCAGTAAGACCCTGAATAAAATTCAGCTCACAGCTCTTACACTGTATACTTTCTTTCAATTGACATCAGTACTATAGTTCCCTGTGTGAGACCCCCCTCTCCCTCGGCTCCTGAAGACCAGAGTCAAGGACCACAGCTGTGTGAGGTCCCTGACGGATGCTGTTGAGACAGAACATTGCTACCTTCCATGGGGCCCCCTACACAACCATAGAATTTATTCCACAGGCAACAAAATGCTACCGAAAGTTTTGAGCAGGAGACTCCATATGTTTTGAGAATTACGTTATTGACAAGAGAGAAAACAGATGAGATGGTACTGCGTGTATTAGTGTAAAGTTCATGTATTATAATGTGTGGTTAAAAACGACACATCAGTGACAGAAATGAAAATACTGAGCCAAAATAACATATAATTACAAATTCTCCATCCCTATTTAATTTTGCTATCAATATAAATCAGTGATTAAAAAAGCAGTCACTGGCCATTTGAAAAGAGTCTTTCTTCCCAGCGTGTAACTGTTGTCATGACAACATGACTTCTGGCTGTATCTCTGTGAACAAGCTTATGTTTAAAAGGAGAGGACAAGGATCAGTCAGGTTAAATAAAGAATATACTGACCAATTCTGAAATGTAAGAAAATGTATTTCAACCAAGGTTACCCAACAAAATCTCTTTAAATTCCTTTACATAATAGAACCAGGCTGGGCTTTCTAAGTCAATAATCATGCTGTAGCATCTGTATTTTTTACATATAATAACATGAACAGAAGTTCGACATACCAGCCCTATAATTAGTGAGGAATTTTTCAAAATATATCCTGCCCTTACACATACGATATTATCCTTAGCCTTCCTAAGTCAGAGGCCACCTATCTGTCTCATCCGTTCTGAAGGAGGTACTCTCATTAGGAACTGATTCTTTGATTCCAAGGAGACAGGATGGGGGTGGAGGGGGAGAGAGAAATGGAGGTCCATTATCTCTTCTATGCTTTCAAATTACCTAAATGTTGGATATCTTGCATGACTATATATATTAATTTGAAAATTCTGTGAGACCCAGTAATTATTTGTGAATAAGAACCATAAATGATGAAACATTGACTGTAAGTTTATAAACAGGATCGATTTTCTTATTTTTTAACATGTATTGGATTTTTGATTAACATTGCCATCTCTCCCCACCTCCTCCTTCTTTGTGCCAGAGGCATTTAAACTAATTGCATTTGGATTTTTGTTTGTTTGAAGACTGAAGGTAAACTCCCGCATCCACCTTACTTCAGTAATGGCCTCAACAAGAGGACCAGAGTGCCCCAATACTGTGGACTAGAGTGGTTCCTACCCCTAGGTGGCATTCAGAAATGTCTGGGGATGTTTGGGTGGGGTTCTCACCACTGGTGGCTGGGAGCCAGGGATGCTAACCAGCCTGCAATGAGCAGGGCAGTCTAGCGAGGGTAACCAACTGCCCTGGTTTTCCTGGAACTTTCCTGATTTTAAGGAACATTTTTCCTTAAGTCCAGTACAAATAAAAGATTGTCCCTGCCAAACACAGGAGGGCTTCCTCTCTCATAGATAGTAAATATACATTTGCCCCTCTGTTTTCTAAGAATTCTCTATGGTTCTGTAACTGACTAGTTCCTCACAGGGGTAAACCCTCAAGCCAGTTTTTGTGAGAGTAATTTCTACATCGAGGCTAGGAAACGTCTTCTTATTGCTCAGTATATTTCTATTGACGGAGAAACTCCAGCAAGACCTAACAAGGGGGAGCTATTAGCACAATTCTTCTTTAGGAGACTTAAATTCTAGGAGGAAGGAAACATTCTAATTCTAAAATTCAAACTACATATTGAGAAACAGACCAGTGGCTTTTTGAACCTGCCTTCTCTTATCTTTGGTTTCCTTCATTAATTTTTTTTACAAGTAATTTCTTCAATTACTCTTATGCTAAGAGAGCATATTATACCACTGACAACTATAAGAACTAGATCCTCTACCTACTCATTCAAATAAAGGATGCAATAATTGGGGTGAGAATCTCTAGGGATAACATTATACATCTTTATGCAGAAATAGCAGACACTCTCTGTGGAAAAATGGTTAAGTCAGCCACTTTTCATTCTCTTTAAATTTCCTCATCCTGAGGCTATTAGATAGCATAGCTGCTCAAGGATTCTATAACATTTTTCCTAGAAACGTTTCCCTTATATGGTCATCAAAGAGTGCTGGTTTCTGTTTAGCAGTGGTACTTTGGAGGCCTAAAGGGGTTAAAATTCCTAATTTTAATGCCAGAAATTTGTTAATAGCTGGGAAAGAAAGTCTATCACATAACTTCCCTTTGATAGCTTCTGGTTCTTAATCTGACACCAGGTGGCAGATATTTTGCATTAAAATTAGTAAAGGTATAAGCGGATAGGGTAGGGGGTCCCCGGAGAAAGAGAACCAGGGATGGCTTTCTTGACATAAGAAAAGCCATTTTTGGCCTAAGCCATTTTGTGATCTAAGCCTGACCACAATGCTTGCCCTTGAACAGGTCTCAGTAATTAATGCTCTTAAGGAAAGTGAGGCGATGCAGGAACAAAGGAAAAGCAGTCAAGAAACAACAGCTCACCATAAAACAGAGTCCTAGTTTCTCCTCATGGCAAATACATAACAATCTGATACATACCTTTGAGCTCTGCAGGAACTAAAGCCCCCGCTTGGGTGGAGGATGGAAAGACGGTGTTGACCTTTTCTGACCCTCATGACTTCAGTCCACTAAAGTCTGGGCTCTGTCAACCTTTGCCCCAATTCTATGCTGAGTTCTCCTCTGCTCAAGGCCCCTCATGAATATGCACTATTCCTTTAGTTTAAAACTTCCCCAATTTTGCTGTCTGGAGAGACACTGCTTTGAGAAAGATCACTGGTATTCTTACTTGCCACAGATAAATCCTTCCTTCTCCAGTTCTTTGGCTTGGTTGTGTCTTTTGGCTCAACACCCACCAAGAGGCAAAACCAGATTTTCAGGTAACATTCCCTCAATTCTTTGTGTGTGTGTGTGTGTGTGTGTGTGTGTGTGTGTGTGTGTGTGTGTGTGTCTGCATGTGGGTGGGTGTAACTGGTTTATTTGTTTATTTAAAGGAGGTACTGGGGATTGAACACAGGACCTGGTGCATGCTAGGCGGGAGCTCTACCATGCCACCTCCAATTCTTGGTTTAGATTTAAATCACTGCCTTAGCTGTGAAAAGGCTATACTGTATAACAAATCTTTTCATACTCATATTCAAGCTTTAATTTAACTTCAGTGTATATATTCTTATGGACCAATCAGTCCAAACAGTCTGAACCAGAACAGTGACCGAAGAAAACAAAAAGACAATACTTGGTTTCAATCTTTAAAACTTTCAACAAAAGTCCGCTCAACAAAAAAAATAAAACTTCCAAAAATGAAATCTAGAGTTATAAAATAGGTAAAGTGTATTGTAAAATGATTATAAATCAATAAAAAAAATTAATGCAGAAAAAATGATAAAGTGTAGACTCCTTTGTTTTAGCATGCTTGTTTTGTAAAGGATTCATTCAAACAATCCTTTCAAATATTCCTTAATACATTTATTTTGTCCAATTTTATATATTTTAAGCCACCTACTAATTTTCAGAAACTTATATAGTGAAATTACAGAGTCTAGAATAAGCCAAGGTGGCACAGAAATTATTTTGAGCTGAAGGTATTTGAATTCTTGAAATCCCTGATCTGCCTAGAAGCAGATCTCCCAAAAGAACTCAGTTGTCATAAACCCCTTCCCTCAGAGCAACTCTAATCTCTTTTGGGAGATGAGAAATCCATGCCCAAACAGGCTGTCATCAAACTATCACATCACCTATGTATTCTCCTAAGAGCCACTTCTCTTTCAAAAATCATTTGTTTTTCCAGAGTGCCCTTTCTCCCCGCTCCTAAGTCAGCTTTTCTCCCACAAGTGTCCTCTGCCTGTCCCCATCCTCTATTAAGACTGTATATAAGCCCCAAATTCTAAAAGCCTCCTTGAGTCACATTTCTTTGTGACTTCTCATTAATTACATAATTAAATCTTTTCTCTCTTGCTAATGTGGCTTATGTCAGTTTAATTTGCAGACCCCAAGCACTGAATCTGAGAGGGCAGAGAAAAAGTTTTTCCTCTCTGGCAAATATGAGGCATTCATTCATTCATCAATTCATTCAGTGAATATTTGCCAGGAGCCAGGCACTGGGACCTGACAGTAAACATGAGAGGCCCCATCAGTGGCCTCACGGAGCTTGCAATCTACAGGGATAGAGTGGCATTTAGTTTGTAATTTCAAATTATACTGAGTATTATGAGGAAAGTAGAGTTCTAAGGGAGTTTTAACCCTTGTTAATACAGCTGCTGCCACTAGACTATAAATTCTTTGAGGGTAAGGACAGTCTCACTTGCTCAATGCTTATCCCCAGGGCTATCTCGTATCCAGCACTACAGTAGGTGCTTAATAAGAATTTGTTGGATGAATCCCACCACCTTAAATCTTGTACTCCAAAATAAACAATTCTGGGTGACCTATAACAGCAATCACAGTATTTACTGAGAACCAGTGGTATGTATAACACTATCTTAGGCATTAGATTCTTACCTTCTCACAGATAATAGATACCTCTGAATGACACGTACCCCTTATAAATGTGTGAGATACTCTCCAGTTCCCCTGATAGATCTACTCTCCACCCTTTCTACCCTGCCCTGGACGGTAGAAACCCTTGGCAGGCTTGGCCAGTGAGAAGCAGGCGATAGGAGGGACAGGAAGAAAAAGAGGTCTGAGTGCGAATTCCCCAGCTCCCTCTCTGCAAGAGCACAGTCAGGCCAGCCCTCTCTTACACTCACAGCTGCAAATCTAGCTCTGCCTGGCAGGGAGGGTATAGCTCAGTGGTAGAGTGTATGCTTAGCACGCACAAGATCCTGGGTTCAACTCCCAGTCGCTCCATTAAAAATAAATAAATAAACCTAATCCCCCACCCCCAATCCCAAACAAGACAAAACAAAATCTAGATCTGCTTGGCATGCTGATGGGAACCTACTATTGCCAACACCAGAAGGCTTCCTCACCCCTTGGAAATTCTTAATCTTGCCCAAACCTCTATACACAGCGCCTTCTTTGAACTCTCCTTGGTGACCCCATTGGAGTGATCATCTATGTCCCCCTGGAACCCTGATTCATACAGAAATGTATTATTAGTTGCAGTCCTTTCTTGGGGCTGCTGTAACAAAGTACCACAAACTGGGTGGTTTATAACAACAGAAATTTGTTTCACAGTCCCGGAGCCTGGAAATCTAAAATCAACGTGTTGAGGGAGCCATGCTCCCAAGACTCTAGGGGAGGATCCTTCTCTGGCTCATTCAGCTTCTAACCGGCCCAGATGCTCCCTGGTTTGCAGCAGCATCACTCCAACATTTGCTTCCATCTTCACACGGCCACCTTCCTTCTGCGTCTGTGTATCTCCATCTTCACGTGGTGTTCTCCCTGTGTGCCTGTGTCCAAATTTCCCTCCTCCTATAAGGGTGGCAGTCGTCCCTAATGACCTCATCTTAATTTGATGACATTTGCAATGACCCTACTCCCAAAGGTACAAAGTGTTAGGATTTCAACTTATCTTTTTGGAGAACACAATTCAACCCATAACAATAGCTAACATATTAGCGACACCTTCCGTATCCATAATTGTTTGAGGGCAGGAAGCAATCCTCACCCATCTGCCCCACAGGATCTAGCCCAGAGCCAAGTACACAGAAGGTGCAATAAATGTGTGCTTGAACAGACCCAACAAATCGGTAAATCGGTAAATGAATGGGATGTACAGCTATTAAAAAAAGATTTGCAGTTTTATTATAATTTAAAATCTCATGTTAATAGAGTCTAAAAGAACAGAAGCTGCCTCATTATTTCCTCTCTGTTATGGAATTGTAAGGAGGAATGCCGAACTTACAGTTTGCCTGCACATGTAATTTTCTAATTCCAGTATCTTCATGAAGATCAGTCTAGAGAAGTAATTCTCTTTAATCTAACACAATCAGGGAACATACTGAACAACTCCCTGCTCTGGGCTGGACTCCGAGATAAATTCTCAAACAGGTATGAATAAGATACAGTCACTGCCTTCAAGGAACATACATTCCAAGGAGCCAAAACGACTGCATACAAATGCTGAGGGGCCTCGTGCTCACTGCATATTTCTCTGCTTTCTTCAAGTGCCCAAGCATACCTTTACTTCTTTTTGGTGACTCAAGGCCATTACCCCAAATATCACCTGCTACAATGAGAGACACTCAACACTACCACTGCCATCTGATATGCTCTTTGAGCACTTAAGATTTATTCTGTGAGTATTCTGCCTGTGTTTTCCTCTAGGAGTTTTATAGTATCTGGTCTTACATTTAGGTCTTTAATCCATTTTGAGTTTATTTTTGTACATTGTGTTAGAGAATGTTCTAATTTCAGTCTTCTACAGGTAGCTGTCCAGTTTTCCCAGCACCACTTATTGAAGAGACTGTCTCAGGATTGGCCTAGAAGGGAGTACAGCACACCACAATGCCTCCTGGACAGTGCATATAAACAGCTTTCAGGTAAGTATGGATTTGAATGCAGTAAGTACTTTCCCCTACGTAAACCTCATTCTTTACAAAACTCTTTTCTTATTTCTTAACCCATGACTTGGACTGAATCTAATTCTAAGGAATCTCATGAATACCTGCTTTCTCATTTAATCCAAATCAGTAAATTTAAGTTACTCAAAGGTTTTTTTGTTTGTTTGTTTGTTTAAATGAAGTTTTTATCCCTCCTTTTTAGCCAAAATTATTAGGAAAACTATCAGCAGTAATAAGATTGATGCAAACTCATAAAATATTAATAATGTTTAAGGTTATTTTTGTTTCACATAAGACAGTTATTATTTCTCTCCTCTATAAAACTCAGTGCTACAGAGTTAACAGTATATAGAAAGTTTACTAAAACTAGACTTTAATTCCAAATTACTTTTTAGATCTAGAAAAACCCAACAATGTTGAATACAAATCCACAAATTCTAGCTTCATAGTAGCAAATTAGGAGCAATTTCATACTGGTGCTTATTTTAATTTTATGTGAAATGTATAATTTACTGTAACAACTAAATGGTACATTAATAGAACTCACTGGGTGAAAGAATTAGCCAAGATGCTAATTCTTAATCTGACACCAGGTGGCAGACATTTTGCTTTAACATTAAAACTAGCTAAGATATTTCTCTAAATCCTCTGATTCAGAGACTGTAGACTTTTGGGGATCACATTAATTACTATAGGAAGTCTCAAATCCTAAAAAGAAGAAGTGTCTACATATTAAAGAGTGGTCCTAAAACCACTTACCAGTCGTAATCACAAAGCCTTTTGACTACTAACATATGTACTGAACCTACCATGTGGGGGTCACTCTACTAGGCAGTGGGCCATAGACAGATGCAGTCTAGGGATCAGGAGCTTCTAGTCTAAGGGTGGGGATGAATATTAATCAGATATTCATTCAAAGAATTAAAGAACTGAAAAAGTTACTAGTGCTACAAAGGAGAAGCCCTGTCCATTTTCTTAACATATATCACAGAAGAAAACATACCAGATGCCTTGAGATAGGGAAATATTCCAAATATCTCAAAATGCAACACACTTGCTAAATGCTGAGGGACAGTGGCTTTCAAAATGCAAGCTTGAGGGTGTCTTTTACTGTATTCTTCATAAGTAATGACTGGGAAAAGACCCAAACTATAATAAGTCAGTGTTATCTTTAAAAAAAACTTGTGTTATGTTTGTCTCAACAGTATATAAATACATTTGAAAAAGAGTCACACATATAAAACGCTGGGTGCACATGCAGATATACAGACTGTGAAATATCTCCTTTTTCCCAGAGGTCTGAGGCTCACAGACTAGGAATTACTACCATATGTGATAGATATAAAGATGATAGCCAGGAAGACACTGGAGACGCTGTCCCTGACCACAAGGAACCTTCTCTCCAATGGAGATTCAACAAGTCTCAGAACTAATGCACAACTGAGTTTCCTATCAACTGGCAGGTAAAACACAAACCCCACGTTCCAGGGCCCGGGAGGATGTGATACAGTGATGCGGCCGATGGTAAGAGGTTTCATGGCAGAGGCAGTGGCAAAATGGTTCAACCATTCTCACATGAAGGTAAGAGACGCCCTTGTTTGCACTCATAACCAAGCGCTGATAATATAAGAAGATGCAAGCGATGGCTGCATTGTTTCCTCAGTTTGAGGGACTTCGCCCACAAATATGCCTTGACAACTGCCAAAGACGTGTGCTCAGCCCCAAACTGGCAACTGGTCCATTGTTTCACCCCAAATCAGGCAGCTGTGACGCTGGGCTAAGCCGCACACTATTCAGCCATGCATGCTAGCTAAGGACATTCTGCTCCTACTTGACACATCCACAGTCTCCATGCTGGGACAAAAATTACCTTCTTATTTGGTAACAGTCACTTTTCAATCTAAGGGTAAGTCTATTCACCTGTGAGGTCACTTCGCGATGCGTGATTTGAAGAGGAAGCTTGAATACAAACTGCTATAGAAAAACACTGCCTTGTCAATGGTAAGATCTAATTCTAGAAGAAGAAATGGAGAAAATATTCAATCATCTTCATACTTACATAGGTATTTTTTTTTAACTAGCAAATATCACTGAATCAGGGTGGGGGGGGCATGGAAAATTACTTAATGAATGTCAATCCAATTATCTACCACACAAAATAAGGCTTTTTTGGTGAGGTAGTTGAATCATGAAAGCTTTCTCTTGTTCCTTTCCCCACCCTCGGCTCTACGATTCCTGGACTGTAAGTCATCAAGAAAATTATGAAGATTATACAAATACAAACAAACAACCAAAAGCTCATTTTATCCAAGATTCCAACTCATTTAGTAACTAATTCATAAACACATTAGAAGAAAAACGTTCCAATTCAAGACAATATTGGGAAACAAGAAAAACTGTTCAATAAAGTCAATGAGTTCCTGATTAATAAGAGTACTTGAGGCTCATCTTTTAGAAAAAATTAGAGACACATAGCAAAAGAAGCTGCAGAAAGGGCCAGCAGACTCCCAGTCTTCCTCTCAGCCCTGATCCTGGAAGTCGTTCCCACTGAGTCGCTTCTCATCTGCACGAGGAATGCAGGTAACTGGACGAGCTCTGGGGTTTTCCAGCACTCTCTGATTTTAAATTCTGACAGGAAAGGCCAGATCCTTTATTCTGCTTAACAACATTTCTTAAAAAGTTGCAGATTAGAATTTGTACACTTAATTAGAGATTCCTAGAAATTAATCCTTTCATAGTTTCTAGCCAACTAACAGTCACGATTTGGTGCCCAATATACAATAAACAATCATTGGATGTGTGGTAGGCAGAATTCTAAGACAGTTCCAAGGTTCCTGCCTCCTGATATGCATGCTCTGAACAGTCCTCTCCTGAGAGTGGACAAGCCTAGGAATAGGATGGCTTATCACCTCTGTGATTACATTACCTTGCACGGTGAAGAATTTTGCAGATTTTATTAAGATCCCTCATCAGTTAACTTCGAGCTATTTGAAAGGGAGATGATCCTAGATGAGTCCTGCCTAACTAGGTGAGCCCTTAAAAAGGTAAGCAGCAGCAGACTGGCCTTGAAGAAGTGAGCCGCCATGTGTAAAAGGAGAGGACTATATGGCAAGGACAGCCTCTAGAGCTGAGGGTGATCCTGGCCAAGAGCTAGCAGGCAAATAAGGATGTTGGTCACACAACTACAAGGAAATGAACTCTGCCAACAACAGTGAGCTTGGAAGAGGACCTTGAGCCTCAGATAAGACTACAGCCCTGGCTGATACCTTGACTTCAGCCTGTGAGGCTCTTAGCAGAGGACCCAGCTAACTTGTACTCATAATCCAGGTGCACAGAAACTATGGATGTTTGTGGGCATTTGTTATTCAGCAAAGAAAACTGACAAAGGAAACCTAGATTTTTGGGAAACAAAACAAGGGGTTGTTCCTCCATCTTCCCACCAGCTGGACCTTTCTCAGTCTTCTCCAGCCCACAGTGACCTGGCAAGCACTCTCTGCCTCTTCATGATTTTTTCTTCTGCATCCATTTTGGATTCATTTACTCTTCTCCAACCCTGGCCTGAGAGAGTGGTGGCCATTCTATTGTGGGCATGAGATAAGAGAAAGAATGTCCACATATGGTCCATGAAGGGTCAGAATAGAACCAATGAGTGTTCAATAGAGGTTTGACCTTTTAGCTTAAAGATATGCAATACCACAGAGGGGAAAGTTTGGGACACTATCAAAAACAAAAATTACAGCCCTAAATTTAGATCCTTTCTCCATTTTATGCAAACAGCAGACAGTGTTTATGGTCTCATAGCTTGATAGCTGCATATGGGCATATAATAAAATTTAAACTGTGTAGCTTTGGGGATAAGGTCCAAAAAAAGCAGTAAGAAGTATCCAAAACTTACTATTTCCCAAGCTCAGGCTTTTTCTCACGTCTCTTTCAGCTCCCAGTCTCTTCTCATGACTAGGAGAAATCTCAGGTTCTTGAAGTGGGGTGGGAGGACCCCCTGTGTCAGATTCACGCTGGGATACCTGCCAACAGTGGAGATTGCTGGGCCCCACTTAAGACCCTACTGAACTGGAATCTCTGTGAAGAGGAGCCCAGGGTATGTGCACTTTAACACATGGAGTCTTTTGCACACTAACTTTGCAAACCAACAGTCTAACTTGGCTAACCCCATCCTTTCAATGGATGAGGAGCATGAGGCTAAGCAACTTGTTTATAGAGACATGGTTAGCAAGAAAGAGAGCTAGAAGTAGAATTGAGAATGTAAAATTTACTAACACAGATCAGGAAGCTGGAAAAGCGAAAGTGTCTGCATTTTCCACACTAACATTCTCCCCTATTAGTAGAGATAATTAAGCATTGAAGATAAAATGACTTTGTAGTGACAGAAATATGTAAACACATTAGGGGAAAAGAAAATTCCATTTCACCAAGCTCCGTGATTAGCTAGCATTTTATGGCTTGTGCGAGACTTGACAGTGCACTGAGATGTCACTGCTACGGCTTGCGAGGAAGGTTCTTCATTGAACATCAGTTCACAACCACTGACCAGCTTCACACAACGACTGTCCATTCTGGTTGCAGGCGCGGTCTCTGCTCCCTGTAGACAGCGAGGGTCCCGTGATGACACGCGCAGGCTGTCCCTGCTCTCTCCAGGTGCAGCCCCGTAGCTCTTCCACTGAAGCAGACATGCTCTTGTTTGGGACTGTGCCTCTCTTATGTGCAGAGCAAAGTAGAATCTGCCTTAAAATAACCCTCAGTTTCACTCAATTCCCAACAAACAGCTATTGTTGCAGGCTAAAATGTATCCCTTTGTTAGGGTATCACTTCAACATCAGGTTGAAATCCTAACTCCCAGGTCCTTAGAATGTGACTACATTTGGAGGTGGGGCCTTTCAAGAGGCAATTAGGGTTACATGAGGGTGTTATTAGGTTGGGCCCTCGTCCAACAGGACTGGTGTCCTTATACGAAAAGGAGGGACACCAGAGATGCGTGTAAGGGGGAAAAGACTGTGAGAAGGAAGCAAGACGGTGGCTATTCACAGCCAAGGAGAGAGGCCTCAGAGGAGACCGACCCTACCGCCATCTTGACCTTGGACTCCCAGACTGCAGAACTGTGAGAAAATTAATTTCTGCTGTTTAAGCCACCCAGTCTGTGGTATTCTGTTACGGCAGCCCTAGCAAACTAAATCCACCTATCTACAGTAACTGTTCTCACTAAATAAAAACCTCCTGCTTGATAACCAGAATTAATCAGGAACATGTTTGAGACTGCATTTTAGCCATCCTTCTCTTCAGATGAGACTGATCAGTTTTCTGATTATAGCAACCCCCCTTCTCCCCTAAGATAAGGACATATTCATCTATTCAGTGAATTAAAAACACCCCATATCTTCCCCTGCAAGTGTTCAAATGTGAGTATTTCTTTGATCATGAAGTAAAGGAAGGGTCACAAAAACGATGCATATTGATGATTCCTTATCCATCGCTTAAAAATAAATCTTAATTTTTAATAATTAAATCTAAATATACACACAAGGGATCAATTCGATGGAGAAAAAAGCAAAGCCACTCTCCCCATCCCCCAGAATGAACTTCAGTAACTCACATAAACAAATACAAAGAGGGAGCAAAACCACATGGGCAGAGTTCCTTCCCGCCTGGACTCCTACCAGGACACAGACCATTGCAGGTGTCCTCTACTTCCCCAGAGATGAAATAAAGTCCCAAAAGTCCTCCCACTTAAATGCAGCAAGTATACAAGCAGCAAACAGGTGACAGATCCCTGACACACACCTGGCTTTGTACACTTTGCTCTCTCGAGGGAGCTGGAACTGCCCCATGTCACGCCTTCCTAGCCGGATCCACTCCATGGGCTGAGGGAGGGTCAGGATGGAAGCAGACAAGGGAGACACATTACCCACATTTATAATAACAGTGGCTGACATTATTGAGCACTTATGAACCAGACACTGTTGTAAGCACTTTGTGTACATTTAATTTGCAAAATTTCCCATTTCATGGACCAGGAAAATGAGGCCCAGGGAGGCTAAGCAGCCTGCCTGAAGTCACAGAGTCATGGTGGTGCTGGGATTCAAACCCAGGCCGTCCTGTTCCCCAGCCCTTGCTCTTAACCATTACATTGTTTGCTCTCCCCTAAGAGCTGATACTAAAGCAAAGATGATGTAGAACACATTCTTTCAGGAATCTACCATCCCACCGATGCTACAAAGAGTACTGTTTCTGGAAAAAAGAATGAAACACACATTTCTATAATTTAAGTGTAAAACATCAGGGACTAGCAAACATTTCACAGATACTCTCTCCCCTACCATTCCAGGAGGTAGGTAAGTATTATTTGTCTCAGTAATAAACAAAACGGCTAAAGCTGACTTAGTACAATGTCACTGCAAGTCCAAATCCCTAAATCCAGAGTCCTGTTTACGCTGATTTTTTTTTGATCCCTGAATCATGAAGTCTCTTGTGAGAGAAGAAAAAAATGCATTCTTATTCGCAGCACTGCTGGTGAATGCCCCAGTTAATGAAATGACCCAAAGAAAACCCTGGCTCAGCAACCATCTGGTTAAAATGCTGGGGGTGGGCTGTTCCACAGATTTGTAACCTGGTCTTGATCCTTGGAGGCAAAAGAAGGCAGCAGTGCACAACGACCAGGGCAAGGGATTGCAGGGTGAGGCTGAAAAGCCCATGGCTGCGTAAATCACAGACACGCAAGCAGCCTTTCTCGGTCATCCTAGGACCTCGGTCAAGCATGAACCCACAGGGTGCCGACCTCCTGGGAAGTCGGCTCAATTCAAGACCTTCAGCATTTGTGCTGTCTTATAAAAGTTCAGGCAACTTTGAGAGAGTTCACAACTGTCTTTCTTCCTTTCAGGGATCTTAAAGGACCTAATTTCTGAGAAAATGGAGGACAAAAGTTGACTAGGTAAAAAAGTATGGACTTAAGGGTTCTAAAAGAGGGTATGTGGTTGCTGGCCAGATGAACCAAGGAAGCCAAGGGCTGAGCAACAGGTGAGGATCAGGGAGGTAGCATTCCCGGACATCCCCCTCACAAGGGCACCTTGCTCTGCAGAAACAGTCCAGGCCAGCCTGTCATTCAGTTCACTGAAGAGGGATGAGTTCTGTACCGTGCAGTCCTCTAGGGCCTCAAGAGGTGAAATGACAGCTAGCAGAGGCAGATAAGCCCAGAGGAAGCTGAGAATTTAGTGTGCAGCTGCTGTTTCTTTATTTTTTTGATAGGAAGAGTAGCTTCCAGTAAAGATGCTGACATATTGCAGTATTCATATTATGGGGAGTGTAAGAAATTAATAATAAAATACATTTTAATAGGTTTTTAAAAAAGACTATATCCTCTTGAGGAATACTATATTTAATATTCTCACTGAGACCCATACACAAGGAAACAGATTCACGAACCCACTGTTTGTCACAGCTTTGTTTACAATAGCAAACTTTCTTGGCAGTGGTATCTGTCAAAAATTCTTTATCTGAACAACTCCTATAGAAAAACACTTGCACATATTCATGAGATGCATAAGGCCATTCACAGACGGCTAGTTTGTTATGAGGAAAATAAGAAAAAAGTCCCTAAAGCCTGGCGATAAGAAACAATAAAATAAATGGACTGTACCTAAATTTGAGGTGATGATGCAGTAGAATGAGGAGGTCTCTGTACCGCACTTGGAATCCTGAACTAGGCTTCCTGTATTCTAGTCCCAGCTCCACCATTCAATTGACAGAGCCTCTTACAAGGTTTACTACTATGAACAAGGCTGTGACAAACAGTGGTCCAGGGAGCACTGTTTCCCTGTTTAAGGTTCTCGCTATATGACCTTAGGGAAATTCTGTAACCTCTCTGGGACTCAATTTCCTGATCATGTAAAATGCAAATAATAATAGTAGTCTTCTTATAGGGTTCATGGAGGTTTATAAGTAAAGTGCTTAGAACCCTGCCTGGCATAGAATAAGAACCATAAAGTGTTAGCTGTTAGTAGCAGTAGCCCTGATGCATGTCAGGTATCCGAGGGTGTGCGGGGGAGAAGAACACTTACAGACCATCCTATTTATATAAAATGAAGCCAATAAGCCACATTGATAGCTCTCCCCCACCCGCCCCAGCCCTTCTGTCTCCCTGTTTCTCTCTGTCTCCCTGTTTCTCTCTGTCTGTCTGTCTGTCTGTCTCTCTCACATACACACACATACACACCCACACAGCTTCTCGCTGGGGAAGAGAGAAGGTGGAATGGGGAATGGGTATAAGAGGGAATTTTGACGTACAAGCCTAGACTTCGGAACTCTCTGAATCCTTTGGAACCTGAATCACCTACCCTGGCTTTCTCCAAGTTCTGACCTCCCACACACATTTATCGCTACATCAAACTGCACTCCACTCATAGCACATCCCCAAAATTACTCTCACCTAGTCATTAATAACCCCTTGCTGGTAAATTCAAAACATATTTTTCAATTCTCATTTCATTTCCCTTCTTTAGGTCTTTCAACACTCTTTCTAAAACGGCTTCCAGGAAACCACACCTTCCCGCCTGTCAAGGCTGGCTGATCTGCTGCCCCTCCCTCCTCTCAGCCTCCCCGATATCCTCGCGCCCCACCACGTGGGCCTTCAGTGTTGAAGGCTGATTCCTGGTTCGCTGTATACTTGGTTCAATTTCTAGGCAACCTCCTCAGTGCCCAGGGCTCCAGTCATATGTCTAGGAACATCCCTCTCACACTTACACCCCCACTGCAGACCCTTCCCGAGTTCCCGACAACACCGGCTGCACAGGAGGCTTGGTCATTTGGATACTTTAAACTTACCATGTCAAGGCCTGGTCCTCTGGCTTCCATCACTCCTATCTCAACCACCCAGTTATGCAGTTATGGAAGCCACATACTTAGGGCTCCTCCAGACAGATCCCTCTTCCTTGCACCCCTAAGTCTTACCCTAGAATAGTTACTGTAACTCTTTTCCATCCCTCTCCTTCCCTTCTTCCATTTTGACTGTGACCTTCTTCGAGCTAAAACAATCTCTCACCTGAGATACTGCAACTGCCTCCTAATTGGCTTGCAGCTTTTACTCTCGTCTTCCTTCCAGAGGTTCTTACCCAGGGTCCATGGACTCCCAAGGAGTCTATGGATAGAATTCAGGTGGCCCAAGAGCTTGGATGGGGGAAGTATTACATCTTTCTGTTCATTAATCTCAGACTCAAATTCAGCATTTCAGTCAATCATGAATGTCAGCAACAAACCATATTAGTTTAGTATTAGGAAAATACCATACTCCAAATACTGCTGAGACTTTGCCACCAACAGGAATCAGGTACTTTGATATCACACGACAGTTGTTAGATACGGCGTTAACAGTCATCACTACTTTGATTAGTAGGGAGCTATTAGACTCCCCACTAAATCTTACTATTTAATGTGTTAAGAAGCACGTATGCCACTACCTCACATATGTGTGTTTAATATTTTGACAACTGTATTTCAATACAATTGGTCTCCTTTGAAACCCCATTTGTTTTACTTTATAGATTTGAAAACGTTATTCTTATAACATGTCCCTGAGCTTCATCAGACAGACAAAGAGGTTAATATTATAATAAAGGTTAAGAACTCCTGCTAATCTTTCACATCACAGTCACACTTATTTTCTCTAAACACAAATCTGAAGTCACCCTCATGTGGTTGATATCACCTGGATTCCCAGTGTCTTGCTAATAGAGACCAAAGTACTCAATAATATAGCCCCTGCCCACCTCTCCAACCTCACCTGGCACCAGTGACCCCTTGTTCCCTAGGTTGGAGCCACACCGGATGGTCACCTTGCAGCAACTCAAGCTTGCCATCCTCCGTCTGCCCCAGGGATGTTGCTCATGCTCCTCTGTGCCCACTCATCCCTACCTCCACCTGTGGACACAGGTAACTCTTTCCTAATCTTTAGACCCTACTGTCAACATCACCTCCTCAGGGAGGCCCTCCTGGAACCCCAAGGTCATCCCTTCCCTTGGCTTTACACTCTCAGGGCTACCAGAACTTTCTCCTCATAGCACTTTTCATGACTAGTAATTAATTCTCCTCTGTGGAGCTATCAGTTCCATGAGGCAGGACCCATGAGTGCTTTGGATCTATTCTACTGCTGACTCGAGCTAGAAAGTCAGTTAACATTTGTCAAGTGAATGAGTGGTAGAAAAAGATCAACCTAAAAATCCAATGATGAAAGTAATTAAATTCTGGCATTACTGGACAGCCATTAAAAATCATATAGTAAAAGTATATTTGCTGACATGAAAAGTTATCAATGCATCTAATATTTAATGTAACATAAATAAAAAGGGCAAGTTGCCAAGTAAACATTCAGCAATTTCATTTTTATTAAACAGGAAAAATGGAAAGCAGTATAGCGATTGCTTAAAAAACTAAAAACAAAGTTACCATATGATCCAGCAATCCCACTCCTGGGTATATATCCAGAGAAAACTCTAATCTGAAAAGATGCATGCAATCCCAATGTTCACAGCAGCACTATTTACAATAGCCAAGACATGGAAGCAATCTAAAAGTCCATTGACAGATAATTGGATAAAGAAGTTGCGAGATATATATCTATCTATATTCACACACACACACACACACACACACACACACACACAATGAAATACTACTCAGCCATAAAAAAGAATGAAATAATGACATTTGCAGCAATATGAATGGACCTAGAGGTTATCATATTAAGTGAAGTAAGTCAGACAGAGAAAGACAAATATCACATGATATCATGTATATGTGGAATATAAAAAAAAAACACAACTGAACTTATTTACAAAACAGAAATGGACTTGAAGACATGAAAACAAACTTATGGTTACCAAAGAAGAGGTCAGGGAGGGATAAATTAGGAATTTGGGATTAATAGATAACAAACTACTATATATAAAATAGATAAATAACAAGGTCCTACTGTATAGCACAAGGAGCTACATTCAATATCTTGTAATAACCCATAATGAAAGATACATATACACATATATTATGTATAACTGAATCACTATGCTGTACACCAGAAACTGACACAACATTGTAAATCAATCATACTTAAACTTTTTTAAAAAGGAGGAAAAAACTAGATAAATAAACATATGAAAAGACAGAGTGCCACAGAACAAAATCTGAAAAGATATTCATAAAATACGTAACAGTCCTTACCTGTGGGTAGCAGAGTTAGAGGAGACGTTAAATTGCAAGCTTATGCCCATCTATGTTTTCTAACCTAGGCTTCAATGAACATGCAATGATTTATGCAGTCAATAAACTATTGAAATTTCAAACTATCTGCTTAAGTTAATTATTTTTAACAATAATTAAACAACTCATAGTTGGTAAGCTATGTTTTGTTGAGTTAACTAAGGTCTATTTCAGCGAGCTTCATCTTAGGAGATAAGCAGAACTTTTCAGGAGGCAACATAAAGGCCTGCAGGACCTACGTATACACCTGTCAGTCAGCAATGTCCATGGGGAAGAACCTATGACCAGGACAGGTCTTTTCAGGTTCGTATTGATTTCATTATCTTGTAAAATCCACTTTAGTTATATTAAACTTCACATTCAATATATTGACTAATCTACAAACTGTAATAAAGGAGAAGATAAAAATCACAGCAATTTCAGTCACTATTAAAGACAGATTTACTCGATATTCTGAAACTATAGTAATATTTTTTCAATATGCAACAGTTTAACCACACAAAATCTCTTAAGTATTACAACAATAAAGAGATAATGCCCCAAGATAAATTAATTTGAGTTAGAGTGAAATTGGGTAAAATGATGAATATCAGTAATTTCTGGGAAGTTGAACAAAGGAGCACTTGTAGATGTATATCAGACTGTGTGAGAAAAGCATCACTGGTAAGACTCAGAATCCTTCAGATCCAGTTTATATTTCACGGTAGTAAAACGTTACTTTGTCTTACACGAAATTAGCATTGGGCTGGGATGAACTTGCTGATTCATATCATCCTGAGTACAGACTTTTCCTACTTGGATGATTTAGTAGGCTATCTCAGAGAAGAAATCAGTGATACAGGAGGGAGAAAAAAAGAAGTTTTGTAACAGATTCTAATTCTCCTTGAAAACCTTCAAGTTTCATGGATCACAATTTTCAAATCCCACCACTCGGACTATCAGAAAGCCAAGAACTTTAATTTGAGACCACTGTTTTCAAGTTACTCCATCAATTCAAAATTGCCCATTTCTTCTCTTTATGATCCCCTCACCAGCCTAACAAAACAGTAGGCTAAAAATTAAGTTCCAGAGCATTGCAGAAGCAAGCTTTAACCAATGAAACACTGTAGGTAATAAGAAATTACTTATAACCTCTCACTGTGAGAGCGGAACCCACTCTCAGCTGATCTGCTACCAGCATCCTTTAGGTTTTTGAGCTACATTTCTCAGTAATTTCCTATCCTCCTTCACATGCCTCTAAATTCTTCTCATTCCAAGCAAAGCAAACAGTTTTGTGTGCCAATAAGAGTTTAGTGAATTAGCCCAAGCAGAATCAGATTTTGTATGGAAGAATGAAATCACCTCTTCCATGCATCTTTGCCTGCACATCACATTGTTGAAGCTTCACATGCAAAGAGCATCAATGCCTCCTTGTCTGGATGGGCTGGGAACAAGGCAGCTAGGAAAGGTGCATTCACCACTGCGCTGCTTCCAGCTTGAAAGACACTCATGCATTATCTGACTTACTCCCTTCAAGACACGAGAGCAAGAAACAGGGCATTTGGACCATGAATCTACTGTATTACTCCATCACCCGTGATTGATACTAAGTAGCCACTTAAAGAGCAAAAGTTCTCATATACACACCCCTCTTACAAGCATAAAAGGAAGATCTTCACTGCAAATTGTCTGCATAAACATGGAGGGGGAAAAAAGGGAGGATACGACAAAAAATTATAAAGACAAATTTAGAACACACAATTCTTCCCAAGGTTCTTAACCTTCAATACTTCACAGGAGCAAGCCAGGAATGTATAAACTGATTTCTGTGAAAAGCTATTAAAGAGAGTGCTGTTCTCATCAGCAAGTCCCTCCCCCTTTTAACCATAATCAATAATTTAAAGCAAAGCCAAAAATCACATCAGCCAAAGTGACCAAGAAAACTTTTTTTGCACAGTGTAGGAGTAAAATTAAATGAGTGTTAAGAGACTACTACTGAGAGAATTATTAGGTGAAAATTTTAACTCTTTTCCACAGCTTCCCAATACACTGACTTGAAAAGCTTAATGTTAAACAATAATATGTCAAGTATATGTGTCAGAAGAATAAAAAAAATTATCCTTTTCATTACACAAACATTTGATTTGCTGTCAAAGTTTAAAAGGCCGATTTGGAATTTGACAGGCATAAAACATACTTCAGAACTTGGCAACATAATTGTAAAAAGTTGTTTTCTCCTTCAGTTCAGCAAATTTCTTAATCTAAAGTTATAAAATAGTCAGCAGGAAGCTCCAATGGCTTGATTACAAATTACACTGAACCAGCTATTTATTTTAATGTTCTTTGTTCTCTTTAGGTAATGATTTGTACCCTAAGGGAGAAGAAGGTCTATTTAATATTTCATAAGACTTTTTTTTTTTAGATTTGACATCCCAATCCAATGACTCATTCTTGGAAATATATTTAAAATTAGATAGCCATCATGTCTCAAAATGAAAGGTTGAACCTCATCCCTGTGTGTACAATTGATAACTAGGGCATGAAATCTTCCATGGTGTTTCTGGCTGGGGATAACAAAATGGAGAAAGCTGAAGAACTCTGGCATGTAGGTATATATCCCCATGTTCGTGACTGCCCCTAGAACTCCTTACCAACAATGATTCTGTGAGCATCTCTCCAAGAACCTAGTGGATTTATCCTAAGCATGTGGTTACTGACCATCCCTCTAGGATGAAACAGAAGGGAATTAGAGTGCATAAAATCTAAAGTACCTTCAAATTCCAAGATTCTGCGGCCTTCCTTCACATTAAAATGAGATTTTACATCCAAATACTAGCATTCATCAGAAAAAGTCAATCTCACTAAACCACAGTTTCCATGTCTGAAAAATGGAAATAATCATATCCAGGAATATTTTGTGAACTGAATGAGATAATGGATGCGAACAGATTGTTCATACAGTGGGCGAGAAACAAATGGTCACCATGACTAAGTGAATGTGCCCCAAGGATGATTCAAAGCCAATTTTGACAAGAATTTCAAAGCCGTATTATAGCTGCACACACAATCCCAAGAGCTGCAGAACCAGACTTGACCCAAGTGTGTCATTCCCATTGCACTTGTGCTGAAAGCCCTTATTTTGATACCCACTCTACTTAAATGCAAATGATTAAAGCTTAATGCCTCCCAACAACCCACCCTTTTGTTTACAAATGCCAGGCCAGGGTACACACACAATATTACTGCAGTGAATGCCAAATAAATAAATAAAGTTTTCTTCTGCTGTCCTAAATCTTCCTGGATTTTTCAGTGTTTATACAGTGGGTGAGAAACAAGTGGTTTTTCGGTGGAATGCAGAAAAGAGAGGAGGTTGATAATGCAGCCTCCTCCTCTATTTCAGTTACTGATGCATGGGATTGACAGGCAGGTGATCATTATTACCTGCTTGGACTCTCAAAGGAGGCAGCTATCCCACGATGCCTTGCCCCTTCCTACACTTTTCAGGGCTCTGAGGCAGAAAAAAGGCCACACTCAGCCCAAACAAGATGCTTTCTCCCTTCGCCTACTCATGGATGCACACAAGAACGGACATGAAAAATGCCTTCCAGAAGTGGACATTTCTCTGCAGAAAGGGTTCATTTCCTGGAAGCAAAACCAACTCTCTGCATCTAAAATCTATGCTTCCAAAAATTATGGCTTTTCCTTCATTGCTTAGCTTTCATAAAAACAATGTGCAGATGAGCTTAGTGGAAATCAATAAAATGCAAGAGTTTTTAATTTCCCTTGAGTCGACTAGAAAGTACATTTTTTTCCCAAAGCCATTCCAAGTATGTCAGTTTTTCAAACTAGCTACATATTTACTTTGTTTGCTAATGTGCTTGTTTGTTTATTTATCCTCTAATTACTCTAATAAAAAATTCAGAGTGACTTACAGATGTGCATGCATCACACAGACATTATAAAACCTCCCCCTGCATCCTGGTCTCTGCTACACTGCACTTCAGAGTGATTGCTGTGTCACGAGAGCCTCAGCTAAAGGGGGGTGTGTTTGCTCCAGGGGATGCTGTCACAGACGCCGCATTCACGAATTAGATATCATGCAGCCAGACTTTCTAATCCAATGGCAACAAAGATAACAATCATGGGCTTTTCAGGAAGAGCAAATCCAGGCCTCAAAGAGATCTTCAGTGGATTGTCTGTTCAAGTGGGAAAGAAAAGAAGAAAATGAAAGAACATATATAAAATGCTAAAACTATGTCAGTCATCAAAGAAGAGGTTCAAAAGATGAACCTGAGAATCTTATTAGGGCTCCAGAAACAGAATCCTTTCCCCTTACTGTTCCCTGTTCACACATCTGGCTTTCAGTCACATTTTCAGGAAGGAGGGGAGGGGAGGAGGGGAGGGGAGGGTGGGAGGGGAGGGGAGGGGAAGGCACTCTGAAGAGACAAACCTTGGTGTGACTCCTGATCTTACTGGTTGCTTAGCTATGTAACTATAGTCATGATTCTTACAGTTTTCTGAGCCCCAGAGGGAGGAAAAGAGGAAGGGAAGGAGGAAGGGAGGGAGGGGTGGCATCTCCCCTGCAGGACTGTGGTGAAGGTTAAATTCCCTCAGGCTTGGATAGAGACTAACACACAGTAGGCATTCACAAAAGGGTGGCAATTATCACTCCCATAACGTGAGTATTGTCAATGGCGTTTTGTAAATGAAAAGAGTGAATTTCTGAAAGGTTAATCAGTGATTCTCAACACTGGCTGCACAGTGGGATGATCTGGAGAGCTTTAAAAAATACTGATACCAGAGCTTTAAATAAATACTGTCCCCATCACATACCAGTCAAATCAGAGTCGTGGTGGGAACACCCCGGCAGAGATAATTTGGTAAAGCTCTCTAAGAGATTTTAACGTACAGTCAGAGTGAGAATCACAGGGTTGAATCCTTACCCAGGAAAACCCCACACATTTTTCTTTACCCATCATATGCTTATATACTATAGGTCTTTGGCCCACGTGCTACACCAATAGCGGGGGTGGTACAATGTGGAAGCAACCCAAGTGCCCATTAATAGATGAATGGGTAAGCAAAATGTGGCATACATATACGATGGAACATTATTCAGCCTTCAAAAGGAAGGCCGTTCTGACACTTGCTACACATGATTCAACCTTGAGGACATTATGCTAAGTAAAATAAGCTAGCCACAAAAAGACAAACCCTGTATGTTTCCAGTTATATGAGGTACCCAGAGAAGTCAAAATCATAGAAACAGAAAGTAGAACAGTGGTTGTGAGGGGCTGGGGGGAGGGGAGATAGGAGAGTTACTACTTAATGGATATAGTTTCAGTTTTGCAAGATGAAAAGAGTTCTATGGATGGGAGGTAGTGACAGTCGCATAACAATATGAATGTACTTAATATAAGTGAACAGTATGCTTAAAAATCGTTACGATGGCAAATTTTGTGTTATGTGTATTTGATCACAGTTTTAATGGGAGTAGTGCAAGATAGCCCACTGGGATTATGAAGAAAGGATATCTTCTATTTATACTTGTTATCTTATCTACCTATTACACAGGTGTGTTGCAAATGCCTGGGATTTATAAACACATATATGTATGATCAGGATGGACAACGAAAAAAGTCTTCAAAATACTAGATATCCTAGAAAGAAATGTGGATCCTAAAGCCATCTTAGAAGGCAAGCCTGAAACACGTCATCATTATACAGAGAAAGTTTACAGACTGGGACGGGGGAGGGCAAGCAAGGGAGGAGGAGCTTGCAGAACAAAGGCAACTCGACCAATTTAACACATTCATTTGGCAAAGCAAGCACTAGGATTCAGATCCATAAAGTATACATTTTAGTGCAAGTTCCATTCTGCTGGCTCTAAAATAATAATGTTAACACCAAATTAAAGGAATCACCAACAAGCATCACTAAGTTTTTTAGGAAACCAAATACGTGAAAACAGGGAAAGACTACTGACTCCTTCCATGTGCCAGGAATCTACTTGACACACATACTTATATACATACTTTGCACATATGATCGCACAGACACTTTCCACATATTATTAGCTCATTCAGCCATCACAGGAATTTTATGAGTAGATGATATGACTCAATTTTAAAGAGAAGAAACTGAGGCTTAAAGACACTTAGTGACTTGCCCAGGGACACAGTGCAATGAAGCAGATCTGGGATTTGAAGCCTAGATGGATATATCTGACTCCAAATACCACTCTTTTTCCAGGATGCCTAGAATGCGGTGAGAGTAAGAAATACATTTTTTCATCATGATCCAGTAAATACACATGTATTTATCCAACTGTAAAAACTCTTTTATAAAATAACACTTAAGCTAAAACTGACAGATGATGGCTAGTTTGTTGCCCGGCATCACGGGAACATTGCCGCTGTATCAGGTATCTAACTCGAGAAAAAGCGTTCTTCTTACAAAAGTGCCAGGAACAAGTGGTGATACTCATCCAAAGTTGATCATCTCTCATGAAAGCACTTGTGCCATAACCACATTTTATATCAAAAAAAAAAACCAAAACAAAAAACCCCAACTCAGCAAACTGCTCAGCATTTCATCAGCCTCCCATTCCAAACCCTCCAGACTTCCAGAAGGCTCTTGACAGAACTATGACACACTCTTGAGGGAAATGTTTTACCTCAATGGAACCCAGACCAAATATGCCATCATACAGGAAACGCATGGTGGGTCCAGGTGCATTCATGTGGGCAAAGTAATACAGGTGAAACAGTGATTCATTTCATCCCAAACTACATCCATCATTTAAAAACTACGTTTCGCCACATTACTCTAAACTGTATATGGCATTCTTCTCTTCCACTTCTGCCAAGGAAAGCAAAGGCTGAGATTCAGCTCATAAAGATTTTAAAAGGATTTATATGCTCTTATAGAGGCAAGTGGAGGAAAAGAGAAAAAAGCAGGCAGACTTCTGAGTAGTGAGTGGTGGGTGGAAGATTTAGTCTGCTGACTACACAGATTTTTGGTCATTTTAAATTAGGTTTTGATTTTTAAATTTCTTATTTTGCTTCCCGGTATTGACAAAAAGTCCCCTGGAGAATGTCATGCAGTTTAAAACGTTCATATCCCTTTTGACATTAACTTGTTCTTTTCTTAAGAGTAAGAATATAACCTTTAAAACACTCCAGTTGAAATTATGGTGAGCCAGAATAACTTACACTAAATGATCCTGTTTATTTTTTTAAAAACACATGCAAAAGAACACAGAAAAAAATACACATAGAGTTCTAACTATAGCCATTTTTTCCTGCTTCTTGGTTTCTGAGTTTGGAGCAAGAGGATTTTGTTTGTTCGTTTTTGGCAAACAAGCACAGAAAAGCAGCAAAAAGTGCAGACAAGCGCTAGACTTTTTAACCCCATGTGCCAAAACAGACAACGCTTTTTAACTTACAGCTTTGAAAATTCTCCTTCCCTAACTTACCTCACCCCCTGGTTTTCTAGGTTTCTTTTAGAATCCGCAGAAAAATAGAGGATATTTTAGCTGAGGATTTTACTCATCTGACTCTTTCCTGAGGTGGGCTGAGGTTTCTCCTTAAGAATCTTTTATGAGAATGTTCAGGACAGTCTGAACTATTAAGTTATAAATCCTACCAGTGACAAGAGCTTTACAACCAGGAGAACACTTGCTTTCTCCTGTCTCTCTGCCTACCTTGGTCTTTCTCTCTCTCACACACACATACCATAAATTCATATTGAGAATAATGGAGTGAAAACTGTCAACTAAGGCAAAAGAGTCTAAAAATAAAGCATCTTTGCTAACACTGTCTGCAGCCAACACTCAGAACAACTTTTTGAGAATGAAAACTATGGTAAGTCATTTGACTGGTTAGCAACACAGCTTTTCAGTTCGTTTTAGCAGCTACAGACTCTGCTTCTGACACAATTAAACATTTCAGATATCTCCTGGACAGTATTCTTGGATGCCTTATAAATATGTAGTGAGGAAAAGAGCAGACAGATACTTGGAAGCTTGGTCAACAGCTGAGGAGAAACACTGGGAATCTCTGCAAATAAGCCTGGCACGTGGCTAGGAGCGTCAAGAGCACCTAGACTCCCTGATGCCCAGACTCGGAGGACACACCACCCTCAGGACCCACCCAGCCTCCCTGCCTTCCAATTAAGGCTGATCCCCGTGGGCAGTGACCTACAAACCGAACTCTGTAGGGCCTGATGGAAAGCAGGCCAGCCTTCCATTTGCAAGGACTCCACCCTTGTCTGCACATTTCAGTCTACTCCACTGCTTATCTGAAAGCATTCTGGTTGTGTACACAACCCTAGTACCTCTTGCCCGGCACATCCAGCACTATGCTAAGTGTTCATTTGATCCTCACAACCACCCATGAGGCAGGTACTACTATTAACCCCATCTTAGAGAGGGGGAAATGTGTGATGTGACTCAGCCACGATCATTCACTAAGTAAAGACAGAGCTGGGATTTCAAATACTCAGTCGTTATGTCCCATCAAAGCTTATGCCGCAGATCCCATTTTAGGGTCAAGAACCAGAGAAAAGGCTTCCAGGGGTTTGATTTCTGGAGTCTACAGCAATTAAGAAGGCTTCCTGCTTCGACCAAAAATAAAACAAAGCATTGTTTTTCAAAATGGAGTGTGTTTTTACACATGTTTTTCATTAGAATTATAACTCTTGTTAAATTTTGCCCAGATTGTATTGACTCTCAAAGGAACACGGCACTTTAACACAAGGGCAAGCCCGGACCAGAGCAGACCTGTGTCAGGACGGGGGCTGCGCTTCTCAAGCCCCGTGGGCAGAGGAATCCCCTGAAGAGCATGCAGGTTCCTGAGACCCACCTACCAGGTCTGATTCTGTAAGGCGCAGGCAGGGCCCAGGCACCTACGCTGTAAGACCTGCCTAGGAGGTTTTGATGCAGGTAGACCAGAGGCCAAACCTGAAGGAAACAGTGACTTAACAGACTGCGATAAGATTGCCTCCAAGACTTGAAAATGAAGGAAATGAGACTATTCTTGGAGTTACGGTACAACAGTTGACTCAGCTGATGGTTCAAAGCCAAGAAACGGGATGAGAATGAGATAGGAAGGCTCCCAAACATACTATAAGAGTGATACTGTGACTTGCAGATTGAGCTAATCACCAGCGGCCAATGATTTAATCAACCAGCCCTCCCCCCACCAGGGGGTGGGTAAGAGAACCTCCATAAAGAGCCTCAACGAAGAGGGTTGGAGAGTTTGCAGGTTGGTGAACATATCCGCATGCTTGGGGGGTGGTGTGCCCCAACCCCACAGGGACAGAAACTCCTATACCTGGGACCCTTTTGAACCTCACAGTATGTATCTCTTTACTTGGCTGTTCATCTGTATCCTTTATAATATCCTTTATAATAAACTGGTAAACGTAAGTTTCCCTGAATTCGGAGAGCCACTATAGTCAATTATCAAACCTGAAGAGAGTGTCATGCGAACTCCCAGTCTGAGAGGGTCATGGGAACTCCCAATCTGTAGCAAGTAGGACAGAATGGTGGTAACCTGGGGACCCATTACTGGTGATTAGCATCTGAAGTGGGAGGTAGCCTTATGGGACTAAGCCCTTACCCTGCAGGGTCTGTGCTAATGCTGGGTAGTCAAGTGTCAGAACTGAATTAAACTGTAGGATGCCCAGTTGGTATCTGCAGAGAATTTGAGAATTGCTTGGTATGGAAAATCTACACATTTGGTGTCAGAAGTGTTCTGTGTAGGTTAAACAAAACAAAACAAAACAGATCATAGTGGTTGGAATAACTTATCTCGAACTCAGTAGAAAATATTACTACATCTTAAGAAAGATTGTGTCAGTCAGAAACCCAGGCAGCCTAGAAAAAGTAGATCATAAGCTCAAATTCCAAAGAAGAGAGAACCTTAGCCAATTCAAGGATTCTAGGTCCCTGGCAGCATCATCCCAGACACATCAGGCTCTTCTGGTTTGATACCATTTAAACTTGAGATTCATCAGATTCCCTGATGGCGAAGACCATGTTTGCCAAGCAACCTCCAGCTTATGCCTAGGTTTCCATATGGTTGTCTAGAGAGGAAGAATACCCAGTCATGTAGTTTAGGGCAAATCAGGTCATACGATAATTATTTCTAATTGGGAAATAATACACTTGCACTGAAAGTGCACACTGATTGTGTAACGTCAAGAAATTCAGTGCCCAAAAGAATGATCATTCTCAGCAGCAATTAATAAACTGACATTTTTGCTGTAGTGCTTCAATCTCATGAACTTGATGAATGAGTCCATCCCTAAGAGACAGATGTGCTGTTAGAGCCTGGTTTTAGAGCCTGTCAGCTAGAGCCTTGGCCAAGGTCACAAACGTCACTTGGTAAATTTGCTCGGTGTCTTTCCTGGCAGAGACCTTCGATGTCAACTTGTGAGGAGAAAGTGTGCCAGCCTTTCTACACGTGGCCCCTTCACTTTACTGTAGAGAAGGAAAAAGAAGAGAAATGGAACGTGTCATCTCTGCGTTCAATAGCTCAATCACTGTCTAGCATTATTGTAGAAGTAAGGCTAAATCAAGTTCAATATTTAAAATGGGAAAAAAGAGCAGACTGGTTCAAACCACTGCAACTATTCCAGTGTGTTTTCTGGAGGCAGCCCCCTCATACTACCTGCTTAAGTGCCCACTCCATCCTTATCCCATCACATGTTACAACAACACACCGAAAGAACATATAAAAGTCTCAGACATAGTGGAAGAACTGTGTCCAAGCAGAGCCACAACTCTAACTTCAGGGCATTACTCCCGGCTCTTCCCACAGTGTCACAAACTCATACATCTAAAATCAGAAACATCCTTCTCCAAAAACTAATTCCTTCTCCCAATCTCACTGTCTCTGAAAACCATCATTTTCGTAGTCTTCAGACTGAAAATCTGACATTTTTGATTCTACCCTCTCCCTCACCACCTATATCCAATCAATCACTAAATCCCAGAGATTCCTTTCTTCCATCTCTGCTCTATTTTTAAAGCTACTAGTCTCCAGTCCTCATGATCTCAAGTGAATTACTGTGAAACTCTCCTGCCAACATATTCTAGGCACCAATGTCAGATATACCCTTTTCAAACTCCACCTTGCAAACAGCACTCCTTTTCTCATAATCATCAATCATTTCTCACTAACAAAAGCAAGTTCACAATTAAGCATTAGCATCTTCCAGTCTGGCCTCCACCTATCTGACCTCGCTCACAATTATTCTTCATAGACTCTCCTCTCCAACAAAACTGCTGGAAGCATTAACTCACACGGAGCACAAAAGTTCCCAGAAAGGATTTCAGGAGGTCTCTGAGGTCGAAATTATTTTCATAATACTGAGATGATATTTACAGCTTTTTTCACCATGTTGACATTTAACTGATAGGCGCAAAATATGGATAAAATTGCTGGTATCTCAGCACGAAGCAAGACAATGGCACAAACCATACCAGTAATCATTGTATTACTCAATATTACATATTCCTACTAAAAGCAACAGCAGTTTTGCATAAGAACGTCCTTGTTGAAGCAGTAAAAATTATTTTATTAAATCTCAGCCCTTGTATATGCCTTTTTCATGTAAGTATGCAGAAAGCATTTCTGCTGCAGACAGAAGTCTGCTGTTTCCAGGAAAAGCACATGGCACGCTTTTTACTTGACAGAATGACAGACCAACTATGGTTACTCACATTTGGGTATCAGGTAGACATTTTCTCAAAAACGAATGAGGTGAGCCTGTCACTTCAAGGAAAACAACTGATAGTATTTGTTGCCAATGATAAAATGTGAGCTTTGAAGCAAAAATTAGAATTTTGGAAAACTTGTATTCACTACTGAGAGCTTGATAGCTTCCTAATAATTAATGACTCTTCTGTGCAATGGGTGGTGAGATTAACAAATGTAATGTTTTCATATTGTATAATGAAATATGTCAACATTTGGAAGATCTTCATAACTCATTGAACCAACATTTTCCAAATCACGACTGCATGATGTTACAAAATTATATACGACAGACCAATAGATTTTAATATAACAGAGTGCAAAAAAAGTTTACTACTGTGGTTTCAGATTCTACATTGTAACTAACCTTTAAGGAACTACCAATTATCAAGTTTTGGTATAACATCAAAAAAAAAACCTCCACAATTGCCTGAAAAGGCTATTTCCACCTATATATGTGTAAGAGGCTGGCAGGATTTTCCTCATCTACTTCAACCAAAACAATTTACTGATATACACTGAAGGTAGAAGCTGACGAGAGAATCCAGATGCCTTTAATTAAGCCATACATTAGATTTTCAGATAAACAAAATATCATGTTTCTCATAAACTGTTACTGGCTTTGGGGGAAAAAAAGGGCTGTGTTTCATAAAACATCCTATTTTGTTAACATTAATGGGTTTCTTATTTTTTTGTTTGCATTTTATAACATGACTTATCAATCTTTTTGATGATTAATACTGCATAATAAAATGCATTCTGTAGTTTATATATGCCTTTCTTTAGGGATAATCCCATTTGATTTTTTTTTATTATGTAGTTGTTTTTTTTTTAATTGTAGTATAGTCAGTTTACAATGTTGTATCAATTTCTGGTATACAGCATACTGTTCAGTTTCTTATTTTTTTTAGTGAGTGACTTTACAGATCTGTTTTAATTTTTAATACAATACATACTGATACATACCATCCATACAAACCACAAAGCTCTGGGGTTCTCAATAGTTTCTGAAGTGTAAAGAGGTCCCCCAGATCAAGAAGTTTGAGAACAGTGCCTGAGAGCCAGCACTTCTTTTGATTTCTTCTTTTTACTGTGTGCCCATTACTTCTTTACTTCTCCAAACTCTATTTGTCTTTCAAGTCTGTCCTCTTCCTGCATCACAAGGGCCCTCCAGGTCAAGAAATACCTTATCTGGAATTTTATGACCCTTATCTGTTCTACATATTTAGCAAAAATCTACCCAGTATCAACTACTTAGGTTCTGAGGTAAATGTATTCATTCCACATCATTTTTCTAACACAAGCGTATCCTGGGCACTGTTTATTCTGTGTATATATCTCAGGATATAGCAGTGAATAAAACAGACTAGACCGCTTCCTCCTGCAGCTTCCAGTCCAGCGTGCCCGCCCAAAGTGTGGCCAAGCACCAGAGCTACGTATCAACATCACCTGAGAGCCTGCTAAAAATGCAGAATCTCCACAACTAAAAAAAAAAAAATTGTTTTTTAAATTTTCAATGCAGAATCTCAGGCCCCAGCCCAGACCTACTGAATCAGAATCTGCATTTCAACAAGATCTCCAGGAGATTTTCCTGTACAGTAACATTTGAGAAGCAGAAGATTTATGCATCCTTCTAATGATTGTGAACTTCTTGGAGGTAAACTATTGCCTTTAATTTGCTGCACTGCTAGTGTAAATAATACAACTTACTTATTACGCTCATCATTCACTCCAACATGAGTACTCATTATATGGACTCATTTCTGGGGATTAAAGACAACACTCACAAAGGCAAAACAGCTTATATTATACCCTAAAGAAGGCTTCAATCTCACAGCAACGATAAGACAAAAATTATAATGATAATTAACATTTCAAAAAATGCTTTCTGTGGGCCAGGTATTGTGCCAGGGGCTTTAGGTAACAATTTTATTGTTATTTCCAACTTTAGAGATAAGAAATTTGGGGCTCAGAGGTTAAGAAAGTGATGGAACTGGGATGAGTCAGATCTGGCTCTAAAACCCTGAAAGTGGTAAACGCTGTAAGAGAGAGATTTAAAAGACTCTTGAGGAAGGAGCCTGTGAGTCCCTTGAAGGAAAGACTATGCCTCAATCTTGGAATCACCCAGAGAACTAGCTCAGTTCCTTACACACATCAGGAGCTCAGTAGACATTCACCAATTGAAAATATGTGAGCAGACTGCAGTTAACCTATTATCCTTACTAAAAAGTGTCCTAAAAATAAACAGTCTAGATTTTACCAGTCTAATAATCCTTAACTACACTGAACTACACTCCTGAGGTGAAAACGCTTCTCTCTGATATATTATACATAGAGTCCATTCTCTGACTCAGGGCTTTTACTCCACAGCACATGGAAGAAACATAAACAGGAGACAGAAGGACAAGACGTCAATTGGAAGGTGACAGCCACTTGGGAATCCTGTAAGAAGCAAGGCCTATTCTGGGGAAAGAAGGGAAGGGCAAGAGGTCATGAAACGCCGTCCTTGTCCATAGTGAGCAAAGGATGAAAGGAAATGTTGGTGAAAGGTCCCCCAAAGGAGACATGCCTGGAGAAGAAACAGAAAAGAGAAGTGGGAACTGAGGAGTTAGCTCCTTACAGAGATGCATTCTTGAAGATCTTCCATCACCAGTACCTCAGCACCCTCAGCCCTTGAACTTCCTTTGCTCCACCTCCCAAGAGTCCTTTCCCAACAGTTAGGAGTCATCTCCATTCTCTCACTTTCTGACAACGCCACATGGAACTGTAACCACCTTTTCGTCTAGAACATTCTGAGAAGAGTTCCACAGCTCTATTAACACTACCCTACATGTCGATTAGGGACTAAGGCTGTCAAGGGCCAGCCATCCTGAATACCTAACCATCGCATATACATACTACCGTAATGTGTATAGAAAAGAGTCCTGGTAACAAACAAATAACAGACCAAAATCAGCTTCCTAAACAAGCCATTTATATGCTGGAGACCTACTTTTATAATATCCTCAATGCACCAACTCAGCGCAGCTCTAAATGAAGATTTCTTCAAATTATACTGAAGAAGAAAGATAAATCACCTAACAAGGAAGAATCCTTGCAAAGATTAAACTCAATCATATTCAGAGTAAATCTATGGAGGACAAAAAAAAAAAAAAAAAAAAAAAAAAGGGAAAGCTCATGTAACAGTATCATCTCCCCTCTTAGACATTCACAACAATGTTTTAGAGTTGGAGTCACCTGATCCTCTTACTTTCTGACCCTTACACATGGAATGCTGACCACATATGATTTTCTAATAGTTAGATGATTCAATTTTCTAGCCAAATCTGTCTGAATAGGAAGCTCTTTTTTTTTTTTTTAATTGAACTTCAGTCAATTACAACGTGTCTATCTCTGGTGTACAGCACAATGTCCCTGTCATGGATATACATTCCTATATTCATTTTCACATTTTTGTCCTGAATAGGAAGTTTTTATTTCACTATTTTGCACCGAAGGGGTCTGAAAGGGAAACACAATATATAAATTATAAGGGTAACTAGTAACTACCTTCACATTTATGAAAGCAAACCGGGTATATTAACGGAGCCAGACCTGAAGCACAAAATTTATGAACCACCCACATCCTAGCTTTTGAAAAGCTAATGTTTTCCCTCCTCTAACCAGATTAACAGATGGAGAACTCTGAGAAGTCATCTAAAGATGTCTTTGGAAATTTCGAGCATGTTTTGCTTAACAGTTCATGTCACACTTTATAAATCTACCAGAAGGCATGGGACTGAGACTAGGATGACTATGATTAGAAGAAGGCTGTACATGATGCAGGCGTGCTGCTACCATAGCATTAGAGCTGCACGCAGCTGTCCCAGGCAAGACCAACACTAGCCTAGTTCTTTCCACTATAATAGTTGCGTGTATGTATGACGGCTGAGTCCACTGACAGAGCCTCGATCACAGGCCCAGTGTCTTGAGCTCCAGGAGACAGGACCCATTCGAAGGGCTGCCGCTGACTGGGGCCTCTATGGCATTTGAGCCCAGTGTTGTGAGATTTCTGGATTTACAATAGAAACAAGAAACTCATATTTTTATGTAAAAGCTCCCAATTTCTAAGCATTGGGCTAATTCAAAACATCATCTGCTAGACAAACCCTGTCTGCAGGTTTCCTGTGCACTCCGCAGCAGGCCCGTTTGTGATTTCAGAAACTTCCACGGCATCATGCTGCCTTCGCATTGCCCTAAAGATAGGGTCATGTATGTATATGCTTTAATATATTCTACATAGCTCCTCAGAAAATCCTGTACGTTTAGTAAGCAATGTCTCTTCAACAGAGGTAAGAAAGCATGCCTATTACTGATATCCCTGCCTGTCTGTTCTTAAGCTTTAATCCAAAGGCTAACACCATTTCCATATCACCAAGTTCCCTGAACTACCCTGTTCAGAACTGAGCCAAACTGCTCAATGTGAAGCTTTACTATGTCTTTATCATGCTTTCCTGCCCTTTCCACACTTAGCCGCAATCTCAGTTGGGTTTATGGTTTCAGATTCACCAGCATCAGGTCCACAATTAAGTTTCTTCACTGAAGAATCTGGATGAATGCAGCCCCAAACTATCTTGAGGTCCTCTGCAGCCTGTTCTGTTCATTTATCAATTCTGACCATATCAGCAAGTATTAACTTTTCTTCTTGAAAAATTTGAACACAATAATTCCTGCAAATATCCTTTCACAGCTCCTCTGTGTCGCGTATATTAAGGAATTATCTGGGAAGGTATCTGTACTGGGTTGAATACTATTCTCCTAATATTCATATTTACTGAGAACCTCAGGATGTGATCTTATTTGGAAATACGCCCTCTGCAGATATAATCAGTTAGGCTGAGGCCATCCTGGATTAGCGTGGGCCCTAAATCCAATGACTGGTGTCCTTCTAAGGCCATGGGAAGACTCAGGGAGAGATCACAGTGATGCAACTACAAGCCAAGGAATGCCAAGTGTTGCCAGCACCCGCCAGAAGTCTGGAAAGGGCAAGGAAAGAGCTTCAGAAGGGGCATGACCCTGCTGACACCTTGATTTCAAACTTCCAGCCTCCAGAACTGTGAGAGAATAAATTTCTGTTGTTTTAAGCTACCAAATGTACGGTAATTTGTGGCAGCAGCCCTGAGAAACTATTAAAACATCTAAACATCTTCTCTTCTTTGTTTGGAAACTTATGCTGCCCAGGCTGTGGCGGGGGGTGTTACCTGCTTGTACTTCCTGAGGCAAGACATGTGAACGTGAACAAAGAACCTAGGCACACATTTTAGAAGGCAACCACATGCGGTGGGGGCTTCATCCATGGAGACAGGAAACTACATGTGAGTTATCTGAGGTCACAGACCAGTTCTAATTTATTTCTATGTCTCAGGCACCTAGCACCATCCACTGAGTAGACTTTAAAAAAGTGATTGGTGTGTACATGTATATTTGAGTAAAAAAATGAATGGATGAATTAAAAGAAAGCAATGGTGAACAAATCTACAAACACGTGAATGGTTGTTAACTTCCATGGATAACACAGCTCAGTGAAAATCATGGTAAAGTTACAGATCCATTTCAATTCTCCATAGATTTAGATAAATCCAAGCTTGCTGACTACCTGGATGTTTCTATAGCCTCTTGGCTTTTAAAACCATAAATCTCTCTATGTATTTAACTTAAGAGTCTTTCATGAGGACAATGGGTCAGGGCAGAACACTCATGAAGAAATTTGACCAGAAAATTTCTGAAAGTGGACGTAGTGTTACTGTCTCTAGGACCTCACCGAGTCACAATCTGAGAGGTGACGTGCCCTCACGCAGGACTACTAGAGGACCCCAACCAGTCACTTCCGCTGTCCACACTACTCTCTCCCACGAGCTAAACAACTTGCCAAACTGGGAACTAAAATTTTTATTTTCAAAATACCAGGAAAGTAGACATAAACACGGGGTGGAGGGGGAGTAGAAATCATGAATTACACTTCTTTAGTGAATAATTTAAAAAAAAAAAAAGGAAAAGGATTCCTTACTTTGTAACAGCTCTGAGGGGCAATGATCTCCCCAGATCTTCATCTGTTGAAAGTCGATTCAATTTCCAGCACAGATAACTTCAGTGCCTGAACTTCCACATCTCAGTCCATTACAGTCGCTCCCTCCTCTGAGCGCCCTCTGCCCCACAGCAATCCGGGGTCTCATAGCTCCTTCCTGGTTCCATCTTGATCACACGGCCTGTCTTGTGTTCACTACTAGACTGTTAGACTTTTGTTGCCCCTCATTTCGTTGTATTCTTCTTGTTCCCTGAGGTACCTAGTATAATACTGTATAATGAATGGAAGGCAACCAAACTACCTTGATCATTCAATTAAATATATTTTTTGTCCTGAACCTTCAAAAATAATTAATTGAGCAAAATCATTTTCTTCCTTAGGTTCGTGGGGTGAGATAAAAACATCTTTTTATACATCTTACCCCCAAGGTACTAAGTCTAATCTGGAAAGCACGTCACCTACCCTAGAACACAGTGTGTCCGAGCTATTTTGGAAACATCTCACATCTGTCTTCTTGAATTCCTCCTGTCACATCACAGAACTCTCAACTGAGGGGACAAGACAGGGAGGCTAGTGAATCACTAAAGGGTGTTTAAAAGATTAAAATTAATTCAACAGGACAATCCAGCTGAACACTGGGCCTTTCCTATATCCTGGATTTTTTTTTTTTTAAGAGATGGGAGCTTTTAAAAGTAATTTATGGTTGAAATTACCAAAAACCATTTGACACAAAATGAACATTTAGAAGAAGTTTCTAAAAGTGTTAATAACACAGATTTATCCAAAGCTCTAACACTCTCAAGCTAGCTAAGGCCAGAAATAATTAGTGTTGCTAACTGTGTTGACATAATTAGGTTTGTGCCTTGGCTTTTGCCCTCACCAGCTATCTAGCTTGCAAAAAAGAGTTCCACTTTTGCTTGCCTCAAGACTGGAAACCAATTTAAGACATCAAAGGATTCAACCTCTTGAGTAACACGGGTCAACTCACAATGCAAGGCAAAGCATGAGGGCAAGTGAAACCAAAATGGTCCCTTCCCTTGACCCTGGCTTTTCTGACTCGTAGACCTATAGATTCAAAGACAAGGAATGTTTGTGGTAGACTGAATTACTGGCCCAAATTCTTCATCCCTCCCAAGCTTAGAATATAAATAAGAATCACCCTATCTAGGTGTTCTGAACAATTACTTTACATAAGCTGTGCATACTTTTTCTGCCTCTATAGGTGTACTGCTGGAGCAGACCTCACAGGGCATGCAGGATTGTGGTCCAGCAACCATGTAACATTTGTCCAACCAGCAAACATATAACATTTATGGAGTCTGTTACTATGTGTCACCTGCTCTGTGAAGAACTTCACATCTACACATAATGAAGACTTAGCTTCTGCTTTCATGGAACTCCAAGTCTAAATGAAAACTTTCCAGTTAGGTTACAAACTGCTGAGAGGAATGTGCTAACAGAGACTTGGAAATACTTTCGTGAGGTACAGAAAAAGAACTTTCAATAGTTCAGAGTGTCTAGAAAGGTTTCACAGAGGAGCTAACATTTGAGCTAAAATTCAACTGCTTTAGGGAATGGAAAGATCCTCTAAAATATAATTTTTCATTTTCCAGATTATCAAGATATCTACCACACATATCTAGTTGAGGTGGATGAAGTCTGATGTACTCAGCCACTGGTGACACAAGCCTAGGTCTCAGAACTATGACACGGTGGAAAACACAGGATGCTGTGTCCGAAGACCTTGGTTCAAGTCCAAGCATGGCCGCCTGACTGCGAGAAAAGTACCACAAACAATATTTGGCACACAGAATCTCACTGTGACTTCCTCAATCACTGGTTAATCAGCATCCCCCTAATATGGGGCCACATCATCAAGTAAGTTACATAATATGTACCCAAAATCAGACATTGGTTAAAACTTAACATCAGATGATTTACTTAATACATCAGGACCATTTGGGGATTTGTAGATGACCTCCATTTTTATTCAATTAATCATTATTTATTTACTAAGTTCACCTGCTTCATTTCAGGAACTGACAACACAAAGATGAAGACAAACCAATCCTTGCCCTCAGGATACAGAAAGTCTTAACTAAAATCAGACTGCAAAATATAGGCAATTTATAATTAAGAGAGAGATAAACTTTCATGTCCCATGGCTGTACTTATAATTAAGATCACAAATAATAGGCACTAATACTGATTAAACCCTTGCTATATGCCAGCCACTGTTCTAAGAGTGCCTCAGAGATGCTCTCACTTAATGTTCACAATAGATGTATGCTAAAACCCTACTAGCACCCCTATCTTACAGGTGAGAGACTATGTGAACTGCCCACACAGAACAGAGCTGAGATTTGAAGGCAGGAAGTTGAGTCCAGAGCCTGTGCTTTTGATGGTAAGTTAATGAAGCATTAGGCCCACTGCCACACCATCCAGATTTGGTTTTCTCTGTGTATATGCTGCCTTTCTGCACTTTAGTACTGAACCTAATTTTGAAATGGCTATTCCACAAGACCCACCCAGTTTCATACTCTGTATCTTCAATTTTATGAAGCCTCAAATGAAACCTAAGTTACCTGTTGGTATAAACTAGGTACTGAAACCTGTACCCAGGTAGCACCAAAATGCGTCTTTCAAAAGTTTTTATGAAGCAAACATAAAACACCAGGTGATTAATGGGGAGACTACACACAATCTTCCCAACCTATGCTCACCTGAGCCATCCTGCTCACCTGGGGCCACCGAGGGAACTGCATTTCTGGCAAAACCTGAACAGACTAAAAGTCCCCACTTCCAACTACCGAAATGATGCCACCCTTTCTTTTAGAATCAAGGTCAAGGCATTCTTTTGAACTTTTCTATATTCCTATGAAACTCAGTAATTTCACTGGTGTTTTTTTTTTTCTCCCTTCTAATAACCTCTTGTTTCTCAAAGGACAGGCGACATAGGCAGAAAAGAGGAGGAACATACTGTACACATGACTGTACAAAAAAAAGTTACTAACATGTTGGAGCAGGCAATTCAGTAAGAAAGGGAAATAGAAAGTGGTCAATCTCTGGGTTAGATGGTGCATTTTATTTTTTAAATAGCATTCTAACTTGGAAAGGATGTCCCTAAGATAGAAATGAGTCTGTTCTATTTTTCTAGGCTCCCCAAAGCACAGTCTAAAATCCAAAGACAACTGTGTCATGATTTAGTCATAAGACATACATCACTGTGGTGAGTATTTGCTTAACACTGTGAGGAAGCAAATATATACACTTCTTATATGTGTACCATGGCACTGCATACTAGTATCTTAGAAAATATTTGCTCTTATGTCTTTCTTTCTTTCAACAGTTAGTATTTGTGTTTATTTTATATATATAAACATGCATATACTATATAAGACTTTATAATAAACACTGATTTCACCATTAGAAGGGAAACATAATGTTTAATTTAAATTGATCTGATCATTGTAAACACTAACAGTATGTTTCACTGGAAAGATGAAATCAAAAGAAAAACCAATGTTGAATACTCAGTTATTTTACTTCACTCGTTAATCTGTGTAGTGGTCACTACCTGAAACTCTGAAGTGTGATCATGAAGTAAAGAGGTGTTTTTTCAGTAGGCGTTCTCAACTGGCTCTGAGGAAATTGTGAAAGAATTCCCAAATATTATTAACATTAATATTTTGAGACACTGTATTATGGTCAAATAGGTAGAGATCCCAAAGTGACCATTTTGAAGGTTTGGCTTCTAGCATTTTTAAAAAACCCAACTTCACAGCTTGAGAGAGCTGGGTCATGGCTCACACATTCTTCCAAGTATATCTGATTCAAAACGTCTATTCTTAGTAACCCATTAAGGGCCATCACCATACTGTCATCCTTACTTTAAAATTCAAAGGTCTTCAACACCGACCTTAAGAATCAAACATGAATGTATCCTCTCAACATGTCAGAAAACTCTAATCCAGTCCATACAGGATGCCAAGCACTGGAATGGGCTCTGTAGAGAAACCCAGCGGAAAGTAACACCCAGAAGCTGAGAAAGTGAGTGGTGAGCCGAAGGGACCCTGCAAAGGTTCCCTGGAGAGAGTGGCAGTGGATGGAGCGAGAGCACAGGTCGGTTTCACTTGTGGCTCTCCGCTGGCCCCTGCTGACACCAGCACTGAGTAAGTGAATGGGCCATGGACAGAAATACCCTGTAACACTCAGCAGCCAGGGAATCATTAACTCAATCATGGTGCTTGCAGAGGGTTGAACAGCATGCCTAATACTTAAAAAGCCCGAGGTAGAAAAATACTATATCCTGATATGGACCACTCTACAAAATACATACTTCAGTGGAAAAAGGAAAGCATTCATAAAAACAATGTAATGTGAGTCATTCTTTCTTGCTTTAATTTTAATTGTGGAAAATTTTAAACATACGAAATTAGAGACTGCAGAATAATAAGCCCTAGGTATCCACCTTTAACAAGGACCAGCCTATCCCATACACAGTATTATTTATATTTGTATGTATTATATTATAGTCTGTTAGATATTATGCTACTATATTTCAGCATGTATCTCTAAAAGACAAGCACTCTTTAAAAATATCATTATAAAATTTGGGTAAATTTTAAAATTCATTATGAATGTGAGTATACACCTAAAACAGTTTCTGGGAAAACAAAATACTGGAAAAAAAAAAAGTAGTAATCATCACTGGAAAAAAGGGAAGTAGAGTGAGGAGCAGGAGAGACTTTCCTTTATTTAAAACCTTTCAGTAAAACTTAAAATGTAGCTACAAGAGGAAGCACAGGGCCTGGAAGAGCAGCAGGAAGGCGGGCACAGCCTGGAGGGGGTGCAGAAAACAGCAGGTAGACTGGGGTGTGAGTGACACACTCAGGGAGTCCTTAATACAGAGTCAAACACTAGCAGGTGATCGTGTCCATCAGCTACAGGGTATGGATTCTCTAAATGTAAAAAGTAATAGAGAGTTGTGAACTCAATGACATTACCAAACATAATTACGATTCCAATAATGTGCAGATCCAGACATTTACGAGATGAAAATGGGCTCATTTCAGCCTCCCTTACTGCCACATCGAACTACAGGAGGCTGACGAAATCTATCATTTACAGTACGGCGATTTTAAAGGGCACTTGAAAAACACTTCTTTTCTTCTTCTTGTTTTTTTAAACAAGGTAATGTCTTACTTTCTCCTTCTCTTTTCCGTATCTATAGTCCTTATAATTTCTCTGCCTTATAGGTTTGGAAAATGTCATTTCCTTCCCTGGCGATTCCATCTGTTACACCTGCATCCCATTAACAGCCCTGGGACCCACTCGGCGCAGGGTTAGGTTAAAGAAATCAGCCTTTGTGAGTGCTTACTTACAGTGATTTCAGACACTATACACTTTTCCACATCTTTTAATCTTATAATCAGTATAATGGGAGCCATGAGATGATGAGGTTAATAGTAGCTGAATTTTAGGACCCTGCTCATTTCTGTCACAATTTTCACTCCACTGAAAAATCCAAAGATGTTACAAACATAGACAAAAGTCAAGACTAGTCTTGACTAGAGTAGTTAAAATCCAAAACTTCTGTATATATTTTAAAAGAAACACCATTTTCTCACTTTCAAATACCCCTTGAACAAGGGTAATAAAACGCTCCCCAGTAAAGGTCAAAAGGGAAATGTCTTTAATGAATAGACTTTCAATTTTTAAAACTTTTAACTTTTCATTAGTTTAAGCCTAAATAACTTTCTCGGAGAACTTCAAATTAGTGCTCTCTTTCAGGTTACATCCTGCCCCCAGCAACTTTCTTTTATTACTTTGCTTAACAAAATCCAGTATTTCTAGACAGTGTGTAGAAATAGTTCACCTAACCACTGGCAGCATAACTTCTAAATAGATGATGTTTCATTGGACTTAACACCAGGGACTTCTTTTTCAAAAATGCTTCCCAGAACAAACAACTTATGTATGAATCAAAATGAAACCTTTGAGGAATCTAATGATATTTCCCACACAAATTGCCCAATTTTACCCTAAGAGGCCCATGTTCTTCTCTACCTGCAAATGAAATTTGGGGGGGGGCAGGGAGTGGGCAGTCAGTCTAGAGACTAATTGCATCAATAAGAGAAAACACCAAAAGAAAGCGCCGCCTTAGGTTACACCTCTCCCGGGGTACCTGTTTCGTCTGGTGAACTGGGGGAAGCGCTGTCTTGGGACAGGGTGGTCCAGCTGGATTCCTCATCACTTGGTGCCAGGTTCTGGATCCGGTGTAGTGCGCAATCGGTTTTGGCCCCCGTTTTAGGATGATCCTTCTTGGTCTCCGGGCTGGAAGACACTGTGGCGATCTGGCCGTCCTCAGGGCTGAACTGGGGTTTGCTTGGTTTCTGCAGCAGCAAATCGCCATTCCCAGTGACGGTGGAGGCCTGGCCCTGGCCTGGCGGGGTCTTCTCCTCCGCAACCCCGTGTTGGTTGCCCAAGTTCTGCTCGAGTTCCCTGGTTGAGGTTTCCAGGTCTGCATAGTAATTCAGGAAGCTCTTGGTTCTCCTGGGTTGGGAGGGCAAAATTTCACAGCCCAAGGAGTCGGGCGGTTGGGGCTCCTTCCCTTCTAACTTCTCGGAAGTTACGTTGACCGCGGTGGGGCTGACGTTCTTGTTGGGGTCCTGCTGCCCCTGTTCGGCTGCCTTCCGGAGCTGGTTCTCCCCATTTTTCACCAGCTTGATGTTGGCAGAGCCATTTCCCAGCAGGGGCTGTGCAGCTGGATCCGAGAGGCCCATTGCCGCCTGGATGTTAGTCAGTGCATATTTCTTCCTGCATTTGGGGGGTGTGCTGTTCTTGGTTTCTGTGTGTTTTATTTCAGCGTTCAACAGTTCATTGTGGGAAGAACGGAGATTAAGGGTATTTGGTGGTGTGGCCGGGCTGTTCCGATTCGTGATGTCTGTGGTTCCGCTGCTGGCCATAAACACTGCCAAAGTGTCTACACCTGAGTCAGCTGGAAAAAAAAAAAGAAAGAAAACTAGTCATTAGATGCCTGCTGTGATTAAACTACTTAGCATACAGAGTGAACATTTTTATACAGAAAATGGAAAGAACTAATGTTTCTGTTGCAGTTCTTGTAAAACTGACCCATTTTCCTCTTTCTTATCACCATTTGCTAACCCACTAAACAGGAGCAAATAAAAGGCTTAACGTGGATACACAAAAGCCAATTTGTACAAAAGCTAACAGGTCCAAGGGTCCAAAATTTTACTTGGAATAAAAAAAACTCTCTTTTGAATTCATATAGAAGCATTTTCTTCCAGCAGCTGGTCTTCATTCTCCACAGCCTTGGAAATCATCCCCTTTCTAAACATCCACACCACATTTCTATCCTGTCGTTCCCTCAGGCAACAAAGTAGTTGCTCAAAAGCCCTCTGGGCGACAGCTTCCTTAATTAACCTGAAAGGTCACTGTTCTATGATGCACCAGACATCCAAGGTAATTTTTCTCAACCACATCTAGAAACTGTTCTGATGCCAAGAAAAATCAAACCTCCGTTAGAGTTTGATAATGTCTTTGCGAACATTTCTGACCTGGGCTTGGTGTTTGTACTAAACAGAAACTTGGGAGAAATGGCTTACTTAATTGCTCAGGAACACAGAGGTGTGGGTAAAACTATTACTAATAATGTAGCATTGAGCCCTTGGCTACAGATGTGTTAGAGGCCCCCAAAGCAGTCTGAATATATTCCACTGAATTAAAACACAGACTCAGCTGTTTGCAGTCACCACGTGCCCCTGCAGGACTCCTAGGAAACTATCTGACAGTCGCATTTACCTCATATATCGTTCACACCATCAGTGATCTATCCTATGTGTCTCTTGCGAGGAAGAAAGAAAGGTTTGTCAGACTAGATGGGAATAAAATTCATCAGCAAGAATTCCTGAGGTTTCAGATTTCTCAGTCTATGAAGAATGACTTCTTTCTTGTCTGATCCTGCGCCCTCCAGAGAAACCTCCCTGGGCTCTTTAAACCAGCACTAGATGGACCCAAAGCACAGCTCCTAACATTCCTAAAATTGTATAGTGACAACTTCCTCTTCCTCCACCAGGCAAAACAGGGACCTCCACAGAGGAGGAAGGTAAGAATGGTCTCCTGTCCGGGAGCTTAGAGGTGTCCCCTTCTATCATGAAATACTCAGGATGGGCTATTTTAGGAAAGAGTCACTCACTCATCCTGGAGTCTGTGTGCTTCTGGGAGGCTAGGCAACATCCTAAAATGCCAGGCAATGTCCATACTGACCACAGAATGACCAGGTGCTCCACAGAGATAATTAAGGGCTGTAACCCAAAGTGGTTAGACCTTGGACCCCATTCTTTAGAATTATTATTTATAAGGATTCCTGCCTACCCAGCATCTACCTCAGCACTTGGGCTTCATTAAAAATCTAGTGTGTTTCTCTGTTTTAAATAATACTCTGACGACTAAATTTTTTTAAAAAACTTCATACTGTTTGGCTACTACCACCATTTTACAGAAAACATGCTTCAATGTATAATTCAGCCTCACTCAAGAGCAGCATCTGATGTGAAAAGAGTCTGCCCTGACCCCACGAGATGTTTTCCCTGAGACCTATATCCATAACACAGGCACACAGGAGAGAACTGTATTCAGACTCTTGGATATTTAGAGTGACATCATTATAAGAAAGTTGGCAACCTGCTGGCTTTTTAGAAGGCGTGGCAAAAAATTTCTGTGAGGCTGTTTTATGATGTTAGGTACTATATTCTAGCAATGTTTTAGGGAGAAATTTTTATTTACTTTGTTTATAACCATAACATTTTCAGAAAGAATACCATCAAAATTTCTAGGTGATTTAATATTTAAGTAGCTTTTATATCCTGACTGTGACAGATGAAAACTCTGAATCATGTCTTCAACAGCCTTTTGGATCCCACCACCTTCCTATTCCCTATGTAACTATTCTGCTTCCCAGAAATCATAAAGGGGAGGTTTGGGAGAGTGAAGTTAGAACAACAGGACCACCCATACAAAATAGCTCTGTATATGCTGTTTTACAGATCAAAGCCTGAACACAATCTGAGTGTGTCTTGAGATATTAAATGATGGTCTCATGTATCTGAAGTACACAGTCGTCTCCAGGAGTTCATACATCCACCAGGCAGTTCTTTGGGCTCAAAAAGGCCATGAAGCAGGCAGAGGTTAGCAAATTCCTAGAAAGACGAAGGAAGGCCCTGAAAGCGGGGAGGCAGTGCCCACCAGGATAAGAGCACAGAACTTAGGTCAGAAAGACAAGGCGCAAGTCCTGTCCGTGCTGCTCCCTAGCTGAGTGATGTAGGACACCAGCCCCCGAGTCTCCTTGTCTGAAAAGTGGGATAACAGGAGTACCGCTGTTAGGAGGATTAAAATGAGAAATGCCTGCTAAGAGGTTAGCACAGTGCATAACTATAAATGTGAGCAACCCTCAGCCTTTTGATTCAAGTGACAGAGCAAGAGGCTGTCTGCCTGTGCCCCCAAATTAACCAGCTATTTGCTCTGAGCCACAGAAATGGTCTCGATGCAGAGCCACACGGAGAGTAAGCAGACTAACAACAAGTGATACAGACACTGGGTCTGGAGAGGTTCAGTTTTGAAAAAAAGGATCCCCACACTTAAGAGGAAGGAGGTATGTGGTTCTTTTTTAAAGGGAAGAAAATCTTATAATGTCTCTTTAAACCTTCTTATATTTAGCTATTTTCCTTAGAGTCAAAAAAGCCTACATCCAAACTCCTTGATATAACAGACAAGTTACTTAAAACTCCTCATTTCTTTACCATGAAATGAGGATAATCATAGTATGCACACTTCACTGAGCTTTGCTGAGGACTAAGAGAGGCAGCTGTCAAGCACTGAACCTAATGCCTGGCGTATCGCAGGAGCTCAGTACAGGTTAGGGCTTATCATCACCTTACAGCTCCCACCTGCCTCGCACACTGTCTCCAACCGCCACACCTCTAGCCGTCACTGCGCGGAAACCGAGACACACGGCCCCGACAGCTAAGTGCTTTCAGCCTCAGACGTGCAATAAAGTGACAGAAGTCAACCAGGGTGGGGGCGCGCGAGGTGCAAAGGAGTAACTGGTCTTCCCACGTCAGGCTGGAGAGGACCTGGAGGTGAGGGAGGGTGGATTACCATCTGGGGAGTCTGAGCACATCAAGACATGAGAGGAGAGGTGGCGAAGAGAGGTGGGGGAGGGACGGGGCAGAGAGGACAGTAAGACCTGCTCCAAGACTATGGACTTGACCCTGAGGTAGAGAAGACCAAGCACTTCAACAGCAGCATGAAGAATGAACCTGAGGCTGAATGTGTGTGTGCTGTATCCCTTTATGTGGTGGGGGGAAAGGGCATCTTTCCTCCAACATATTCTCCAAGAAGGAGATGATTCTGATAAAAGGCAATACAGGCAATGTAAATTAGGCAACTAAAGCATCAGTGGTTGTCAGGGAAAGGGCAGAATAAGGTAGGTAGAGGGTGTCTCCCTAATGAGAGAGGAAGGCTGGCTCCATCTTCATGCTCTTCTATCTGCTGTTAGAGCCCGACTCTGCTGTTGACCAAAGGAGAGCAAAGCCCAGGCATGGAGACCAGCTGCAAGACTACTGCAATAGTCCAGTCAAGACAGCAGGGAGAGGAGGAGGTGCGCATGAGAGACTTGGAAAGAAAGCCTTCCTCTTTCACTGCTATAGTACCAGCTCTGGTCATTCATCTCTTGACCAGGGCATAAGATGAGGTCTCCATCAGCCACCTGGACTTAGAGGCAAGGACTGAACAGAGTCAAGTGCACTGAGTGATTACAAGGACAGCAGTGGCTTCTGTTCCAACAGCTTCGGGAGGATGGCAGAGGTGGGCAGAGAGGGACCCTTAAGGAACTTTACTATGAATAGGACATTGGGAGAGAAGAGCCCCTGGAGGAAGATCCGAGGTTACGGGAAGGAATTTTTGTTTTCTAAAGTGAAAGTCCAAGCCATGTTTTATTTTTTATAGGCTGGAAAAGCAGAGGCCAACAGAGAGGGGGAAAGCAGAGGCCAACAGAGCAGGGGAAACAAAAACACAAAAGAGAGAGAGACCTGATGATATGGAGAGAGGAGGGACCACAGCAGATGTGGAAGAGTCAGCCTTGCCCAAGACGTGAGAAGGGAGGACAGGAAGTAAGGATGGGGACAGGCACATTCGTCACTGTACTGACACAAAACCAAGGAAAAATAAAAGTGGTAGCTTCCACTTTGTCTTTGAAGATAAAGTCTTCCCCAAGGGGAAGAGCAGTCTACAGGAACGTGAGGAGAGGGACAAAATTTAGAAAGAATGACAAAGGAGAAACACAGAGTTAGTGACTTAAAAAAAAAAAATTGAAGCTTGATGGCATAAAAACAGACACATAGATCGATGGAACAGAATAGAGAGCCCAAAAAAAAAGCCCACATATATATGATCAATTAATTTATAACAAAGGAGCCAAGAATATACAACAAGGAAATGACAATCTCTTCAATAAATGGTGTTGGGAAAAGTGGACAGCTGCATGCGAAAGAATAAAACTGGACCATTACCTCACACTACACACAAAAATTAACTGAAAATGAATTAAAGACTTGAAGGTAAGACATGAAATCATAAACCTCCGAAAAAAAAAAAAACACAAACAAACAAAAAACACAGCAGGTAAGCTTCTTGACACAGGTCTTGGCAATGATATTACGCATTTGACACCAAAAGCAAAAATAAACAAGTGAGAATGCATCAAAAAAAGCTTTTGCTCAGCAAAAGAAACTATCAAGATAATGAAAGGACAACTTTCGCAATGAAAATTAAAAAAAAAAAAAAGGAATGGGCACAGAGTGGGACATGATCCAGGTAGCAGGTGTACGGGTAGGAACAGTGAGGAAGGCACTTCGGGGTAGGAACAGTGAGGAAGGCACTTCGGGATCGGCCTGGAGAGGGCAGGAGACGGAGCCGGGAGGAGGGTGAAGGGCTGGGGGAAAGGAAAGGCCACAGGGTCAGAGGTCTCTGAAAGGGAGGGCACAGGTGTGACAGGAACAAGAAATTGTTTTCAACCCTAGCTGCATGCGTACCTTGGGGAGCTTTTAGAAAGTACAGAAGCCTAGGCCCTGCCCCCAAAGACACTTCCAAATTCTGATTCAACTAGTGTTAGATTGGTCCCAGTCAGGGTATTAAAATGTCCTTTGGGTGATTCCAGTGTGTGGCCAAGGCTGAGAAGCATTGCAATAAGGAAGAGAGGAATTTGGAAGAATATGATGATATTTACGTGAAGTGTGATTTCAGAGGCTCTTGGAATACTCTGGTCACGCGTGTCTAACATGTGCACACATTCTTAGCATCCCTCTCTCCTTCCTGGCAAATTTCTACTTCTCCTTTAAGATTCAGAGTAGATGTCACCTCTTTGGGAAGCCTTCCCTTGACCCTCCACCCCCACCCCAGGCAGACTCCAGGGTTCCCTCCTTCTACACACCCAACCTTCATAAATCTATCTTCACTTCTGCATAAACATAACAGCATATCTCACACTGTTGTATTTTTAACCTATTTGAGTTTCCCACTAAGTTGTGACCACCAGCAACCAGCACAGCAGACTAGTACGTGGTAGGCCCTCAATAATGTTCATAGAATAAACTATTGAATAAAGTGAGAAAGATAAGTGTTTCATTAACATCTCAAGAAAGGTTTACCGCAAAAGTCTATGTAGAATTTTTGAGTTCCTTATTAAAGATTGAAAGGAAACCACCATTATTGCCTAAATAGTCAACAGCAAATTCATTTTCCCTTTCCTTGAAAAGACTGATGCCCTCAGAAATGGGAAAAGGTGATCAGTGGTCAGTTACCTCAGCTTTCACCCTGTGCACGTAGCATCTGGGCAAGAGTTAAAGTAAAACCCTTCAATACACTGTCTAGACCAATTTATTTTGCTCCTCGGTCTCAGCTCAAGAAAATTCCAGCTCAATTCTGTCATAACTCCCTAAAGAAGAAAAGACTATTTAGAGTCAGCCTCTCTCTTGTTTTTTTCTTTGACCCAGAGTAGATTGGTGTACCCCTCTGCCAAACGTGATTTCTCAGCAGCTATTATCCCATCAGTGCAAAGCTCTCCATGCTTTGGTCTGAAGAAAACTGGAGGCCCAGCAGAGGGGCCATGCACACTGCAGAGGTGCTCCCCCATCCAGTTCTGGACCCTCCTCTGTCCCTTACCTCCTCCTGGTTTGCCGTCTCCATCATTAATAATACGAAGCAGAAGAGAATTCAGTAGCATGGGAAACAGCAACATCACAACTATACAAATGTAACAAATTACGATGAAAAATGAATGCTCTATAAATACAGAAATGAAAGGATACAGAATGAAAGAAACTCTATTGAGACTCTAATCAAAAGTGGGTGCATTTAAGCCAGTTCCATTTTTCTTTGCTTCACATGATTTTATTGTAGTTCTAGATCAAAGACCACTTGGTCTGATCCTCCCTCTAAACTGGGGGGATAGAGGAAGTTAAGTCCACCTACACGCGGGCTGGATGTTAACTGATTCCCTGCCTAGGAACCTGGGAATAGTGCTTCATGAGTTTCTTATCCTACTGAATTCTGTCAATTCTACTAGAAAATGTTTCTCCAATAAATTGAGTCCTTCCTTCTCTCCTTCTCCATGCCTGCTTTCAGGCCCTCACCACTTTAAGTCTCCCAAGCATAATGGCTCTCCCAAACTGCAGCCTACCCTGACAGTTTGCCCTGCGCAATTCCAAAAACAAACGGATTGTGTAGTTCTCATTTAAAAACATCTGCTCACTCTCTGTTGTCCAAACTCAGCTCAGTACACAAGGCCCTTCAAATTCTCTGCTCATGCTAGCCTCAGTCTACCCTTCCAATCACACCTCCTGTCACTGCACCTGCCCTCCCACCATGGTACCAGCCACAGTCAGCTTCCCTGAGGATGCCAAGCCTCTTCACAACTCTTTGCCTCTGCACATAGAGTCTGTGTCCTCTGCCCAGGAAGGCCCTCATCTCCTCTACCCTTGCCCTATTTCCTGCCTGAAAACTCCTATAAATCCTTCAAAACCCAGCTCAAGCATCATATCCTCCCTGAGGACTTCTCTGATTCCTGTACACAGTGGTGGCTTCCCATCCTCTGTGCTAGGTATGTACCATGCAGTTCACATCAGGACTTCTGTACTTACTACACTATAATATCAACTGAGGTATCTGTCTCCACTTCTCCACTGCAAGCTCCCTGAGGGAAGTGACTGTTTTCTTCACTTTCTAAGACAGTTTTATTGAGATATAATTCACATACCATAAAGTACACCTTTTAAAAGTACAATTTGGGGGTGTTTAGCATATGCACAGAATTGTGCACCCATCACTACAACCTAATTGCAGAGCACTTTCATCAACCCGGAAGGAAATCCTGTACTCTTTAGCCCACTAACCTACTTCCTGTCTTTATGGGCTGGCCCCTTCTGGACATTCCATAAAACAGACTTATACAGCATGTGGTCTTTGCGATTAGCTTCCTCCAGTTGGTGTGCATCTTGAAGGTTCGGCCATGTTGCAGTGTGCATCAGTACTTCATTCCTTTTTACGGTCAGATCATATTCTACTGTATGGACATACCACATTGTGTTGATCTCTTCATCACTTAATGGACATTTAGGTTGTTTATACTTTTCAGCTATTATGAATAGTGCTGCTGTGAATATTTGTGTGCAAGTTTTTGTGTGGACATATGTTTTTAATTCTCTTGGATGTATACTCAAGATTGGAACTGCTGATTATAATTTTGTGATTATACAGATGTATATACATATTTACTATATATATATACACACACACACACATCTATACATATATATACATGTATATACACACACATATATATATCCTTTTGAGGAACTGCCAAACTGTTTTACAAAGCAGTTGTACCATTTTACATTCCCACTAGCAATGCATGAAGATTCTAATCTCTTCACATTCTTGTCAACATTTGTTATTGTCTCCTTTTTTATATAGCTATCCAAACGAGGGTGATTTCATTTTGATTTACACTTCTCCTCCATTTTTATATTCCCAGAATTTTCAGTTCCTTTTACAAAGCCTCGCTATTAAGAGCACTCAATAAATGTATGGTTCATTAATCATCCACTCATTCATTAACTAAGTATTTTTTGAGCATCTACTATGTGCCAATTGCTCAAGGCCAAGCACATAACAGTGCACAAAATAAGTAAAACGAATGAGGAACGAGTAAGCAAACGCCAGGAGCTCTGAAGGCCAGTTGTCAATACAAAGGTGGTTCTGTGCCTGGATGTCTGGAAGGTGACGGGACCCGTGACTTTGCCATCACTTCCACATCTATTCATCATGCTATTTTGAGCATAAATTACAAAAATCCAGCATCAATTCAGGAGGATCAATTCCTATTTCAGAGCTCCATATATGTTCAGAGCTAAGAGTGTGACAAGAGCTCAGATTACTGCTGCCGTCACCCTCCTGCATGCACGAAGGACAACATTGGTCATGGCCTGGCATGTATTTCCTACTTTTCTGGTAAAACCCCCACACTTTTTCTTGAGAATCAGCCTTCCTCCATACTCATTCATTCATCTGACAGACAGTTTTCTGTGCAGTACTATGTGACAGATACAGTTCTCACTGGTGAGAGTACAGCAGTGAACAAAGCGGACACAATTAAAATACCTGCTCTCCCAAAGCTGACACTCTGGGGATTCAGCCCTTGAGCTTAGGCAGAGATGATTCTACCCCTTATTCATGAGGTCCACGGTCCAGGCCCAGCCAATCAGAGCAGCAAATTTCCATGGCTACGGTGACTGGTTCAAGGGAAAGCATGTGACCGATTCTAAGACCTTTGCCAGAATGATCAGAAAAAAAGTGTTTTCTCTTTTTCTTGAACTAGAAGACATAAGCTTAGAGCTTTAAGGTGTCACCATGAAGAAACACCTGCACAGGGAAAACCTAACAAATGGGCAAGCCAAGCCAGGAGACAGAGAGAAAGGGAGCAGGCTCTGGTGACACGGGATCCCAGGAACAAGTCATGCCTGAAACGAGGCACTGGGACCTCCAGGGTATTGAAGTCAATAGATTTTTCAGCAACTAAACGAGCTTCAGTTAATATAATACACAGCCTATTTCTTATGAAGCCTAAACAAAATTAGGCAAGCCAGGGTCATTTTAATGCCATGGCTAACAAAGCTTTCCTCAAACCCTGGGTCATAAGGGTCCCTGCGCTGAGCTGTCCCCCCTAACTCAGATGACAACCTAATACAAACCCGTTCTGGAGCCGATACTTAAACCTGCCCTCCCTGTTTCTCTTCTCTGAGACTCCTAGCCTTCTGTCAAAGACAAAGCTTGCCAGTAGTGACAGCAAACCCCTCTCTTCAGTGACCTGCCGCTCCCACTCTGCTCCCGTGGCATGCTAACCAAACTAGAAACTGACACATGGGCCCGGGGAAGCCCCGTGTCGGCGTCGCTCTTAAATGAGACTTCACGCTTTCTTCATTTTTATTCTTCTGCTATACAATTTTATTTCCACTTAGGCGTTAACAGCAAAACTTCTACTCCAAGGAATGTTGCCTTTTGAACTTGACCTCAAAGTATTAAGGAAATGAAATAAACTCAGTTTTTTTTTTCTTTTAGGAAGGAGAGGCAAAATAAAGCTGGTTTCCTGAAATTATTCATGAAAGTAAACTTTCAATGTGACAAAAATGATAAGAACTTCTCTATGAACAAAGGAGCCAAAGGTTATTAAGGAGTCAGCTTTGGTCCCTGGGTTAGAGTGATCCCAGGATTAGAACCTCAGAAGTTTTTAAACCTGGAGAACAATCTCACACAGATGGTTCACAGGGTAACTTCCCCGGGTTCTAAGACAAAGGGGTGATTTCAGCTGCTAGGTCTAACCCACCTAAGGGTTTCCCATGCCCCATTCAACTAAACTGCCTGAGGGCTCACTCTGTTCAACATCCCAAGTGGGTCTGAGGAAAGCCAAGAAAGATGTACCAGATGCTTTTCTTTAAAAACTCAATTATACAGGGCAGTGCAAGAAAAAATTATTAACCAAACTCCCAATGGTTAAAGTAGGCAGAGGGCCTTATGAGAAGAAGGTATTAGGGATGAGGAGAGAGGTTCAGGGAAGGGTCCCACAAAAGGAACAGCTGAGCTGGGTCCTGAAGGACAGGTAGGGAGGAGTCCACCAGTGGAAAAGGAAGAAGAAAGGCACTCCAGATGGGGGAAAATCTGGCATTGCAACGTCACACCTGGCAGAGGTAGTCACCTGGGGATATAATGTGCTTATCCTAAGGGTATGTTCTTTGTTCAGTTTCTAAGCTGTTTTCATCATTTCATCTTCTTCTAAATGGTGTCTTCTGAAGATGACAGTATTTTGAAAAAATATGGCTCTAGAGTTTTATGGCCAAGTTTGATGAATATGGTCAGTAATCAAGCTGCTTTAGGTGAAAAAAGAGTAGGTAAAGTCAAAGTAACGATACAAATTTTCTTGAATATCTGACAAGCTGGCCTCAAGTCAACTCCAAAAGAGAAAAAAGATAAAACTGGCAGAGTCCTTGAAATAGGGTAATTACTCAACTATGTCACAGGCTGAGACCTACTCGGAAGGGATTCCTGTGTTGAATCTTGAAGGTTCAACAGGAATTTTCCAGGCATATAAGGTTATATATTCTGGTATGTCTGTTTTTTAAAAAGCGCCCTGCAGTCAGAGCTCCTGAGCATTGGAAAATGGGATTGAAAGCAAATCTTATCCCAGTTATTGGTCCAGACTCTCCTTCACTGGATTTTCAGGTAAAGCATGGCTGGAATGACACTCTACTGAAATAAGAATACTGCGTTCCTTGTAAAATGTGTTCCATCCTATATCAACGCATGATAGTAGGAGCAGTCATTAAAAACCAAGCTGGATAATGGTTTCATTATCTCTTATATAACCAACAAATAAAGCCAATTGAGTAACAACAGGAAAAAAGAATAACTGGTAAAACAAAATGTAGTGTCAACAAGAAATTTCTAGAAGTTATTTGATTAGTTCACCTCTATTTAGAGGAAACCACATTATTTATGCATTTGCCAGCTTTATTCTTACAATTTTTCCATACTGAAACTATCTCACAATGTAATAAAAGACTTTAAATGCTAAGGAATTCCTAAAAGGAATTATTCTAAACACTTAAAATATATTTTTAGAGCACATATGTATTTGCTTTGATTTTGCAAAGTTAACATATTTATTCAAATATATATTTACAAAGAAAATCTACTCCCTGCCCCTAAATTTGCCTCTAAGAATTGCCTTTAAGTTCTTAATTTTCCTGTGTGAACTTAGGTTTGTAACGTTTTTAATAAAAAGGTTATTTCCTGTCACTCATCTATGTCTACTGAGCTTAGTGTTTATTTTATTATGTTTTATTTTAGTTCTCTGTTGAGATGTAACATGCAGTGTTATAAAAAGGGGGAAAGGACTTGGACATACTCATGAAGTTTAATTTTAGAATTTAGAGATATTAATATCTATTTGCCCATGGTTTAAACCTACTTATTTAAAAACTCAGAATTTCCTGAGTGGTATGCGTCCTAACAAATACAGAGTCTACCCAGAGCTACCTGTCACTTACAGTCCTATATTATGTTTAATTCAAAATGTCATCACAATTGCTTTTTCCTTATTATATTATTAGAAGACTAAGAATTAAATCCTACACCACGTTGTATGTAGACTAGCATCCATCATGACACAAAGAAAGGGACATATACAACACAATTAAGTTGGTTTTCATAAGGCCTGAAATTAATCAGCATTAGATCCAGGGAGAATACTGAATTCGGAGCTCTATTCTAGACAAACCCCACCATGGCCAAGATGCTGTTTCTGGAGCCTCACCAGCCTCACCTCCTTTGTTCACATTTAACAGTTCACAGGCTATAACATGTAATGCTAAAAGGGCAAACTATGACATAGTTTTAATTTTCTGTTATGGTCAACTAAAATATTTTCACATTATGATATTAGCAGAGTCATGCAATTATTACATGAATAGAGTTAAGCTCAATTAATTCTTCTATCTTATTTTAAAGATCTACCTTTCTACTACATCAGTGAGGAACAATGAAAAACAAAAACATGTCATTGCAGCAAATCATAAGTTTAACATCAAAATAATTATCTAGCGTATATTTGTTAAAGTTTTAATAGTCGACTATTATACTGCATTGAAAAATATGAAAGTGTATCTGACCTGGAAGTACTTCTGACATGGATCACTGGACGTCAGCAGTGGTGCAGGATATAGGTTATAATCTGAAATCTGAAAAGAGGGATCATTTGAGAAATTAAAACTCCAAACAACAAAGCATGAAAGGAAAAAAGCAGAGCATTGGAAGTTCTTCTAAAAGCTGCTAAAATATTAAACAAATCTTGGCAGATAATGTTCAAATTTTTGTTTATGTATACTTGATCGAATCACTTGACTGAAATTCAAATTCCTGCTTAAACACATTTCCCACAAACATCTCTTGAGATTTTTTTCCATGCCAGGTTTAAGTTATCTATCTCAAGTTTCCAATGCTTTTTTTTCATTAAGAACACACAATTCAGAAGCCAATAAAGAAAAAACTGGTAAATCTCACCACATATTAAACCTTCTGTTTAGGGGGGGGGAAAATGGCTATAAACACAACAAAGACAAATAACAAACTGAAAAAAAAATTCACACCATAGGTAACATAAAAGAGTAAATTTCCTTTATATAGAAAGAATTCTTTGAAATTATTAAGACAACAACAAAAAAAAAAACTATAGGAAAATGGGCAAAGGACAGAAACAAGTCCTAAGAGAAATACAAATGTCTAATAAACATGAACAACTAACATCATTCAAAACTGAAGAAAATGCAAATTTAAATAATGACGATTTACTGGTTTTCCCATAGCTGACTGTAAGGCTGGTAATACATAATCTAAAGCAAGGACATCAGAAATAGGGAATTTTCAAATGCTGCTGGTGGGAGTAAAAACTGGCAAAACTCTCTGGAGGGCCATTTAGAAATATATGAGCAAATTTAAAATGCATGGACCCTATTGCTTAGCAATTCCTTTCCTGAGAATTTATTTTATAGATAAACTTACATGGACTCTATTGTTCTAAAAGCAAAAGATCAATAACAACCTAACTGTTCATCAGTGAATAATCAGTTCATTAAACTACGATACAGTCATATGATGGAGTAGCGTGCTGCCATTAGGAAAAATGAACCGAATCCTCATGAGCTGATACGAAAAGGGCTTTAAGACACATCCCAAAGAGGTGAATAATATGCATGATCAAATGTGTGTAACATTCTTAAAAGCATATATTATATGTGTGTGTATGCATACACACACGTACATGCATTTACACAAAAAATGTCTTAATGCAATAACAAGGAACTAGGTAACAATGGTAAACTGTCAGTTTACCAAATTAGATACATCATAAGGAAACTGAAAACAGACCTTGTTTTCAGTGAGCTGCTATCAGGACTGTCACTTAGAATAATTATTATATTAATTCAAATGCCAATACCGCATGATTCCATTTATATAAAGTACAAAAACAGGAAAAACATATCTATGTCCAGATAGTGGTTTGCTCTGGAGGGTAGGAAAGGGGAGAAGCAAGACAGTAGCCTTTGGGATGTTGTGATGGTAACACACTTTCCTGATCCAGATATGAAAATTCATTAAGATGTACCCTGATGTGCACATTTCTGTATGCTTACTACATTTCTATGAGATGTTAAAAAAAAGTCAAATGTTAGTGGTTTTCTAAAGCATTATTCAAGTTGAGAAACTTCATATTTGCAGACTAAATTCTAATCTAACCTTTCCAAACTAGTAACCTTTAATGGGCATTACTTCCAACTTTATGATTCAGGTAATCACCTGACAACTGGTCTACTGGCCCACCACACATTTTTAAATTATATTTTCACATATTAAGGATAAGGCTCATTACTCTGGTATAATTAAAAGGGTGGGCTTATTTTAAATTGCCCTGAAACAGCAAGAGATGCTTCCTCAATGCACCTTTGCTTCTGCCCTGTATCTTTTCAGCTCCTTAGAAAGATTTCACAACTCACTTTTCCTTTTTATTTTTTGTCTTTAGTACAACTTCATTTATAAGCAGAGACAAATGTGAGTTGATAGCTATTTAAAGAAAATGACTACCAACAAAGTAGAAAGAAAGCTAATAAAAGGCTTATTTACAGGAGTATTTTGAAAAGGCTTGAGCAATAACAATAATAATAAAAATCTGCATCCTTTTAGTGTGTATAATCCTTAAAATAAGGATTTTCCCCAATATGAAACAGACTCTAAGCTCTATAAAGTTAAGGACTCGGCTTTCTGCTAAATCACTTCACATTTTAAATGGCCCTGTGCTATTACTATCTGACCAATGTTTAATCCATATGTGCATGAACTAGGCTGAGAGAAGGAAACACTTCAGTGAATAAAAACACATTCTTCCCTCTTGTGGAACTTATAGAGAAGTCAGGGAGATTAATCACAAAATTACTGAAATCAGTTTGTAAGAAAGTACTTATATTCTGGAGGAAAGAAATTCAGTTCTATGAGAAAATAAAATGAAGGAACATGTGATAGACTGGAGAGTCAGGAAACACTCTCCTGAGAAAGTGAAATTTATACCTCAATTTGAGGACTAAATAGGATATATAAATTTTATTGAAGTGTAGTCAGTTTACAATGTTTGCATCAATTTCTGGTGTACAGCACAATGCTTCAGTCATATAGGAACATACATTCATTTTCATATTCTCTTTCACCATAAGTTACTATAAGATACTGAATATAGCTCCCTGTGCTATACAGTATGAACTTAGTGTTTATCTGTTTTTTATATCTTAGTATCTGCAAATCTTGAACTTCCAACTTACCCCTTCCCACCCCCTTCCCCCTCTGATAACCATAGCTTTGTTTTCTATGTCTGTGAGTCTGTTTCTGTTTTGTAAGTAAGTTTGTTTGTCTTTTTTTTTTTTTTTAAGATTCCACATATAGGTGATATCATATGGTATTTTTCTTTCTCTTTCTGGCTTACTTCATTTAGAATGGCATTTTTCAGGTCCAACTCATGTTGCTTCAAGTGGCATTATTTTATTATTTTTATGGCTGAGTAGTATTCAATTGTGTAAATATACCACAGCTTCTTTATCCAGTCATTTGTTGATGGACTTTTAGTGGACTAAATAGGATTTAAATGGGTAAACAGTTATTTAACACCTACTATGTGCAAGGCACTCCTAAGCCCTAGGAATGAAGCAAAAATATGCAGAACTATTTCTCCCTAGGCACTGACATCCCTGATGTATAAACTAATGTTGTAAAACAGTTTCTGAGGACTATGTGGCGTGAATAAGTCCTACATAAATAATAACCCAAGAAAATACAAAAGCACTCAAGTATGGTTTTAAGAATAATCTATAGCTGGTAGCCATGAGAAACAACATGGAGCTACTAACACTTGGAAGGTAACTGAGGCACTGAATTTTAAACGTTATTTCACTATACATTTGACCCTTAAACAATGTAGGCCTGAACTGTGCTGATCCACTTATACTTGGATATTTTTCAACAGTGAATACTTAAGTACTGCATTATCCGTGGCTGGCTGAACCCCAGGATGTGTAGGAACTTAACCCCCATATTGTTCAAGGGTCCACTGTAATTAATTTAAATATAAATTTATACACTGATACTTGACTCTTTAGGAGAAACATTTAAGTAAGTTTGGAACTTCTTGGGTAGGTAAATCTACTTTTTCAACCATAAGTTTTACGAAATCTAAATAAAGATCAAGTGTTTCCAATGAAAATTCTGCATCTGAGTTGAGTGTTAAAACATATGTTGATTTTGGAGACTTTGCATGAAATAAAATGTAAAATATCTCAATAATTTTAAAATGTTACACATTGAAATGATAACACTTTGAATTTAATGAGTTAAATAAAACACTGTTAAAATTATTTTCACTCATTTTTTTTAAATGTGGTTACTAGAAAATTTCAAATTATGTATGTGGCTCAAATTATATTTCTATTGGAGGAGCACTGATTTAGGAAATGCAGATGGGTTCTGAAACTTTACCCTATTCAAAATGTTATCTACTTCTCCCATAAAAAGCAAATATAGGCAGAAATGGTCGCTCAGCTGTAAAGCTAAAGGTTTACCAGCAAGTGCCTTTGTTTCCACAAAAATCACAGTGAGTTTCAAAGACACCCAAGACTCACAGTAGACCACCACAAGCTTCATATTAAGAATATAGTTGAGGAGGGGGTGGGGGTTTGGCTATAGCTCAGTGGTAGAGTACCTGCTTAGCATGCACAAGGTCTTGGGTTCAATCCCCAGTACCTCCATTGAAAAAAAAATATGTAGTTATTTCAAAGTGAAAAATAAAATAAGCAAAACAATCTAGCAACAGGTTTCCCTTCCAGCAACGTTTTCATGTGTCCCACTAAAGAAAATTCATAATGCTTATGTGCCTTGTGACAATGCCACTGGAGCTCAAAAAATGTCCAACAGGACCACAGGAGAGCAGCAGAAATCACAAAAGCACTAGTAAACAAAGAAGCGAACAAGTAAATTAAGTGCCCACTTGTATTTTGTTTCAGTGTAAGATGCTACATATTTCCCCCCTGCCATTGGACATAAACATATAAATTCAAAATTATATACATATATCTTAATTCAATTTTTTATTACAACAATCCAATCCCCAATGTCTTTATTTTTGTCAACATGATGCCCCCGACCAAGGATGCTACAGTAAATTATCTCACTACAATCATGCCCTTACCTGTTCCATTTGCTTGACTGTTCTTTTTATTTGTGATATTGTAGATTTAGAATAAAAAGAATTTTTCCCTTCTTTTTTTGTGTCTTTTACCTTTTTTCAGTGTGTAATCACACACTGTACCCAACAGGCTTCAAATAGGAAACAGATGGTACAATCAAATCAAATATTTTGAGGATATAATTAAGGGACTAATTAAAAAAAAAAAAAAGTGCCACGGTAGGAAAATCCCAAGGGATAATGCAGACCCCAGGACGGGTAAGAGCAAGTTACCATCTGAAGGAGGAGAGAGCTGTGTGCAGGGGGTGCACTGCCCAACACCACCACCATCTTCCCTGGACGTTCACAGCCAACTTTCAGCAACCCTGTACAAAACTGGTATTTTCTCCTGTTCTCATCACCTGATCCCTCCCTTGGCTATAAGGATGAGAAATTATTCCTCATTAAGCTTAAGTCATATGTAACTCCTCTTTTTTCAAGGAATAAATGAAAACTCAACAAGTGTTCATCCACTCAGATCCAGCTCAAGTATTGCATCCTTGATAAAAATTTTCTTTGAATTACCAACTTGTTTAATCACTATCATTCTACCACTAAACTTTCTACATACATCTATTATTATACTAACATACAACATTAAATTTTTATTTTTATCTTTTTTCCCTATAGAGGGTAAATACCTTGAAGAAAGGACTGCCTTATTTTTATTTTTTTACTGAGGTATAATTGACATAAAATTATATTTTTAGGCATATAGTGTAATGATTTAGTATTTGTACATATTATAAAATGATCACCACACTAAGTCCAGTTAACAACTACTGCCATACATAATTACAAAACTTTTTTCTTCTGATGAGAACTTCCTATGTACTTTTAAATGATGCCAAAGAGAAACAAAAGATATAAAATAAAAGTCAGACAAAGAATTTCACTTTCCCTGTCTTCCCCAAACACAGTCCAAAAAAATATGACAAATTCCTCTCAATTTAGCCAGCTCTCTGTCCTGTCTGCTCCCGCTTCAGACCCTCAGAACTTCCCACAGTTCCATACCTACTGCCCTGGCCTCAGTCCAATCCTCTGACATCTCCCAGATCCATCCCAGCTCCACAGCGCCACATAAACACCGCTCCGTTCACAATCCCTTTCTATACAAAGACCTTCAGGATAAAGCTCTTTCAGCCATTGACAATCTAATACCCAACTGATCCTAGAACCTCTCATTTACTCAAATCTTTCATTACCTTCATTCAAACAACCACCTTCCTGAAAACTCTAATCCAACACGATCCTTGCAATAACACTCTCTGGCTATAATGAGTATTTTATAATGTCCTCTTGACTATCTTGAAGTGAAATTCATACATAATATAACCCACGTACCCACTTAAATTCCAGAACAACAGAAATGAAAGGGGAGAGAGACGTGTCAGTAGGCAAATTCTCGGGGCCTGGCTACACTCGTGGTCATAAGAAACAGCCATCAGATGCTTGCTTCTCTGGGAAGAATCATGGTGAGTGTGACAGCTCTGAATGCAAACTGACAGAAGCGTGTGCTGTGCTGTCAACCCAGATGTGATTTGCATACCTGTTAATAACATCAATTTCAAAATGTTGAACAATTCTATGAAATTTCCAAAAAATATTAAATACAATTATCTTTCAGTTAGAAGGAATTCCCACTTCTAGAATACATAGTGTATCTTAAGGCCATAAAAAAATACTTTGCTAGAACTTCTAGGCTCAGGTCATCACAAGCATGGTGTTCACCTACATGTATACTGGGTAGGAAATGTGTAAGCTCTGCAGAGTGAAGACGTTCTTTATTGTGCAGGGTTGTCCTGGGTACTGCCAGACATTTATCACCCCCCTCTCCACCTCAAAAATACAAATAGCGGGCCTAAGGGGTGCTCTAGACATCGCCTCACTTTGAAAATTAGAACCTCAGTCCAGAGTTCTCTCTTCCTCTTCTTAACTCATTCAACACTTAAGTCCTACACAATCCTGAACCAATACTTAATGTCTGAAGGCATATGTTATTCAACTGCAAACTGCAGTTACCACCAATCTGACAGTTACTATGAGGATCAAAGGAGAGATATAGGTTGCTTGCTCATTTTGCCTAATGACTGGCAGATACTAAACATTCAATAAATGCTCACTGCTTTTACTATTGTTATTATTATTTATTTTTTTCTTATACATATGATCTTCTTTCTCAATGAGGTTGTAAGCTTTCTGAAGAAAAGCAAAGTGTCTTGGAAATCTTTGCACATCCATCAAAGTACTCAGGAAACTCTGGTGGCCCACATCCTCTTGTCTTCTCTCCTTGCCCTGTCTTGCCCTCTTGTAAAAATGTTCACAAATAATAAGCTGAGTCCAAGAATGGAGCTAAGAACTGTAATTACAATGGAAAGCTTCTTTCTGCCATTACTGAAATCATTTCTGTAATCTGCCAAGTACAGGTAAAACCTGTCAAAAACCAGTCCTCTTACCCTTGATGTTGAAAATCTACAGGGTTTTATTAGTTGATAAATACTTTTAAAGTAGGCATTGCATTCCAGGGTTAGACCTATCTCCAAATTCATACTGATTCAATCTTAAAGGTTTTAATCATTTTTTTCCTGAAGAATTTCACCTCTGTTTCCAGATCTATACAATGGAGGAGCTGCATCAGACACTCAGGGTTCCTTTCAATAACAACACTACGTAACACTTACCGAGCACTTTACTACGTGCCAGGCATTGTGCTAAGTGGGTACTTTATAAGGGTTCTTTCTCATTTACCACTTCTAACAATCTTACGAGAAAGGGAATACTATTACATCAATTTTACTGATGGAGAAACCGAGGCATGGAGGGTTAGGTAACTGGTCCCAGGTCACAGGAGAGGCAAGGGACAGAGCTGGCTGGTATCAGGATCCACATCTATTTGCTTCCAAAGACCAGGATCATGACCATGATGAGCCTCAAGACTCAAGATGCTTTCTCTTGAAGTTGACTCAAATCACCAGAATTAACTAATTCTGCAAGATAATTCTTGCCACATTATTATTCTTCTGAAGTTTATGTCCAACATCCTGACATCCAGGTAAACTGAAAACAAAGGGCACTCTCAGGAAACAAACAAACAAACAAACAAACAGACTCTCAGAAAGCAAACAAACAAAAGACAAAGAGGACTCTCAGCTGCTGGCAAGCAAAACCTGAGTCCTCTTTTTCCTTACAGCTCAAAAGAGCAAAATAGAGTACAATTAAGAATAACTGTGTGTAAGGGAGGGTATAGCTCAGTAGTAGAGTGTATGTCTAGCATGCACGAGATCCTGGGTTCAATCCCCAGTACCTCTATTAAAAAAATAAATAAACCTACTTACCACCCCCTAAAAAAACCCCAAAAATAAAAATAAAAAAAAATTAAAAAAAGTGTGTAAAACTGTTTCTCAATCTGCGGGTAGGTTCTAAAATCAGAAAATGATGTAAAATTCAACAACACTCAAACTTACTTTGAAAAATCTTTTAAGTTGACTTAGTGTAATGCTTTCCATTAAACAATTAAAGTGTGTGCAATTTTATAATGCACACATAATAAAGAGTATTTAATAAGTGTATGTACATGCAAATTTTTATTCCAGTATTTTGTTTTTCTGTAGAGAAGAGAGTAGAGAGGTATGACATATAATACTCTATGAGAATAAACTTGATTAAAAAAATTTTTTAGATATAATTACTAGTAACAATTTCTTGACATCCACATACCTGGGTGCTACATATCTGCTGTTAAGAATCACTGCCAAAACAATCTTAAGAACGAACAGAGTTGGAGGAATCATGCTCCCTGGCTTCACACTATATTACAAAGCTACAATAATCAAAACAGCATGATACTGGCACAAACAGAGACACACAGATCAATGGAACAGGACAGAGAGCCCAGAAATAAACCCAAGCACGTGTAGTCCATTAATCTAATGACACAGGAGACAAGAATATATAGTGGAGAAAAGACAATCTCTTCAACAAATAGTGCTGGGAAAACTGGACAGCTACATGTAAAAGAATGAAATTAGAACATTCTCTAACAAGACATACAAAAATAAACTCAAAATAGATTAAAGACCTAAATGTAAACTTGGATACTATAAAATTCCTAGAGGAAAATACAGAACACTCTTTGACATAAATCACAGCAATATTTTGGAGGATCTGTCTTCTAAAGTAAATAAAATAAAAGCAAAAGTAAACAATTGGGACCTAACTAAAGTTAAAAGCTTCTGCATAGCAAAGGAAACCATCAAAAAAATGAAAAGATAACCTACTGAATGGGAGAAAAATATCTGCAAATGATATGACTGATAAGGGATTAATAGCCAACATATATAAACAGCTCATATAACTCAACATCAAAAAAAAAAAAAAACCTGATTAAAAAATGGGCAGAAGAACTGAAAAGACACTTTTCCAAAGAGGAAATACAGGTAGTCAATAGGCAAATGAAAAGATGCTCAACATCATAAAATTATCAGGGAAATGCAAATCAAAAACACAATGAGATATTACCTCACAAAGGTCAGAATGGCTATCATCAAAAAGAACACAAATAACAAATGTTGGTGAGAATGCAGAGAAAAGGGAGTCCCCCTTCACTGCTGGTAGAATGTAAACTGGTTTGGCCACTGTGGAAAACTGTATGGAGGTTTCTTAAAAAACTAAAAATAGAAATACCATGACTCAGCAATTCCACTCCTGGGTACATATCCAAACCCCTCCCCTAATTAGAAAAGATACATGCACCCCAATATGCATAGCAGCATTATTTACAATTGCCAAGATATGGTAGCAACTTACGTGTCCATCAACACATGAATGGATAAAGAAGATGTGGTATCTATACACAATGGAATACTACTGAGCCATAAAAAAGAATAAAATTTTGCCACCTGCAACAACAGAGATGGACTTGGAGGGCATTATGTTAAGTGAAAGAAGTCAGACAGAAAGACAAGTACTGTATGATATCACTTTATATGGAATCTAAAAAATACAACCAACTGATGAATGCAACAAAAAAGAAGCAAACTCACAGATGTAAAGAACAAACTAGTGGTGACCAATGGAGGGGAAGGACAATATAGGGGTGGAGGAGGGAGAGGCACAAACTACTGGGTATGAGATAGGCTCAAGGATGTACTGTACAGCACGGGGAACACAGCCAATATTTTGTAATAACTGTAAGTAGAACATAACTTTTAAAAATTGTATAAAAATTCTAAAACATTTAAAAAATAAATAAATAGAAAAATTTTTAGATATAATTACTAGTAACAATTTCCTGCCATCCACATACCTGGATGCGGCGTATCTATTGTTAAGAATCACTGTTCCGGAAGAGCCTAAAGTTACCACTTCTACAACTTAAAACAGAGGCAAAAAATTTGCAGCAATAAAGGTGTAGGGACTAATCCTATCTCTAAAGTCTGTATCTTAAGCAAAAACACTTAAAAGAGGTTGATTTGTGATTCTAGCTTTTTGTTTTACTTCATTCAATGTTCTCAAAGCTAGATTTCAAAACCAACTCCAAGAACAAAGAAAAACAAGCACAGACATGGAAAAATCTGTTTCCTGAAATATATCCCAGGGGAAAAAAACAACTAGAACAGAAATAAATTTTTCAAGACAAAACAATAAATATAGATTTTTTTCCATTTATGAGTTAACTTTATAACTCTTAACAAGAAACTTTTTTTTTCAATTGAAGTACAATTACAATGTGTCAATTTCTGGTGTACCAAGAAACTTTTTAAATGAAGCAAAAGCTTTATGCTTCCTCCACAAATATACTTGATTCCCATTTTTCATATTTCAAAGGCACAGTATTTGCAGTTTAGAAATAACAGCAATGGTTAATGCTTCTAAGACGTGCCAGTTTAAAACATGCTTCTGGATAGCTGCGGAGAATGAACTCCATCAACCACTCTGTATGCTTGCCTTCTGCTCTAACTTTGCATTGAGTCCCTTCTCACTGACACTGGCCTAGCTATGCCACTTGCTTTGGTCAACAGGAGGTTAGCAAATGGGATGGTAGAGAAGCTCAAAAAGCATGGCCCATTTCCAGCGCCCTGAAAAAGATATGATCTGTACCACTCTGCTGCCACAAGAGCATGCCCAGGCTGGCCTGCTGGAAGGATGTTGGAGACTTGGGTAGAATAGCTGAGTCCTCTTGGCCAAAGCCACTTAAACCAGCCTAAGCCAGCCAACCGTCAGACATGTGGGAGAGCCCTGCAAAGATCTGCACGCTATACCTGCGGCTGACTGTAAGCACATGAGTGAGCCCAGCAGAGACAGTAAGAATCACTCAGCCATCCCATAGAAACTAATGGCTGTCGTTTAAGCTACTAAATTTTTGGGTGGTTCATCATTACACAGTATTACTGTGGCAACAGATAAATAATTATACTAACCATACCCACAACAACCAAAATGGGATAACAGAAGAGCCATTGGGATTAAACCTGAATTGATCCAGGAGAGATATGATGCTATGTGAGGATCCTGCTTCCAGGAATCAAGTTCTTTCTTGGAGATTTATGTCCTCCCTGAGTCACACAGGGCTGTCTTGATCAATATAGACTGCAAATTTGTCTCCACAATTGTTCATTCACAGCACACATCCATTTACACTTTGCATATCAGAATACTCTGTGACACTAAATTTTAGGAATTTGTCATAAGGACATATGAGCACCACTATTTCTACTGGGAACAAGTTAAATGTCCATCAACAAACAGGAAAATGATTTAAATGAAGTATCACATTTATACAATGGAATACTATGCATCATTTAAAAGTGAGGATGTTCCTACATTTAGTTACAAAAAAAAATCTCTACTAAATATTGAATGAAAAACCAGCAATAAAACAATATGATGAGTATATTGGCATTTCATACACAGTGCTTCCAAACTTTTCTGTATGTTTGAAAATCATAATAAAAAGTTGGAATAAAGGCAGTATGCATAGTGTCATTCATACATTTTAAAATATTTTTATGGTAAAATAAAATTTAGGAAATCACACAAAACAAATAGCTTATTAATTATTATAAAGAAAACACTGTTATAACTACCACCCAGAGCATCTCAGAATGCCCTCTATGAATGCCCTCCTTTCCCCTGAAAGTAAACAAACTGCCTTAAACCTACAGGATTTACTTCCTTATGTTTCTTTATAATATCATTACCCAAGTGTACAACCCTGGTCAATACAGTTAATGCTTATCTATTTTTAAAAACGTGATATATATTTTAAGTTACACTTACTCTATGTCCCCCTTCATCCTTTTCTTTATCTTACAGTTTAATCCTTAAAGAATCTAGACCATCTGAGCTATGGAGTTTCCACAGTATGAATTTCACTGCCTGCATATTCACGGTGCAGGTGGACACGTTCCTCTACTCGCCAAATTTCCTGCAAATTGGCAGCTGGATTCAGAAGCTTGAAAAAACGTAGATTCAAACCATTTGGTGGTGTGATCTTTCATCAGGAAGCATATGATATCTGGTTTTCATCAGTTTGTAATGTTAGAAGGCATTGTCGCTCAGTGCTTGGATCCATTAAATCAACTGAAGTTGCAAAATAATGATCATCTAATTCTCTCATTTCATTTCATTGACTGAGTGGAAAAAATTTTAGGAGGTACCTCCCTTCATCTACTACTTGGTTAACCAGTGATCAGTTCATGTAAGAAAGGCAGGATAAATATTTGGTCCCTTCCTGACTACATTCAAGACAATGAAATTGGTTTTCCATTAATCTCAGGTAATCAGTAATTTTTTTTTCTTATCATCAACCCTCATGGATTTAAATATATTTGCAATTCTTATTTTTGAAGCTCTAATTGTCCCATGCCAGTAGAAGCCTCTTCAAGTTGGCTCCTGAGTCCTTTTGACAGTCTTTGATCGCTCCCTTGCAAGCTATTATCTTGAGATATCCAGGCTCATCTTTGATCTCTCCAGCTGTTTTTGTAGTTTAAAGCTCACTCGTTAGAAGATTCCTTAGGAAGAGTTCATAGGAACAATATTTCCTCCTCTCACTTCTTGCATGTTAATAATAGTTGGTGTTCTTTATATTCTGGATCAATTTTGTTAAGACATAAAAAGTAGAGGCTCACATTTTCTTTTCTTTGAGGACTTTAAATATGTTATTCCATTTTCCTCTGACATAAAGAATTTCTGTCAGAAAGTCTGAGAACAATCTAATTCTTTTGTTGCTGTTTTTCTTTTTGTCTAGAGGTCCAAAGGAGGATCCTTCTCCTTCCCCTTCTCCCCTTTTTCTTTTTTATCCAGTAATTTTACTGGAATATCTTGGCATTAGTTGTTCTAGGTTAATATACTAAAATATAAAATTTGTCCACTTAAAAATGTAGTTTCAAATCTTTTTTCTTTCCAGGAAAATTTTCTGGAAATATAGTATTTGTACTGTTTCCTTGCTTTGGTTTTCTTTTCCTATCATGGTATATTCCATCTTCTTTTCACATTTTCAATATTTGTCACCTTTTCCCAAAGTTTCTTTCTTCATTTCCTTTCCGTTTTTAACTTTTTTCTCCTTTTCACCCTCTAGTTCTCTTAAGGCAGTGTTTGTGGTAATTATTTGATTTTGTGTTCCATCTAACTTAGAATTTCTAAAATGACTTTTTAAAAACTTCTAACTGTTCTGTCACCTTGTCTCAGACGTGTGCTGCTCTTTCATGTCTCGTATAATTCTTTAATATTCTCTTTTAGTTTCTTTTGAAATAATATATTACAGCTTTATTTTTTTAAGCATCTCCTTTTGGCATGTTTTCATTGTCTATAAGGATATTACTGTGTTCCTTTTTTTCTTTTTAATACTAAGTCTGTGTGGGATTTAATCTTGTTAGTGTTCTGTACCTTTATAAACTTTCATGCAAGTACAGAACACTGGCAAAGTGAATAAACAGTTCATAAAGGAATGAATAGACAAATTCATCAAAATGTTAACAGCAGCAATCTCTGCGTGGCAGGATTTAGAAAAGTGTCTTCTCATGTCTCACATGTTGCTGATTTGTGTAAATTTTTATAATGAGTATGAAGCATTTTCATACTGAAAGCAAAAGTTAAAACTGGGCTAAGGCTAAGTTTTACTAAAGGAGATGCGTTTAGTTTGTGAAAAGGAAGATAGTCACCACCCATCTGCTTTCCATGCTATATTTGACAGATTTTACTCTGCAGCTCAGAAAACATGTTAATAGGACTTCTTGTGGTGAGAGGAAGGGATTAAAAAAGCAAAGAACCCTGTTGTGATCATTTGGCACTATATGGGAAATGGCTCACAGCGCCTGCAACAAAGATAACATCTTCCCATAAATCTACAGTCCAAGACATCCCAAATATACACCCGAGAAATGCCGATGGCAGTGACAGCAAAGCACCAAGCACAACAATCCCAAACAAGAATGAGATGAAGCCTTAATTTGCTTAACTGGGCCTTCATATATCTATTAGAGAAAACACAAGAGATGAACTGCCTCATAAAGCAGATGGTCTTCTCCAGTTCTTTCTTTTTTTTAAACAAGATAATTAAAGGAAATGAAAGACCAAGGATCTTGTTAAATTGGCCAAGGAAAATGATTTCATCTGAAGTAGACGGCATGAGTTTTTAAGAAAGGATTTCAAGTTTCCCCAAGGAGCTGATACAGGTCATTTGGTAACGCCTGCATCAGAAGGCGGTGGGGCATCCTGAGGGTAACCGCCCCCTCAACAGCGTGGAACACCCCGCCCGGCCCTGTTACAGAGTCAGGAGGGAAGGACGGGGGGACTACGGTCTCGTGAAAACAGCACTGGAACAGGGAGTCAGGACACATGGGATGTGACATGTGTGATTCTGAGTAATCTAGTTCCCCTGTTAATTTTTCTTTGAGAAACCCATTATGCTTCCCCTATTCTATCTTGGTAGTGAGAACAAAGGAGGTAATGAGAAAAATCCCTAACAAAGACTACAAGTGCAAAATTATTAGTTTACAATGGAATTTTGTTTCATCAATAGATACAAAACTCCCGTCGTGCTGTGTGTGGTGAATTAAAAACTGGAGGAACGGAAATGAGGGCTCAAGTATTCTGAACCCAAGAGAAGAAAGGGACTCTGTCCATTTCTGTTCTCCTCTGAGCTCTAAGACACTTTCTTGAGGGAAAAGAGGGGCAGATAAAGGTATACCTCAAAAGCAACTCAAGATTCCGTATCAGACAGAGGCAGTGATAAGAGTCAAGGGTCTTCTATGATTCAGCTGAGATTCGTCCAAACACGCTCTGCCCCAAATGTCACCACGTACAGCTTGCCTACAGAGCCTAATTTTCTAACCAAAGCTCAAGGGATAATATTAAGCCCTGGATAACATTTACTAACGAACAACTGTTGAAGGCTAAGCATATACGGTGTGCACAAGCTTTCTTAGGTCTCATAAGCCCAGGGATGTGGGCACCATTACGTTCCTCGTTTCACAAGCAGGACACAGAGCAGCGAGAGTGAGGCTAAGAAACTTGCGAAACATCAGGCAGCTGTTAACTTGCACGTCCCAGGCTCCAAACTTGGTCTACTGATTGAAGAATACTTAGTTTATATTCTACTCAACTGCCTCTTCCAGGGAGTGGAAAGAGGGAGGAGGTGATGAAACAGCCACTCCAAAGATCCATGTGCAGAGCTTAGCAATCCATCACCTACTGTTTCCAGGAGAAGGTGAGGGTCACAACCAGGCAGTCAGGAAAGGGCTTCTCTTCAGCCGCCTAACAAGAGCAACACAGAACCTTCCCTCTGATCTGCCTCCTAATTATCTCTGCAGCTCTCCCAGTCTCCCCATGTTCCTGAAATCCTTTCCCCTCCCCACTTTGGACTTCTCCCAATCCTTCTCCGTGAAAACCAAATCCACTCTACATCTCAAAAACTGTAGTTAACTCCCATTTCAACACATAATGCATATGAATCAATCCTGATTCCACCATATAGTGGCTTCAAAGAGGTTTGGAAATTGTCTGAATAGGAGTAATTTCTAATACTTCTATCACATCAACTGTTTGCCGGGTGTTGCCTCAAGGCTTTATACATAAACCATTTCAATCCTGATAACCACCCTATGAGGAAGGAATTACTACTATTCCCATTTTATAGATGAGGTAACAGAAAGTCAGATACTGATTAATTGCCCCAGTCACACATCCAGCAGGTGGTGATACTATTTTGTTTTCAACCTCTCTGAACTTCAGTTCTCATCTTCAAAAATAAAAAGGGTATTATTTTAACAATAATTTTAATTTAAATAATAATAACATGGTTACAAGGCATAAAGCAATTTAACACACTATTCCGATTCCCCCTTTTTCCCTCTAGTATTTCTGGGATCATCCTAAGGTACAGAAATTGTTAATTAGATCATAACAGGCAGATAAGTGCTCAGTATTCTTCCAGACATGCTGTCTCATCTGTGTGTCACAACACCCCACCGAAGCAAATATCACCTCCTTCATCTCACAGATGACAGACAAGAGAACTCATGCATGGACCTTCTGCTAGGGACTGGACCAGAATTCGAAGCCGTATGTGCACACTGTCTTTCCAATGGCTTTTAAGGGGCTTGAGGATGGGGCTGGCCCAGTCTTCTAGTCCCTTCATCTTCCCCATGTAGCCCCACCTAGAACAGTGTGAGCTGTACAAATTCCACATGCAACCAATGCTTATGAGACTTGCCTTGTTACTTTTCCTTAGAAATCAAGATGGAAAATCAAAATCAAAGACAAAAATGTGTGCAACTACATTTACTGACCCTGCACAATTAACAACTTTGCTGATTAAGGAGGGGAAAAAAAAAGAGGGACAGAGGAAAAAGAAACGATGGAAGGAAGGATGGGAGAAGGAAGAGAGGGAGGGAGGAGAGGAAGAAGAGGAGAGGGAGAAGGAAACACCCCAGACTGCAGGATGGCAATGAAACATAAACCCAAGTAGTCATTTCCAAGTTCTCTCATCTGCTTCAAGATTTTTTTTCCCACAAGGATCAGCTACCAATCTTGCAACAGTTGCTGTCCCTTCTTGGGCCTTGATCTGGACCTGCAGTTAGAGGTCTCAGGGAAGACCTGCCCAGCCAAGATTGCCTTTCTAAGAGGCAGCAGGAGAGAAGAACACTGCTCTCAGCCCTGACCCGCGGGCAGGCGGAGGCCATCGGAAGAGGGCGTTCCTCTCAACACAGGATGTCCACTCACAAAGGAACACCACATCCTCCTCTATCTCCAGCCACAATCAGCCCTCCTTGTCCAAACCCAAGGGCGGGCAGGAGGAAGCGGAAGGCAAGAGTCACAGCCAGGGAAGCTGAAACAAAGGCGACTCCCAGATGCAGAACCACACCCACCACCTCTCCTGCTCTCACACTCAGTATTCTTAAGCTGGCAAGAGGACAGCGGTCTTAGAATTGTGAAAGCCACAAAATGTCTTAAAAAAAAATTGTTCAGATCTACTGTGGCCCAACACCACGCCAAGACAGATGAGCTGGAAAGGGTCCACCAACTCAGAAATCTGTTAGGACGCACTTGCGTGGATCTTTTTCCCAGATAGCTTTCTCAGATTAAAAGCTAGTGAAAAAAGAGGGCTCTGTCAAAATAAATCACCACCTTCCCATCAAACTTCCCTAATCCAGTTAGGCAGGCATTCAAGTGACGTCTCAGTTATTCCTGACTGTGTCCCTTCCCAGTCCCCATATGCAATTGGGGACCTGGCACCACTAACCCATCTGTATTCTCCCTTCACTTCCACGGCCGTCACTTAGGCCAAGCTCTTATTACTCTCCTGGAGGTCTTTAATCACCTCCTGATCGCCCTTCTGCCCTCACTCCAATCCTCCTGCACCCTCCTACAGATTCAGTTTCCTAAGAGAACCCATCACCTTCATCACCTCCATGCCACACTCTGGACCATTGAAAGTGGGACTCTAGGGCCAGACCTGGGTTTGAATCCTGTCTCCATAACTTCCTATGTCTTCTCAGCTAAGTCATCTAACCTCTCTGTGCCTGTTCCCTCAACTGTAAAATGAGGTGAGAATACCTGTATCAGAGAAAGACTTGTCATGGAAATTAAACAGGTGAGCACACATGAGACACTTAGAATGGTGGCGGTGGTAGTGCAGTCAGTGCTGCATGTTAGCTGTCATCGTCATCATTGTTCTTTCAAGAGCACCCTGTTGGCTGCCAAATAAAATCCCTACTCCACTGATGGGCTTTCAAGGCCCTCCATGCACTGGCCCAAACAGACCTGAACTTGTCCCTAATCTCTATGGACATAAGCCCTTCCTCTACCACCTGATCCCAAAGGGGCACCAGACTAGGCTCTGCACTCTCTCCTGAACTGTCTGAAACTGCCTACTCCCAGGCTCCTACCAGTGGCTCTGCCTGGGATACCTGCCTCCTGCCAGTGCCTGCCAAACCAGTGTTCAAGGATGAGCTCAAATACTGACCTGCCCAAGGTCATCCATCTGCCATCTGGATTCCAGTGGACAGCACTGAAGATGTTAACGTGTCTAGGTTTTTTGGTGCTGACTTTACCTGCTCAAGAGCTACTTTCTGGCCCACATCAAAGAAATAACCTTTGTCCTCTCTGGGCTTCAGTTTCCTATTTGTAAAATGAAGCAGTCAGAACAGATGGCTTATAAAGCTTTCTTGTGAGGGCCCTTGAGTTATATAAACAATGTTTTCTTGTTCCTTTGGAAAAATCTTTCATTAAAGAAGAGGGTGCATAGGGTAACCACATGTATTTTTATATTTTAATGAATGACTAATTGTTCTAGGTCTCAAGTTCTATGGTTATGAAAAAAGTGAGATGTTACTAGATGATGTCTAAAATTCCTTTCTCTTTATAATTTGATGATCCTGTGACTTACAGTGCCTTTTTTTCCTAACAGCTTAAATGATCAATAGGCACATGAAAAAAATGCTCAATATCACTAATTATCAGAGAAATGCAAATCAAAACCACCACTGGTGAGGTATCACCTCACACCAGTCAGAATGGCCATCATTCAAAAATCCACAAATGACAAATGCTGGAGAGGTTGTAGAGAAAAGGGAACCCTCCTACACTGCTGGTGGGATGCAGTTTGGTGCAGCCACTGTGGAAAACAGTATGGAGATTCCTCAAAAGACTAGGAATAGACTTACCATATGATCCAATAATCCCACTCCTGGAAATATATCCAGAAGGAACCCTACTTCAAAAAGACACCTGCACCCCAATGTTCATAGCAGCACTATTTACAATAGCCAAGACATGGAAACAGCCTAAATGGCCATCAACAGGTGACTGGATAAAGAAGATGTGGTATATTTATACAGTGGAATACTATTCAGCCATAGAAACGACAACATAACATCATTTGCAGCAACATGGATGTCCCTGGAGAATGTCATTCTAAGTGAAGTAAGCCAGAAAGAGAAAGAAAAATACCATATGAGATCGCTCATATATGGAATCAAGAAAGAAAGAAAGAAAGAGAGAGAGAGAGAGAGAGAGAGGGAGGGAGGGAGGGAGGGAAGGAGGAAGGGAGAAAGGGAGAAAGGGAGGAAGGGAGAAAGGGACAAATGAACATAAATACAAAACAGAAACAGACTCATAGACATAGAATACAAACTTGTGGTTGCCAGGGGGAGAGGGGTGGGAAGGGACAGATTGTGAGTTCAAAATTTGTAGATACTGACAGGCATACATAGAACAGATAAACAAGATTATACTGTATAGCACAGGGAAATATATACAAGATCTTGTGGTAGCTCATAGTGAAAAAGAATGTGACAATGAATGTATGTATGCTCATGTATGACTGAAAAATTGTGCTCTACACTGGAATTTGACACAACATTGTAAACTGACTATAGCTCAATTTAAAAAAAAAAGACAATTTTATTTTATACCTTATATTATCCCCATAGTGCTTACCACAGAGCCATTTCTACTTTCCACATAGAAAACAATGTACTGAGTGCTACACCCAAAGCCAAGATGGTTAAAAAAAAAAAATCCAAATTATTTCCCCTCTCCCTCAATTCAGCAATCAAGAATTCCAGGATAATTTTTTTTTTCCAAAGAAATACAGAACCATCCCCCAAATTTCTCAAAACTGCCAGGGTGGAACTCAGCCATAAAAAAAGTTTGAAAAGAAGCAGAAAATTTAATAATACCATTACCCTGAAATCCAATAAAGTCTGTTGGAGCTTCACATTTTTAAGAAGTCAGACTATTTATGCCATTACCTTTGGTACTGTTACAGTTTCCTATAAAGCCATAAATATACACAATGTAGTTCACCAGAACACTGACTAAGGCTATCATAAAAAAGGCCATAAGAAAGATACTGGCCATGAAGTATGGCTCCACGGTACTTGCTACAGCAGGTTCACACAGACGAGTTCATTTATTTCGAAAATTATATTTCTAAGTCCACAACTCATCACTTTCAACTGTGAACAACTTTTAATACAAGTTAGAATTTCCTTTTCAGAAACTGTTTTCACATAGGTTAAAGGTCATACCAAATACCAAGGAACATTTAGAAGGCCATCGCAGCACACAGGACAAGGCTCGTAACGCCGGCTCTTCGAATTTGTCTCAGTTAGCATTGCACTCACCTCTCAATCTCAGAAACCAGAACAAACAGTGGACTCAACAAATAGGAACGAGTGGGAAGGCTCAGGGCTGCTCGTGTTGGTTTGACAGGAACAATGTCAGGGAAGGTATCTCCATGATGCTCTTGGCTTTTCCTTTCTGCTTGTCACCTCATGGTGCCATGAGGGCTGCTGGGCACTCATACATCTCATCAGCATTCAAGGCAGAAAGTAGCAGAAAGCAATGAAGGGCACTGACAGACTCATTTCTCAGGTTTTATCAGGACAATAAATGCTTTCTCAGAAACTCTACCGCCACCGCAGTGGACTTATTCTCAGATCTCACCAGCCAGGGCTAGGCAACATGGCCACACTAGCCATAAGGAATGCTCCAAAGACATGGGTCAGGACCTGCGTGTTGGCTTAGATCATTACAACCTACTGTCTGAGGCAGATTGCCATGCCACCCTGAATTAAATCCAAGTTCTATCAGCAAAAATGGAGCAGGATATGGGTACTGAGTGATTAACAATTAATTGTGTCTCCATTTTGAGTCTCTATCTTGGAAATAAGTCATTCATTAAATAGAGAAGATAATTAATTACAGTATTTCCAAGGTGTCTTCTGCTCCTCACATCATATACATATACATATAAAGTGATACTTGATAAATTCCAATGTCTATAAAAAGCAAATAAACAAAAAATGTTTCATCTTTAGGGTCATATGCTTTGATTTTTCTCTCTACATATAAATAGGTATAAATTGACGGTTAAATGGCTAAAAGGTGGATATCAAGTCTTACCACTGTGAGTTCTCATTACAACCTGAGTTCTAAGAAGCTTTAGATGGCATGAGGCTCATCTTTCCTCAGGCAGAAAGGCCACGTTAGCTGCGATTCAAAATTTCAAGATACCAGATGGGGTAGAAACATCCAAAATGTTCTTTCCCCATCTTGCTTCCCCTCTGCTCTCAGCCTCCTCCCTGCCCCTGCCTGCTCAAACAAGTGTATCTATTTAGCACCCTGGGTCTTCCATGGGACCATGCCACCCACCTACATATCGTTCAGTGGCTTCTCACCACTCTCAGGGAACGATCTAAACTCCTTACCAAGGCCCTCAGGTCTGATTTAGCCCCACCTCCTTCTCTAACCTCACCTCCCACCAAGCCCCACCAAGCCCCACCAAGCCCCACCAAGCCCTTTATGCTGAGGCTACCCTGGCCTCCTTTTCATCCCTTGAACTGTCCTTATTCCCACAGCCTGGGATGAGCTTTCCTCAATTCTTCACGTGGCTGGGCTTTTTCCATCCTTTAGATCACAGATCAAACATCAGCTCTTCAGAGACATCTTCTCTATGTCACCCTGTGTCACGTGAGCCCTGCTCAGTAACTCTCCATCACAGAACTTATTCCTCCACAGCACATACCACAGCCCATAATCATCTTCCTTGCTGAGTATCTTTCCTGTGGTTTGTCTCCATCACCAGAATGGATGCAAGTTCCAAGGGAGCAGCGACCTTACCTACCTTATTCGCTGCTCTATTCCCAGGGCCCAGCACACAGAAGCCAGACAGTTAGTTCTGCCACCCTGCTTCCAGGACGGGCTTGATGGAGTGAACCACTAACTCCCCTCTGTATCACCAACACTTCAGTGTGGCCACCAAATAGACACCGCATTCCTGGGACCTGCCCCCTGCAATCCTGATCTGGGAACTTCCTCTCCCCCAACAACTTCTCTTGCTTGAAACCCCTTCCTACTCTTCTCATGTTGACTGAAGCAAGCAGCACAGTAGTTAGGAGCACACACCCTGGAGCCAGACAGCCTGGCTTCAAATCCCAACTACACCACTTACTGCACAGCCTTAAGTAAGTTACCTATCTCCTCTGTGCCTCAGTGTCCTCATCTATAACTGAGTGGCGAGAGAAGCACCTGTCACAGAGAATTGCTGGCAGCATTAAAAAAAATGCACATGAAGTACTTAGAACAGTGTCTGGCTATGCAAGTGTTAGTCATTAATAATATAAATAGGTCCTATTTTGAACACGCTTTGTTCTCATCAGGATATGCACTCCCTTGGACACTTCCCATGTGACCCTACTTCATCAGGTCCCTCCACGACATCCCATTTCACGTGCCCTTCCAATACCACCCAAGGCACCGGCAATCCCATAGCCGCTCTGCCAACCACGTAATCAGAATCAAACTCATTCCCAGACCTTTGTGTCCTATTGGATGAAGATGCTCTCTAAATTTGTTTTTTCAGTCCTTGAATTTCACTGATCACATATGTCTTTACTGGCCTTCCTCTCCTCTAAACTGCTATGTCATATAATTTGATGCTAACTGATGCAGTTACTACCTTTGGTCATGTCTACATAGGAAAACATACACTCTTTGAGGACAATATGTAACTCTTCTCAATCCTCCAGAGAAGCCAGCAAAGCATTACCAGTATAGCAGGTACAACATCAATCCATCTATTGGCTCTGGTCACCCCTCCGGCCTTAACTCTACTGTGTTCCTCAACCAGAAAAAAGGGGTGCCTCTTTCAAGATTTACTTAGACTGGACCCTTCCGTGTGAGGAACAGTGATTTCAAAAAACAAAAAGCTTCTCTCTCCTGATGTTCAGCAAATCGTCTTTACCCTTGACCAAGCCCCAGTCACAAGGATATGATGGTAGCAGGCATGCATGATTTAGCCAAGTCAGGGTGGATTTATTGGCATCAAGTTCCAAATAAGCAATATGCAACTTAAGCTCTTTGAGGAATGTTCTTACACCCGACGAGATGAGGATCCACTTTTCCCATAATTGGACACTCCTCGGAAAGAATTCAAAGGACAAATCAAATTTAATCCCATGGATTTAAGTATCTTCCTTAAAACTGAAAGAAAGAGAATAACTAAAAAGTCCAGATGCATCTTTAACAAAACATTCTCAACAGAATATTCAATAGTGCAAGGTTGCTATTTCCTATTTCTATAAACTCTATACACACACACACACACACACACACACACACACACAGACTCATACTCAAAAAAGAAGGTACAATAAAATGACATATCTTGCAACTCTGAAACATACCAAGTCCTTTTTTTCAGAATTCTATGGGTTTCATTGTGCAAGGGTTTCTGTGGTCTTCATTCAAGTCATCAGAGTTCACTTCCCCTGAGTACAATTTCAGGTTTGTACACCGGAGCAAGTGTCCAGGAAAACTGGAAAAATAACTCTATTTGCTTTGGTTTCAAAACTGTCCCATAAAGTTGACTCTTCCTTTCCAGAGGCTACTCCCAGAAGAGGGGTCTTAAGCTCCCAATGGCAGGGGCAGTTCTTCCCAGTTACTCCATTAGCAGCAAGTGTGTGGCCACCTCCCTGAGGACAACACATCCTTCTCATCTCTCCCTGAGTCAAAGCCTGTCTGCATATATTGAAGGCTAACCCAGCCCCACCATCGCAATCCTCTTCACATGAGTGTGGGGAAAAGGCTGCTCAGAACACCCTACAGTTATCCCAAGAATGCTGGGTGTGAGGTCTGCAGGGAGTCACCACACTTGACAAACAGGCTCCCCTGGAGCCAGAAAGCTAGTCTATGACAAGAGACAAGACTCTTTCCAGAGGCTCATTCCACAAGCAATACAGACACCAGGCAGGCGCCTTTCCAGAATGTTGATCCCTACTCTTGAAGCTCTGACACAGGCTTCTTAGTTCTGCTCTCCCTTTCTGTTCCTGCAGATCCAGAGCATCCATGTGAAAAGGAGTTTGGTTTTTTTTTTTTTAATCACAACAAAACAATATTTCCAATCTCTAGCTCAGAAACAGCAGATTATAGGTAAGATTTTTTTTAAAAAAGCAAAAATTTACAAAGAAGGGATTTTAATTGGGACTGCTGAACTTTAATTTCTGTCTCCAGAGACAGAAGAATATATAGAAGTAACCTTCTTTTTATTACTGTTAATATCAAGATAGAACCTTATTTCCTAGGGCATGAAATAAGCTCCATATTTATTAACACCTAAAAATACACAGCTTGGGTTCACACGCCACGTAAAAATCTAGAACTAACCTACTGATTCTGAGACACACGCAGCAAGCAGTGTTCTACAAGGAATGAGGTGAACATCGAAGAGATTGCACCTCACTGCCCTACACAACTGTGGTTAATCAGGTACGAGGCAACCCAGTAAAAGGATCTGCAGAACACCCATCCACTGAACTACCATTCACTTAACACTCATTTATGTTTAAAGTTCTGAGGAAATCAGGGATCGCAATCTGGGGATTCCAAGGTTTTAAAAATCCTTTAATCAGACTGCAGGGGTAAAGTTTCCAGTCGATAACGATGAGCCAAAATGACAAAGGAAGGCTGCCTGTTTCAAATACATGGAAAAACTGAAAAAGATGTAACTAACTAACAATTTTTTGAATACAAAAAAAAGTCAAAACCATGAGAAATAAATCCCTGGGCAGAACTGAAGACGGAAATCAAAGTCAGTGAAGAAAGGTGACATTTTGAAGACTTAAAGGCTTATAGAACATGACAGAGCCTTAATATCTAGGGGCTAAGACTGATGACCCACAGGGAAGAAAGGGACGAACAGATCACAGGGCCCACAAAGCTGGCCAGCTAGAGCTGACCTATGAGCTCAATGCTGGCAGTCATACAGGGCTGCCCCTTCAGTAAAACAAGACGTCGAAAACATTCATGCCCCCCATCCCCAGGCTTTGCAAGGAAGCTTTTATTTGGGGATGGGGTAAAAATAAATAAATAAAAACAAACTTTTTAAACCTCACCAACAGGAAATCAAAATTCTAAGACTGCTCCCACATGGAGGTATAGTATCCAATTACCTAATCTCCATGGAGTGTCAGGGCCGCAGGCCAAGAAAATAACACAAACACTGGTCCCAAAGCAGTGAGACCCATGGATACTGACTGAGGCAAATGAGAAACTCCTCTGGGTTCCCACAGTCCTAGTCACATGGAACTCCCATGTTCAGCAGCCCCCACCGAAGAGGCCCTCGGAGTCAAAGTTTGAGACCAAACAAGAAAAAAAAAAACCCGCCATAAGAAATAGCTAATGCAAATGGCAAAATCTGCACCCCCAGAGCTAAAAATAGTGCAACAGTCTGAAAGGACTTTAAAAATATATTTAAACAACTGATAAAGTAAAAATGGGATAATATGGAAGGACAGTAGGTGAATTTGAAAAATATACTAGAATTCCAAGAGTGTGAGAAGGAGGGGAAAGGAAACAAGATCTCTCTCTCTCTCTATATATATATATATATCCTTAGATACATTGTTCTATCGAGAGAGAGAGAAATCAGTTCTATTTCCATGCATCAGCAACAATCTGAAAATGAAATCAATAAAAATTCCATTTATAATAGCATGAAAAAGAATAAAATATCTAGGAATAAATTTGACAGAGAAGTGCAAGACTTGTACACTAAAACTACAAAACATCATTGAAAGAAATTAAAGGAGACCTGAATAAATGGAAAGCTATCCATGTACACAGACTTGGAAGACTATTAACATGACACTACTTCCCAAAATAATCTAAAGATTAAACACAATCCCTATCAAAACCCATCTGGTTTCACTGTAGAACATGAAAAGCCCATCCTAACATGAGAGAGAACAGCCTTTTGACAAACAGTGTTGGTACAAGTGGATATGCACATGCAAGAGAATAAAGTTAGACCACACACCAACATTAATCAAACACCTAAGGTAAGCACTAAACCCATAAAATTCTTAGGAAAAAAACAGGAGTTGGGGGGAAGGTATAGCTCAGTGGTAGACTATGTGTTTAGCATGCACAAGGTCCTGGGTTCAATCCCCAATACCTCCATTAAAAACAAACAAGCAAACAAAAAAATGTTTTTAATAGGAGTAAATCTTCAACATCTTGGATTAGGCAATGGTTTCTTAGATATGACATCAAAATTACAAAAAAAAAAAAAAAACCCAGATAAATTGGACTTCTTCAAAGTATAATACTTTTGTGCTTTGAAGGACACTATTAAGAAAGAAAAATACAATCCATAGAATAGGCCAAAAATTCATAAATCTGTTATGGGTGTAGTATTCAAAATATAGAAAGAATTCTTACAATTTAAGGAAAAAAAGGTAAATAACCCAATTTAAAAATGAACAAGGGATTTGAAAAGATGTTCAGCAACATTAGTCATTAGGTAAGTGTAAATCAAACCCACAGTAAGATACCACTTCTCACCCACTAGGATAGCTATAATCCAAGAGATTGACAATAATAAGTTTGCTAAGGATGTCAAGAAACTGGAAGCCTCATATAATTACTGGTGGGGTTGTAAAAGGGTTCAGCTACTTTGTAAAACACTGGCAGCTCCTCAGAAAGTTAAAGACATAGCTACCTTACAACCCAGCAATTCCACTCATATATGCGTATAAATCATACATATATATATAAATGTACACACACACTCTCAAGAGAAATGAAAGCATTTGTTCACCCAAAAACTTGTACATGATTGTTCATAGCAATATTATTCATAATAGCAAAAAGTGGAAACAACTCAAATGTCCATAAACTGATGAATGTATAAACCAAATGTGGCATATCTATATAATGGAACATTATACAGCAATAGAAAAGAATGAAGTACTCAAAGGGGAAAGCTGGGGGAGGGAGGATAAATTAGGAGTTTGGGATTAACAGATATACATTATAAAATAGATAAACAACTAGGACCTACTGCATAGCACAGGGAATTATATTCAATATTTTGTAATAACCTATAATGGAAAAGAATCTGGAAAAGAATAGACATAAACATGTATGTATAACTGAATCACTTTGATGTAGACCTGAAATTAGCACAACATTGTAAATCAACTATACGTTAATTTTTTAAAAATCAAGTACTGGTAAGTACTATAACATAAATGAACCTTGAAAACATTATATTAAGTGACAAAAGGCCATATAGTCATCCCTTGGTATCCACAGGGGATTGGTTCCAGGACCCTTAGTGGATACCCATACCCATACCCTGTTTACTTTAAATCATCCCTAGATTACTCCTAATACTTAATGTAATGTAAATGCTATGTAAATGCTTGCCAGCATGTGGCAAATTCAAGTTTTGCTTTTTGGAACTTTCTGGAAAGTTTTTTCCAAATATTTTCAATCAGCAGTTTGTTGAATCATGGATGTGGAACCTGGGGATACAGAGGGCCAACTGTATATTATGTGATTCCAGTCATATGAAGTGTCCAGAATAGGCAAATTAATAGAGACAGAAAGTAGAGTCATGGTTTCCTAGAAGGAAGGGCAACAATGTGGAGTGACAGTTAATGATGGGTACAGGGTTTCTTTCCAGGGTAAGAAAAACATTCTAGAATGAGACAGTGATGATGGCTGTACACCTTCATGAATATACTAAATGCTGCTGAATTTTAAACTTTAAAAGGGGGGATTTTATAGTGTGTGAATTACATCTCACTTGGGGTCAGGGTGGGGCAAAAATCCTCATGGGTAAATTCAGAGACAGATTAGATATAGACAAAGAGGGAATTCATGAATTGAAAGATAGTTTGGGTAGAAACTATGATTCAGCTAATAAGCAGGGTTTGTTCTAATAGATGTTGGAGATTGTCAACAAAACAGTGATTGGAATTTGGGGCTTCTTTATATTTTCCTCTGTATTATACCTTGCCTCCTAGCTCTATTAGGTAATAAGCAGCCCTACCCTTTGGGTTAGAGTATCTGGCATAGCAATTGAGACATGAAGTTGTTTCTCTGCTTTGAGAGGAATCTAACATTTCTCTAGATAAATGCAATAACTGCTGTGTGTGTGCGTGTGTGTGTTCCTATAACAGCAAATAGTTGGTAGTAAATAGAAAAGGAAAAAGTTCAGGATGGAAAGAGAGAAGGGAGGTGTGGTAGGCTGAAAAATGTCATCCCCTCCCCTCAAAAGATATCTCCATCCTAATTCTTGGAAACTGTGGATGCTACCTTATACGGGCAAAAAACAAACTCTGCAGCTATAATCAGGTTGAAATCTTGAGATGGGGAGAGGTGCCAGATGTTCTGGGTGGATCCTAAATGCAATCACAATTGTCTTTGCAAGAGGAAGCAGAGGCAGATCTGACTGCAAAAGAGGAGAAGGCGATGTGAGCAGAGATGGGAGTGATCCACTTTGAAGGTGGAGAAAGGGGCCACAAGGCAGTCACTGAAAGCTGAAAAAGTCAGGAATACAGATTCTCCCCTAGAGCCTTGAAGAGGAACCAGCCCTGACGACACCTTGGTTACACCTAGGTAACCCCCTAAGGCTCCTTTCAGACTTCTCGCTTCCAAAATTGTTAAGAGAGTAAGTTTGTGTTGTTTTAAGTCAACAACTTAGCAGTAATTCATTACAGCAGCAACAGGAAACTAATACAGGAGGTAAGTAGAAGAATAGGAGTAGTTCATAATTCAGCCTTGACAGAAATAAAGGAAACTGACACCAAAACACAGCAGGGCATTAGAAAGAACTGCTTCCCAGCTTGCAGAGGAGAACACTAAAGAGACTTGGGTGAAAGGGCTGATGAAGTCAGGTGGCTGCAGATAAGAGGGCCTATCATGTTCAGAGAGAGGCTACCCTGAACACAACTAGAGCAGTAGAACCATGTGCGTTAGAGAAAGTGCAACGTGCGAGGAATACCCCTTACTCCCCATCAATGCTGAGTTAAGTTTTCAAGTAAGCGTTCATTTATTCATTCATTTACATATGTTTTATGTATTTTATATATATACAATATATATGTATGTATTGAGCATTTAATACATGTAGGTCCTGTACCTAATTACATTATATGGTTCTCAGAACTCTATCAGAATCATTTACACAATTACACCAGAAAACAGGTACAAACACACCTGTCTAAACTAACTAAATAAACCAAAACACTATCATGCAAAAAAGCACTTGTGTTGTTGTCACTGCAGTTACGTAGTAAAGCGGATTACCTTTATTTACTTGGCTCTGATCACTCTCATTTCAATGCTCTTTGTCTTGGCCTATTTGCAGATATTTTAAGCAGTTAAAATCGAAGATCAAACACTACTTTACTATTCATTAATTTTTTGAGTTTTATGTTTTGAATATATTTGCTCTGCATTTGACTTGGTTCTCCCTAGAGCCAAGTCTCACTTGCAGTTCTTTTTCTGGAAAGCAAATACTGTAGAATTTTTGAACTAGAGGTTGTCTTAACATCATCCAGTCCAACTCCCCAATTTATAGAAGTCAGAAGTGAAGCTCAGTTGGTTCTGATGACTTGTCTATGCTGTCAGCCAGGAGTGGCAGGGCCAGGCAGAACCCACACCCTCCCATCTCCCAGTTTGGGGATTCTCCCACAAGGCTGCCCATGTTTAAATCCTGAGTTCTAAGTCCAAGGACTTGGTCTTATATTTTAATTAAATTCCCAAGCTACTGTCATATAAGAAACCTGGCAAACTTATCAATTTAAAGAATCAGACTTTAAAGAATCAGAATACAAACTACATATAATTAAAACAAGCCACATTATCAACACAAGTCAAATTAACTTTTTTTACACTGCATTACACATATTTAATGTGGCTGATTTTCAGCTTCTGAACAGATTTAAAAAAAAAAACTCTGTGTGTGTTTTTTTAGTTTAAATAAACCAAATTAATTATTTTAATTAAGCCCCAATATTAAGAAAAAGTAAGAAAGTGCATACTACAACAATGAAGATCTAGCCTATTTCATCTATCATATTGGAAAGTGTTTTTTTCTAAAGCCCTCACACAAGAATGATAGAATGGAAGTACATAAAACTTCTCCAGAGAGTAATTTGGACGTGTATAGCAATGTCTTTAAAATGTGCAAGCAACCCTTCAACGGAGCCACTTCACATCTATACATATTTTTAAGGAGAAAAAAAGAATTATGAGCAATGATTAATCTAGACTGGAAATAACCTAAATGTTCAACAGTGGGTGATTGTTAATTATGATACATCCATGCAATGTAATAACGTATAAGACCATTAAAAATCACATACTAGAATACTTAATATCAGAAATTTCCATGATGAATTATGTGACAAAAAGTAGGTCATAAAATGAGATGATGATCACAATAATGCTTAACATAAAAGTAGAGACACTTGCATAGACACACACAGATTACAAAGACATGCAAAACGTTAAGGATGGTTTCTTTTCCTTGTGTTTTTTCATATTTACATTTTCTAAAATGTATGGATCCTTTTTTTTTTCTTGGACAGAAAAAAGCTTATCAGTGTATTTTTAAAATCTTGTTCCCTTTAACCTTCCCCAACTCCTACATCCACATTTCATCCATGGAATCTTATTACTACAATGGTGAGACTCCCCAGGGTCTCCTCTGTGTGATCACCGCATCTGGACAATACTGCAGGACTTCCTCCCACACGAGGAAAACCAATTAAACCCAGAGCAAAAAGCCCCTCTCCCGGGATGCCACATCACAGCCTGACTGTTCTGGGCAGTAAGACCCACTTGGATGTACGTGAGCTTGGGCACTGGTCTCAGGCTCCTGGGCTTAACTCAAATTCCCAGTGTTTCCTCAAACCCAGCTGAGTTCAGAAACCACCTCCGACTTCTGGAAACTCCAGTTCTGCCCAGGCACACCCTCCAGTATTTCACAACCTCTAGGCCAGTGTTTTTCAGACTGAGAGCTGAGATCTGTTAATGGATGGAGAAAATCAATTCAATGTGTCCTGGCCAGCATCTTTGAAGCACGATAAAAATTTCCTCCTCATACCAAGGGGAATCAGCCTCCCTGCATTCACCTGCCTCACTGCTGCCCTCTGGAATGCCGCATAAATCAGTCCACCACAGGCTGCAGCTACTTTTGAGTTGCTACTGGTTCTACAAAGATATTTATGACACTTTGTTGAGTAAATACAATGTATAACATTATCCTATTTCTGTAAATAAACAGAACAAATAAATTTACTAAGAGACAATATTGCAAGTATAGAAAAGCATTAAACAGTGTTAAAAACAGTTATCTTTTTTTTTGAACAAAAAAATTTATAAATATCCAGAGGTAGTTCTAGAAACCAATAAAGACAAACAAGTCCCAGAAACACAAACCCGAGGCTTTGTTAATCAGCTAGACAAACAAATACAGATTTAAATCAATGTTCTTAGAGCTTAATATTGCAATTAAAAATAGATATTGACAGGAGAATGTTACAGAAGTTTTAACATGACAGGCTGTTTCTTATAAACTCACTTTTTTCTTTATTCTTCCTTATTCTTCTTAGGCTGTCACTTGGACTTTCTTTACAAACATCGTTAGATTTGCATTTTTCTCACTGTCTGGATTAACATGACCTTCCAGATTTCTCTCAATAATAAAATATTTTATTGAGTTGTTCAAGATTTTTTATTTAGAAATATTTTTCGAGATAGTGCAATAAAGGTATTTTATTACAGTTTGCTACTTAAGCCAAAAACAATCATGGGTATTTTTTAAATATGTGTCACACAGCACTAATCACAGAATTGAATTTTATAAAAGATAATGTAATACTGAAAAAACAGTTATCTCTTAATGTGTAGAACACTTCATGGTACCTATAGTTACCAGGTTTAAATAATGGATAAAAGACGACATAGGACGTCAGCATCCTTTGATGCTCAAATCTTTTAGGCCATTAAGAACGTATTACTAAAAGCTATGATGTGGAGAACAGGAGAGTGGATGACATCTAAACAAGTTGTCACTCAAGTGATCACTAGGTCATTTGAAAGGCTGTGGGAGGAAAGAACACAGATAGAAGGCAGATAAACTTAGGCTCAAACCACAACTTTGCTCTGACAAGTTACTTTGTTGTTTCAAGCCTCAGTTTTCTCATCTGTGAAATGGGGATGGTGAGACAAATCTTCCAAAGTCTTTCCAAAGTCTGTCCAGTCTGCAGTGAAGAACTTCTGGTAAATTCAGGACACAGTGAGAGGCATGCTGTAGAACCACCAACAAAACCGTCTTCCATCACTGAGACCAGGGGAAGTCAAGGAGGGAAGGCCAAAAGAAATACTCATGTGCGCCTGTTACTGAGTAAACTTTCTAAATGGCAATTTCTTAAGAAAGGAAGGAAATGCCCACCCTCTGAGCGGGCGGGAAGGTAGGAGAGCCAGGGACAGGCGAGCAGTGTGGGGCCCAGCGCGTGGTCGGCCCCACAGGCCTTGATTACGCCCTCTCGGCCTTGGCCTTGGCCTGCAAAGGCCCTGCCAAGTGCTCTGAGAAATGCCTTACAGGGGCTTCCTGAGAACAGTTATTATCCAGTCCCCCCCAAGCCCGAAGGGATTCCACAAACATTTGAGCTTCTACCACTGATGAAGCACTGTCCTCACACACAGAGGAGAGGAGGAAAATGAAACAGAGCTTAGTGTCAAAGTTCAGACAGAGTACACACACACATACACATGCACGCACACGCCAAGACACAACGAGGAATTTGAGACACAAGCTTCAGGAGGGAGACTAAGAGCTACAGGAACATGGGCTTCCTGCTGAGAATCCAGGGAAGCTTTCTGGGAAAGACAGCAACTCTGATGCACCCTAAAGCCAGGGGAGGGTTTCAGCAGGTTGTCCACATCCTTTGGTGGAGCCACGTTCCAGAGAGGGCACAGCACGAGCAGAGCACCGCGCAGTGACTCAAAGGCAAAGGGTGTGTCTCCGCAGGAGCGGATGCCTGGGCAAGGATAGGACACCTACTGAGAGTGAGGCTACTACCAACAACAGGCAGGATCATTAACCTATCAGTAGTCAGGGGTCTGATAAAGAGCCGTGAAAGAAAATGTGGAGGACTAAACGTCAGGGTGACCTTCTGGACTAGTGGGGATGCACTGAACATTCTCAGCAGGGAAATCATATGCTCAGAGCTGCGCTTCTGTGAGATTCATTTGACCACTACACACAAGTCAAACTTGCAGGGAGAGAGACTTCAGGCCAGAGGGCAGGAGATTATTCCAACAGTCCAGACCCTGACGGCCGGGGTTACAACAGCAGCTGAACTCGCACAAGGGAACTACTAAGTGCAAACAAAAATAAATATGGATGCAGTCTTACTAGCAATTTCCAGGGTAGTTTAACCCTAGTCTTAGCGCAAGCACAAAGATCTGTATGAAGTCAGGAGAGGTCAGCTCTAGCTATTGACTTTTTTTTTTTAAAGGATGTACTGGGAATTGAACCCAGGACTGCATGCGTGCTGAGCATGTGCTCTACCACTGAGCTATACCCTCCCCCTTACTGACTTCGTATTTTGGTGCTCAATTGGATGCTACTCCACATTTCACCAAAGAACAGCATCCTGTCCTGAAAAAAGACAGCCTTGAAAGGCAGAACAATGGTCCCAAAACATAAAGAAAGAAAATCCAGAAAATCCCATTTGCCATGCAAGCTTCAAAAACAATTCAGAGCAGTATGTACTTCCAACTCAAGACTGAGGGTTCTGATCACACTTAATGACAAAATCATAAACTCCAGAGAACGCTTTTCCCGTGAAATAGTTCCCTTTCTCCAGGGAACTATTCATGTCTGAACTTCCTATTCAGACCTAGTCTGGCCTGGAGGCCCCGGTCATCTAAGGTTTCTGGCTTTAGGTGACAGGAGACAGAGCAGTTGAGGTTAATGTTTCCTACCACTGAGAGTGGCCACGAAAGAATGTCAGCTGGAGGTTTCAACGAGCAAATCTTATTTAATAACCAGGAAAAGGGAAGTATGAAGGGGAGGCAGGGAGAACAGAAAACAAACCGCATAAAATAAATGATGGTGTTGATGCTCTGGATAAGGTGATCAGCAATACTGGAAAGAGACGGAAAGCACAGAGGGGGTGAACCACGTTCCAGGTGCAGGGAAGGACGTTCAAGCAATGCATTATGCAGACACGCTGCAGGCCGAGGGACCACTGCACAGGCCCACCGGACAGGGCAGCCACTCACCCTCCTTGCCGCCAGAAAAAGGCCCGAGTGACCCACTCAGCAGAGGCCCTGGCGTAGTGACAGCAGCCATCTCTGTTCTGGGGATGGCTAGCTCGTTTCTAGCCCCCAGGAAGGGTAAGACAAGAAGACAGTTTTCTCCTAGAGACTCTTAGTAAGAATTAAGTCAAGTGAAAAAGAAGTGCTTCCTCTCAACAACGTGATAGCACAAGGCTTTGCAGCTCAGAGCGCTTTAGAAAGCTCTGGAGAGGAGACAGACGATGAATCGTTCACCACGGTGGTTAAAAATGAGCAGGACCACATCTGTGAATTTTCCAAGGAAATGTACTCCTTTCACTCCAAGAACACAAACTTTAATATTTTAACCATTTTGAAAGAATTTCCTCAGAATATATTAGATTGCACCGTAAGCAACCAGCATTCTTGTAGGTCAAAAACAGTCAAATATTAACTATTTCATATGGTTTAATGGTAAAACCTGCCTTCCAACTTTCTTCTACAGCAGAAATGGGCCGATTTTTTTTCTTAACATGCCAGGCTGCAGATATTTGAGGCTCTGAGGACCAAGAGGCAAAACAGATTATGTAGGTAACCAGTTAGAAATATGAAAACTACTGTTTGCTCCTACAAGAACAGGCATGGGCTGAATTCGGCCCATGGGCGATCCTTTGCCAACCTCTGTTTTATGGGATGAAATAGATGAAAACTGCCAGTTTTTGAGTAATACCGTAATACCCTTGGGGGACACTACAGCATGTGAGCAAAAGCCGCGGATCCCACCCCCGCCGGCTCTAACACTGGCGGTCCTTCTGAACACTCTTGTCAGCTCTCCCTTCTGGGGCTGCTTCTAAGCACCTGGCTTATTTTAGAAGCCATTGTCTGTGGGAGGGTTTGAGGGTGGTTCTCTCTTTTCTAAGAAGGAAAAACTGGAAATGTACAAGGAAATGGGACTTACGGGTGAATTTAAATAAACCTAACCGCAGAAAGGAAAGGGGAGCAGAGGCACTCTGAGGAACTGCCCCAAACACGCCCCTGATTTGAAGCCAAAAATCCCAAGGGTCCAAAGGGAAGCAACGAAAGCAAGTAAACATCTAAACAGCTGGCCCAAGGCTGAAAGACTAAAGGGAGCAAAAATTAACGTTTGAGACAGACTATCCTCTACAGAAGTAAAAGAGATCGTTAAATGGGCAATAACCATCTTTCTCCTAAGTTAACCAGGGTAGAGACGAATAGAAGAAGGCTGCGTTTGTAGCCATTCCCCAAAGACCATTACTGGGAAAACTTAACTGTTGTGATACATAGAAAGTCACCATTGAGGGAACCAGTTTCCTCTGTTGGAGAACGTTAACCAGTAAGAGTCGGGGACACCCTCCCCGACACGTATTTGACAATGACGTGCCCTGAGGACCTCTCTTCTGGGTCCAAGAATTTTTTTAGATCAAGAGAATTTTAACAAATCACTGGGAAATGTTTCTAATTTGTGGCATCGCTATTGTTTCAAACGTTATATAGTGTGTGAGTAGATGCACTGAAACAGAAAAGGGAGATGGTTGATATACACTTCTGGTCTTCCAGGGCCACTGGATTATAAAAATCCAAATTTAGATAACATTTCTCGTCATTCAATATTAAAACCTCACCCTAGAGCAATCCATTCTCCTGCATTTCTAAACACTCTCATGTATATCTTATAAGCCTTCACCAGTTCTGTACCCTGCAATGCTCTATGATGGAAATTAAAGGGAAAAAAGAAAGAGATAAATCCCATACGTACATGAGCTGCCCGGATGACAGTGAGCCTCCGGGTACCGTCTGCCCATAGTGACCAGTCAGCACATTAGCAGGGGCCCCAGCAGTTTCCAAGTACTCACGAAAGACTGAGATGGTTAAGCTGTAGTGGAGGGGAGACAAAAAAAAAAAAAAAAAAAAAGGAGAAATAAAACAGATTCGGGATAATGATTGCATTTTTCATTAAAATGATAATGATGACCACAAATTTCCAGATAACCAGGTTTATGAATTATTCATAGTCACATCAGAGATGAAGTCTCCCTGTCACTGCCGGCAGGCACAGAGCTTGGCTGATGATTAGCATGTGGCCCCTGCACTAAATGTGACAGAAGCGCAGGTCACTGCAAGTCCACCCATCAGGGCTGGCCCCACTGACCCTCTTTCGAAGACCAGACAATCCCACCCGTACTTTGCTGATGCTCTTCCATCTCACTCTTCCTTAACTAAGGAAAAGCACTAGCCTGGTTCTCTGTGGTGACATCTGAACTAACATCTTATAAAAACTCTAAAAGCTTGAAAGGAAAAATGAAATTCTTGGTGTTGGGTAGAGAAGACATCAAATTGATTTTGTTTAACTTTTCAATGAGGTATAACATAAATATAGAAAAGTACACATACCATGTGTGGACAGTGAATTTTCCTAAACTAAACACACCAGACTAAAACCCAGAACACTATCAGCATCCTAGAAACCCTCTTTGTGCCCCCTCCTAAACGTAACTACGAGGCATAAATTATCTTTGCCCATTTTTGTAGACATCAAATTGACTCACTGTCCTTATTAAGTTTTCATTTAAAAAAAAAAACATTTAACACCTACTATATGCGAAGTACTGTGCTCGGCACTGGAGCTACAAAGACGAGTAAGACATTGTCTCTGTCTTTAAAGAAAGCAAAGTCTAGTGGGACCAAGAAATACACAAAACCGACCCCAAAGGGCAGTAGGATGAGTGCAATGACTGAGATTCATGGCAAGCAGCCCAGAAATGGAGAAGTCAGAGAAGACTTCCAAGCAAAAGGGATGGTGGGCATGTCCTCAGGCTGAGTAGGACTCAGCCAAGCTGGGAATGGGAGACAAGATAATGGAAAAGGAAGAAGGAAGAAAGTGCACGGTGTCATTCAGTTTTGCTGGACTCTCCAGGGTAAGGCCAGGAAAGAAGCCTGGAGCCAGACTGTAATCTTGTACACGTATTCAAGAGCTTCAGACTGGTTACAGATTTACTGGGTTTACTGGGTTTCGGATCCGTTACTCTCTCTGGGTGGACTCAAAGAGGGCAGAGTAGAGGCAGGGAGACCAGTTAGGCCAGTTTGGCCGTTAGGAAGGAGAGGAAGGGTGAAGATCAGGGCAGTGGAAGGAGGTGGGGAAGGGAAAAGGAGACAAGAATTAGTACTTGGGACACATCCAGACACTAAAAGCAGAACAACATGGTAACTGACATGTGGGTAGATGGCAGTGACAACTGAGGTAGAGAACACTGGTGAACAGACAAGTTTTAATAAGGAAGTCAAGGGGTTTAGTTTGATGCATTAGAAATTGAGAGGTAGAAGATTCAGGTGGGGACACCCAGATGGTCCTGAGTGTGAAGTCTGGGGAAGAAACCTGAGCAAAACATAAAAGCAAATGGTCATGACATGGAAAGCAGCAGAAATTAGATTAGTGGGTGATATTCCTGAAGGAATATGGGTAGAGTCAGAAGATTAGAGGGTCACTGCCAAAAGCAGAGCCCTAGGGAACATGAACAATGATAGAACAGACAGAGGAAAAAGGTCTTAAAACACCAAGGAAGAAAGGCAGAGAGGTACCATGGCAGCCAATGAGATGAACAAAGAAATGAAAAGTCTACCTTTGGATTGGACACGTAAACAGTCACTGGCCACCTTGATTGAAGGTGGCTTCACTAAAGTGGTGGAGGCAGAAATAACGGGACAAGTGAAAGAGAAGAGGAAGGAGAATGACCAGATGTTAGAAGGGATAAGTGCTAATGGAAGTCCATACGGATAGGATGGAGTCAGTAGAGAAAGGTTGAGAGTAAAAGAGGGAGGAGGTGAGGATGGAGTAAGATCCCTATAACCATCTGATATTAGAAGAAAATCAGGATTAGAAGAATAAAGATCAATCTTGTTATAGTAAGTTTGCAGGTGAAAATTGGGATGCTGGCGACAACAGAGCAAACGACATCAATATTGCAGGTAAAACAGCTGCCGGGGCTCTTCACTGAGAAGGAGCTGACGTGCAAAAGGTTTGATGACAGCGATCCTGAAAATCTTGGTTTCCATCATGCTACTGTCTACAATGAAAGTAGTCTAACCTTGTTTTAAGGTAAATAAACACACAGGAAAGGGGCATCTGGAAGGTACACACGCCCATAGTAGAACTTATTAGCACCAAAGAATACCACAGAAGCACGAGATTCAGAAGAATGTTCTTAAAATGATCCTTGGTCTCAGGTGCACACCCTTCCAAAGGTTTACACATCACGTCATTAAATGAAACCACTACCCACTATCCTACAAGGCTTCTTAAGATGCTTCAATTCAAAGACCCCTTCTAGCATGACTAACCTAATGAAAATGAGGAGTCAGTCATCTTAAAGGCAAGAAAAGGAGGAGAGCGGAGCCGGCCATAACGTTTGCCTGAGACTTCCTGGTGTGATGCCCCTTCAGACAGCAAGGATGGCATCTCCACTCACTCTCCGCCCCACTCTTCCACCTCAGGTTTTGGTGAATCTGGAAGTGGGTGGAGTGATCTAGTTTTTGGAAGGCACTCCAATAATACCCAAAGTAGCAAGGTCCACGAGAAAAACTAACATGATGAAAAACACCTTGAAAAGTCGATTTTATGTTCTCCAGGCAGCCTCTGTGATCTCACGAACTCTGAGGTGGCTGCAGGTTTTGTCTATTCACGTGAACATCTCCAGGCCATCTCTGGAAGATGACAGCATTTTAGAATTCTAGATAAACACATTATCACCACTGAAGTCAGCCAGGACTGAGGTGGTTCCAGAGCCATCAGATGCCTACTGACTGGGCCATTTATCTTTGTATTCTGGGGGCATGGGAGATGAAGCAGGCAGTCTATAAATATGGAATAAATCAATAAAGCAATACATAAGTGAAGAGTCCTCATAACCAGGAGGTAAAGAGGCCAATTAAATGGTGAGAACAGAATTAGTCTTTCTATTCCTTCCTTTTCCACGCTGACTCACAGCCAAGCTGCAAATCACATTCAATTACATTTACTTTCCTCTTCACAGAAAAAAGTCTTTATGAATTCATAAATAAATAGTGTGTGTCAACTAAGAAAATTCAAAAATCATGAAATTACGAAAAACATGATGCCTCTTAAATGGGAAAATAAGTAGGTGTGAACATTCTGGGCATACAAAGAAACAGAAATTGCCCCTTTATATCTGTCTGCCTTCTTTGTCATCCTTCAGTGTGAAGGACAGAACATCATTACTTTAACAGCATGGGGCCTCTCCTCCCAGCCACTCACCACACAGCAATCTGCTCAGCTCCAAACCACTGGCACAGGAGATCCTATTGAGATAATCAAGTCTCACTTCCTTAAAAATTCTGATCCTAACATGTATTTATACCATTCATCATTTCACTTCTTTTATAGAACATTATCTGTGAGGTATCACCAATCACACTGAACACATTTTACAAGAAGCACATTGTAGTGTTGTCTGGAAACAACTTTAATGATAAAGTTTCCAAAAGTGAGGAATAGTGGGTTGTTGCTGTTTGGTTTATTAGCATGTACTGTGTGACATTTTTCTAAACTCTTAAAAAATAACTTGGTCCTGAAACATAAAATCTCTTTCTACCCATCTGAACAGCAATATCCTGAGGAGGAAACAAATCTTTGAGACCACCACACTTTTTTCTACTCTTGATTAAGAAGCTAAGAGAGCAAGATAAACAGTATGCTATTCACTTGAATGCAAGCCACCAAGGGGAGGAAAGGAGTATTTATGCTGGTGCGTAAAGTGTTTAGTGTGCAACTTTTTAATTACTATATCTCTGGTACTATCCATAATATATTCACTAACACAAATGCTCCACAAGGACATTAATCCTCAACAAATACATTAATGCTTCCCTCCTCTCCAAATTCTTATTATGCTGATACAGAGCAAAAATGCTAAGAATTCTCTCCAAAATAAACATTTTATGTCAACAGCCACTTGTTCCACCATCTCCCTTTCTAATTATTTTATGATAACATACTATCTCTACTTAAGTATTTGCTACTATTGACACAAAAGATAAATTTGTAAACAAAAAAAAATTTAAAGGGCTTTGTTTAATGTAACATCTTTTCTGGTATGAAAGCTGGTCTGTGCTACTAAAAAAAGGTGGATTATGCTCTAAATAATATATTCTATAACTTATTAAACTATGACTCTCTGCACACTTTGCAGTTATAGTATCGTGTATTTTCTGCTTTTTTAGAAACCTCAAGGAGTAAGACATTGAGGATGATGAAGATTTTCATTATAGTTGAAGGATGATCCATTTAAGTAATAAAATGGGTTTAATTTCAACTATCCTGCATTTTTTTTTCTAAAAGGTAATGCCTTCTCAGAGAATCCAGAATATGATTAATCTCTGGAGACATGGATAGTCAATATAAGTATCAATTATCTTGTTCTGCTGGAACCTAAGAACACAAGTTCTGAGGAAAACAAGCTGGCCCAGGGGATATGAGGCAGATGTTGAGTTTCTACCACCATGATGAGAACTTGGTGGGAATCCTGCCAGAGCAACAGGACAATCAAAATCAAAACGAAGAGACTGCTGAAATTCAAACACCAAGAAAAACACAGATATAAATACACTTTGGAGAGCCAAAGGTGAAACCTGAGTCACAGAGCCAGGTCAAGAGCCAAGTAGAGTCAGGATCTGAGTGAAAGATGGAGTGGAAAATGGATAGAATAGAGGGATAGCGTGTAAGACTGGCTCTATGTGTGTGCGGCTGGTACCCAGACTGACCCTGCCTAGAAAACCCAGTGGCAAGATAACCTTTTGAGGCACAGCGAGCTGCTTGCTCCTCCCTTCAAAGGCTGCTGACTGCTTTGTTTTGGGAGATATTTTGCCCACCTTTCATAGTTTGGTTACCTTCTCTCCTTTTCTGTTAAAAGTTGAGTCTCACTGCCGTCAGAGTATCAACCTTTCCTTTCTTCAAGCTCAGCTATGATTTTGGAAACCAAATAAAATTTAAAAACATAAAAGAACTAAAACTTAAAATACCAAGCTCCAGATAAGGTCTGAAAGACACAGTACACAGACTTTGAACCCATACTGGAGCAGTCGGGGTGTCTTTTTTGTTTATTCCTTGGTTCTTATAGAATGGACACAGTATTAAGTCATCTAGCACAAATACAGCCAAATCTAAAACATGCCCTGGGGTGTTACTTATAAGTGACCACGGTTATTTAACAAGGACTTCTTTTAGAGAAATTCAATAAGCTGAATATCCAGGAACACAATAGAATCAACTGCTCTGATGTGAAGTATCTCTGGAAACGTGGGCATAAACTCACAGCCCAGAGAAGGGAGGGCTTTGTCACTGCGTAAGTAAGTGGCTGTGAGTCCATCAGCCCACCATGCCCATCTGTAAAATGGGTTAATGATACCTACTTTGCAAACGTATGAAGAAGAACAAATGAAAGGCTCGGACAATAGCAACAAATGTAAATTAAAACTTAACTAAGTGGAAACATGGTACATAACCCCCTATGACACACAGATCTTTATTTAGAGCTGAAAAAGTCATCTGCTTCGTGGTTTCTATCCAACTCTCACCACCTCATGTGATAAAATCCTCTTTGCAATTATTTTCGACAGCTTCCCTTTTAGTTAACAAATAAAATTGTTTTTAGCTTAACTGTTTAAATAGGAGGTACAAGTATTACTGCATTTTCAGGTTAAAAAAACTAGAATGTTAAAATCCCGCCATTATATTCCCACTTTGTTTCTTCCTTAACTTTTTCTTATTCAAACGGTTTCTTGTCTCTTTTTCTCATTTTTCTTTATTGAATCCTTGCTTTCTCACTTTAAGTTAAATCCATGCAACAATAGTAACTAACATCTTTATGTTATTTTGCAGTTTACAAGACACTTTCATACACATTATCTTATTTCCCTTAAATGACTTCTACTTTCTTTATTTTCTCTTGCACTTTCCAAAACACAGACAGAACTTCCTAAAATCAGCAAAGAAGCAATTTTTCTCCCTCCAACTGTAAACACATTGATACACAATACTTTGCAGAGTTGTCTAAAGCAAGTTAGACTATACATAGTATACCTAAATCCTGACACATCCAGTTTGTCTTGCAAATAATTTTTTTTCTCCCGTGGTGATGATCTTTTGAAGTTAAAATACAGTGATAAGCATGTAAATGTATTAATATGTTAAAATAAGACAGAAAAATCTCTTTAAGAATCATCAAAAATAGTAAACAAAAAAATAAAAGAAAGAAGTAAACAGATTTACAGAAGGAAATAGAAAAAAACAAAGTTGAGGCTGTTTCAGCTTTCAGTAAAAATTCCATTATCTATCTCACCAGACCTATTTTTCTCCAAGCTCTGCATTAAATAATCTGATCATTAAATCTGTGAAAGCCACAAGGGATGCACCCATCTCATTAAAAAAGATGATCTTTTGAGTTATGATAATGAGAAAGAGCATCTATTTTCGGTTTTAAGGACAGAAGTACTCCCCGCTTGTTGCTCAGAGGCAGCGACACTTCTAGTAAGCTTCAGTACAAAACAGATGCCTGGCACTCTTTACCTATCATGATGAAAACAGGAACTTTCAAACAGAAATGTTTCCTCTCAGAACCTCCACATACTCTCAATCTTGATTTATCAACAAATAACACAGGATGTCTGAGACAAAAATATTAATTCTACCATGTGAAGGTAAACATTTTTTAAAAGGATTCTATAAACTCCAAACTAGGAATCAGATCAGACTCCCCTGTATTCATTCAAATTCTACACGTCATAAAAACTTGTAAAATTTGAATTGGCTTCCTTTTTGCTCCACGATGGCTGAATATGGCCCATAGCAATTTTATAGTAATTCTTGACATACTTTAACAACATATGAAACATTATTTTTAAAAGCAATTTTAATGTTAAAATTGGAGTACTAATAGAATTTAAGGAAAAAGTTGAAAGAGAGATCATATTTGGTCCTGATTCTGCTGTGGCATTTACATGTTCAATAATGTAAGCCTTTGGCACATTACAAAATCTTCTGCATTTTGCAAGAGATATGCTGAGTGATTTTTATCCTAGGAATGGAGGACATGGTCTGACATTCTTCTATATAATCTACAGAGATGTCTCATGGAAACTCAGTGTCCTGAAGAATACAACTGCGACGGCTGTGTAAAATGGTTCTGAGAAAAGAATGTTTTCCCATCTTGGACACAACTCAAGTCAAATTACTTGGGAATCTAAGAAAGATTGGCCCAACTGGGATTATGACCGTGGAAAACCCCAGGGGATGGAAGTCATTTCTTTCTAATGGTGTAAATTGTATGTTATTCTTGTGACTGTGTTTGAGGTCAGACTTGGAATTTATACCTAAGAAATAACTGAGACTTTTTCCTATTATGTACTCAAATTAAGAAAGGGTGACACCTAGTTCATTTTGACAGTGAGAGTAACAATCCTTGAATGAAACTGTAAAGTACAGTAAACAGCATCCAACCAAGAGTAACCAAATAAACTTTTTTAATGGACCAGACAACCATGTATCCAAATTGAAAGACTAAGTTTCAAAAGTTCATGAATAGGGACTTTTCAGGATCATGTGGTAGATTACAATCATGTGTTTAACTGCATTCCCTCCAAACTTCACTAAATGACACTAAACAAAAGGCAGAGATAAACTCACAAGAAGAAAGAAAATGGAAGAGGAGAAAACTGATGGAAAAAATTTATGGAAAATGGAAAGCAGATGGGCTAATAATGAGTGAATTTTCAAAGCAGAGACAGAGAAAACTTAAATGCCTGCAGGCAGAACTGTCTGGAAGAAACAAGCCAATATGGGGCACAGAAACGCAGGAAAGTACAAGTTCAGGCACAGTGACATCCAAAGTGGGGGTGGATGGAGAGGGTGGCGTGGAGGTGGCACTGAAAACTGGAGAACTGCTTGCAAGACGTTTTAAGAAGTAAACCTCCAGACCCTTCCCCAGCCATGAAGCTTGTCAACTGTCTCTCCTTCCACCTGAGAAGGTCTGTACTCAGGGACACTAGGAGTAGTGACTGGGTGGAGGTACCATTTCGAAAAAAAGGACTGAGTCAAAGTGTACCCTCTGAATGGAGGGACCCACAGCCCCTTCCTTTGCTGGGCTTCTAACCAGCCCAAGAAAAGAGATCTAAAGTTACCATAACTAGGGAGAAAGGGCGCTTCTGAAATACAGAAAATCACCCTATAGTAAGGTCACCAGTTGAGAAGAGAGAAAGCCTGTCAACTTGCTTCTGCACAGAGAGCTTCCAGTGCCTCCACATAAATACAAGTGGATAGCAAATGATCAGCAGACATGTGATGAAGAGGCCACAGGACAGACAGGGTCTCTAGGAGAAACCAGAGTTAATGCTGGGAGCAGGAAAAAACTTCATATACACATTATGAAAAGATATCTGCATCTATAAAGCAAAAAAAGAATAGGATGCTATAAAATAGAAATATTTGAGAACAAGAAAGAATTTCTAGAAGTTAATATTATGATCATAGAAATTAAAAATCCATAGGTGGGAGAGGGTATAGCTCAGTGGTAGAGTACATGCTTAGCACGCATGAGGTCATGGGCTCAATTCCCAGTACCTCTGTTACAAATAAATAAAAACCTAATTACCCCCTCACACACACACACACACAACTTTTTTAATCCATAGAAAGGTTAGAAGATGGTAGAGATAAATGTTCCCCAGGGGTAGAACAAAAAAATAGCAGGCTAGCAATCAGGAAACTTTTTTTTAAACAATAAATTGGAGGAATAATACAGAAGTTTCAGCATCTGACAAATAAGAGTCCCAGAAAAGAGATACAGAAAACAGTAGGGAGAAAATCATTCTCCACCACCTCCCACAAAGACCTTCACAATGAGTGAAAAAAGTTATGCACCAAGGCACATTATGATGAAACCTCAGAACATTAGGGGATTAAAAATGAAAGACTCTAAAAGCTTACCCCCAACCGCCAAAAAAAAGCCACATATAATTAACCAGAATCAGAAAAGCATCCAACAATTCAATAACAAAATTAGAAGTGGAAGAAAATGAAGGAAGGACTCCAAAACTCTCAGGGAAAATAATTTCCAACTTTAAATCCTGTATCAGTCATATGTGAGGAGAGACTAAGTGGCATTTTCACACCTGCCAGATCTCAAAAAAATTACATCATATACACTCTTCCTTCTCAAGAAGCAACTGCGCAATGTGCCTCCACCAGAAGAGAGACAAAAGCAGGAGAGATGCTATTCAGTAAATAGGTCAATCAAGAACTCCCAACATGCTAGTAAAGGAAAATTCCAGGTCAACAGCTGTGCGTGAGGCCACAGGAGTCAACAGTCCAGGAGGGAGTAGGCAAGCAGAAGGCTCCCAGAAAAACATCACACACTCACACACGCACACACACACCAAAGAACTGAGAGATAAGCCATTGTGTTTGACCTCACTTGAGAATTTGAGGATAAGTAGTACATAAATAGAATAGGAAGCCAAAAAAAAAAAAATAGAATTCTTTAATATGCTGAAAAAGAAAGGAAATAAAATTGCAGTACACTGCATAACTCAGCTATGAAAAATATTTACAGTGGAAACAAATGGAGACATAACTATCTTGGAGAGAGAAAGGAAGGTATGTAAGCGAGGGATTACAAAAGAGAGCTAACCCCTTACCTTCCTTAATAGAAATTCAATACTGAGTATCAAAAAATGAAAAAAAAAATTCAAGAAATATCAATAGAAAGGTATTAATTAGCTACATGGAAGTAAATAATGAGAAGAGCTAACTGAATTGATAGTAGAAACGGGAAATGACAATGCAAATAAGCAGGCAGGAATTTTTAAGCTATACATATGTATCATTGTGAATAAAAAATGTATTTTTAAAAGGGTAGAAATTGATCAATAAAATATAAACTACCTAACCATCTAAGACAGACTGATAATATACTATAAATTTAAAAAAAAGACAAATCTTAATCTGCTCCTCCTAGTTAATCAAATCGTTAAAATTTAATTTAATGCATTTTACCTTAAAGTGATAAGAAACACATTGTGAGAGGTCAAATATACCTAAATCGTCAGGGGACACCTCCAGGTTTAGTTAACACGTGGTGGAAGGGTCAATGGATACCAGTGCACAAGGGGAATCAGCCACCTTTGTTATCACAGGGTCATTAACTACAGCGTCAAATAGATAAACATGTTGGCCACTCCCCGTCTACCAGAGCCCTAACTTTGGTTTCTTATAGTGAAGATTTACCCATGTAGAAGGCGGAAGGACGGAAAAGATTCAGCCTCCGTGCCTTCTTCCTATATTTGGGAAATTTCTCATGAGTGTTGATGAGAGCCACATCTTTCAACACAGAGGCAAAAAGGGCCAGACACTCACCTTCCCAGACTCCACGGCAGCTAAGGCATGGGCACATGACTTAGTCTTGGTCAGCCCTGCATCCAGAGCTGGAGACACAAATAGGCAGAGGCAGAGGCAGGAGGAAACGATAGTGGGTAATAGCTAGTGCCTGGAAGCAGCAAAGGCTGAGGTGACAGAGCTGGTAGCAAGTGTCTGGTCCCAGTGGCGTGGTCAGTGTGAACTACCATGGTCCAGTGTTAAGTGACAGAGTTCACCCTGCATAGAACTAATCACGGCATATGATCTTGGCTATGAATCTGGCTGTGTAGTTTCTAATTGCTCCTTCTCTTTTTCCAACTTCTAGGATTTTGAGAAACTACCCAATATCTTCTCTATAAATTACTTCTCTGCTTACACCATTCAGCTAGTCCCCATTGCTTCTGTCTAAGAACTGCCTGATATACTGCTCCAGGATAGACACATAGAGATAGGCAGCTGCCTACCGAAGTTAAGAATGAAATGTTTATGTGTTTTATGACATCAAAGCAGAAACAAGGACATTTTTCACAGGGAAGCATGTAGGAAGATTGGGTTTTAAGGTACAAGTGAAACTATACTGCTGGAATGTTATGGGTTAAAGAAGTTTCAATAGGCTTATCTATTATTTGAATTGTTGTCTCCCGTTAGAAAACACATTCCAAGTTCAAAACCACTAACTGACTTTATGACAAGCCATGAGAATGTAATCTGTTTATGAATTGAGAGTTGTCATTACTTACGTTTGGCAAAAGCCTCATGCTCACGATTCTTGTTGTTTTGAGTGGGCAGGGGAGCAGTGGGTGAGAAAGAACAATTTTCTTTGTCTTTCTACTTAACACAGAGCTTTCTGAGAGATGAAGCCATTTGGAAGCCAGTGGTCAAGAACTGCACACAAATATGAAAATGCAAACCAAGGCACTCAAAGATTTATATTCAACTGCAGAAACATCAATATTGCTGCAAAGCTGCATCCATCAGCTCAGCCTACTGCAGCATATTTAGTTCCAAGACTGAGAAAGCTTAACCCTGGGCAATTTATCTGCATATGTCTCAGGCTAACCCACACATTTGCAGACAAAGCTAGAAGTTAAGATAGATAGCTTAGAACAAACTGTTGATGGGACCAAAAGGGCTCCATAAAAGAGTCAAATGCAGGAATGACATTAATAGAAATGTAGACACAAAGAAAGCAAGCTTCTTTCTGAGGTGCTCATTGTTTCTGGAAACTGAGGAAGTCTTTCACAACAAAGTACAGCTACAGTTTTTGTTAGTTGGACAGAACAAGATTATACACACCCTGTAAAGACGACTTACAAAATAAACAAAATAAATGCAAAGGCTGATGCATGCGTGTAATTTCCTCTCCTGAAGTGTTATTTCATAAAGACTTGCCAAGAGATCAATCCCTCAGTCACAGAAGTCAGGCTATAAATCACCTTGGAAAAAAATTAATTGTATTTCAGTTGGTGATGTAAATGCTACTTCAAATTCTATCAACTGCCAAAGCATCTTTACCATATATTCTTCTCCTGTGCAGTCAGCTCCCATGAAATATTTAATGGCCCCTAAAACAAGAGTTTCATTCCAGAGTTGTCCAAGTGAATTATACTGTGTTCACACAGTGTTTTAAAAAGCTGAGAAAAATTCATCTCAGTCAATCCCAGATCCCTTCCCCCGCCCAATTTCATTTGAGGATTACAATGGACATTGATTCTGCACAGCAATATGTGTATTAAAGTAAATACACAATCAAATCACCAAAACTCTGTAGAGAACAAAGTACAATTCTGCTACACAGGTTTCAGAAATGAACGGGAGGGGGGTGATTCCAAGAAATCAGACTCAAAAGCTTTCCCAAGACTACTTTTTCGAGAATTTTAAAATAAGCATCAGTTTCTGGTACACAAGCATACAAAAGGCAAATTCTAGCTTGCTAATGAATTTCAAAATGGTGAAACCCTAAATAGCTGTTTCCAAAATAGACTCATTGTGTCCAAAGCCTGAATTAATATTTAGATATACAGAAATATTTCTTTGTTTTACCCCCCTCTCCAATGGCTTCAGAGATTGTCTAGAAATTTACACTGAGGAGTTTTATTTCATCCTGTGTAGGTTCTGCTTCCTATCATCATAAGTAGCAGATTTCTTTTTTAACTTTTAAGAATCTCTATTAAATCATATAATCTCCCAAACACCTTAATCTAAAAATTTTTGACTAAACGAATACAACAAAGTATAATTAAAATGGCACTGATTTCACCAATATCACACAATGTAAACTGATAGCCAATGAAGCTCTAAGGAAAGTATAAAATGGTGAAGTATTACTGCTCACTTGAAAAAGAAGTAACTGAAAGCAAGTCAAATGAACACCAATCCTTCAACATTTACTACAAACGCAGCATTCTGTACTGGGAATGAGGCATGTGGCACACTGACTGGCTACAGGGAACGTCCCATATTGGGGAAACATGACACACGGAACACTGGATGAACACTGGCTCAGAGACCTCCCAAAAAGATTTAGTCCTGAAGGAAAATAGGTTGGATAGGTCAAATGGGACCATTTTCTGTCATATGATTAAGCCTATTACACACGCTTTTTAAAATTTGTATGTGACAAGAATATGTTCACATCTCTTATATTACAAAGGATACCAATCAAAAGTGCTGTCAAAGTCAATTACATGCAACTAGGAAACTTAATCGTATCTTTCCAACATCACTCATCTTATGGCTGTATTTATTTTTGACAGTCTCTGTCTCCCACTGGACTATGAGATACTAGAGGTCAGAGGTGTGCCCCACTGAACTTGTAATACTCAGCTCTTGGCATTACTGAACACATAAGACTCCAGTATATTGTTGACGATGAATGAACAAATGAATCACACTACACTAGTGGCTATTTGGTCACTTATCTAAATAAAAAGATTGATTCTTGATAATAAAACAAAGTTCAGGAGGCTTCTACAAAGTTATACTTCATTAAGAAAATGGTCAAAATTAATAATCAAAAAATATGCAAGAGAGGTATTCACTAAGCATTATTCATCATAGGAAAATGGCAATATTCTGAATTTTTAACAGCCGGGGAATGTACTGTTTTATTATGGTCAACCACTGGATAGACTGTGGAACTACTAAATATGACAAATATGAAGTCCTGCAACAAAGGGAAATTAAGATTTAACAGTAATAAAAAATAAGAATTAAAATAAGATGTATACTATAACTACAACCAAATAAAAACATACACATATGTAAAAGAAGACTGAAATGAAATATACAAAATACTTGTTTAAGTCCATAGATATGGAGCTTATAAGTGATTTTCCACCCTAAACTTTCTGTAAAACTTGATCTTTATATTGTCATTTATAGATCCTTTGGTAAAACTGTTATACTGCCATTTACAGATCCTTGTAAAAGAAGCACTTCAACATTATGTGTCTAACAGTAATTGTTACAATGATTATTAATAGTAACTTATTTCATCAAATCCAAGTGCTATTGGAAGATATACCACTATTTTATGTACCAAGAATAAAAACAAAGGTGCTGCCAATAATAGTCATAAAATGTCAGCAATGCAAGATACACCAAATTTCAAAAATGTTAAAAGATGTCTTACAATCAATGAAACAGAATAAAGAATAAACAGAATAAAGAAACTGTATAAGAAACTACTTTATTGGTAAAATAAAAGCAATTAGATAATAAGAAACTAACAAATCTATGGGGGAATTGATAGAAATTACTTCACAAAATAAATTATTTGATTCACAAATGGTTTTATATAAGGATTGGGATGATGAAAAAAACAAGGACATCACACAACAGAAGGCAAGTCTTCATAATGCCTCTTAGATTAAATACATCTGGTCCAAATAGATTGAGTAAATGGATTATCAAGAAGTAATAAAAGTAGGCCAACAGGCCTGGACATTTTTAGCTTCTATTGCAGGGGGAAAAGAGTGGAGGGTAGGGAGTGGGAGCTGTGAAATGAATTGCTTTGAATGGTAATCCCTTGAAAGTAATGCTGAAACTTCCTATTGGTTTATATTAATTACTGAGAGGGCCACTGATTGAATTTTGGTAACATCAAAATTTTTGCATGAGGGAGTAAAGTGGGAAGAGGCAGTAAGTCCACATCAGTGAGTGAAACATCATGGTTCACAAAAACAACTAAAATGTGTAATTTTCCACCTACTAGTCCTCTAAGCTTTCCTCCCTAAGTTCACCTACTTTTACAAAAAAAAAAATTGGCTTTTATTTATGTAAAATAATTATGAAAATTAATTAATCTCACCTAAACTTTCAGCAGTTTAGCATGACGAAAATATAAAGAATTTCCCAGTTGGAAACCAAATCATGGAACGCTACGTTAACTATCCCTGAGAGAATAACCACAACAGTGCAACAAATTATAAGAGCAAATTATAATAGGCAGTGAGACAAAAACATCACCTAAGAAGAAGAAAAGTCATTGTAAAAAAATTCATTATTTTAAAAGCACTGATTATTTAAACTCTTCATACAAGGGTAAGGCAAAGGGGTCTCATTCATTGCCAAATGACAAAAATAAAATACAGAAGTCTAATATTAAACTGATACAAATACCAATTTGCTTAGTATAAGAATGACTTGTAAGTAAAAGTCATAAAAGCCAACTTCTGAGGAAAATCAACAAAACCAAGAGTTGGCTCTTTAAAAAGACCAACAAAACTGACAAACCTTTAGTTAGACTAAGAAAAAAAAAAAAGAATATTCATATAACTAAAATCGGAAATGAAAAAGAGAACACTATCAATTTTACAGAAATACAAAAGATTATAAAAGAGTACTGTGAACAACTGTATGCCAACAAATTTGATAACCTAGATGAAATGAGCACATTTCTAAAAACACCAAGATGGCATTATGAAGAAAGCAAATCAGACCTCTAACTAATAACAACATTGATCAGTAATCTTAGATAAGAAAAGTCTAGGACCAGATGGCTTCACTGGTAAATTCCATCAAACATTTAAAGAAGAATTAACTAACATCAATCCTTCTCAAGCCTTCTAAAAAAATTAAAGAGGGGGGAACACTTCCAAACTCATCCTATGAATCCAGCACTACACCAAAAACTACAGAACATTATCCCTTATGAATATTGATGGAAAAATCCTCAACAAAATATTAGCAGAATATTAAATTAAACAGAATATTAAAAGTGGGATTTATTGCTGGAATACAAGGATGGTTCAACATATGAAAATCAATCAATATAATACAACACATTAAAAATTAAGGAAAGAAACATATGATCATCTCAATTGATGCAGAAAAAAATCTGGCAAAATTCAACACCCTTTCATGTAAAAACACTCAACAAATTAGGAACAGAAGGAAATGACTTCAATAAAACAAAGGCCTTATATGAAGGGCCCACAGCGAACAACATACTCAATGGTAAAAGGCTGAAAGCTTTTCCATTAAGATCCAGAACAAGACAAGAATGCCCACTCTTGCCACTTCTGTTCAATACAGTACTGGAAGCTCTAGCCAGAGCAATTAGATAAGAAAAAGAAATAAAAAGCATCCAAATTGGAAAAGAAGAAGTAAAATGATCTCTGTTCACAGATGACATGAAAACCCATCACAGATGTAACAAACACTAAAGATTCCACACACACACACACACACACACACACACACACACACACACACACACACAAAGGTAGAACTAATAAGCAAATTCAGCAAAGTTACAGGATATAAAATCAACACACAAAATCAGTTGTATTTCTATACACTAACAATGAACAATCCAAAATGAAAATTAAAGACAATCCTATTTGTAACAGTATCAAAAAAGAATAAAATATTTAGGAATAAACTTATCCAAGAAGGCAAAAGGCTTAATACACTTAAAATTACAAAAAGAAAGTGAAAGAAATTCAAGAAGAGTCAAATAAATGGAAGGACATCCTGCGTTCATATACTGAAAGACTTAATATTGTTAGGATGTCAGTACTGCCCAAAGTGATGAAGATTCAATGGTATCCTTATTAAAACGCCAATGAATTTTTTGCAGAAAGTGAAATCTACATAATATTCTCTTTTAATAAATTTTAAGGGTGAATCACTCCAAGTTATCAAAAAAAATCAATAATAATTAAATAATTAACCTGTGAACTAATATATTGAACACAGTAAATTGGAAGCTACCATTCAGATACACAGAGGATCCAACATTTAAAATAGGGTGGCATCATCACTACCATTCAGACTGACAATGGACTAAATTCACAACTTTTTGCATGGGATAATCACAGGCGAGATTTGGTGAGCCTGCCTACCATTGCACCTGAAAAGCTTATCAGCAGAATAGTATAATATCAGATAATGGGAGGAATAGTCCGGTAACAGATGCCTGGGTCTCCAGCAACAGTCACAAACCAGGGCAGTATCAAGACAGGTAAAGACCATCATCAGATACAGAGAGGCTCAATCTGTTTAAAAACTGGACTCTGTACTTTCAGGAGTTATTATAGACACAACAGAATTTCTGATTGACAAGGACCTTTAAAATCAAATTACATGTGAAAATCATTTTATGGATAAGAAAATGAGGACCCCAGGAAAAGGTGCCTATGTCGCTCAAGGTCATATAACTTGCAGTTAGCAAAACCTGGACTAGAATCTAGGTTTCTGGTACTCCTCCATCTTCCCTAATCAAACTCCTGAGCTTAAGGTTGAGAGAACAACATCAGTCTTTCGGCAGAAAAAGTCTCCACACAAAATGATTTCTTTTTCTTTCCAGTTTTACTGAGCTATAATTGATATATAACATTGTGTTACTTTAAGGTGTGCAATATCTGATTTGAAATACATATATATAACAAAATGATCACCACAATAAGGTTAGTTAACAACCATCACCATGCCATAGCTAAAAATTTTTTTCTTGTAATGAGAATTTTAAAGATCTACTTTCTTAGCCACTTTCAAATATACAATATAGTATTGTTAACTATAGTCACATGCTGCACACTATATCCCAGAACTTATTTATCTTATAACTGGAAGTTTGTATCTTCTGACTACATCTTCCCACCCCTAAACCCCTCACCTCAGACAACCACCAATTTGTTTTCCGTTTCTCTAAGTTTGGGATTTTTTAGATTCTACATATTAAATGAGATCGTACGGTATTTGTCTTTCTCTGTCTGACTTATTTCACTTAACGTAATGCCTTCAAGGTCCATCCATGTTGTCGCAAATTGCAGGATTTGCTTCCTTTTGATGGCCAAATAATAGTCCCTTGGATATATATACCACAGTTTCTTTATCCATTCAGCTGTTGATGGACACTTTCATGTCTTGGCTATTGTAAATAATGCTGCAATGAACATGGGATGCAAATATCCCTTCTAAACAGTGATTTCATCACCTTCAGATGTTTACCCACAAGTAGAATTGCTGGATCTTATAGTAGTTCTATTTTTAATTTTTAATTTTTTGAAGACCCTCCATACTGTTTTCCATGGTGGCTGCACAATTCTATAATCCCACCAATAGCGCCCAAGAGCCCCTTTTCTCTATATCCTCGCCAAGATTTTTTATCTCTTGTATTTTTGATGACAGTCATTCTAACAGGTACAAGATGATCACAAAACAATTTCTTGAAGATTCTTACCACATCAGTATATACCCAGTATGACTAAACAAACTCACGCCTGCCTTAGGAAAGGAATGTCCTAGGATTACATGGAAGCCTCTGTACTGATTCTGATAGCTGTGGTTATTGTCCTCTTGTCCCTGGGGAAAGGGGTTAGGGTCTGCCCTGTGAGAGGTGGACTTCCCAATTATTCTGGAAGAGGCAGAGCCAGAGGTAAGAAATGGGAACTAGCAAGGAAAGATCTGGCAGAAGGAAGAGGGAAACCTTCCCTCTTCTACTAGGGCCTTAATCTCTTTGATGCCTGGCCTCTACATCTAAACATACTGACAGTCACTTCTGGGGGAGGGGGTTGAGCCTGATGAGAATGGGTCTTGGCCTGCCATATCTAGGAGCCAATTTTAAGAGATTCTCGGGGTTTTGTTAAAAGTCATAAATCTGACTTTTATCTACTGTGGAGAGTTAAGAACATGTTTTCAGGCTAGGGATGGAGTGGAAAGTGGGAAAGCAGAGTCCCAAAGAGCTACCACAGTGCTGGCAGCACTGATTAGCACAGTCCCCAAAGAAACAGGGAACCTCAGGGACAGGAATCCAGGCATGTAAGCTAGGCTCACCTTATCATACAAAGATGGTGTGCTTTCCTGATCAGCACAGAAGAGGAGGCATTAATTTATAACTAGGAGATGCAATGGGTTTCCTTGCACATCACCCCAGGTTAAACACAGATTTCTTGATACCAATAACACAGGATGACATTCAGTGGGTGAGCACTGTGATCATCGTGCAGAAGGTTTACATCAGCACCCATTCTGACTGGCTGGAATTTGGCTGTCAACTATTTTGAGTCTCACCCTCCCAACAGTAACACATGTCTCTCCATCTCAGTTTCTGCTATTGACCCCTAAGCCTGGGAGAACACCAACCTTTGTGTTATACACTTAGCACTTATCCCAGATTCAGCAATGAATACATACCCTAATAATAAACACTAAGCAATACATATTACTATTCCCACTTTCTAGGCTAGAAAATTGAGGTTCAGAGAAAGAATCCACCCATAGATTGCCTAAGGCAGAACCAGAATTTAATTCCAAAACAAAAAGAATTTTAGAATTGTATAGTCCCTCTGCTCTGGAAATCTAGCCTCTGATGAAAGACAGTGCAGGGAACAAGAACTTCTGGGACTGGAAGGTAAATATATCACTATTTCACAGAATATTAATACAGAAAAGATTGGTCCTAATAAGTATCATTTTAATCCTACCCAACTCTCGTACTGCAATTATTGTCAAGCGTTATCTGAATACCTAAAAAGCTTTTACATATATCTGTATGACAAAACACTAGTCTGTGTCTTCAAATCCATGCATATGAACTATAAAGCCAATTTACCCCTATTTATTAAGAGAAAACCCCCCACACATATTCTATTAACGCACTGGCAGCCCCTATGTGAATGACTCATTTGATTAAAATATTACTACCGTTTTCCAAAAAAGACACAATTGAACAGAAGATTTAGTGAAAAAACTTGAATTTAACAATTTCTCCTTCAGTCATTTATTTAAACCTCTGACAAAAACCTCTCTGGTAAGAAATTATTTCCTTTACTTTCTACTTAGAAAACAAATGAAAATGCATCTGAACTAAATCAGCACTGCTGTGGCAACAATGAAACTCTAAACAAAAGCTGATGATCATGACAAGATTTTCTCAAAGGATGCTAGAGGCCCCAAACACTACCCACCATCAGGACAACCTTTAAATGCCCTTTCGCACAGGGCTCTGCCAGCCACTAGTTGTAATTAAAGTTCTTTCTGTTGAAATTGGCTTATTTCTTGCTACATCTGATTCTTTTCTCTTCTTTCTACTTATTATAAGAGATCCAGACACTAGTCTAATATGTAATTTTTCTGGTACTACATCCACATTAAGTTAATTTATCAAAGTAGTCTGAATACTTCAAAGATTTCTTTTTTTTTAAGATGTAGAATGACATCAGATTTCCTTATTAGTAGGATGGCTATTTAAATTTGTTACTGGTTTTCGTGTTCAGGACAAACAATTTTTCAACCTTGGGTGAAAATACTTGCAACAGGTTAAAGTGACTGTGTTTTACCTTAGGACAAGTGTTGCATGCCAATTTGTGTGTGTGTGTGTGTGTGAGAGAGAGAGAGAGAATACTTCAGAATTGAATTAAAAGATGTAAATTAAAAATTTGTTGTGTATCTAATCTGCCCCAGGTTCAGTAAATAAACAATTATTTTTTAAAAACAAAACAAAAACAAAATACTTGATATTTAAAGGGGGCATTATTAAAAATAATAACAGGCAACAGGCATAGCCAAGATTGTCCCAGAAAACTGACACGTATGGCCACCCTACTTATTAAGGAATCAAATGCTACACTTAAAAGCTGAAAGCCTCAAAAAAGCAAAATAAAGCTCACAGTGGGAAAGGGGGACACAGTGGGTCATGTGAGAACAGAAAGTCAGAAAAGTCCAGATAAAAGATCAAAAGAAAGCTCAAGCACCCACACCCAGTGGCATTTCCAGGTTCCCTAAGCACAGCTCCTCCCCACCTTGGATATTAACAGTCCATACATATGAGTCAAGTCTGTCGTACATCATGTGCTCTCCTTGCTTACTTAACAGTTTATTTTATTGCTACTCTCAGTCCTCCTTGATACTACCTTAACTTATCCCACCCCCAACCCCCCACCCCCCAAGAGCTTCCTTTCCCCTCTCTTCCTTATTTTATGTCCCATCTCTGAGCCAATAAACTAGAGTTACTGGGCACTTGCTACATACATACCAGGCACTGTGCTGAGTCCTCCTACATAAAATGGGGGTTCCCACACCGAATTAAATGCAGTCCTTGCCACGTAACTGTTCAGATTTTTGTTTGCCACACTTTTTAAAACAACACAGTTTCACTCCAACCTCCATTTCTAAGCAAACTAATCAAGGACGACAGTGGCCAAGGTTCCCAGTGAAGCCACCTCCCTGCTGATTTGTAGATAGTTCAGTATATACACTGAAATAAAATAAGAATAAACTGAGCAACTTTTGTTTAAGGCGTCAAAGTTTCTGCATCTTAAAACCTTATAAAAGCTCCCATTCGCCCAACCAAGACACTGCAGCTTCGCGGGGCAGGGCAGGGGTGAGGGGACAAACGCTCTTTCTTATAGCCCAATTTCCTCCTTGACGATGATGGAGGATTATGTCTTGCCCACCGCTGCATTTCCAGCACCTTGCAGAGTGCCTAGCACAAAATAGACACCTAATAAGTACGTACTGAGTAAATGAATGAACAAGGGGCTCGTGGTTAGCGACTTTTTTTCTTGATTCCAATGCCTCAGGATCTTTGCTGTGTTGATTATCTCCCCTCAAAAGGCAGCCCACTCCTTCCTTTCCCCCTGACAGTAACAGCTTTGAAGTCAGCCCAAAACCCTGGATCAAATACCAGCCACTAAATAGCAATGTAACCACGAACAAGTTTTCTAATCATTCTCTGTGCCTTATTTTTCTTATCTATAGAAGAGAGATAGCACTATCAAGTGTGCAAGGTTTCTGTGGTATTTGTGAGATTTGGAAACAATTTATGTAAAGGGCCAGCCAGGAACCCAATAAATATGTGCTGGATGAAAGAATAAATTGCCATTCTGTTCTGTGGCTCCACATCAAAGTGTAACCATCAAAGTGTAATTTGTCATTTAACAATAGATATGCATCAAGAGTTGTAACACACAACTGGAGTCTGTCTGCTACGGAACATCAAAGGAAGAGTTTAACATCTGCTCTTAAATGCAGGAAAACAACAATTAGTCCACAAGTAAAAAGGAAAGGTGTGCAACCTAATTTCATCTTTCCCACCACCATCACCATGTATTGAGGGATTACCAGCTTACAGCAGACCGAAGGTTTCTTGCAGGGGTCACAAGCTGGGGAAGGTAACCCAGGAAACGGTTTTTAAATTCAGCATTTATTGATAGCTCCTGCTTTTCACCGTCAAGAATGTACAGGCCATGCCTGCCCTTACTTCAAAGTGCAAAACTAAGCAGTCAAAAACCGCAAGAGTAAGACTGAGGTTGACGAGCTCTTTTATCCAACTTGCTTGCTCTTCCAGCAATCTAAGATAAAAACTTCAAAAGGGAATAACATCACATATCTTTGTGCAACTTTAAATTTATGAAACGCGTGCCTGTGACGGCCAGGCAGATGTCAGTTTCTGCAGCAGAGCCAAGGTCTGAGTTCCCTTCTGCTGCTTCCCCACTTCTCCGGGCCCGAGCAGCAGCCACGGGAAGGAGCAGCTCCCTAGGCTCTGTTTCCAGCACACCTGAACCTGCCCTCTCCTGAGGCCACGAGAGCTATTTCCGGGCCCTCACCTTCTTCTTTTCCAGTAACTGCGGCACAGACAAGCTAGGAAACTTCCCCAGGGTTTGCTTTCCTTCCCCGCAGCTCACCTGTGCTTACTCTCCTGGAAGATGAAAGAAACCCCAGAGTTTTTCAAAGCCCAGAGGCAGTGCTGATCTCAAATAACATTTTCCGTTTTCTTAAAAGCCATCATTTCCTCCTCTCCTCCGGCACACAGAACGGGAAGCAAAGCCCAAACGGCCTCCTCAGGGTGCACGAAAGTAACAGTAGACATTACAAAAGAACATGAACTCTGGTTTAAAAACTGCAAAGGGTCATCCTGGGATAAACACGGGCTATAATACTGAACCGTCAAATTCAGTTCTACAAGCTCACAATTCTGGCCTCCTTCAAAGAGTATCTGAGCAAAAGTGGCCCCCTTTGGATACAGATGTTTTTACCCTAAATTCCCAATCAGCCAGGCACACGCATCTACCATCACAATCTTTTTTCTTATCCATCCTCATTTGACAGATGCCTTCTTGCCAACAGTCACAGAGTTCACAAGCAAACTAAGCTGCAAATCCAGGCAGCCTGACCCCAAGGGCCTCCAATAATCTGCTCTGAACCAGGAAGGCACTTCTGTGTCTTGTCTAAATCTGAGTCCAGCCAGGACCAAACAGGAATGACCATCAGCACAAGGGTTCCACATATTTTTACAAACTGAAGTCCTTACTTGCCTGAATGATAGTGTAGTACTTTTTATGGACTCAAAAATATCATTTAAGATAGTTTTATACCTGCCATAGCAATGAAGCAGCAAGCACAGCTCTACAGCCCCCGACAGGGCAGAAAAGCAGCACACTGCAGCCTTGGCTTCAGTTTTGGATGGCAAGTCACAAATTATTTTTCAGACAAAACAGCAATCAGGAATTTCCTGAAACTTCAGGATCGATCTAGATAGCAAACTATAATATAAACACAAAAAAAAACTAAATATTAAACTAAAATCCAATGACCCCCTTTTAAGTTCCACTTGACAATAACTGGTACAGAAGCTTCACATATATAATTTTAAAATGCTGAATTTTAGGAGACAGAAAACATCTTAGAGATTATTCATCTTATCAATGCCCATTTTATTGAGCAAAGACTTATGAAAGACAAAGAAAAAAAAGTGAGAGACTGGATCCCAGGCCTCAACACCTTACAATCTATTAAACTGAACATTCTGTGAACAACTATTACTCAATTCAAGTTAAGAACAATAAAAGATAAAATTAGAATATGTTACAGAGAGATTCAAGTAGAGTATTAAGGGAGTTCGACACATACAAATGATTACTTCTAAGCACAGTGGTTAAGAGCATATACATGGGACTCATGTAGACCTAGGTTCAAGTCTTGACCTCACCACTCCCAAGCTGTGTGACATTAGACAAATTATTTCACCTCCTTAGGCCTCAGTTGCAAAATCTGTTCGATAAGGAGATAACACCTACCTCTCAGAACTGATATAGGACTAAATAAGATACCTAAGATTCTTAATGCAGTTCCCAGCACACAACTGCTAGCAGTGGCTTCCAGTCTGAGACGTCTTATTTCTCCACCCCCCACGTCTAGGTACTTCTCTGACCAATGTCCCTTAACTGCTCTGTCCAGGGCCCTACTAGATCCTACTACCAACTCCCCTTTAAAGATGAGGAAATGGACTTTGAGAAGATGGGAAACATGCCCAGCGTCATACAGTTAGTAAACAGAACACCATACCCACCTCTTTTAGGCCCTAGAGTACACGGTTATTTCTTTGTCTAATCTTTCCTATTATCTTATAAGCAATTAAAAGGCATGTAGGAGCATCTTATGGTACAAATTTTTAACAGTGCCCTCTCTAGGTAGGCCCAGCCCCAACAGCATACAGCTTGTGAGTAACATGTTGGATAGTTATCAGTCCCCACTACCCAACACTCACACATACCCTTGTGCAGTGAACAACCCACACAACCTCACACAGCCACCCTGGATCTCCAGTCTCCAGTATTCTCTTTTTCAGTCCATAATCCACACTGCCCCCCAAGTGATCCTCATAAAACTTCTATCTAATTATGAAATTTCTTCTACCTTAAAACTCTAACAGCTATATATTGCTTTTAAAAAAAAAACCAAGTCTCCGGGGTGGCACACGTAGGCCTCACCACTCTGGCACCAAGTCTTTTCAGTCTCAGAGCCTGCTCCGCTCTCAACATGCCCCCACCCGTCACAGCAGAATTCTGGCCACTCTCTGAACATGCCGTGAGCCTCCATTCCTCTGTGCCTTGGCACGTGCTTTCCCTTCAGCCCCACTACTCTCCCCTTTCCTGTCTTCTAACACAGCCCTCCAGACTTATTTCAATGTCGGCTCTTCAGTGCAGTGAACACATGTCATGGTTCCTCAGGAAATGACTGCCCCTTCGTCAGCAGGCCCATGGCATTTGTGGGTCTAGCTTCTCCCAGAGCTCACAGAAGTCAGATGGACATCGCACGGGCTGTCCAGTTGGATGGATTGGAGTTGGAATCCTAACTCAAACATTTTCTAGCTGTGTGAATGTGAGCAAGTTACTTCCCCCACTGGGTTTCAATAATCCTTATCCTAAGAATTACTGTGACAATCTAGAGACTCACTGCTATGACTTCCACACTTGTTCAGACAGGGGAGCCAATTTAAGGGCAGAATACCAAGAAATCTTGGTGTACTTAATTGTATCACATGAACCAAGAACTATTCTACTAGGAGAAATTATGACTACATTACATGCATACAGGTTCCCAAATATATGTGTGTGTGCACACGTATGTGTGTATAAATATATACATACATGTTTTTAAAATCATTGTTCTAAGTTTATCAATTCAATGCTTGTTATTTATTAACTTTTTTTTTCATTTGCTAATTTAACTCAACAAGTAGTAGCAGGTACCAAAGTTTAGGAAAATATAATGGAAGAAAAAAACTTAAAGATTAGAAAATTCTATTCATGATTTATTTTGGAAGAGATGGGTCAATAAATACCATTACTGAATGTTAGTGGTCAAACACCTCATTTAAGAATATCCAGCCCACTGCTTGTCGCATGTTAGATACTGAATAAATGTTATTTGAATCTGATTTTGAAACTCAAATTAAATTCCTTGAAAGCAAGGGCACATCTCATTCATCTTTGAATAATGAGCTCCTAACACAAGGCCTGGCACACAGTAGTTGTGCAAAAGATGTTGGCTTAATAAATGAACCTAAAATTGAGAAGGCATGCAAAGGTCTATAATACATTTTGCATCTCTAATTAATCTGGATTTCAATCTGCTCCAATAATTATATTACAAAGTCTAGGAAATGTTCCTTCTGTACCCATATCTTCATCTGAGATATTTAGAGCTTCTTGGGAGGGAGGGAAACGTATGTAGACTCCTTCCTTAGGCACAGAAATATTGATGAAGACAGCTATACAGGAGGAACATGTCACCTGCGCTCTGGTAATACAACAGGGGGACCAAAGAAGACACAACGCTTTATACACGGCACCTGTCAAACAGTGACATTTTCCATTTCGAACACATATCTAGTCCCAAAAGCCTCCTATTCAGAACATGTCTGGTTACAGTAAACACTGCAGAGACCGTAGAAGACAAAGCCTAGCCTACCCTATTTGCAGATGAAAAACCCACACCATATAGTTCACATATTTATACTCCCTTCTAACTGAAAGCCAGGATCGACTTAAATTAAACAAGAATCTAAGATCAAATTGTTCCTCTATCACTAAAAATGGTATTGTAGATATTTATTGGCATAGGAATTCATTATTTATTGTGCAGTGGAAAAGGAAGGATACTAATTTGCAGCACATACTACTCTTGTAGTATTAACATATATCAGCACATACGTGTATTAAACAGAACAATCAATAGAAGCTATTTCTACTTCTTTTAAAATATTCCACGGCTAGTTTTTCAAAAGTGCGTCTACATTTTGTCAGTCTTATAGACTCAAGTTTCCAGAAGTCTACCTCAATAATAAAATACTTGAAATAAGGAAGACTTTGAAAACATATCTGTGATTAAGAAAAAAATAAAAGTACAGGACAAAAGAGAGTTAAAAGGAAGTGTGGTAGGGTTCTGAATTTTCCCTAAAACTGTGTGCTTACCTCCCCCAAAAGAAATGACCAACTCATTTAAGTACCCCTTACAGTTCTCATAGTAGTGTCAGAACATTCTCTTATGACTTTTCTAAATTTCAGAAAGAACTTCCTTTCTTCTCCCCCAACCCCGCCTTCTCCCTTAACATTTACTTCCACATAGCTAGTTCTTCAGGACTAGATTTATGTGGAGCATTTCTATGCATTATAACTGCCTTTTTTTTTTTAACTTAAAGGTCAATTGTATACATCCTTCTGTGCATATAAATTTTCATGACATCAGTTTTAGTAAGCACGGATCTTTCTGCCATGCTCCCTCTGGTAACACAGGGGCTGTTTTTAGCTTATTAGGGTGATCGAAAGCCCTACAGATGCCCTGCTTCCACAAAACAGAAAGGTAACTTTTACAGCAATTCCACAAAGGGAATATTTTGGTGTAATGGAAGGAAAATATTTCACCAGAGACTATATTAAACTTTAAATTATTTAAACTTTAAACTGCTAAATTATTTGAAAGGTAGTTTAAGTACCTTACTTTCTGGGGCTAAGTTATATTTCCAATCTAAATACCACTGCAAATATCTGGATCCTAAAGCCCAGAGAATTAATCTTTTGCTCTTTCATCCCACTTCTGTGGACAGATGGGTGACTTCCAACATAATCCTCTTTCAAATATCCTTCCAGGATGGAATAATAACTACACCACATAAGATTTCCTTTATTTTAAGCTTAATATGTGAATACAAGGCTAAAAAAATCCAACTAAATATACTGCTATCATTTTTTTAAATTCCATTAACAAACGTATTTCACTATTGGAAATATTTCACTGTAACAAAAAAATGTTTTCGAAGACAATTTTCAAAGTCCTTGCTTTCAATGCATTTATATTTTAGGAGAGACTTGATGACCCTCAGGGGTTGTTTTTGTGACGTGTGTATACTCTGTGTGTGTGTACATAATATATTTTCAGCATAAATATCTTATTTAACTTCCAAACAGCTTCATAATTAAAGACCTTTAACTAAATTAAAATTGCTTCCAAGTAATACACAATTTACTTACAAATAAATTAACACTACAAACAATATAACAACAAAATCTGATCTTACGTTTAATGCTTCTATGGAACTTCTAGAGCAAAGTTCTTTTCTGTCTTGCATTGTTTTAGAAATGTTTCACCTAGCTCATCTGTACAGACAGAAATGTAGAAGAGCTGTTAATACACAAGGAGTACAAAGTTTAGGAAACTATCTAGTAATTTAATGAGCAAACTTCCTATTGTCAATGATATTATTTGTGGAAGATACCAGAAAAGAGATGTGTGAGTGAGCACGTGTGAGACTGCGTGTGTGTATACTGTTTTGCTCACATTTTTATGGGCCACTCATATTTCCAAGTAGTATGTACAAAAAAGTAGATTGACTTAATTATTTTTAAGTCCTATTTTACCTTTTCAAAAAGCTCAGGGAATAAAACTGAACTTTATGGCCCAAAGTAATTTTTTCTACAAGATAGTCAAGCCATTCATACAGGTGTCTCAATTCAACTAACTAAAGAATATCTCAAAAAAGTTACAAAACAATAAAACTAACAGCTGTATCAATTCTTCCAACACCAAGCTACATGAGGGACTTACTGAACAAGTGATTCCACATTCTGTTTTCCTTTCCAGGCAAGGAAAGAACCAAATGGATTTCATTCTTATTCTAAATTCAGAACCAAAGAGCTTATATAAAAGTCTAAAACACCTGAAGCTCAGAAAACTAGACTCATTTTCCAGTCATACCATATTGAACTGTCTTACCTTTAAAGTTTAATTCATCTACTGAATACCTGATAAAAGGTTTTATCACAACCTTGAGGACTCAGTTGATGAAACCCCAAAGAAGTGGAACAATGTTGAAAGTCATGCTAATCTCTTGAAAGGTTTTTTTTTAAAGGTCTCCTGAGCCCCTTCCCACGTTTTTAAGTCCATAAGAGCATATGAAACTTACAAAGCCATGGAAAAAAAGAAAGTAAAAAAGCCACAGACCCACTGTTAACTTTCTGAGAGAAGCATAACAGAATTTTTAAAAAGCAAGTTAGAAAGTACTTACTTTTCCCAGGTCTTTGGTACAAAGCTCAGAAGGCAAGTTCCCTTTTCCCACAAAGTCTTGTTAATTAATAGCAATCACTCAGTGAGGTCAGGCAGCCCAAATATATCTAGAAATTGTGTAGACACGAAAAGTTAAAATTCAAAGTCAGAAATTAAAAACCAAAACACCCCATTGCTATCCAGTCTCCACATAATTAAAATACAGATTTCACCGGAATATCCACATGATGAACTATGTTAGCTACTTTTCTTGCAGAATAATACTAACAAGACTTGCTAAATCTAGATGGTGTTTTGATCTGTCATCTTATTAAAGTTACTAAAGTAGGAACCAACAAGGTTTCTTGGCAACCGTTCATGGTAAAAATGCCCTTCTCAGGGAGTCATAAAAGGCAACTGAGGGAGGGTTTGGACTTCTAATTATACTGCGACTTGGGAGGAAAGGTCTTCAGAAATCACACTTGCCTGCCCCACTTTCCAAAGATGAGCTCATCTCACAAACACAGAAGCAGTTGTAAATAGAAGTGAACAATAACAACTTAATGAGATCCATCAACAACTTTTAAATGCCCTTCAGACGTATCCATTTAAGCACACTTCACTTTTGCAAGTGGTAATGAGAAGACAGTCGTGTTAACTTTTTTCTAATAAAACTGAAAATCCAAAAATTCTACCTGATGATAATCTCACTAAAAACATAAGTTACTTCCCCAACAATCCTGAGAATGAATATATAGGTAATAACTCATTCATAAGATAAAAGAGTTTAAGTAGGTGTAGCAGACGCCACAGGTAAACCATAACCTAATGTTTGTGCACCTATCAGGCTCTCCCATTCTGGGCCTCACATTAGATGTAATTCTAAGAAGTATGATACAATTATTTAAAAGCCATAAGAGACTAAGAAATAGATTGATTAGGAGGAGGCAGGAAGCACTGCTACAAAAGGCAGGCAGAATCTCACAGACATCAGTATGCATTATTTATTCCTACAGTCATTGTCACTGTTCTAGGTTACAGTTACTATTACATTGTTACTATTGCTGTTACACAGTGTTGACTATTATGCCAGATTCTTTTCTAGGTGCTCTCACATCTATTAACTCCATTTAGGACAGAGACAAGCAGAATATCCCCTAGAATCACCATGGTACCACACAGCACACTCAGAGCTCCAATATCACTGTGTGTGTTCCAAGGTTGATAGAGTAGGGAGAACTTGAGCACAACTCGAATTTCACATTTGTTTAGGCATGATTTCATTGCAAGAAACACTAGGTAATAACAGAAGATTGCGCAGGGCGGAACCCAGCTGCCTGAGGACACAGAGAATGCCCAAAGCCCACCCTCAAGTATCTGCCAGCGATCTCGGTTCCCCTCAGTGTGCTGAGTCCCGCCCCTCCACACTGGGTGCCCCAACTTTCCCTCTGATCTCAGGTAACCCTCCTTCCAACACTTCACAGTGACTCAGAAGCTGCAACCCTTCCAAGGCCTCAGTCCACAGGCAAACATCCGGACTTAAAGGTAAAGTGCCATAGCTATTACACATTTCTTTATTTCTTAACCAACTAATATGTGTAAAATTGTGCTCCAGTTTTGATTCGGTTCCTAGCTTTATTTTTTAACCTGTCACTGATAAAGGTGTTGAGCGTTACGTCCCCGATCATTTTCCCCAGAAGTACTGTGGGTTTTACTGCATGATTTTGCATAGCATGGTGGTTTTTAGAAACACACATACTGCATTTTAGCAGAACAGACACAATAACCTTATAAACAGTGTTTATAAGGATGCTTGTGATTTAAACCAGAGGGGTTAAATTATGATTTTCATATATTTATATTATATTAAAGAGGATAGTAACATATGTAATACCATTTAAAAAAGATCTTCACTCACATATTGGGTTTACAATAACCTAATAGAGACACTTCTAAGGGTCAGTTTCAGTTATGTGAAAAATTTATTTATGAAAAGTTCCCTAAAGGTGTTAAATAAATGAGGTGTTACTGCACCACTCTGGACAGACCAACATGATCGTGTTATAAAGATAGATTCTTGCAGACAAGAGGGCTTAACTGGACTTGCTGAAAAGGACAAACTGAATAAATTACTTGTCATTCCTTGAAACCAATAAATTTTTAAAAGATTGAATTCATCCTAAAAAAAGGTCCAAGATATGCATAAAGATATGTACAAAGAAGTTTTCTATTATAGGTAATAACACTTCAAGCAATTAAAAAATATAAATCTTTAGCAATGGATAAACAAGGTTTTTTTTTAATCTGTAAGATATTTCATAAAATGAGAAAATGCTTTTAAGCAGTGTTCACTGGAAATGCAGACTATAAGATGATATGTTCAACACAATTCCAATTTTGTTTAAAAGTTAATTGTACCTGGAAAAATGACTGGAATGAAAGAAAAAGTCAACATTTGTATACTTGCTAATTAGAGATTACAGAATTAGGGTCAAATAATTTTTACTTTCTTTGCATTTTCCTGTGATACTCATATTTTCCACAGTGCTTACATCTACTTTCACAACTAAAAATAACAATATTCTACATAAAAATAGGATTAAGGCATTTGGTGGGACAAACCTCTTTTTATGCACATGTTAATTTCACATGTGAATCCAGTCAGTAGAATGAACACTAGTCCAAGAACAAGGACACCAGATGCTCCCTCCGCAAGTATTAACAGATCCAGTCACATGACTGAATCCCTGAAGGTATTTGCTACCTCACAATTCAAGGACATATACAGTCCCAACAGAGATGTTCAAAGTATATAAATCCATTACAGAGGCCAAAATATAGTTTGCTTGTACTGGCTAAAACAGTCATGGATTTAGTAAATCCAGATGAAGGAGGATTTTTAATTATATAATTGCATATAAGCTGTTTTAATGCCTGAAAGAAATTTAGTTATGAATGAAGAAATTGTGCTCTGGATAAAGCTCCTTTCAAACAAGATTGAGATTAAAGAAATACAAAGAGCGATGGATTTGGGTGGGGGGATGAGTGCCTCTCTCTGGGAGTTTTAAACAGAAAGCAAGAAAAGAGAGACTGATCTTTACAACCTCCAAAAGAACTCAGTTATATTAAAATTTTCCCAATAACCATAGAACTGGGCTTTGAAAATAATCCATTTGCCAAAAATGGTGACTCCTTAGTCATAAGTCTGCTTAGTTTAACCCCACACAGTGACATCACCTAAGAACTGAATGGTGAGAACACTCAGGAGTCAAGGCCAATTTGGAACAACCTGGCCACCACACACCTGAGATCACTTACCTGTGCTTGCCAGCAGTACATTCAAATGATGGATCCCTTTCCATTTTCAGTGTAACCTTACTGGCACACTAAATATTCAGTAACGATTTGATGTAGAGCAATTGCTGTAATACGGCTCTCCACTCTCATGAATACACTGAGGATTAAAAATCAGTGATTGTGTACGTGTGTGTGTGGGGGGGGTTGTTTCACAAAATTACAAAGCATCTGTAACATTCAGCGTATACATCTGAATAACAACCATATTCCTGCTGTACAAAGTACAGATGTACTGGTCTCTATTTTTTGTTTTTTGGTTTTTTTTTCTTACTTTCAAAAATGCTGACTTCAATGAAAAACAAACAAAAACAAAACCCTTCTGTTTCAAATTTGCTTTTGTATTTTTAAGCATTTTCATAAGTTCCCTATCAAATGGAAACAAAGCTACTGGCTTCATGTCTTGTTTGTTTTGTTTTAAAGAATAGAAAAGGCAAATGAACCTTTTAATTATGCTATTATATACAAAAAGAGATCACAGAGGAGATACTGCATTCCAGAAAAATCAGTCTGTTCAAGAACAGAGACCCTATCATTTTATTAAATGCATATTGATTACTTTGGAAAATAACCTTGAAATTCTTGGCTTCTGTGTCTCACAAGTTGCAGCCTAAAACGCTGCACACATTTACCTTTAATAATTTGCAACCAAATACAATCAGCAAGTAAATTCAGATACTATTTTCAATTACGACTGTTCAAAATAAAAACTATGAATTTTAATTTTTAAAGGACAACATGCTGAAATATACATCCATCTATACATACTTCACACTGACTCTGAAAATACAGAGCACTTAGAAATTCTCAGTACGGAAACAGTATTTCTTAAATTGCTCTAAGAATTAGCATATGTGTAGCTCGGGGGAATATATTCTCTTAGTATTACCAGATATTAAAAAGGGCAAGCAATTTTCAGAGTCTACCTGGAAAACAAGTAGAAATTATTTTCTCAGGCTCTCCAGTCACTCCGTGGGCAGAATTCCAGCATAATCTAAACTGGTCTTTGGCACTGTCTCCTTCCCCTTTTTGCATCACTGTGCCGCCTTGAATCTAAAGCCCAATGACCTTCACTTTTGATGGCCTCTTTCTCTCAGTGGTCATTTCCTTCCAACTTCTAAACTCCCAACTACTTCATGGGAATACTTTAGCAGAAGCTGGGAGATGGGGGATCTTTAACAAATGATTAATGACTTTAAACTTCCTCTGGATTATATGCATTTTTAAAGGAAAGCTTGAGTACCCAGATCTTGTTTTCTAAATACCTTAGCTCATAGGAGAAATGTTTGGGTCCAGCCTGGGCTTCAGGAAAGTACAAGATAAGCCCAGAACATTTTGCTATGCCAGAGAGCGAAGAAGTGCTAAAATATTAACGCAGACATGACAAAAGAACATAGGAGCTGCCTTGAAGGGTCTCCCTCTGGCCAAATGTGGGACAGTTCAAACAACAGAAAGAATGATATCGATGAATTAGAACACACTGAATTAAAAAAGGAACCATAAATCCATAGATACTCATGAGAAGGGGGATAGTGGAACATTCTTCTTTGCAAAGAAAGCCACCTAATAAACACTAAAGGAAGAGCAGAAATAGAAAATCCCACTTTGCAACCACCAAGGCAATGATTGATTCAGTAGACAGTCATTAATGGCTGCTAAAACCATTAGGGAAAGGGATGCTGTGGAACAGGATACTCACACAGTCTCAGAGTATCACCCCGCTGATTACTTACCACTTACTGAGGGGGAAAGGTATCTTTATAATGGAGAGTTCTGGCAGACCACCTTACCCAAGTGATGGTTGGCATAATCAATTATAGGATAATCGAACATCACATGTCTCCACAACCACTATGTAGTGTGTTTGTCAAAAGGCTTAAACTGTATCTCCTCATAAAGTAACAATCTAACAAAGCCAGATTATGGTGCTTTCTACAAGGCAACTGTCTTGGAATTTTCCAAGATATCAGTGCCATGAATGACAAAAATAAAACAAAACCAGGGTGACTGTTCTGGATTAAAGGAAAGGAGACAAATGCAATGAATGACTGTTGATGAATTGTGGATGAGGAGAGGGGTTATAAAAGACATTATGGGAATAACTGGGGAAATTTGAATAGGTATTTTGGGTTAAGGGGAGAATATTCTTGTGCTTGGGAGATACATGGTAAAGTATTCTGGGTAAAGAGTCATGATCTCTACAACTAACTCAAACGGTTCAGCAAAAATGCTTTAAAGTTTGCATACTCAGAGACAAAGAGAGACAGAAACAGAGAGACAGATAAAACAAATTTGGCAAAATGTTAGTATTTTATATGGTGGGCTGGCCGTACCCTATAAAAGCCAGTAACTGTGGTTACTTGCAGGCTGTGTCTATTCCATATAAAGGAGCTCATGGTTGAAAGGAAACTGACACAAATACAAATATGGACCACTGGGTGATACACCATTTTGTCCATTTTTCAAAAAACTTTTATCCAATTCATTTCTCTTCTGTCATTAGTTGGGGGGAAGAAGATTGAGAAAAAAAAAAAACCCAAGGAAAAGGATAACAATGCATAAAAACTAGCAACAGAAGTTCAGTTCTCCTCCACACATTTCGAAGAAGACGGAAGCCTCAAGGTTTAAAACCTTCTGCCTTGTCTTCCATCTGGGTAAGAAATCCGGGGTAGATGTGGACACTTCCAGTGAGCCAAAAGGGTCCCTCTGCAAGATTTACACTGACCAAACACGGTGACCAGGAAAGCTGAGCATTCGATTTCATGCCTGCCCCTGACCAAGTTGCAGGGGCGGGGGGTGAGGGGTAGCAGGGTGCATCTGAATAACGATCCATGTAGGCAAACCTGCATCCCAGACCTGAAGCTCTTGGCAACTGCTTCAAACTGAGTGTCTGAAACAGCGTTCTCCTCCTCCAAACCTGATCCCTTGTTTCTGTTACCTCTTTTCTTGGTCTACGTAGTCTCAAAAGTGCAGCTTTGTCTTTCACTTCGGTTCTCACTGGCCCACTCTTTCCACCGTCTCTTCCTCGTCCACATCTTCAAGGCCATATTGGCCATGAGGGCTCTCATAGTCCAGGTAGAAACAGCCTCTCTGCTTTCTGTTTCTTCTCAATATTTCTGTCTACAGCACTCACTTGGCACTTTTTAAATATCTTTGCCACACAGCATTGAATTTGCACCCACTGTAGGCAAGTGCTTTGCAATGTTACCTTATTTAAAAATCACTAATTCTCTGAAGTAGTTTATTTCATTTTCATCTACAGAAGAAATGGATACTCAGACAAGTGAGGTCACAGAGTTGTAAAGCTGATATTAAGACCCTGATCTGGTTCTACCCTAACACCAACGGGCTTCAGATTGTATTTATCATTTTAAACACTGTCCTCTGTCCTTAAATCAAGCACAGAATCCCTGAAGGAACGGATCCATTTTATCCAACTTCGTGCTCTCTCCAGAACCAAGTACTACTCATAACTCATGTTCACAGAAGTATGTTTCAAGACTCAGCCCAGAGACCATTTTTCCTTTCTGACTTCCAGCCCCCCATCCTTGCAGAACCAACCACCCCCTCCTCCTTGCCCTCTGCATGCTTCCACTGCAGTATATGCAAGTCTTCACTGCAGGGTCCGGGCCTGCCGCATATGTGCCTGGAACACAGTAGGCACTTAATGAATGTTCACTGAATGAAATGTTTATGCATGAGACAGTTGGGTTCCTCATCAGGGCTGCTATGTCTCACTAAAAAATTGCCCTTATTTTTATCTTTATCACATAGCGAGGAAATTATTTTAAGAAAGAGTGACAGATGGGAAATGGAGAGAAACGGAGAGTCTTGGCCTTTGGGTCCTACCTGCTTCACCTGCTGCCCTGGGGGTACTGTGTTCTGGAGAAGTGCTTCCAAATTTTAACGTATATGTAATATCATTCACTACAAATCATGATTCAGAATGTTTGCGGTGGAGCCCGAGTTTCCGCATTTCTAATAAGCTCCCAAGAGACATCAGTGCTGCTGATGTATGGACCACACTTTTGAGTAACAAAACATCCTGGACAGCATGAGCGAAACTGTGCCCATTTACAGAGATATAACACGTAGACTAAATGGCCAGATGTGAATCCACAGAGTGTTAATGCTACTTATCTCTGGGTTTCTTCTTTCTGCTTTTCTATAATTTCCAAGTATTCGATAATGATTCTTGCTGATGGAAATTAAAATTTTAAATGCTATACGTACACATGCATAAAAAAACTGTACATTTGGACATTTCTACGCTGCATGGCTATATCTTTATTTAAGCAACACGTATACTTAAAAGGACCAGACTTGGGAAATAACAAGATGGTGAATTTAGCAATTCCCTGTCTGCTCATCTTAACATGTAGATTAACATAAAACAGTAATTACCCTTAACAAGCAGTCACCACCACAAGCATTGTTTTTCTCAGGTTCCTTTCCCTTAAAAGAAAGAGAAGGAATCCATTCAGTTGGAAGACAATACAAGGCAAACCAAATTAAGGACAGAAGAAAAAACAAGGAGTGACGCTGAACCTCTTCCAAGTGGGTCAATACAACTGCATGAAAGTTGAAACGGAGGTGGAAATGCCTTTCTCTGAGCAGAGGCGGGGTGGGCTGGGTCCCCCAACAAGGCTAAGTAGAAGAAATTAAAGCACCACTCACTGTGCACCTGCAAGCGAGGTGGAAAGAAATGAGCCTCAGAGGAGCCCCCTTCCAAAGCATAACAAGGCAAGATCATTAGGAAAAGGCAATTAGAGGGAGTGTGTTTGCAGGAAAGCACTCCCCAAATACCTGACTCCTCTTCTCTGGAGTTCCAAGTGATGCCAGGCTTATCCTGTGAATTGTAGAAGTTGCAGCCCTGGCAGGTGGGCATCTCATGCCCACTCCCGTACCTGCAGCGACTCCAGACACTTGCCTGGCCACAGATGTCTGTGACTCAAGAAGGGCCAACAACAAAGAGGCGCCCAACCAGCCAATGGCGTGACCAGAGTGTTCCTGGTTGAAGTAGGACAAGCAAGGTTCTGCATCCTCTGTTTTCTAACCCACAGTACTAAGTGACTTTTTGCCTTGAAGAAATATTGTGAAACTCACCATGAAATGACCTGGAAGGACTGGAATTCAGAATCTGGAAGGCTTATATATCCAACAGGACTAAAAATTTCTTCTGCGTGTCTACACAGTATTACTAAGGATGTGGCTTCTTGTCTGTGAAGTTTCAGACATGCCAGACATTCAGCTCAACTGAAAACAGTGAGTCCCTGTATCTTGACTGAATTCTGTGAGTCTAGAGCTTGACCACTCAAGGCAACTGTATGCTGAGGTGCTAAATGCGATCGGCTGAAATTTCAAAACTAGCATCAGTCATCATCCTGATGGGAGAAAAAAATCTGAATCTACACAGACTTGCTTACATTTATCTTATTCAGATTCAATACTGTTTTTATTTTGAATTATATGGATGTAGATGGGGTGGGGGAGGGGGAAAGAACCATAATCTCTGTACTCCAAAACCTAGAAGTCTTAACATCTTAATTGGAATTTTAGATTTAAAGAGACTTAAAAGGCATGACAATCAAATAAAATGCAATACATGGTCATTTGCTTGGATTCTGGTTAAAAAAAATTTTTTTTAATGCTAAAGACTTAGAGGACTAAGTATTTGGGAAATATGATTATGGGCTGATAATAAATGATATTTAGGGACTATTGTTACTTTTGTTGGGCATGGTGATAGTATTGCATTTAATGGGGCAGCTTCTTCATTTCTTGGAGGTGGATGCTAAAGTAGTTAGGGGTAAAGTGCCATGACGTCTAAAATTTATTTTCAAATGCTTCAGCAAAAAATAATATGTAAATTTATACAGATGAAGTAAATAGGAAAAAATGTTAATAATTATTCAAATCAGATGGGGCTCTATGGATGTTCATTACAATATCCTTTCTTTTTTCTGTATGTGAAAACTTTCAGAATTTAAGGTTTAAAATTATATGAGGTAAAAAACATCTATGACCCTGTAGTTTTACGGCCCTTGTCCTACTGTCTTGCTATATTAGAACACAGTCCATCTACGTAGATAATTTCTTTCCTCCTGAAAACGTTCTCTCATCAAGCCTTCCCACCTCCATACCTTTGTGTATGATATTTTCTCAACCTGGTATTTCCTCTGTCCAGTCATCACCTCTCTGGTGAAAGCTGACATTCTTTTAGGTCAATCTCAAATGCCACCTTCTCTAGGAGGACTTTCCTAACCTCCTCCCCAAAGAGGGAGGTCATGCACCTCCCCTCTTCTGACTCCCCATGACACACTGTACCTCTCCTGACACTTACCACCTTCTACCCCACGGGGTAAAAACTGCAGCTGACATTTACTGAGCGCTTCCCACGTGTGGGGCCCTGGTCCCTCGCAGGGCTTCTTGCCTTCACTCATTTCATGCCTCCCCTACTGAGGTGGGCACTGCCATTACCCTCTCTTCACTGGTGAGGAAGCAGGCTTTGAGAGGTCGGATGACTTGCCCAATCACAAGGGTCGTAAATAGCAGTACCAGGATTCATGCAAACATAGCGCTTCTGCTTCCAAACTCTATAGCACTAGTGTGAGTGTCATTTGCAAGGTGGCCTGATCCTTCCTTACTACATTTTAACAATCTAAGGGCAGGCAGAGCATCTTGTTCATTTATTCACTCCATCAATAACTGTTGAAAAGCCACTATTATCAGAAAACAACTGCCCAATGTGATGGGGTAAAGTAGTAAGTGAAAAGGGTAGTTTCTGACCTAGGTAAAAACTAAGGAAATCTGAACAAACTATGGACTTTAGTTAATAATAATGTATCAGTATTGGTCCTTTAATTGTAACAAACGTACCATATTATTGTAAGACGTTAATAATAGGGGAAAACTGGGTGAGAGTTTATGAGCACTCTGGACTATCTTCTCAATCTTTCTGTAAATCTAAAACTGTTCTTTAAAAAAAAAAAAGTCTATTTTAAAAAAAGAAAAAAGTGTGACCATGAGTCAGTTTTCCTGACTGGCTCATAAACTACCTGTAACACCAATTCCAAAGAAGAGTGGCCCAGTCATTTTAGCAAAAGGCATGGCGATGAAACGTTTGAACTCGGCCCATTTGGGGAATGAATTCTAACCAGGCTCTCCAGCTGAATGTGTAGCACATGTTTTTTAAACCTAATCTCATGCACGTATATCCTTCCCCTCAGGCAACACTAAGAAGCTTCCGGCTCCAGGTTATCCTGGTTAATTCATCATGTTTTAATCAACACACCCCGGAAGGAAATTACCACATCTCCACTTCTCTAAGTCAACTCAAGTAAGTCTCAGAAAGACTCTATGACGTTCAATTTTTTTTTTTAAGTGTTGGGTTTTTTTTTCCTTAAAAAAATCACAGAGTTCCAAGTCCCAAGCTCTACAACCATCACAAACCCAGAGCTTTAGGCATCTACACATTCACATACTCAACCACCCTATGTTTGACTCTTCCCTAAAGAAAGGAACTCTGCTTTCCAGATACCGTGCAGGGACTTCTCTCCACTTTAATAAATGACTCTCTCCACTGCATCTGTGAGATCAGCTACACTTCCACACATAAAAACCCTTCTGTGTGGAGTTAGCCTAATAAATCACCATGAGTAACAGTAACTCTTTTTTTAGATCGAACTCCTGGAAAACTACAAGATGAGCCAGGAAGGACACAGACCGTCAAAGAAATGTAAATACTTAACAGACACCATTTGATAATATTAGCCAGGATAATAAGTAACAGCATTGAGAATAATTCACTGCTTGTGGTGCATTTTGCAAGTTAGTCTCTTAAAAGTACTGTGATACGGGCAGTAAAGATACCATTGTCATTTTATAGATGAGGAAAACTGAGGCTTACAATTGAAATCAGAACTCATTCAAATACACCACTGCGTGACTTTGTGCCACTGCGGACCCTTCAAGGCCTGGCTCAAAGCCAGCTGCGTTTTTGCTCTCTCCAGTCACACAGACAGGACTCCCCTCGGTTTCTGGAGGTGCTCTTTTTCTGTAGGCCTTGTGTCTGTTCCTGTCTCCAATCTCCTGAGAAGAATTATAGGAAGCAACTCAGGAGGAGAGCATGGCTTCACACAGCTTCAGCTGCCACACGTTAATACAACGCCTCACACAGCGGGGGCTCCCCAACCCAAGGCCCCAGGACCGCACGAATGATGCTGCTCTGCAAAGCCTACTCACAGGCAAAAGCCGTGAAACAAAACAGACCCTGTTCTGGGGCTCAAAAACTAACGTGAAGTTCAAGACGACTTTTTTCCCCTGAACTTAAAGCAACATAAACCATGTTTAAGTTTTACAACATAAATAGAAAAGAGAGAGTTTTGTTTTCCCCATGAGTCCTCAGCTAGGCCTCCAACTAGGGTGCCAAAAACATTCAGAGAACATGTCACAGGTCTTGGTTTTCATCCAGATTCCAGAAAAAGGGGAGAGGAAAATGAGTTTCACCATCGATATAGCTTGAGTTCCTTTTATAGGAACCGCTTTCTCCAAAATAACACCTAAAATCAGCTTGTCCGTATTCCTCCTTCCATAGACTTGTTGGCCAGGTTGACCATTCTGTTACTAGAACACTGGATTCTCAGAATCTAAGCCAGATGAAAAGTCAAATATTTTTAAAATATCAAATTATTAAAAAAACAAATTTTTCTCTGCTCCCTAGTATGAAATATAAAGCTCCTGACTTCACACAGAGAGTGACTGATTCAGAGTTCACTGCTCCTGCCCTGAAAGGAAACCAGCGGTTTCCAGTGCACCAGGACACCGCAGAAGTTGTTGAGAGAAGCAGTTTACTGAATGGTACTTCTGTGTCTTCAAAGTTTTAATATGTCCAACAGTGGAAAACTAAAACCATTTGGATCAAAGAGGCTAAAAATCAATGGTTGCTTTGTTTGTTTTTAACCAGAATAACCAAAACTGAATATAGTTCACCAAGGTTTTAAATTTCAGTCTCACTGTATTTTTTCTCCTATGTCCAACTACACAAGAGACTTTTTTAAAAATAATAAAATGTTCAATTCTACCATTGGTTACACATGTGCTTTGAATCTGTCAGGAATGAAAGACGGATTGTGTGGGGCTATCCAAACCCTTCCTTGTGTATCCAATGGCATATGTTGCAGGACTGCTCCTCTGCAATCATGAGAAAAGTGATCTCAGAATACCAGAGGGAACTTAGAGAGGGGCGGGTGTGTGTATACATGCATGTGTGCTCATCTGTGGTGGGTCTGCGGGTGGGGTTAGGGTCGGGGAGGGCAAGCAACAGAGAGCTGGAACTCCCAAGTGTCATAGGTGTCTCCTAAGATCTAGGATTCCACTCACCGCTCCACTTTTCCACTCCATTCTTTGCTCCAGGAAGCTGACCCATTTAACAACAGGCTCCCTCAAAGCAATCCTGAGGAAAAAGAACAAAGCTGGAAGCTTAACCCTCCCAGACTTCAGACAATACTACAGAATTTCAGTAATCAAAACGGTCTGGTATTGGCACAAAAACAGATATATAGATCAACGGAACAGAATGGAGAGCCCAGAAATAAACCCATATACCTATGGTCAATTAATCTTTGACAAAGGAAGCAAGAATATACAATGAAGAAAAGACAGTCTCTTCAGCAAGCAGTGTTGGGAAAGCTGGACAGCCACATGTAAATCAATGCAATTAGAACATTCCCTCAGACCTTACACAAAAATAAACTCAAAATGGTTTAAAGATCTAAATATAAGACACGACACCATGAAACTCCTAGAAGAGAATATAGACAAAACATTTTCAGACATAAATTGTAGCAGTATTTTCTTAGATCAGTCTCCCAAGGCAAAATAAATAAAAGCAAAAATAAACAAATGGAATCTAATCAAAAGCTTTTGCACTACAAAGGAAACTACCAACAAAACAAAAAAGACAACCTACAGACTCAGAGAAAATATTTACAATGTGACCAACAAGAAGTTAACATCCAAACTATGCAAACACATAATACAACTCAATATCAAAGAAGCAAACAATCCAATCAAAAAATGGGCAGAAGACCTAAATAGACATTTCTCCAAAGAAGACATACAGATGGCCAAGAGACACACGAAAAGATGCTCAACACCATTAATTATCAGAGAAGTGCAAATCAAACCCACAATGAGGTATTATCACTTCACACCAGTCAGAATGGCTATCATCACAAATAATCAATGCTGCAGAGGCTGTGGAGAAAAGGGAGCCCTCCTACACTGCTGGTGGGAATGTAAACTGGTGTGGCCACTATGGAGAACAGTATGGCGGTTTTTTAAAAAACTGAAAATAGAGCTACCCTATGATCCAGCAATCCCACTCCTGGGCATACATCTGGAAAAGACTAAAACCCTAATTAGAAAAGATACATGCACCCCAATGTTCATCCAGCACTATTTACAACAGCCAAGACATGGAAACAATCCAAGTGTCCATCAATAGATAATTGACTTAAGAAAATGTGATATATATACATATATACAAACATAGAATGGAATATTACTCAGCCATAAAAAGAATATTGCCAGTTGTAGCAACATGGGTGGACTCAAAGAATACTATACTAAGTCAGAGAAAGACAAATATTATATGATATCACTTATACATGGTATCTAAAAAATAATACAAATGAATCCATTTACAAAACAGAAACAGACTCACAGACATAGAAAACAAACTCATGGTTACCAAAGGAGAAAGGGGAGTGGGGGGAGGGATGAATTAGGAGTTTGGGATTAACAGACACACAACTATATATAAAATAGATAAGCAACAAGGGTTTACTGTAGTATGCAGGGAACAATATTCAGTATCTTGTAATAACCTATAATGGCAAATAATCTGAATCACTGAATCATTTTGCTACACACCTAGAACTAATACAGTACTGTAAATCAACCAAACTTCAGTAAAAACAAAAACACAGGCTCCCTTACCCTCTGGCTCCTGGCTGGGTTTGATCAATAGGGAAGGTCCACAGGAGAGCAGAAGGAAGGAGCTATATTTCCCCTTCTGTGTAGTTTATTGCAGATGGTGGCATTTTGTGGGTTAAACAACAACAACAAAAACCAAAACCATGTCAGTACCCCAGCTGAAACAGCTAGCTTTAAAAGGTCCTGAAGTATTGTAGGGTGACTCTTCTTTGACACAACTGATGTGAGGCAGCCATAAAAGTGGGATCAAAACAATAGCAACGACAGGGCACTGTCTTGTTAGGTGAGATTTCAAGGATTTTAGGTCTGTGATCAACCGAGTCTGATCAGAAAACGGATGGCTTATTCAAACCCGGACCTTGGACAGGGTGTAGGGGAGCTACCTGGGATGCTGCCTTGCCCTGGGGCTTGTGGCAGCCAAGCCCCTACCACCCGATATATGATTTGCAAATATTTCCTCCCATTCAGTGGGATGCCTTTTCATTTTGTTGACGGTTTCCTTTGCTGTGGAGAAGCTTCTTAGTTCGATGGAATCCTTTTAAAAATGTAAGTCAGATCAAGTCATCTCTGCTCAAAACCCTGTCATTCTCTCAGAAATGAGTATTTTAGGTCCTTTTTCTGCCCTGCAGTACCCTATGCAACCTGTCTCTCACTCCACTCCCATATATTTTGGCTTCATTCTGCATCACTCTTCTCTGTGTTTGCTCCGCTCTAGCCTCAGGGGCATCTTTGCTGTTTCTCAAACATGCCAAGTTCACTCCCACCTGAGGGCCTTTGCTCCTGCAGTTTCCTTCACCTGAAATGCCACCTCCTGGGTCTTCGCACGACTGAGTCCTGCTCAACTGTAACTGCTCCAGGCAGCCTTTGCCCACCACCATCTCTTAAGCAGCCCTCTCTTGTCTCTAGCTCTCTCCCTCCCCTTAATTTTTCTTCATAGTGCTTATTGCCCCAAAATATGTTATAGTTATTTGTTTATGGCCCACCTCCTCCCACAAGAATGCACGGTCCCAAGAGCAGGGACCTCATCTGTTAGGGACATCCCTCATCTCCACTGCCTAGAACAGTGGAAGGCATACAGTCAGCACTCACTAAATCTTTGCTGAATAAATGATTTGGTCAGGGGAAAAATAAAAAGAACTGCCGGCCTGCATTCTTAATAACTGAAGCTAAATTTCCAGTGATCAAGAAGATGTTCAGTGGCCATCTTTAGAGATGCTATAGAAAGGGATTCTGTAAATTAAATGATGAGTTCATGGAATAACCTGCCATCCTACCCAAGGATTTTCCATACTGCACATCAAAAGCAGCAGAGTAGACAGTGAATGATAATTTTAAAATGAATAAATGTAAAAGACTGTTTAAACCAGGAGGCAAAGATTTTATGTCAAGCACCAGAGAGTAAGTAACTTACACTCTGCAGATCATAGAACCTCTGTCACAACCACTCAGCCCTGCTGCTGCAGGACAGGAACCGCCAGACACGATACAGCAGTGAATGCGCGTAGCTGTGTTCCAACAAAGCTTTACTGGTGGACACTGCAATACGTATAGTTTTCAAGTGTCACAAAATATTATTATTCTTTTAATTTTTTTTCAATCATTTAAAAATGTGGAAACCATTCTAGGTTGGTGAGCCATATAAAAACAGGCAGTAGGCTAGATTCTGCCTCTGAGCTGCAGTTTTCTGACCCCTGATTTAAATCCTTTCTAAGTGTGTTTTTTTTTCTTGGATGAAATACATTCTGGTCCATGAATCTGTCGGACGGTCCATAATTAATTAAGCATGGAATAACTGCTTTTGTTAAAGAATAATAAGCTGGATAAACAGTTTATTTAGGTAAATAAACATTACTAATTCACTCTTCCAGGACTGTCTCCCCAGCCAGACTTTGGTCATCTTCAGACATAAGCTCTGTTATCATCTTTTTCCACCCAGGTATTTTAGCTTTTTCCAACCTAGTGAAGAAATTTCAGTCTAGTCTTCCTTCCTTTACAGCAAGGGGAACTGTAATAAAACATCAGGATAGCAGGGAGGGTAGCTTCCCAGGCTTTGCAGCACAGCGGATTCCAGGACAATGTTTTATGATTAAATGTACACTGTGTTGCTTACACTTTGCTTTCAAGTACTTTCAAACACACCCTGTTTATGGGCCTTGGAATGAGAACTATTTTGATTGCAGGTGCTGCTGGAACTCAGGGTCATCTGTCCCCATGAGCCACAGAAATCTGCTGGAAAAACCAGGCTGGGAGATGGCACAGCCTCAACATTTTATTTCATAATGTAAAGCAGAAGATTGTAACTTTCTCTCAATTATGATGATAGTCTCATCTCTCTTACACAATAGCAATACCTGAAAATAAGGAATCTGAAGAAGCACCCTTCATGGTATCACTCAGGAAAGTCAACCAAACACAGGCAAGAGGTGCATTAACATCACACACACTTATTTGACGCTGGACACACAGCAGAGAACAGAAACACTTCACTATAGGTCTCCGGACACTCTCAACATCCTGATGCTGGGTGTCCCAGAAACTCGATCAAAAAGAATCCAAGAGAAAAGTTCCAACATTCACGCCCTCCATGTTCTCTAAGCCTAGGAGACATGGAACAAAACCACAATTTATTATAATCTAATTAATTACAGACTCCACTTGTCCTGCCCACTGAGAAAGCAGATCTACTAGAACATGAAATGAAACGTTTGAAAGTTTTTTTGAAACACCTCTGGTGCTCTACTGCTTGAATTTCCCAGTAAATCAAATTCAAATAAGCAGGCCAAAGGAAGTCCATGGTTTTCCAACTTCTACCGTAAGTAAAACAGCCTACAGATTTACTGTGAAAACCAGGGATTAAATTAAGCTTTACTTAAATTTCAAGATGCCAGAGACAGTCTCCTGAGAAAGCAGACTTGGCTTGAAACCCTGATATCTCACACACACGGTCCAATTCACACCAAAGACAGCCGTCCACAAAGCCGCCCTGTCTCGCCAGGCATCTCCTCCATTCTGTTCTGAGCTTGGACTATACACATCAATGAAAGTTGAGACATTAAATATGGAAAGTTGTGAGATAAGGGCCTCCGCTTCATCTCACACTCTTAATTGAGTTTGAGGGAAATGGAAATGCTGACAAGGCACGCAGCCGCAGACAAAAATCATCACCAGTGAATGAAGATACCAAGGAATCATCACTGCTGCTGCCTGGCAATCCTGCCAGCCTTCAAACAGGGATACCCAGGGCACCGGGGAATCACCCTCCTCCAGACATTCAGGGGGCCTGGGATGCTAAAGCCAGGTGATGGAGAAAGCCACTGGGAAGAAGTTTCCCTGAGCCACCCTGGCTTCTGTTTGTATGAATTTGCACGGGCCGCCCTAAGAAGCGACCACAGACCGTGTGGCTTACACAGCAGAGACCCATGAGCCCAAGACGGAGGCGTCAGTGTCAAGGTGTTGACAGAGTTGTTTCACTCTGAGGTGTCTCTCCCCAGCTTGCAGATGCCGCCTTCCTGCGGGGTCCTGACATGGTCTTTCCGCTATACATGTCTGTGCACAAATTTCCTTGTCTTGTAAGAGCACCAGTCATACCAGATTAAAGCCACTTTAATGACCTCATTTTAACTTAAAAGTTAACACCTCTTTAAAGACCCTATCTCCAAATATAGTCACATTCCAAGGCACTGAGTGTTAGGGCTTCGACATACGAGTTTTAAGGGGACACAATTCAGCCCTTTAACCCGCTGGGACCATGGCCATGGCAACACTCTGTTTCTGTTTATACTCAGCAGTGCCAGAGGCTAGAAAATAAACCAATCACTCACTTTGCACTATTCTGAAAGTTAAATACCTTTCTTTTAGAATGAAAGGACATTATATTCAACAATGTCCCAACACCATTATGATTTTGATAACAAATAAAAAGCAATATACCATTTTCACTGCCTTTATAAAATTACTTTGTTATATACCAAATCCAATCATAAAGAAAAGTCTTTGGAGATGGGGATCCACTCAAAAGATTTCTAAGCACCAGCTGTCAGCCCACATTTTTTTAAATAAGCAATTTGTTCTGTAACAAAGATCCCACACAAGGGAAAATCAGGATATTCACTTGACATTTATCATAATGGAAGACAAGTGTGAAAAAACACATTCTCACTTATTTCCTGTGTGCCTTTTCATGTAGACATTCATGTCTTTGAATGCAGGATTACTTACTGCTGTGTTAATGGGTACTGCCTGCTCCGGATATCAAAACGGGTTTAAAAAATAATACTGAGTATTATACACCTGAAACTAATATAATATTTTTTAAAAACTATATTTCAATAAAACACACAACCATACTGAAATCAAGACTTCTATTCAAAACAAACTTATGGTTACCAGTGGGGAAAGTGGGGGGATACAAATTGGGAGTTTGGGATTTGCAGATACTAACAACTATACATAAAGCAGATGACAACAAGGTCCTACTGTGTAGCACAGGGAACTATATTCAATATCCTGTATTAACTACAATGAAAAAGAATATGAAAAAGAATATGTGTATGTGTGTGTAACTGAATCACCATGCTGTACTCCAGCAACTAACAGAATATTCTAAATCGGATTACACTTCAATTAAAAAAAAGACTTCTATTCAAACCAGGTGTGTGACCAGCAATATCATATATAAAGTCCTATATCTAAGTGATCAGCAAAGCCCTTTTTAAAAGAAATACTAAAACCAATATTAAATGAGTTTAATCTCAATTTAAGCCTTTTAACAATTTATGACCTTGTAACCACTTACATCCTCCAAATTGACTACGTTATTCATTACTCCCATAAACATGTACTGAGATTGTACCATGTGGCAGGCACAGGCAAGGTGCTAGAGACACATCATTAAACAAACAAAATCCCTGCCCTCGTGGAACTGACAGTCTGGTAAGATACACACATCACTTTCCCTACCGTCCTGCAAACACATTTCCCCTCCCAACTTCCCTGACTTGGGCACTGGAATCTCTAGCCTCCTAACTTCCCAAAGGCAAAACTTAACAGCTATTTTTACGAGCTATTTTCATTCTCCATCACATCCCTCCTGGGGTCTCTGGTGACTATTTCCAACCCTGCCTCTTCCACCTGCCTTTTCTGATACAGAAAATCTTAGCAGCACACAGGCCCCACGAGCCCCAGCCATCAGCCCAATCAGATGACCCTACTCCCTACCCTGCACTCCTCATCATTCACCAAATCTTACCAATCCTACACTGGGAATCCCTCCCCAGGCTCTCCCAGTCTCTCCATTCCCACCACCATAATCCTGGTCATTTTTCTTCTCAATTTACATCACATTCTCTCTAGAATGTGAAACCTATGAAGCAGGAACAGTGATCTGCTCATCTTTGCATCCGACAATTACTCGTGTGTGCACAGAATTCTTGACACACTGTATTACGTCCATACACTTTGAGCTCAGAAATAAACCCACACACATATGGTCAATTAATCTTAGACAATGAAGGCAAGAATATACAATGGAGAAAAGACAGTCTCTTCAACAAGTGGTGCTGGGAAAGCTGGACAGCTTCCTGTAAATCAATGAAGTTAGCACACTCCCTCACACCATACACAAACATAAACTCAAAAGGGCTTAAAGACTTAAACATAAGACAAGACAGTATAAACCTCCTAAAAGAAAGCATAGGCAAGACATTCTCTGACATAAATCCTAACAATGTTCTCCTAGGGCAGTCTACCCAGGCAACAGAAATGAAAGCCAAAATAAACAAATGGGACTTAAACTTACAAGCTTTTGCACAGCAAAGGAAACCACCAACAAAACAAGGAGAAAACCTACAGAATGGGAGAAAATATCTGCAAACGACAGGACTGACAAGGGCTTAATTTCCAGAATATATAAACAGCTCATCCAACTCAGTAACAGAATGCTGCCCCCATCACAGCGCCACCTGCTCACAGTGGATCTCTCCTCAGGGCACAGCCTTGCTCCGAAGCGCTCCACTTTGGCACGTCTCCCAGGGTGCCCAGCCCTGCCCCGACACCTCAAACACCTTCCCATTGCCCTACCTTGATCCCCATCGCCCTCTCACCTTCTCTCCATTGCACTACATCTTAAGGCCCTTATGTCCTTTAAGGTTCACTGCAGATCTCACCTCCCTGAGGATGTCTTCCCAGGGTGGTCTGGCTCACACAGATGGATGCCTACCTCCTCAGGGTTCCTGTGGCCTTTCCCACCCATCCCGACCGTTCCACCTCACACTGGTCCAACCAGACTGTGTGTCCCTAGAAAGGAGAGCCATAACATACACTTTCAGGCCTCATGTCACCTACTCTACAGGAAGCAATCGTAACACTTGCTGACAAAGAACATCACAGGGAAGAATCCAAGAGAACAATATTCGAATAATTTTAAATGTACTGCCAACACTTGAAAACTAGGAGAAGTCACATAAAAGTAAAAATTTCTGTCTTCTCTTGAAATACTAGAAGATCAGGCAACACTGACCGTCATTCCTGAACAGCCGAGCGGTAACTGTGCCATTTTTCCCCCTTCATGCCCCAGTTCACTTCTTTACCTTTCTGTTAGGTCCTGGAAGGCATTTGAGTTTGCAAGCCCCATAGTAGACACTGGTTATCATGAATTTTTAAAGTATCAAGTTCTTTTGGGAACTGATTATTTATTGACGGTAATATCAGTTTTTCTCACTCATGATACAGAGTGACAGACATGTTTCAGACTTTACTATATTATAAATCTAAGTAATTAATTATATACGTACATACACCAATATATACACATATATGTATTTTGAAAACTGTCTCTTTAACGTCCCTAATAGATTACAATCCCTACTCTGTGGCTTCAAATACCTCAAAATACGGAGCTTATAATTCTTGCCATGACTAAGTATAAGAGGGTCAGATACCAGTACAGAAGCTACATAGAAAGGAAGGAAGACAAGGCAAAAATAAATATTACTGATGAGTAATGAGCTATGTACCAAACCAATTTAGGGGGAAAAAATTACTAAAATTCTTTTGAAACTAGAAAAATTATATGGCTTTGTTGATTTTAAAAAAAGAAAAATGAAACATGTACAGATAAGGGATGCTACAATGGGCTTATTCTCCAGATCACAACTGCCCACCATTCTAAAGACAAAATGTCATCTTCCTATTCTTAAATTTCAGCATTTGAACTAAGACCAAAGGAGGTAAAGCAAACCACGAAGAAACAAAGACAGCAGTTTCCAGAGAAGCCCAGCAAGAGCTAAGCAGTTGCTGTTACTGCAAGAGTGAAAGGGAGTCATGTCCTTTGACCTATGACTCGTGTCAAGGGGTTTTAATTAAGAGAAAAGCACAATCTGGACACAGAAGTCAGAAGATATTTAAAAGCACACTGGCTTTATCTGTGCATCAGTCATTACTTCTAGTCCAAACAGGCAGGCCTTTCTTAGCAAACAGCTTTCCTGATTAGCAATCAGATTTTGGAGACTTTCATGGCCACCTCCAGCCTTGTGGTCTGAAAAGCAAATACAGTTCAGTCCAAAGCTCATATTTAAAGTAAACAAACTGAGCATAAGGGTACACTTTCAGACACACTTCAGTAAGATGGGATTCTTTGTCCTTTAAATCACATTTGGTAAATACCTGTCTTTCTCCTTTCTCTTTCTCCACTCAGTTTTATCTAATAAGCTTTCAAGGGAACGTTTGCTGGCTTAGCACATACTTTACCACTCTTCTCATAAAAATTACCTACTTCCTCAGCATGCAAAGAGGCAAGAAAGACTGACAAATGAACAGGAGAAAAAAATTTGCAGTGTTTTTAGAAATATTTAGTAGGGTTTTATAAACTGCATTAAAACATGATGAAGTAAAATGGTCCATGATCATACACTGCCCAGAAAGCTCTTGATTCTTATTTAAAAGGAAAGAAAATGAATGAACATGGTTAGAAAACTCAAATACAGAAAAGAAAAATAAAAATTTTTCACTGTAGTAACAGTTCATATCTTCTTATGGGGAAAAAGTATATATACCAGCATATGTATCTTTAAAAAATTTTATACAAAAGGGAATGGTAGTCACATGATTCTGCAAAACACTTTTTCATTTTATACATATACATGCACATATAAGTGTATATGTGTGTATGTATAAATAATGTAATTCCAAATCAGCACACATATAGAGCTCCTTCATTCTTTACAAATATGCTATAACTTGTACAAATATCTTGGCATAGTTTTAAGTGAATCAATTTATGAAACTGCTGATGATTTTAAATTCTGAAATATACTGCCAAATAGCTCTCCAGTGGCATCTACTTTAAGATAATTCCATCTCAGACAGGAGTCCTTTTTCTACATGTAATATAAGGATCACAACTGACCTGCTTTGTCTCAAACTGCCCCAGAAAACTGCCAGGCAGCCAGCCCGCCAGCCCACTGCAGACCAGGTCAAGCTCTTCCAGACAATACAGACTCTGAACCAGACCAGAAGCGTCACATAGCAAAGCTGGAGACCGGCAATCACAGCTTTGCAAAGGGCTCTCTGCAGCTGACCTTTTACTGTTTTCTACATTCCTTGTCTAAGACAACTGCAGGAAAAGAGTGGGGAGATGATCATCTGCTGGGTATTTACCCTTGTTCATTCGGGATGCTGTGACAAAACACCACGGGCCAGGTGGCTTATCAACAACAGAAACTGGCTTCTCACAGTTCTGGAGGCTGGACATCGAGACCGAGGTGCCGGCACAGTCACCTTTTGGTGAACACCTGGTTCATCGCCGGTGTCCTCGTCCTCGCTGTGTCCTCACACGGCTGGAGGCTCTTTTATAAGGCCGTAATCCCATTCATGAGAGCTCCACCCTCATTACTTAAGCACCTCCCAAAGTCACCACCTCCTCAGACCATCATCTTTGGGGGTTAAGATTTCCACCATCTGAATTAGGGGGTGGGGTGGGGGACATTCATTCAGACCACAGCAGTACTTAACTACGAATACTACCAGGTGAAAGTACTAGAAAAGCAGTAGATAGATGGGAGTCTCAAACCATCCTGGGGATGAACACCTTGGTCCCTCCCACTGTCAAATGCTTCAGGGCTCCCATGGCAGGCAGTGCACAGAAGCTCGAAGCTCCTCAAATAGGGAGTACAGAGTAAGGGTGGAGGACAGTCGGGAAAGTCCAAGGCTTACCTTCTACCTTCCTTCTCTAAGTAGCTGCTTGGGGGTGTCTGATTCCCTCAGCAACCAGATACCTCCAGGAAACTCACAGCAAGTTGATGGAGTGCATGGCTGGGCCACATACTTTGGCTATAAAATCTTGGACAGAATCCTAAATATGCCGTGCATTTTTCTTTCTGCCTCTGGGGATCTGATTAGGTATTTTCCTCAGGTAAAAAAGCTTGAAAACCCCCATCCACGGACAACCTCCTACCTCCTACTTACTTATCAAAAACCTAATAAAACTGAAAAAGGGAAAAAATAAAATAAAATAACAAAATGCCACTTCTCCAGATTAATCTACGTCCATATTAACCACTCTCTGCTTGGAGATTCCAAGGCATCCTATTCATGTAGTACTTCTGGCCTCTATTATCTCATTAGTTACAATAACAATGAAAGATACACAAAGAGAGGCATAGAGACCTTCCTACAGGCCAACCACTTTACAGGCTGTGCTTTATTGATACAATTATACCAAGAAGTTTGAGAAAAAAGTTTAGATTCAGATTTAAATTAGTAGATGTGAGACTTAGATAAAACCATTTGATCTCTCAGCTCCTGAGCTTCTTCGTCTGTAATATAAACAACTAATAAGTCGTTCATAGGACTGCTCTGAGGATTCTCCCCACCCCTCCCCGATCCCATCAAATGCTGAGGAAGTGCTTAAGTCCTTAGCACCCCGACAAGCTCAATAAAATGTTAGCTCTCCCAGGAGGGCTTGTATTCTGACTATCTCTCCCCCCGGATATTTCATTTTATTCCCTCTAGCAACTACCACAGTAGACTTCCCTAATACCGTTAACAAGCTCATTTGGAATTTAACTAAATTGCACTGACCTAGAAAATTAATTCAGCATCTCTTATCACACTCATAAATGAATGTCTCCTGGAGATCAGTGGTCATTTCTAATCCAATTTTAGAATCATCGAGGACCTAAAGTCATGGTTGGAACTCCCGACTTCTTATTTCTGAGATACGTCTTTGGTAAAGTCACTAATTACTCACTTCCTTTCCTAGGCACTGCCACCGTCATGCTTTAACCAGACATCAGAAAGAGCCACAGCACTCACAAACTATCTGCAACCTTGAATCTTCAGGAAAATCACCCTTGTGAAACCAAGCATGAAGTAGTCACCGAGATGCTAAGATCTGCCCTCAAAGGGCCTCAGCAGCAGAAGGAATGCAGGAAAAAGTATTTTCTTTAACTCTTACAAAGGGCACACTAGCAAATTGCACAGAGCCATTTCACAATGTAAGCTAGACTGATGTTGCTATTCATTTTCTAAACAAATTACTGGCCTGGATACTGTCTATGCAAAAATATCCAATAGACCATTTTTGTTTATAAAGGGAACTGAAGATCAATTCTTATTTGAGCAGATAATAATCTACTTGGAAATTTCAGAAGTTCTGAACAGTTATCATGTCATGCATATAGATCTTATTCGGACAGTATAATCAAATCAAATGTTTTATTCACTACAGGCGACTATGGGACTGAGAAACTACGCTTGTTCTTCTATCAGTAATTACACAAAAATAAACAATGACTGTATGTCACTTGAGTATAGTACCTTTGAAGGCTTTTAAAGGAAACCCAATACCTCACAGAGCATTTAATATAAAAAAAATAAAGACAGGCAAAAAATCAAAAGGTGTAATATTCCAAACTCTATTAATATGTATATTTATCATAAACATCCTCATTAGAGGTTTACACAAGAATGTGGTTTCTTCTAATGGAAGCAAGTTGCAGACACACTCTGTTCTTGCAGTGGGCTCACCGAATGTGCTAAGTTGATCTGATTTTGCTTCATCTGCACCCAAATGATTATAAATAGGCTGCAGCCCTCACAAATGTAATTGTACCACAGCTCAAACTGCAGTGGCTCAATCATTCCAAACCCCTAACTTCAGTCAGCACAGGGCTCTCTGTTCAAAGTAAAGGGCAGTCAAGAAGCTACTCTCACCCAGCGACATTTGTCTTACGGAGCTGAAGCAAACTAAGACCAACAGGACCATATCCTCCCAGAGAATCATACAACACTCCACATAGGGTCATTCATCATTCTGCAAATAGGTCACAAAGATTTTTAAAAGGGCACCAAAGAGAAAGAAAAGATTGAAAGGAGTGACTGGGTTAAAAAAAAAAAAAAAAAAAAAAAACAACTCATGATGTGCACTTCCAGGATCCTAGAGGAAGACACGAAAGCTTACTTACTGTTCTTTTAAAGGAAAATAAGAGTATGCCATGTTGCCCCATGGATGCATTTTTCTGAAGTGACATTATCAGCAAAAGGAGTGCAAGGAAAGCAAAGGCCAGGTAACAAGCACGTCAGTTCCATCAAGCTGGTCTACCCAGGTGGAAATGAGAAGATTACAAAGAAAGAGCAGGAAGCAGATAAGCCATCCTGGAGAACTGAGCCCTCCGGGAACTGGGAGGCATGGCTTGACCTACTAATGGAACTGCAGAAAACATGTTCTAAATCTAATCGCGTCATTTCATTACCTGATTCAAGTCCAAGGGCAGAAGTCAGCTTTTTAGCTGTATGGAAGAGAATTGTCTCTGAATTTCGCCAACACTAAATTTATGTTTTTTTACATTACAAATAAAAGTAGTTCCCCAAACAAAAGGATAACTTTACTAAAAAACAAAATAAAGGAAAATGGCCAACTAGACTCCGAACATCACAATAAAGCACGACTATTTTTTCCTTTTTAATCTTTATGCATTCATAATTTTTACAAAGTTATAACTAAAGAAGAGATATAAATTTGCAGTCTTCATGTTTCTAATTATTTTAATGTCTGCACAACAGTCCATTGAGAACCACACCAACAAAAAGACAAAAACAGCACAGGTAAATATAAAAATGCAGCTAGGATTTTAATATTACAAAAAATGTCCAATTTCCATAAAACATAAAACCATACTATAATCCCAAAACCCAAGACACTTTAATTCATAGATTTTTCCACTTAGTAAAATAACCTGTGAGATTTATCTTTTTCTGTATAAAAGACCCAATTCATGTAACCATTAAAGAAAATTCTTGAAATAATATACCAAACGTGTAAATCCTTCAGTCAGTAGTTAGTGGTAATAATTAAGACAGAGGTAATGAAAAAAAATTTAATCTTTTTTATTCAAATGGTAATGTGCATAAAAATGCTTACCACTTTTATGAAAAACAGAGTACTTTTTTGACTTAAAGTAAGGTACATGGTAACCTAGAAAATGCATCTAGATTGATTTGCATTCTCTCCTACCACTTTCAGATTTCCATCGTTATCCCAAAGAGAAATACCCAGAGACTAATACTTTTAACAGAGTGACTCAAACAAGAATGGAGGGGGAGAGCAGCAAAGGTACAGTAGTATAATAAAATTAAAAAGAGCTATAATGCAGCATAAGTCCATTTCCTGAACAAACCGTTTACATTAAAAAAAAAAAAAAAAAAAAAAAAAACCCTGCATTGCAAAGATCTAAGTGAAGCATGGTACTGACATAAGGAATAGAACTGAAGAGTACAGAAAAAGACCCTTACATTTATGGCCAATTAATTTTCTACAAAGATGCCAAAATAAGTCAATAGGTAAAGGATAACCTTTTCAGCAAATGGGACAACTGGATAGTCATATGTTTGAAAAAAAATAGAAAGAAAAGAAGAAAAGAGAAAAAAGAAATTGAATATATACCTGAACCTCATATCATACACAAAACTTAACTCAAAACGGATCATAGACCTAAATGTAAGGGCTAAAAGAACGGAAGTCTCAGAAAGAAATATACAAGAAAATCTTAGCAATTTTTGGTTAGGCAAAGATATTTGAAAACATCAAAAATCAGGAACTTTGGAAGAAAAAAAACCCGATAAATTTAACTTTACCACAATTAAAAATGTTTGCGCTTCAAAAGACACCATTAAGAAAGCACAAAGACAAGCCAGAGACTGGGAGAAAATATGTGCAAATCATATATCCAATAAGGGACTTACAGACAAACAACCCAATATAAAAATATGCAGAGTTTGAATAGGTTTATCCCCCCAAAAAGACACAGGAACGGCTAAGAAGCTCACTGACTGAATATCTAGCTCAATTACGAGGGGATAAAATTTCATAAATACTATCTTTTATCCTTTTCAAAAATCTACATAATAGGATGATTTTATTAGAAGCACCATAACATGCTACTTTGTATTTCTCGTATCACAGTAAAGTTTTCAAATCACTGTAAAAAATAATGCTAATAACATCCATACTGGGCAAGAAATAAAACTCTCTCTAGTCACAGATGACATAATCTGGTATACAGACAATCCTAAGGAATTCATATACACAGTAAAAAAACTATCAGGACTGGTAAACAAGTCCAACAAGGTAGAAGAAAACAAGAGCAATATACCAAAAAAAAAAAAAAAGTTGTATCTCGGGGGTGGGGGGTGGGAAAGGTACAGCTCAGTGGCAGAGTGCATGCCTCGCAAGCACAAGGTCCTGGGTTCAATCCCCAGTACCTCCATTTAATAAATAAATAAACACAACCTAATTACCCCCCTCAAAAAACAAACAAACAAACAAAAAGTTGCACCTCTGTACACTGGCAATGACTACTCTGAAAGTGAAATTGTAAAAATGATTCCATTTATAAAAGTATCAAGAAGGAAAAAAATACACAAGAATAAATTTAACCAATTAGTGTAAGCTCTGTTCTCTGAGGACAACAAAACACTGTTGGAAGAAATTAAAGACCTAAATCAATGGAAACACATCCCATGTTCATGGATCAGAATTCTTAATGTTGGCAAGACAGCAATATTTCTCAAACTGATCTGGAGATTCAACACAATCCCTGTCAGAAGGCTGGTTCAAAAGGCCCATACCATGTACAACACAAAGACTGAATCCTGGTGTAGACTAGAGGCTTTAGTTAGTAGTAATATATCAATATTGGCTAATCAGCTGTAACAAATATACCCCACGAATGCAAGACGTTCATAACAGGAAACCTGAGGGTGAGGGGGCTATGGAAACTCTACTTTCTGCTCAGTTTTCCTGTAACCTAAAACTGCTTCCCCAAAATAAAGACTATGAATTCTTCCAAAGTCAAACAATGTCAATTATTAAAAAAATTTATAATAATAATCCTAAAGCCTAACATTAAGAAGAAGAAACAAATCTTTAAAGCTCATGACGCACTCAGAATTCTGCTCACACCAGAAAGCCAGCTGACGTTCTGGTGAGAAGAGCAGCTGTTCCCCTGTGGTGTTAAAATAAACTCTGGACAACTTTTTGATAACCTCTCATTTGGCTGCTCCTGAAACAATTGTGTTTACAGTAAATACCAAGATCTACTACTGGTGAAGCTCTGAAATTATCTTCCTTATCTGCAATTAACTATAGGCTCTGGAAAGCCTCCCTTTCTTTCACTCAAAAAGCAAGTAACTGAATTAAATAGACTTCTAAAAACGTTCCTGAAGATTAAATCCTGTTTCTCCCGTCAAATAGCAGCGCTCTCTGCTCATCTCTCCCCCACCAGCAGAACTCAACATCTCTTCTACTCCCGCAGAACCTGGCGCTTACCTCTAGAGATGTATTTTTCACACTGCAGATCAGCTGGCCCAGTACTGATCGGGCCTATCCCCTACACCGTGAGCCCCTGAGGACTGGGACTGTACCACAGTCATAGCATGCTAAGACCTCACACCTGAAAGGCATTACCAATCGGGGTGTTTCTGGATGTAAGTGATGGACATCTAATTCAAACCAAGTGGCTCACCTGCCAGGAAAGTGAGACTAGTTACTGGCTCTAAGGGCTGCTGAATCTGGGGCTGTAAGTTTTGGGTGAAGGGCAGGTATATGTGTCCATGTGTCCCCCTCACCCCCATCTCTTTGCTTCCATCTATCTCCCTGCTCTGATTTTCTCTCTGTGTTGACTTCGTTCTCAGAAAGGCTCTCCCTACATGGTACAAAGAGGGTCACAGCATCTCCAGCTTAACAGACTCACAGAAAGGAAAAACCTCTTTGCAACCGATTCAGTGAAAATACCTCAGTAACGGAGCCCTGGGATCCTGACTAGCCAGGCTGATGTCACATGCCCAAGACAGAGGCAGCGCAGTCACCTCCTCTAACGACACAGGCTGAGAACAAAGCAAGGGTGACAGGTGCCCAGGGGAAGTCTGGGAGATTTACTGAAAGCAGGAGGAAAAGGATGCTGGGTGGGCAAAGCCAACAGACATTCACTGCTTTCCAGGCTTTCAAGACCGCCGGCTCACTCCTTTCTAGTATTTATTCACTGCTTATGATGTCATTCTGAGTTACCAATATCCAGTAGAAAGTGTTTGCAGTGCCCATCCCAGTATGATATTCTTTCTCTTTCATGTGTGGTTAATACAGTTTCCTTCTCCTGGTCCACAGTGAGGCTATTTTGCATTTAGTTATATTCCTATTATTTTTAGGACATTTCTTCTCATTTGTCCTGTATGAGTATCTTAATGGCAAGTGCACATATTGCTGAAAATGAATGTATGGCTAGCTTTTGTTGGGGGTAGATAAGAGTAAATAGAAACTTGCCAAGCACACCAAAGGAGCACAGACAGAAGCATCCCCAACCCCTGCAAAAAAAAAAAAAAGACAACAAAAAAGGCAGGGCTCCAAAATCCACCCTTCACAGTGTGAAACAGAAATGAGGGCAAGTCTCTGAAAAGTACCAGTACAGGTCCAAGCTTTCTCAAGGACATGGCTTTGTCTCCAAAATCAAGCCAAGATCATGGAGGCTGCTATGGGTGACCTCTGGCTGTGGCTTCTTATACATTTGTTAAGCTTAAGACCTTCCTCTCTTTTCTCAGAGAGAATGGGACAGAGGAGAGGGAGAAGGAAGAGAAAGAAAAGAAGACAACCATACACTGTACACACAAGCTCACCTGGATCCATTTGCCACCTGTACGACACTAGGAATCTCCCATGTAACCGGGAATGATTATTTGAGGTTGTCTCAAAATCGCTTTATGGAATGAACCAAACAACTTTCCCCATCTGACCCAATCCATTTTATCCAGCCTCTCTTATCTTACACCAACCTGATTTTGCTTAAGTCACTGTCTGTCTCAGGCTTTCACAGGAGCTTTCTTTTATGGATTTTCCATCCAGCAAACATTTCTGTTCCACGGCTGGGCAGGTCCAACCACAGCATGCTTGGCCCCGGACGGCAACAGCTCACTCAGTGCAGCTCCAACCTGGAGGGGAAAGGCCGGGAGCCATTAGACGGGTTCACACTCACAAACTCTCTCTCTCTCAAGATTGTATGTTTGGCAGGATAACCCTACTGTCTGCCAAACATTTAACATCATTAGTGAACAGAGACAACGGTTTATAAGGTGTCCCAAAGACAAGCTTGGGCTATTCTGAGGGGAGGGTTGAGGTATTTAACTATTACTGAAAAGGTTTGACCAAACAGTTAGGCTCTGTTTGTGGAAAATTTAAAAGCCAGATGTTTTAATTAACCACAGAAAGCATGAGCTACAACTAAAGTTTCATGAACACCCTGATCTGCCCTGTGGAAAACCACAGGAATGTCCTGGCAAGGCTCAGTCTGAATTCTTGGGACACAGAGGGCTGGAATCATTCCCCTTAGGAACTCAAACAGAAAATTAACTTGCTCAATATGTTTAAAAAAGTAAAATGAAACCCAGATTTAATCTCTATCAAATATAAAAACATTTCAGGACTTCAAAGGCACCACCAAAAGACACATAAGGGAAAGGTCATAAAAAAATTCCAGTGTGGTTCAGGATTTAGAATGTATTTTCAATGCAAAGTGAGTGGTGTAACAGAAAAATTTATAGGTTGAATAATCTAAAGGGGAAGCTAATCATCTTTCATTTCCTAATAGAGAAGAATGATATACGAAACCAATATTCAAGCAAGTCATAAATGTTATCAAATGTATAATATATCCGGGCAAAAGGAATCACTTAACTAACCTACTTCATGCCAAACCTGTGGCCTAGCCCACACTAGCTACTATGCTTTAGTAAGAGTCAAAGCATCCAGAAAAACAGTGCTAAAATAACATAGGCTCACTGATATTGCAGCCAGCAATTCGGAAACAGAAAACTCAAATGAGGGAATCTTATAAAAGCAATTAGTGAACAATTAAGAACTAATGGGTGAAGAAGAAGTCTTTGTTAATTATAGTAAGAGTTATGACAACATCGATATATACCAAATATTGAAAGCCTACTCAAGAAGGAATGAGATCTACGTTATGTTCTGATACTGGGTCCACAATTCTATTTCTGTACGTCAAAGCAGACCCTGTCACAAGTGTGCCAAGCGTATTACATTAAACGCCACCTTCATTTAGAAACTCTGTCCCAAAAATCATTTCAAAAGGAACATAGCAGGGAAAAAGCAAGATATCAAATTACACATGTGTGGTATAATCCCAGTTTTGTTCTACAAACTGAGTGCATATAATCTAAAGACACCAAGTATGAACAAAAATAGCTATTTCTGGGTTATGGAATTAGAAATTTATGTATTAATGTCTTAGTGTTTTCCAAGTTTTCTAAAATTAATATGTATTGTTTGCAGAGTTAGAATATTTTTAAGCAAGGTTTTTATTATTAAACAGTATGGGAATACAAATCAGAATTGGCATATCTATATTAGCCTGATCAGCGGGTTTCCTCTTATCTGAATAAGAGAATAAGAGGTAAAATTTTAAAATCTTCATTTATCTGTATTCCGTAATCCTTAACTTAGAAGTTCAAAACCCAAGTGTCCAATAACACTTCCAGGGCTGAACAACAAGTGATTTCCTAAAAACAAAAAATCTTTACTTATTATTTTGAAAACTTGCCACAAAGAGACAAGAAAATCACTGTCATTCCCCTCCCTTAACTAACGCATCCAAACTTCTCTTACCACTGGCCATGCCATACAGCTGTCACTTAATTTAAAAGAGCACCTCCTGGTGTCACTTACATTTTTACAGGAGCACAGCCCTCAGTGAACACTGTCACACTCCATTTCTGATACTCTTGGCATCTCAGAAAACACAAAACACAATGGTGGAATATTAACGCTGGGGTACTTGGCAATCCATCACTCTAAGAAGCCCAACCTCCTCAGTTTATAAATGAGGACACTGTCACCAGAGAAATGAAATGTCTCTCTCCCAAAGCCACACAGCTGGTGAGGCAGGGATGAGAGTCCAGAGAGCCTGGCTCCACTGTGACCAAGTGCTCTTTCCACCACTACAACAGCTCAGCATGCACTCCCCGAAATACAAGTTTGTATGAACCACAAGCACATGTTAAATTCTTATCAGCAAAACCAGTAGAACAAGACAGAAGTGTATTCCATCGAAAATGAAATGCATGCAGGAGAAAAAGCGGAGACTCAAAGGCTGGCGAAAATAGACGTGGCTCTGCCCAGAACACGTTCTGTCAGAGAAACAATGGTGGCAGTGTGCTCAGGCAGCAGGTGTCCTGAACAGAAACTGCCTGTCACACCGAAAGCTTTCTGGTCCTAGCACTTGCCCTGTTGATAACAGCACAGACCCACTGCTCAAAGCAGGACAAGAGGTTTTCAACAAGAGAAAGCTAGACCTCCACCTGTGAGCCACCTGCAAGAGACAAGAGGGATGTGTTCTCACCCCAGTGCTGGAGCATGTGATCCGTGGCATCACATCTGGGCCTCTTCCTCTCAATACGACTGAAGTATTAGGGAAGAGACATTAGTGATTTCAAAAATTTAGAAAACAGAGCAGGGATCATTTTGTAATATGCAATAATAGCACCTGGAACAAACATAGGTCAATTATACTTCAATACAACACTGTTTAAAACAAAACAAAAAAAAAGCATCACTAAGAACTAAAATAAAATAATCCTACTGCTTCATATCTTATGCCTGATGCAACCCTAGGGGTGAGCAGCATTTTGCTCTTTTCCTCTAAATGATGCATGGGAAACCCTGCTCACCTCCACTTCTTTCTCAGCATCTACCTACAGCGCGCACACCACACCAGTCAGAAGCCTGAGAGTCCCAGAGAACGACAGCAGCCTTAAGAGCAAGGGAGTGAAGAGGACAGATGGCAGCCACAAACTCAGACACGCTCCCGGAAAAGCCTTCACTGAGCTCCCTTCTCACCTGCCTTTGCCTCTCGAGCAGGAAGCAGGACCACAAAGGCACGAAGTGTGAAGCTGCAACAAGGGATGATGTGACCTCGCTTTAGGATTGCCAGGACAAACACAATGGCTCTGTCCCGCCTCGACTCAGGAGTCAGGCACCCAATGAAAGGAGAAAACGTGTTTTTTCCACCCCAAACCATTCCTAAAATCCCCACCATCTACTTCCATGGCTGGACCCTGGAGGAAAGACAATACTGAAAGTTTATTCATTCCTTTCTGTGCCTCAAATCTAATGCTAGAGGTTAACGTCCACAGAGGGCAAAAGGAATCAGATTCTTGTCACTAGCTCACAATGAAATCAGAGCTGGCTGGTGAGTATTATTCAAGTAACTCTTTAAAGGCATTTGTAAGGTAATGACAGTGAGTTTAAACTGAGCAATCTGGTAGAATGAACTCTGACCTGCTAATCAAATTGGGCACAATCTTGCTACAGTCACCAAATTATCTTTCTCAACAGAGACTAAACAGAAATTAGAATTAGATCAGATTCATTGATTTTTGAAGTCCTTTCTTACTTGGAACCTTGGCTGTGTGTTGTTTGGTTTTTAGTGTCAGTGAATGCCTTCGGTACAATGTGCCCTCAGATACTGCCACCATCTGAGAATCTTAAAGGTGTGGCCAGCATTTTTTTCCCCCTATTTTAAAGTCACAGGTAAAGTTTCCCTTTCTTGAGCCTGACTCCAGAAATATCAGCCAAACCAAATCAATACTTCTGAAATTCCTCTCTCAAAATGATCAGGAGGACCAGACAAGAATACATCAGAGAACATTCCTCTCGTGGTGTTGGAAATTTGATTTTGAAAACTTAATTTCAGAGTATTGATAAATTCACATCTTAAAATGTTTGGGAGAGGAGAGTATAAATTGTTTGAAATAATGAGGATTTTTTTTTTAATTACTCATCACCCGCAACTAAAAAGAATCTATTATGAACAACCTAAACAAGCACCCAACATAGGCTGTGGAAACATGATGACTATTTGGAAAAGATTTCGATTGTAACGTCCCCTGTCATGTTCTCAAGTAAAGAGGGTTTCAACAGCTGCAGGGGAAGAAAGGGAATTTATGCTTACTAATGTTTTAAGGCTGTTCTGGAAAGAACAAGAGACAAAGAAATCAGTGGATTCAGAGGTTGTGGTCCGGGCTCTGTTATTTACCACCCGAGGCTTTCTGGGGTAACTAATTTATGCTCATTAACCTTTGTTCCATCATTTGTAACATGGGGGTGATAGTATAAGCCAACATCATGAGACTGTCAACCAATGAAACCAAATATATGGCAGTATACCATCATATGAAAGGCACTCTTAGGTATGAGGGATTACAATCTCTGTGTGTTCTGGCATGGAGAAGACGGCCCCCACCCACATCTTTCCCCCCACCCCAAGGAAAAAGAACGTATGTTGGAATCCATCCAAACACAACATCAGTTAACAAGGGGAATATCGGTTATTTTAGAAGCATTTCCTGCAGACATTTTTTTTAAGGATAAAAAAAAGTTGAATTATTTATTTTAGAAACTAAACTGAAGTTCAATTTTAACATGCCAAATGTCTGCCTTCACAAAGCTTTTAAAAATCTATTTTAAAAGGGGTGGGGGTTGGGGCCTGAGAACTAGGTTATCCAGAATACAGTCAACCAAACTGTCTAAAAATTCAGTATGGGATGGAAGGGAAGGGGATGAGGAAAAGGGGGAAAAGAGAAAGGAAGAAAGGTGCAGGAGTGATCTCCAGGAGTAAAAACCTGAAAGCTCGCATACTCCACACTATCAAGAGCTCATGTTCAAAATACACCACAGCAAGGAAGAAAGGAAACGCCCAGGTGAAAAACGGACCAAAATGCTACTCAGCCCAAGAGCGAGGGTTCCTAAACCTGGCATTCCTTCAAAAATACAAACTCCAAAGCCCAGGTGCTCCGATGCACTAGGGCTGGGGTAGTGTCCACTAATCTGTATTTTCTTAAATGGCCCCACGATCCTGATGCACATCGTTCCCATGGCTGGGAACCACCGATTCACTGTATTTCCTTATTGAAAAGAAGTATTGGAATGTTTTTATTATAATAATGAGTAACTGTTTTGCTAAGTGCTCTCCACTAATCCTCACATCCATCCTAAAGTAGGAACTATTATTACATCTATTTTTGAATAGGGAAACTTGCGGCATGAAGAGGTCAAATAACTTGACTGGTGTCACACAGCTTTTAAGTCAGGAACTTGGGATTTTTGCCCAAGTCTTATCTGCCCTGTATTTTCTTAGCACTCTGATCGGGTGAACTTCAGCAAGTCTGTTTCCTACTCTCTAGTCTGAGGATGTCATATGACTAATCATCTTAATAATATACCACAGGCATTAATATAGAGCTTAAATCCCAAAATTCAGTAATAAATTGTGTGATTTGAGATAATGTCATGAAAATCGTATATAAAGTGTGGTCTATTCAGAGTATTCGGGAGGTATCTGGTCAAGTCAGCAGTAATTTTAATCACCTTCCATTCCAACTTAAGATCAGTAAAGTACAATTCTGATCTCAGTGAACATAGACTCCTTCACCAACACAAGACATTTACCTGGAAAAAAGCTGGACACGGTGAAGCCAGGCTCAATAGGAATTACTGCCAAGGGCTTCACACCTTCTCACAATGTTATGCTTCTGTTAGTGTCATTCCATCTTCCTAGACTGCCCAACCCTACTACTCTGATGTGCCAATTATTCACCCTTTGAGGCCCAGCCCAAATTTATCTTCCTCAGGTAGCCTCCTGTGATGTCCTGGCAGAAATGATCACTGACGCCTTTGTGATTTTCAATGCTTCTCCTATCACATAGGGCAGGCTGAGGCTTACTCAAAATATGTGTGCCTTATCTTGACAGAGTCCTTGCAACATCTCACCTCCTCACCCTTTGTTCTCTGGTCGCCTGAGTTCTTTCTGGTTCTTCCCCACCTCTCGGAAAGTTCTTTCCCCAGCTCTTCTTCGGCTCCTTTCTACATGACCACTAGGATAACACCGGTGTTCACAAAGGTTTTATCCCGTCTCTCCTCACACTTCATACAAACTTTCTGGGTGACTTCAACCATGTGCTAAGCCCAGCTACCAGGATAGTCTGATGACTCCCATCTCCCCACCCAGTACATCACCCATTCATTCACCAAACATTTACTGAGATACACCATATGTTAAGTATGCACAATGCCTTCTCTTCAGGCCAGACCTCTCTGACTGTTCTGTGTCCAAGGTATTGGATTACAACTTCTCGTTCATTGATGTTCTAACCCCATAGTGCATCCATTCTAAGAGGCACACTTCACATTTTCACACAGGATGTATCTTATAAAAAAAATAGTATGTGTATAAGATTTTAAGAAAAACATTGTCAAAAATTTTGATACTATAATGGTGGCTCTTACAAAAACAATGGCATCTTACAGTCCATGAACTGTAAAGAGCTTCTTTCACAGGTCCTAATGGAATGTAGGCTCTTCTAACACTGCCAGTCACCCAAGGCTTAGTCTCCAACCACATCTGTGGTATCAACTATTGCCCTCGGGCAACCTGTCTTCTGTGTCTGTTTACACAGAAAGCTCCCAGCTTTGGTTTAACCTCACCAAGTGATGGTTGGTTGAGACTTTGGAGATGTCTTAGTCCCTATGATCCCAGAAGTGCATAAAAAAAAATGTTTTATCCAGATTCCAATGCTTTAGTAGGGAAGTGTGTCTGAGTATCCAGTCCACTGCACTGCAAGAGACCTAAACCTCAAACTAATTGTCTTCTCTCAAAACCGACTTTTCTCCCTTTGTTTTTCTGGATGTCATCATGCACTCTCACCCAAATCTGAAACCCAGTAGAGCAAGGACCAATGACCCTTCCCCCTTTCCTCCACTACCCCAGTACAACGAGGCACAAGGCCCAACTTCTTGCTTGATCAAAAGTGGGTTTGCTTTTATGTTTCTAATCATCATGGCACCTAACAGGATAATTTCAATTCAATTCAATTCAAGGACAAGGAAGAAAAGTAAATGAAGCTAAATTAAAACCAAAACCATGCATCCCTGTTATGCATATAAAAGTGCTTTATATGAAGGAAGGTTTGAATACGGGAAAGTGGAAGAACTAGTTTCACACAGACCTCAAAAGAACCAGGACGCTGGCTTCAAAAGAACCACCATCACATCTCCAAGGAGAGGTTTTGGTCCAAAAAAAATTATTTGCTGTGATAAATTAATGGTAATTTGGATGTTATTGGTTTTGCTTGAGTTTACTCTATAAATTTGTCATTGTTTTACAGTTATATAAGAGCTGGAAGCATAAGGAGTTTATGCCTAGTTTTATGTTCAGGCATATTTAAGCTAGTCCATAATAAAAATATTTATGTCAGTACTGGGAATTTGTGAGGATTTTTTTCCTTTAAATAAAGAGGTCCATAAATTACTGAGATTCAAGGAACACTGGTCTTTCTATACTTCGCCAACTTTGATACATTTATCATTGTCTCCATAAATGAACAGAGAGAAATGGACACAACAGCACCAGCGAGAAATCATTTACTCAACTCCAGTTTCTCCCCGAGTTCTCCAGCCGTTTGAATCAGCTCAATACCGATTAATCCTTTAAGGCAGCATGCTTTCTTTCCTCCAACAGTGGCATTTTCCAACAGATAAGAAACGTGTTTCTAATATGCAGACACACTGCTCTGCTCAGGTCCTACCATCACCCACTTCCACTAGAATTTGTAAACTGGCACAAATGTACTTGGCAACAGTAAAGCAAACGAAATATGTTAAGCAAAGACTAGGCCTTACCTTAAGGAAGTCCCTTTCCTGGTTGGGTTTCAACAACCGGGAATTTGGGTGAGCACAGCATTGTTGTTCTGAAAGAGTATGAGAAATTCCCAATCATGTCTTGTTAACTTATTCTTTAAGGATTGATGGACTGTGGTTCCTTCAACCTTCAGATATTTCATTTTTAAAGTCCTCCTACTGAGAAAAAACTTTCTCCTTCTAAACTACTGACCCATGTGTCAACATCTTGTCTTTCTTTTCCCAGAGTCTAACTTAATCAGAGCCAGAAGAGAGGTCACAGCATATCCATGAAACCTGTTACTGGACAGAGGAGCACACTGGGGCCCAGGATGTTGAAAAGGCTTACTGAGGGTCACATGGCTGCTGGGCAGAAACCAGTTCTACCCAGTCCTGTCACTCAATCCAAGTCTATGAGTTATCTGATTCATTTTAAATCGTAAATATTTGAACTAGGACCTGAAATCGATGCCTTTGGTCATCATTAAACTTTTTTTGTAAGTCAACTAATTTGATATTTTGTTCGTTATAATTTGAGGACATCCACAGTGTATGAAACAGCTCGTGTTTCAATAAAAATCTAACGAAGTTTCTCAAATTCTGAACTCTAATTCCAGGATCTTTATTTGGAAGTATTTTTTTGTTCCTGTTTTCATTTTTGTTTCTTAATCAGAATACATTAACTCCAGGTGGGAGAGAATGAGATTACCTTTTTATTCAAAGAGAAAAATAGAACATTCTACTGATAGTTTAAAAATAACACAGTAACCACGTGTAACTCGAATTCAGTAACTCTCAGATTCAGATCTGGGGCAGGGGACACAAACACGCATTCTTAACAAGAAGTATTATAACACTGATGGTCTGAATGGGAGACACTGATCTATTCAAATTTTTTTTTAGTGAAACTAATCTTGGTACTATTTCTACCTAGTTAAGAAAGTAAGATGGAGAAAGGAAGAAAGTAAGATGGAGAAGGGAAGAAAGTAAGAGAGAATCCAAATGACACACTACACAGACAGACAGACAGACAGACAGACATGGTGTTACCCTTCAGGCATGTGGAAAAGTAGCTTTCATGAAATAACATTCCTAAACTCTGGCCTAGTAAACTATGTTGAAAGTGGTTGCTAAGAATTCTAAAAACCAGCTCAAAGCAGAAATGGCGCTATTACCCAAAGAACAGGTGAAATCACAGACTAGTACAGGGTTTGGCATATTTCAGGCCCTCGAGAAATATTTGTTTAATTAAGAACCAACTCAAGTTCGAGCTGGAAATCTATTTAACCACAGAAGTGAAATAATAATTAATATGATCACATCTTATTTTGCCCCTATGTTTGTTTCCTCAGGGCATCTGTAATGGCTGAATTGGAAATGGAACCATAAGTACTATAATAACATTTGTTGGAAAGCTCATCCTATATTTTCATAGCTCCTATATTGATGGATATGGCTTTATTAACTCTTCTCAGGCTTTTTCAAAGAAATATGAACTCTTAAAATTACATACATTATCCACCTTAAACCGAGTAACACTGGCAAGCAAAACCCGCTAGAGAGGATGAGTGGGGAGAAAAGAAAAGGGGAGGAAATGGAGATACAATTAATTGGGGAAAAAAATCCAAAAGTAAAGAAGTCAGGAATTAAATGGAACTAAAAACAAAAACCGCTACTTCATAGTCCAGATATTGTAACATATCATTTTTAACAAAAGAGGTTAAATATCTCCAACAGACATTGTGGGGGACACTATCAGAGCTCCTGAGGGCACAGGGAAAAGAAATCTCCCTGTGCTCGCTAACCCATCACCAGTTCAGCTACATCCATCCAGCCATCCATTTCTTTTTACTTTTCTCATTTCAGGATATTAGCAGTGTTTATTTTATTCCTTTTATCCAAAAGAAAAACCTGCTGCTACATTAGGAAAGAAAACTTTTCTGTGAAAATAAATGTCTGCTGTGAAGCTAGCTGAGTGCACAGTTTTAGGAAAGTATTAAGAAACTTCAAAGGATCTGGGGTTGAGAGAAATGGGTTCCAATCCTGATTGCATCACTTATTATCTTGATAAGTGACCTTGAGACTGACTCATCATTTAACTTTGAGTCCACTTCCTCCTCTGTAAAATAGGGGCCATGACGCCTACCTTCTGGAAGGATGTGGGGACTAGGGACTGTGTGCTCAAGAACCGCAGCACAGTGCCCAGCACTCAGCGAGTGGCTGTTTTCATTGTTCTTTCACACCTGAGGCATTTGCCTGAGGGCTCCACAATGTTCTGTTTGGGCAAGCTGGTCTAAAGCGAGTATTTCCCAGACCATGAAGCGGTCTGTTCCGTGCTGCAAGAGCTCCCGCAAGAAAGCCCCCCTCAAATGACCACCAAACTAGCACCAGGCTTGTTAAAGCTGCGAGCCCAACAGCCCTTGGGAACTGTGTTCTGCTCCCACCCCCCACCCCAGAGTACACACGAAATGAAAGCCGCTCCCCCCAGGCCTTCTCAAAGGACCAGGCACCCTTGAAGCGCTAAGTCTAGCATTTTAGCTATAGTGAAAGCAGCCAAAGAAATGACCCCCAAATTGCCACCCCTGGAGCAAGCTAACCCTTGCATAATGAGTAGGGGTGTGGACGGAGCAAATGCAAGAGGCGGGCTTGTAAATCTGCTCCACTGCCCTCATCCCCACCTGCCAGGACACACAACTGCTCCAAGTAGGAGTCCTCTTGATATCTGGACCCAGCCAGGATGTGCCAAGAAGTAACACAGTAGAGAAAGAAGCTGCTAGTTCTTAGCAAATTCATGGCCCACAGGTAAGCGCTACATACTCCGAGCCCATTTCCAAGGTTATTCTAACTGTGATTATGAGAAGAGGGTCACACAAGGGACAAGGGCACTGACTCCAAAACCAGATCACCTGGGCTCAACACCTGGCCTCATCCCATACTAGCTGTGTGACCTTGGACATGTCATGTTGAAGGGACATAATGACAGCACGTAACTCACAGGGCTATTGAGAGAACTGAATGGACTGATACATGTAAAAGCACTGTTGGTTAGCGGTTATTACCACGAAGCAGTCACTCAATTCTCATTAACAGATTAGAGGACTGCTGAATCCCTAAGAGGCGAGGCCCAAACTAAAGTTCTTTAAATTGAATTGTGTTTTAGACACACGAGAAAGTCACTCTGGTTTTTCTAAAGCGGTGGCTCTAAGCCAGGGTGGCATCAGGAGCACCTAGGAAGCTTTTCCAAAAGGTACATGTCTGGGCAGTAGGTCTGGCTTAGAGCCCAGAAAGTGTATTTTGACAAAGCGATGTCGCTCTCACGCCCACCTGGAGGCAAGACACATTGACTGAAAGCAAGTCCCAACTCCACCAGACCAGCCTTTCTTGGCAGGGTGGGCATGGTTCAGGGTGTTTCAAGGGTACCGATGCCCACAAAAATGCCTCTGCAATCTGTGTGCTGCTGCCTGAAATTCCTTTAGCAGAAGCTTCCCACTGCACAAATCAAAACATATTTTAAACTAAAAAAGGAATGAACCTGAGTTGAGCATCTACAGCAGGTCAGGCCCTTTGTATAAATGTCCTGCTCCTCAAGATCATCTCACGGCACAGCTCCTACACAAGGGAGGAAACTGAGGGGCAGAGAGGTTCTGGGGCAGAGCCAAGAAGGTTATGCAGTAGAGCGGGGATGACTGCCCACTGCACCACACTGTCTCCTGGCCTACCACCTGCACTCAGGAGCCCCAGACATGGTTCTAAATCAAGGACAATGAAATTGGACTGAGGGAGGAGCTCCAGACACACATGCCACCCCACCCTCAGGTCTTCTCAGGTGGTACTGAACCAAGAATGAGTGGAGTTTAAAGATGCAGAAAGGATTCCTCCATTCCCCCTCACCTCCTCCTCCAGGAGAGGATGTTAGGGCTAATCTCAAACCCACCAAGCCTTAATGTTATATCTATACAACAGAAATGTATTAGCCTTAAATTTCTCCCTCTCTTTCTCTTTTTTTTCTAGACGAAAGGAAAGAGCAGATAAATTAATGGAAATAAATGGATAAAAGTGGAGAAAATGACTTAATATACCTAAAAAAAAAAACTACTACACTATGAAGCTTAAATAAGATCACAATATCCACAGTAATATTAGCTAATATTTGTTAAATTTAATCAGTACCAAGAACACATCACCTCCCGACAACCCCTAGGGATTTCCATTTTTTCAGATGAGAAAACTGAAGTAAGAAAAGGTAAAAATAACTTGTCCAAAGACCCCCAGTTTGTGAACAGAAATTCAAACCCAGGATAAAATTTGGCCTTCTCAACTCCTAGGTCTAGTGTGTTATTTTCTCTATTAAATCGCTATGTGATCTGCCAAGTCTTATAGAGATATTACTTTCCTTGTCATTTAGAAAATTTCCATGAGCTGTAAAGTGACTCAAAGCTGCAGAGAAAGCAAAGGGATGTGGATAATCTATAAACTGGAATCTCATCCCTGGAATAAATAAGAGAAGCTTGTAAACCTATTTTCAGCCTAATGAACAGAAAATAAATAGAAGCATCCAAAGAACACGAAGGCAATCAAGAAACAACACGAAGGAGGAGAGCCACAGGCCTAAGAGCGAAGACGGAAAAAAAAGAAAAAACAGGATGCTGCTTTGTGGGCGCAGGAGAAACAATGCTGTTTATGAGGAAACATCAGTAGAGGGAGGTGACTCAGGCGACTGGGAGACAAGGACCCCAGGCCCTGAGCAAGCTGGCCATAAGGAACAGATGGGGCCTCCCAGGTGCTGCTGGCCTGGATCGGAGGACGAGGGCTGAGCTCACCAGGCCTTAGAAAGGAAATGATGAAGTCCTGCTGCTTAAGCAGTTAGTCAGAGAGCCGAGTAACACCATGCTTCCTCCATCTCCCCTCCCTGCAAATGCTAGGGCCTTACCAGCCTTCCCTTCCCAACAGAGGCGAAGATCTTTAATACTCGATGGACCCAGAGAGACAGGGAGAACTCTCTCCACACTGTACCCTGGTCATCAATGAGGATGCCAAAGCAGACCTCGGAAGTGGAGCATGGCCACAGAAACAACCAGCCACCAGGTGACCGGATTCCAGATGTGGCTCCAGGGATTAAGACTTCCCAGCTAATGACAGGATGCCTCTTTGCTCTTTGCCTGAAATTCAATCAACTCAAACTGACAACGCATATTACAGGATACTGCCAGTTTCCCTGGGGAAAAGGAGGCGACAAGTTTGGAAGGAGGATCTGGCAAATACACAATGAAGTTAAACCAGGACCTTCACAGACATGGCTCCTTGATTCCAGACTCTTTCTCCCTGAGCGCAGGCCCCAAGTCTCTCTCAAAAGAGCAGCATTCCAGGTGACCAGAGGCAATGAGGACCCACCCAGTGAACTCCTTTACTCAGGAGAGTCTGGGAAGCCCAGAAGCATTGAATGGGTGACTCCAGGTCATACAGGGACTTGGAGAGTGAGCCAGACCAGAAACCTGAGCCTCCCACATGTCAGTTTTGTGTCAATTCTTGAAAAACAAGATTCATGTCTTATCTCTTGTTTTATTTCATACCTTTTATTATGGAAGCTTTCAAACACATAAAAAACTAGAAAGAATGAATGGAGCCCCAAACACCCATTACCCAGCTTCAGAGATCATCAGCTCCCGGGCAATCCTGCCTGCTCTGTGTACTGAATATATTCTCTAATGTTTCAAAGACAGGGATCAAAGGAGGAAGAAAATTAACTCTAAAGTCAAGTCCTAAAGGGCTCTGTATTTATATCTTTCTAGCGATAAAATGTAAGCAAGTGTTTAAGTCACAACTTCAATCTCTGAATTCACAACCGATTTTGAATGTACACACAAATTATAATCAGTACTTTAGGGCTACAAATTGCCAAGACACTGACACAGAGCACAAGAGAAGCCTCCTTTGATTTAGAGATGATCTCAAGACATATAATTTCCCTTTATCTAATTAGAGAACACAATAATTTCTCCTTGTACCAGACAGCATAAACCCAATCAAGTGCTTAATAGATATTTTCTGTGAGGATAAATTCCTTGTAAAAAACAAACCAAAAAAACCTATAATTTATAAGGTTTAATGTAAACACAGAGAGTAAACTCCAGATGTTTTTAGAACCAAGAGAAAGTTCTAACTTAGGGGTTGATTCTTTTCACTTAGGGATATTCCTAACGATCCCTTAAAACATGTGTAATTTTTTTAGAGAACGAGATTAAATCCAGGTGTTTAAGTACACATCAAGGTTAACACAATACTCACCTTCTGGGCGTAATTCTGTATTTTCATTTTTCTTTTTGAGTTTTATTTTACAAAGGATTTTAAGTCGATATATTTTCCCTTCAGTCCCTTTTTCAAAAAAGTTCCCCCATCAGAATAATAAACCATTTCCTTAAACCATTAAATCTCACATACTTCCCTCATGAAAATATCAAGTATTTTGTATTTTACTTGACCATTTGAGATGTCTGCAACACACCCATGTAGGGGAAGACAGTTTGAGATTTAGAATCCAAAGAACCCCAGATGTGCGGGTTCTAGCTGTGTAACACTGGGCAAATTGCTTACCTACTTCCTCACTGTACACTAGGGTCATATTAGTACCTGCCCCTCGGGAATGCTGTCAGAACTATATCCGGTTCTCTGATCCTCCAACACCAAGTGAGTGTCCTACAATTCAGTTTGGATACCAACTACCTGGAGGGAGCATCCGACCCACAGGTATAAGGGTTCAGTCCTACACAACCATCCCACTTCAGACACCAGTCACAGGTACCAGGTCCCCAGGTTACCTGTATTTCTGTCTGACTTAGCTCCACATTCAGGGGTTCCCACAACCCCCACCCTCTTAGGTTCACTAGAACAACAGCTCACAGAACTCAGGAAAGCACTTTATCTACCATTAAGGGTTTATCACAAAGGACACAACTCAGGAACAGCCATACAGAAGAGCTGCACAGGGCAAGGTGTGTGGGGCGGAGGTGCACAGAGCTTCCACATCCTGTCTGGGTGCCACCCTCCTGGCATCACACAGTGTTCACCAACCCAGTTGTTTGGAGGTTTTATGCAGGTTTCATTACCTAAACATGATTGATCAAATCATTGGCCACTGGTAACTGAATTCAGTCTCCAAACTCCCCAACCCCAAGCCCAGGGTAAGGCTGAAAGCTCCAACCACTTAATCCTGACTTGGTGTCTCTGGTGATGAGCCCTAATCCTGAAGCTACTTTAGCAATGCCTTCTCAGCCCCAAGGCAGGAATCATCTCATTAGTACACAAAAGATACTCTTATCACTCAGGGATTCCAATGGTTTTAGAAGCTCTGTGCCAAGAACCTGGGACAAAGACCAAACATTTTTCTGTTACACCACCTACTAAATGTAAATAAAAAGTGACTATAGGTGTTTTTATTAATACAAAACAGGACTGCAGCACTGCAGGTGCCTCCCCAGGACTGCATGGCAGACAAATGGTTTAAGTGAGACTGCTCGCCCCCATCCCCATGTTCCTTTCTTCCTTCCAACAGTCAGTGGTTCAAGAACGGACAAACACCGTAAACAAGGAGCCAAGGGCATTCTCCAGACCGCAGTGAAGGGCTCTGAGTTCACCTAAGCAGTATGAAGCTCAACACTTTTGAATAACAGTTTGGAAAACTCTTTCCCTACTTGTGAACAAGGACACACATCGTTCTGGAAGCTACGGGCAGCCATTTTACCAACCGGAGGAAAAACCACAGTAAAAAAAAAGCAGCTGGCAGAAGAGACCGGTACCAAAGTAGTGTTTCTCAATAGCCTGTAACAGTCTACAGTGAGGTCAGGACGGAAACAAGCATGTTTAGAAACATTTATGGCAACTTGGCAGAAAAATTTTACATCTGTTGAATTTAATTTTAAAAGTACGGACTTAATTTCATTGTTCTAGTAATTCATTTGTATTTGTATCCTATTTTATGAAAGTATTAATCTGCATTGGGTTAGATTTTTTTTTTCCAAGTTCTTTTCCTCAGATAGCCTGGAGAAGCACTGGCCTAAAGATCTAAGCAGTGAAATCACAGCCTTTATCAAACCACAGCTAAGCCGGAGGCTCACCTCTACATTTCAGTTAGGTGACCCAATGGATACTCTCTGTTGCCTAAGCCGGTTTGAGCTGAATTTTCTGCCATTACAATGGAAACTACTCTACACCTGATACTGGAAAATGATTATCAACCCGAAGCAAGGACAAGATGGAGGTAAGACACAGTGAAGATAAAGGTACGGAGAATTCAAATCATTACATAAAACTCTGCATGAAACTAAAGAAGAAAATACCCATTCAAAGATGTATAACTGGATAAAGGCTTCCACAGCCCTGCAATTAAATGGCCACCTGGATGGGTTTCCTTCCTTTAAACAGTGAACCCATGCAAACATTTCATTGTGTCACCCATTTCAGCAACTGCTAATTTTGAGCCAAATGAATTATCTTTAAGCAAATGTCACACACAGTGGGGAGTGATTTCATTTTCCTAAACTGTTGTCAAAGCTTTGCACACTGAAGCTTCCAAAAAGGAGAATTGGAAAAATGACAATTTAGAGGTGGGAAAGAAACACGAGTTATTTCAAAGCAGCAGCCTGTGATACGGTGAAATCCTTCTTCTAAAGTGCCTCCATCTAACATTTTCCAAGTTACAATCATTTCAACCACTGGCTTTCATTGTACTTATGCTAAAATTTAGCTGATTTATTTTTATAGTATTTTACCAGGGTGAAAAGCCGAAAATGAATGGGGGGGTGGAAAAGAAAATATTACTGGAGGTTTAAAAAAATAAAGATAAAACTAGAAATGGAAGGAATTAAAGAAAGAATGAAGAATGAACTTTAAGAAAAATGTTGACTAGTTTTAGTTTAGCTTTAGTTTCACTAATCTCAAACAATCCTAAAACAGAATGAAGTTTCTCTAAGTCAAAAGTCCATGTATAATAGGTGAGGTGAGCAGGTTATGGGGGAAGTACTCACCCCCATAATCGGTTCAAGGCCAGGGAAGTCCCAGATCCCTTAACAAGATGGCATAGTCCCTGGAGTGAGACAGTTAGGGAGGAGAGAGTCACAGCCTCCTCCAAAGCTTCCTTAACTGTGGCTCCAAAGACATTTTCCCCAGGACTCTAAGATTTAGAAACTTTTTATTTTTTTCTACTTTTTTATATTTCTAAAAATTAATAATACAAGAATATTTTAGGTCAGTCAAATGCCAACCTTCTTACAGCCCAGTAATCTGAATTTCTAAATGGCATTTGTAAGCATGCTGGTATCAAGATCACTTAAAATGAGATCATTTAACTCTCTTTAGCATTTCTCAAGCTGTGGTGCCCCTAGACATAGTCTCAGGGGTCAACATTATCCCAACTTTGAGAAACTCGAGCTAGTTAATTCTATCATATCCACTTGGAAGGAAGACTGAATAAATTTTACAGTTAAAAACAAAGAGGAATAATGTGAAGTCCTGAGAAGCACACAAGATCACTTCCATAATATTCTTAACAAAAATGCATAACCTTCATTCAGTCACGAGGAAACAATGAACAAACCCACGCTGAGGGGCACTCTACAAAAGACCTGGTCAGTACTCTTCAGAGTGTGAAGGTTATGAAAGACAAAGAAAGGCTGAAGCACTGTTCCGTATTAAGATGACTAAGGCACTATGACACTGAATGTAACATGTAATCCTGGACTGGATCCTAGACCAGAAAAAGAACATTAATGGGACATTAACAGGCATAATTTAAATAAGGTCCTTACATTACAGTATTAAATCAATGTTTATACCCTGATTTTGATCACTATACAGTGATTGTGTAAGATATTAACATTTAGAAAATCAAGATGAAGAATGTAAAGGAATTCTTTGTACTTTTTGCTATTCTTTTTGAAAACCTTAAATTATTTCAAAGTTAAAAATGTTTAAAAAATATATTAAATAGACAAGGAAGGGTTTGAACTCACAAAAAGAAGTACAAACAGCAAACACAATGTCTATTAACGTCCAGTGGACTACAGGATCTGGTCTCCTCTGGAGACGGCCCTCATGGGGATATGACCAATGCATGACATCAGATTCCCATTTGGCTTCTTGGGTAGGTTTCCCTCCAGAACTCAGGTCTAGACCCACTTCTAGCTCTAGTCTTCACTCTAACATTAACAACTGATATTTTAGTTTACATGAATCTCTTGTGATTTGGGTTGACAAGAACCTGACATCTAGAGTCCAATACTTTATAGGTGTGCTGAGAAAAGAACTGATTTTCCAGGCTATCAAAGCTGAAAACCAGCCTCCAGACTATGGTGATAAAGAGCTATCTGCCCTGTGGGCGGTGCCTGACAACCATTCTGCAAGCCTGTAACACTCAAAGATTATTGCTGTTTTACAGTTTCTTGCAAAGATGCAGAGTTCCCAACAAAAAGAATGTACTCGAGGTACAGTCACCTTGTAAAGCAGAGGAAGGTGTCAACAGCAAACTTTGAATCCTGTTGAATAAATAGGGTTATAAAGGACAAAAATAGCCAAGGGCTGAGAACCAAACTCATCATACACAACTCAGCAAAGGTTTAGCAGACTGTTTGAACTGAATAGCCCTTTTATAAGGCTCCCTTAGGACTTACACCCACAGTGGCCCAGAATGATCCTTGGGAAAAGTAATTCTATCCACATCTTTCCCCAACCTACAACTCTTACATAGTTTTCCATTGCACTTAAAATAAGGACCAAAATTCTGGTGGTAGCCTCGTGTCCTGGACCCCGTCTGCAGCTCCAACCCTCAAGGCCCCTCCCCCTTGCATGTGACAGTCCTTGAGTCAGCCTTCATCGTCACTCCAAAGACACACTGCAAATTTGCAAATTGTGCTCTTTGTCTAGAATGTCCTCCCACCCCTCACCCCAACACACACACACCACACACACACACACACACACACACACACATTCACCCTAGCTAACTTCCACTCCTCAATATTATTCAGTTTTCAGCTTAAATATCACTTAATCAGGAAGGCTTTCCCTTATCAGCCTTGAGGACTAGGTGAGTGCCCTGTTTCAGAGTGTTCTCACAGCACCCTATGGTTTCTCCTCTTAGAACCTACCACCATTTCTAATTATATATTTATAAGTCTCTCCTGATTAGATGAGGAGCATCCAGAGGGCAGGGATGAAGTCTAGTTTGCAAACCACCACTTGCCAATGTCTAGCACAGACTCTGCACTTCAGACACTGGGGTAAATGATCCTGCCTAAGCCCTCGGCTTCTTTCAGGGATTAAATGAAGAACAGTGTGTCAAGCATGTGGATACCATAAGCACTGAGTAGGTGACAGCTATTAGAATTACATCAAAATGCCTTTCCTCTAAATGTGTTTCAAATTTACCACTGGTTTTTCTGGTGGTGGGAAAAAAAGCCTTGCAAAAGATGCCAAGTTGTTTTTTTAATGATACTTTGTCAAGTCAGCTCATTTTAGGATACTGAAAAACATCAAATTGCAAGGTATAATGTGAAGAAAGGAAATGCTTCTAAAATTAACACACTACACCTTTTTTCACTCTGAGATAAATCTACACTCATCATCAGTATATTCTCACTCCCCTCTGCAGCCTTCATTGTTGCCTTCTCTTTCAAAATCCTGGTGATTACTATTACAAAGACACTCACTCCCTTTTCAGACACCAAGGACTCTACTGATAACTTTCATGAAAGTGAGTTTTAACTATGGCCAAAATTTCGTTTGCTTTAAAAACACAAAAAACTTGCTTCCATCTCAACTATAATAAAAGTAGGATAAATCACAGCTATCCCGAAGCAGTCCTTGTTCATAGGAGGATTTAAAATCATTTACAATTGTAGTTGAATGAAAAGATAAAAATGGGGGATAGAAACACCCAAAGTGATCATTTTTTCAAGAGATGTTTCACTATAATAACAGCTAAATTCTCCTGGGCCCAAGCAATATACTCAGGTAAAGGACAGAAGGAACAAACACTGGGATTTCTAGGGGATAACTGGACAGATTCCCATTCACCAGAAGAGAAACGAGAATTCAAGAGCATGTTGTTTCCTTAGAGGAAAACTACACTTTAAAGAACTTGGCTCTAGAAAATGTCTCCACTGAAATGGCTACTTTCCATATCAGACTATACGCAGTAATACCCAGCAGCTGCATGCAAAGCCCACTCGGTTATTCAAAGATAGGCAAAGATGTGGAGGGGAGGAAAGACTTTCCTTCTACCCTCCTAGGTTTAATAAATACATATTTAATAATAAATATGACACAAACTGGGAACAGGCAGATTAACAGGAGAAAAGGTATACAAATTTATTAATTTTTAATATTATACACATAGGGAGATCAGAGGAAAAATACAGTTCCCAAAAAAGCAGTGAGATTTGAGAGCTTATATACCATCTTAATACGGGAAGGGGAGGGAGGGATGTCAGCCTCTCAGGGGAGAGTAAATGATTTTTAAGAAAGAAGAATGGACCCTTAGAAGAATAGATGGGAGATATGACAGTTTGTTATGGAGTCTGTCTGGGTGTGGCTTGCATGCGTGAAGAGGCATCTTCCCTGGCTGCTGCAACTTCCCGGAAGGGGATTTATGACAATTGAGTTCCTTTTGAAGCATTTGTCTTTAGGTAGATAAGGGGAGTTTGGAGAAAGCCTCTTACTGCATTTGCTGCTTTTCAAGAGCCTTACGTTTAAAACAATCAAAATAGCATAGGTGGCATGTCTACAAGTCCTTCAGATGAAAGCATGAGCCCTATGTTCAGTCATGCGATAAACAGATTCATGGCACACACATACGTCTGATACTTTGAATCTCATGAAAGCTAAGAACCTTCCCAGGGGGAAAAACGTTTATACAGAAGAAGCTCTCTTAACTGATCTCCCCTTTAACCAACTTGCCAGATTAACCAGCACATCCCATTCCGTCTATAGAGCATAATAACTAATGTTTCAGAACACCAGCAGCTCACAACTAGTAGGAGACGCTACCTGGGCCCAGGGCTCCTCCAAGTGTGGTCCAGAGATATAGATGCCAGTCTGCAAACCATTTGTTACCAGCTGTCCAGGAAATGGAGAGTGAGCATTTAGAAACATCGGTAGCCATCAGACACGGCTGTCACAACCAAGAGCATGAACAGCAGACTCATCTCAGTGACCAGTTCTGGTAGTTAGTGTTCATCTTGTGAGGTGAGCCATATGTGGTACCAGCTGCCTGCCGGTTAAGGGCTATGGAACCAGGTGATCACAAGCAATAGTTTAAGGTTACTTTGTCAACTGTAATGCACATGCATTAAAATCTGAATTCTCTTTTTTTTCATCAAAAGATCATTTAAATTTGACCATAAATTTAAAGAACAAGTTGGAATTGGCTACTGAGGAAGAACTGAAGGTAAATTTTGACACTAGAGAATCACTTGCTTCATTTTGGAGAAAAGTAAAAAAAAAAAAAAAAAAAAAAAGAAGATCTTGAGCTTGCTGAAATTGCTTCCTCTTTTTCCGTACTCATCAACATCCCTCTACAAGGCCAGTTCTTCTACCAAGAGTGTTATTAAAACAAAACCATAACCAGTTTAGATATACATTAAACATTAACCTTGGGAGTAGCTGTCACTAACCCAGCCTAGAGTAGATAGGTTAACAAGCAAGAAGCAAGTTCATTTGTGACACCAAAAATCTTAGACATTGACATACATAGAGTTTGTTAAAATTACACATAGGATATTTAATATGGATAATCTCCATTTTACTCATAAGTTTTTCTTTAGCTATAACTGGGTTAACAAATTAACAAGAGTAATAGTGATTCTTTACGTGAACTGCCTATATGCAAGCTTTTAAAGAACATGTATAGATTTTGTAATTTTTTTCCTTATATTTGTTGTTTATAGTACTGAAAATGTAATTTTATTTATGTTGTTTCTAAAATGTTAAAAAAAATTAAGGCTTGCAATATTACATGTCTTTTTTATTTCTTTTCTTCTTCTTTTTTAAATAAAAGTACAGGTCCATGACAGATTGAAAATAAAAAGACTAGACCTTCACCAGACACAGGTTAATAAACAGTGATCTGCTCCCACCAATGAAGCTGTATCCTTCTCTAGGGTTAGATGTATTTACTTCTATTTATGCCAGTTATTCTCACAATTTAATTTAATTGTATATAAACACATAGTAAATTATATATAAACACATAAAATATGAGTTCAGAAAAAAATGTTTCTATGAAAATCAAGTTGAATATCTGAATACTATGGAATAACTTAATAAAAGAGAAAAACTAAAATAACTGCTATTATATTAGGGATGAAGAGGAAATGGCAAAGGATGGGGAGTCAAATCAGAAAAATCTAGAAGGATTCGACACTTAGTTCCTATAACCCTTTAAAGCAACCCAAACTGAAAACCAGGTAGACCAGGCATCACAGGTTACGGTTTATGTGCAAAAAACATCATGGAAAACACTTATCAGGCCCTGGCTCAGAAATTAGCAAGTGGATGTACATTTCCATGTTTGATTTTAAAATAAAATGTTTAAGATAGAAAGTAACATTTTTTTATACTTCTCCACTTCAACTGAGCAGCTGCTGGTCATGATAATCCCAGATAAGAGAGCTTATCCTATAAACACAAAATTCTGCACAGAATATTCAAGAGATTCTGGCCTCCTGGCTCTCTTACTGAGATATAACTGGTAGATGATAAAACAGGGACAAAAGACCTGTTATAGAAAGACTAACACCAATCACAAAAAGCATAAGGAATCCAAAAAGAGCTTCTAATCATATAATAAGAAAGTGAAACAATTTGTGAAACTGCAAAGCATATGTCTCTTTTTTAGAAACATATCCACACCCAATTCCTACAGAGAATGTGCTTTTTAGCAGTTAACAGCATTAACCAAACAAAAGCAGAGTCCTCGGGGGACTTTTTCCCGAAGGTCAAGAACAAATGCAGAATCAAAAAGTAATTATAAAAAGTCATTTATGAGACAGTACAAAACATTTTCTCTTACTATCAGTACAAAAAATTGTTTTGAGCCATAAACCAAACCAATTCAAAGTCAATGGTTTAGTTTCATTCTGTTTGTATTTTTTCTTTATTTGGGGGGGGTATTAAGGTTTGTTTGTTTGTTTGTTTGTTTGTTTGTTTATTTATTTATTTATTTATTTATGATGGAGGTACTGGGGATTAAACCAGGACCTTGCGCATGCTAAGCGTGCACTCTACCAATGAGCTATACCCTCCCCCATTAGTTTAATTCTGAATTCAGACTTTTTGTAGCATATCCATCTTGGCCCACAGCTCAGGATTAAAGTTTTTATTTAGTGTTAGGAAAAATAAGAAAAACAAATGAAAACTACAACAGTGTGATGAGGGAAATTAACATCAGAAGTCTCTGTTAATAAAGCATTCTGGGTTGACAAAAACTAAAATTACAGGAAAAAAAAGATTTTAAGATTGAAGTATTACCTAAATTGAAATAATCTGAACACAAACTCACTTTGAATAGTCCTACCCTCACTTCAAAGCAATGGGACATGGCTGAATTTATACAAAATTCCACTGTCAATTATATTACACAAATGAAATAGAATGTAAATAATATTAAAAAAGAAAGAAAGAAGGACCACAGAAACATGTATGGGAGGAAAAAATAACTTTCCCTCTACCCTTCTGAGTTCTTAGCTGAAACCCTTGTAATAAAAGACAGATCAACAAGAGAAAAAACTACAGAAGCTTATTAACATGTATACCTTGTATACATGGAAGACACCCAGGGGAAAATGAGTAACTCAAAGAGGTGGCTTAGAATTCAGACTCAAATACCATCATAATAGGGCAGGGGAAGGGAACGGATGTCTACCTCTTAGCAGAAAGTAAATGATTTTTAGGAAAGATGAATGGGCCCTTAGAAGAACCAATGAGACATGACAGTTTGTAACAAAGTCTGTGTGGGGGTGGTGTCGGCTCATAGTCTCCTCTCCTGATGGGAGTCAATCTTCCCTGGTTGATAAAACTCCCGGGTGGGGATCTATGACAACTGAGTTCTTTCTGGGGGACCTGTCTTCAGGCACATAAGGGGAGTTCAAACAAAGCCTCTTCCTGAATTTGTTATTTTTCAAGTGCTTACAGCTCAAAATAATCAACATATCAAAGTGGCATATTCTGAGGTGACATGTCCTGAACTCCTACAGTCGAAGCTAGGGGTGGCATATGCTGCTACCCTGCACATGCAAAGCCTAACCAGGCTGTGGGGGACACTAGGCTGATGCGTCCTGCCCTCCAATTCTGGCTCAGGCAGTAATCAGCACCATGACCCTGTCTGCCTTAATTTGGGGGTCCCCATCTGTGAACTCAGGGAGTCAGCTATGCACACACTACAGGTGCTACTCACACTAAGATTCTGTTGTGCTGAAACTAAACACACAAGTGACACTGACTGAAGTTCTTATGGGCAATGAAAGGCAAGAGGCAAACATCAGATCTACTACAGTGACAGGTCTGAACGCTCATCCACTTGGCTGAGTTATTCTGATTATGAAACGAAAGGAAAGATGGGGAGACATGCAGCCCAGAAAGCAATGTCAAGGACTACCAAACTTTTATAATTCCTCCTGGCAAAATGAATAAAACCACAGTATAAATTTGTAAAAGATTTTTGCATTAAAATAGGTTTTCTTCCTAATTTTGTAATTAGCAAAAATTTACTTTAAAAAAAAAAACAAGACGGAAATATATAGAGACAAGGGATTCACAGTGGTTATTTAAAGGTTGCTTTACTGGTATCTTTATCTTCTCTCACAGAATGTTAAATTAATTCTTTCTTTTTAAGTGAAAAGGTGATAATGAAGTGATTAAGAACATACACTTGGAAGTATGTGGCCTGGGGCCAAGTCCCACTTACCAGCTGTATACCCTTGAGCAAGTTTCAGCTTCCTCATCTGTAAAATGAGGATAACATGGTCTCAGCACCTCATGTGGTGGCTGAGAGTTAACAGACGTTACTGTGTATAAGGCACTAAGCGCAGTGTCTCTGGCACATGGAAGAACCTATGTAAGTGTTCACTAATATTTTATGGTAACTTCGTGTTTGAATAAAAATCAATGCTCAGTAATATACCAAATGAAAACCAAATAAACATCAAGACCCTAGAAAACCTTACATACAAGCATCAACATTAAACACTTAAAATATTAAAATAATTCCAAGAATATAAGGACATACGTATGTCCTAGGACACATAAATGATATAGATGGCAGTAGCTTCATTTAACTATCTTCCCAGACTCCAATCCTTCATCAATCCATCCTATCCACTAGATTAAACTTCCTAAAAGCAATGTTGGGTTTAAGTCACTCCCTACAAAAACCTTAATGACTCCACATAGTACAGGGTAACCCCCAAGCCCCAGAACCGGACTAAATGAGCCACTAGCACACTGTACTTCGAGGTACTTATAACAGTTTGTAATTACATACCTGAGTGGTTGTTTGGTTAATACCTTTCTCACCACTACAACGAAAGCCCAGGAGGTAAGGCCTGCACTGAACCCACCACTATCACAGGCATGGCCTACTGCAGGTGTTCAGTAAGTATTTGATGGATGAATAACCCTCATCATCCATCAAGGTTCACAGAAACACCTCATAGGTGTGACCCTTCACAGTCTGCAAAACACTTGTATAAATTTCCTCATCTGAGCCTCACAGTAAGCCTTCAGAAAAGGCAAAGCAAATGAGAAAACCAAGGCCTAAAAATTCACAGCTACCCAAGATCATATTTTGAGTAAGTGGCAAAGAACCAAAGTGTGTTGACTTCTAGTCTGGGGTTCCTTCCAGAACATTCTCCTGCCTGAGTTAAACCCAATACAGCATACTAAGGCTTTGGCCTGGCCGTGGATTTCCCAGCCTCTGCACTTTTTACTCTTCTACCCACCTAGAACTACCCACTACCTTTTTTTGCTTCTCATTCATTAAACAAATATTTATTAAGGACTGGGATTGACGGGCAAACCCTCCTCCTTTCTTTAGGGCCCACTACTGTGTCATATATATGCCACTTCTATGTTCTGAGTGAACAGCTGTGTATTTACTCAACAAAAAGGTTTTCACCATATAGACATTTATTTGTTTTTTCAATGTAATAGTGAGCACCTATTAAGTGTCATACTGTGTGAGGTTCCAATGAGAACCACACGGTTAGAATACTGGTGTCTTAGTGGTTTGAAAAACTACTGAAGTTTCTAGAAGAGAATAACGATGTAGATCAGCCTCCCTTAAAAAGCAACATAAAGCCACTATGGAGGACAGTATGGGGGTTCCTTAAAAAGCTAAAAATAAACTTACCATATGATCCAGCAATCCCACTCCTGGGTATACATCCAGAGAAAAATATAATCGAAAAGACACATGTACCCCAAGGTTCACAGCAGCACTATTTACAGTAGCCAAGACACAGAAACAACCTAAATGTCCATCGACAGGTGACTGGATAAAGACGATGTGGTGTGTGTATATATATATATATATACACACACACATATATATACATATATATACATACATACACAATGGAATACTACTCAGCCATAAAAAAATAAAATGCCATTTGCAGCAACATGGATAGACCTGGAGATCATCATTCTAAGTGAAGTAAGCCAGAAAGAGAAAAAAATACCATATGATATCACTCATATGTGGAATATTAAAAAAAAAAAAAAAAGACACAAATGAACTTATTTACAAAACAGAAACAGACTCACAGACATAGAGAACAGACTAATGGTTACCAAGGGTAAAGGGATTGGGAAGGGATAAATTGGGAGTTTGAAATTTGCACCTTTTGGGGAGTGATGGAAATTTTATGTATCTTGATTGTGGCAGTGGTTTCATAGTGTATACATCTATCAAAATTCATCAAATTGTGCATCTGAAATATGTGTAGTTTACTGTACAGAAATTATACTGCAATAAAGTTTAAAAAAAAAAAAGCAATATAATTGCTGTCGTTCACACAGCCTGAGATGTCCCAGGTACCTTAATTAGGAAGTAAAGCAACCACTAATACCCACCAAAATAATAAAGCCTTCATCAATTTTTATATCATTTTAAAAGAGAATATAGGTCAAATGTATCTACCATTATTTTTTGAAAAGAGATCCACACAATACCATCCACAAGCGAGCACTCCCAGGCCTACCCCACCAAAATGACTTGTGTCCATCAGGTCTGTTAAATAGTTAATGGCCCTTCTCAAACTTGTTGGCTCAAAAGCACACATAATTAAAATGGAAACAACAGATTCTGGAATCCTATTCCTCTGAATTACTAGCACAGGACCACAACTCTAAATACTGCAGCAATAAACCTGCAATAATCCTCATGAAATATAGTATCAATTAAATGTTGGTGCAAGAAATGTAATGCAGAATTACTGCCGTATTAACACTCCCCAAAGATAAATCACCAAAGACTTTAAACAAGTGAAAATCAATTCTATGAATATTTAACACAGCTGGCTTTATTTAAAATTTCCCCTAGCAGACATACGCTGGCATGGAAAAGAGCTACAAAGGGTTAACAATGCTAGATTATATGTGAATTCAGAAGGAAGACAGCAGCCTGGGAAGCTTCCTTATCTTGGAAATGACAATACTTTACAGCCTCAGGGGAAAAGCATACAAAAAACAGTGTCCCACATGTTAACTCATTACAGGATTTAATAGAAACGATACTCCGCTTTCTTTCCCACCTAAATTTCGTTGCTGAATTTAAGAGGCCAATCTCAGATAAGACAAAAAGGCAAGCTGCAAGAACAAAAAAATAAGAGTGGAATGGGCAAAAACCTGAGAAATCATTGGCCTCCAGGGCCAAGGTCTGGGTCCGTGAAGAACTTCCCTCAGCAGAAAGCTGCACATCTGCCTCCACCTCACCATCTCCTACAGGAACACAACTGCTTTCACTGCGGTCCCATGGGTCTCAAACAGGCCTAAATAAACCTGCAGGATGGGGGGGTTGTGCTTGTCTGCTTGCCGGAGGGTCTCTAAAAGTAAGAGTGAAACTCACCCAGGTGTTTTCTTCTACCTTTCAACGGACCGAAAGGCCTCCCCACCCTCCTTTCCCGATCACTCTGCCTTTCCCACACCTTGATCATCTACGAGGCAGTGATTCCAAAATCCTGCAGAGAAGCCACAACCAGCCTCAAGGAGCCTCATTAGGAAGAACTTCCCTTTTATTAAATCTTCCATTGTGCAGTTTAATTCCACTTCCTTTTTTTTTTTTTTTCTCTGTGAACCAGTGGAAGGGAGTAAATCCCTGAAAGAAAAAAATCCCTTTCATCTCACAGAAACAATCCCATTTGTGAATTCTGTGAGTTAACAGAATAGGTGTGTCCTTCAAAGGAGGGAGGACATCTGTGATCAAATTGAATTCTATCATTTATATTTAAAAGATTCAGACCTAATACGGCCTTGTAGAAACAAAACATTTAATATCTCTTTTGGTTCTGAAATTGTACAGGTCTCCCTGAAAGTTTCACCTGTATTCATCCCCAACAGGTGTACAGCACTTTTCCTGATGGTCTCACTGAGCCACTGAAGGGATGCAGACACAACCCACGGCCCTTCTGTTTCCCTCCACTCTTTCAGTTGCCCTTCTGGGTCTTCTGCTCCCTCACCTTGGTAGACTGGGAAAATGCCAGGAGATCAAACTCAAGTCTGTTCATTACACTTTGCTCATAACTCTTGATTTTAAGATATGGGAAGGAGGAAATTGAGATGCTACTAATACTGTTTTAGGATGTAAATTATCCTGAGGGCTAATTATGTACAATTCCTTCATTTTCTTTATTCAAGCAAGTGAATCCCAGATAAATTTCCTTTTAGGTCGAATTTTTCTTCCCTTGTAACTTTATGACTAATCCTATATACCCCTAACAACTGCCTTACTCACCCCTCAAGAACTCAGTATTACTATATTATCCTGTTAGGAGGAAAGGAGCTAAAACCTGTCTGAGGGAGCTAACATTACAGACTTTGGCATCAAGTTGTTACTATTGGGCCGGTTTAAAGTTAAATTACCCAGTAAAAGAAAAGGGGAGGGAGTCTGAGACGCACCTGACCTCCATTCGAGGTCATATAAAAGTTTCCCACCTCTAGCTATCTAGCTATTCTACCTCTCTGGGACAAACATGGGTCCCACCCTCAGCAAGCTAGTAATACAATGAAGAGCTGCCTACATCTGTAGTCTCTACTTTCTCTCTTCCCATTGATTCACTCCAATCAGGCTTTTACATCCCTATCGTTCTATCAAACTGCTCTTGTCAAAGTCACCAATGACCTCCATGTTGCTGAAGCCAGTGGTCAGACTGAATCCTCACTCTACTGGATGATTACTCTGTCTTAAAACACATTCATTATATACATGCCTTCTGAACTGCCCCCCCCACCCCGCTTCTTTGGGTTCACTTCCTACCTCACTGACTCCCCCTTCTTGGGTTTTCTTAGCTGGTCCCTTCTCACATTTGAACTCTGGAGTTCAGAATTTCTCATATATCCAATTTGCCTGCTCAGTATGTCCACATGAGTGTCTAACAGGTATCATGATGTACTAAAACCAAATTCCTAAATCAGATTCCTACTTTACCTCCTAACCAGCTCCTCCCAAAACCTTGCCCCATCTCAGGAAATGGCAAATCCATTCTTCCAGCTGCTCAGGAGCCATCCTTGCCTCTGCATTCATGCTCGCTCGTGCCTTGCATACATTCTCATGTTCTCTCTCTCTCTCTTTCTCACACACACACACACACACACACACCCCTAATCTAATAGGAAATCAGCTCTATCTTCTATCTGGAACGTGACCACTCACTACTGCCCACCCCTAGTGCCCTGGCACAGCAACCATCATCTCCCGCCTAGATTACAGCAATGGCTCTCCCTGCATTCTAATCTCCACAAAACAGAATGGTCTGTTGTAAAACATCGACCAGATTATATTATTAATCTGTTCAAAACCTTCTAACGGCTTCCCACCTGTCATGGGTCAAACTGTGTCCCCCGAGAATTCATATGTTGGAGTCCTAACCCCTAGTACCTCAGAATGTGACCTTATTTGGAAATGGGGTCGTTGCAGATGTAGTCAGGTCATTAGGGTGAGCCCTAATCCAGTATGACTGGTGTCCTTATAAGAAGGGGAAATTTGGACACACACACACACACAGGGAGAACACCATGTGAAAATGAATGCTGAGACCTGCAAGCCAATGACCACCAAATATTGCCCGCCAAGCACCAAAAGCTAGGAGAGAGAGATGGAACAGAGTCTCTCTCACAACCATTAGAAAGAACCAACCCTACCAATACCCGGACCACAGGCTTATAACATCCAGAACTGTGACACAATGTATTTCTGCTGTTTTGCCACCCAGTTTGGGGTCCTCTGCTATGGGAGCCCTAGCAAAGAGTACACCACCTCAAGCAGAATAAAAGGTGAACTCCCTGCAGTGGCCCAAAGGCCCCACATGACTGTACCCAGACTCACACGCTGCCCGCCCCCCACCCCATCATCCCCTCAAGAGGCCAGGCACACTCCTCCGCAGGGCCTTTGCTCTGGCTCTTCCCGCAGCCCAGTCTGCGCTGCCCGGGGGCCTTCAATTCCGTTAGATCTGTTTAAATACCTCCCTAAGACCTTCTCCTCCCTTAGACACGCTCCACTGCCCTACCCACCTTTATCTTTCCCCATCATTGTGTCACCTCCAGATAATTAAACACTTACTGTTAGGCCAGCAGATCCACTGCTAAGACTTGCTGCGCAGCTGCAGGTGGACCCGCCCCAGGTCGGCCTTAGCTGCGGAGAGCTTCCTGCCGGAGGCCACGCCCTGCCGGAGGCCACGCCCTTCCGAGGCAGCTGCACCTGGTAACACACCTGAAAGGAGTCAAGTCACCACTCAGTGCGGGAACCTCTGCCAGGTAATCCATGCTCGCTCCAAAGCACTCTGGCATGTTGGTGGAAGCTCTGTAAAATCTGCATCACGGTTCAACTTCTTCCTCTGCCCAATCCTGCTTCCGCCCCCTTCTGCTCACCCTGTCGATCCCAAATAAACATCGTGTTCCCCAAACTCCATCTCAGCATCTGCTTCGAGAGAACCCAACCCTCAGACACTTAATCTAACCCCACAACCGGAATGTAATCTTACTGAGGGCAGGGATTTTGTTTTGTTATATCCCCAAAGCCTAAAATAGTACCTGGTACAAAACAAGAAAAGACTGAATGGGAATACAGAAATGAAGGAAAGGAAAGGAAGGAGGGCAGGAAGGAAAGGCTAACTATTTGGATAGGAGACTAGCCCCTGGATAAAACAAAAGCTTCTTAATATGGTCATTCTCATAAATCAAGAAGAATACACTATTACAGTGAAACTGTGCATGAGGTTTCTAAAGCCCACACTGCTGTTTCGTTTTAGAGAAACTTTAAACAATGTGTACAAAGTTCCTAAGATTCGCTTACTATCTTGATACTCCCGACTCTTCCCTTCCTCTAGGATTTTAAATTTAGCAACCTCAAGTTCTACCATCAAGAGGGTTTCAGGACCCTAAACTAAGGTAGGAAAGATACTGTATAATTACTGTTCAATAGCTTTGTGGCATCTTATATGTTAATTCTTAACACCCACTAACGAGAAACTCTGCTCAGCATCCGATCACAACAAATAGTTTATTTTAGTACAGCCTTTCTCCTTATTGACTGTCTTATTTCAAGCCTCATTCAAAATACGACTTTTCTTTCTCAGAGAATTGCCTTTCACTTTATTCCAAGACTAACTGCATTCAGCTCTGGCCAATGATTTTAAATATATTTTCCAAGCTCCATAGTTGGCTACTCATTCAGCCCCAAATAAAGCTGATTTTTACCTGGTCACATACCTCATGCCAATTCAATCAAGAATATGTGAGGTCTGACTATAAAGTAATAAAGCTGGGAGGGTGGTGTGTGCTTGGTTTATAGAATCACTTTCATTTCTTTACTTATCATTGTATGATGAGATTCTAAGGGAAAAATGTAAAGACATGTTTAACACCAAAAACAACAAAATCACCCCTAAACTAGAGCTACTATTGACTTACTGGTCTGAACCACTCTAAGACAAATAGATTCAGAATACTGTGTGTTGATAGCCAGAAAATGTCAAACATAGATGTACCTGAAATATTTTATGACCATAAATATGAATAACAGAGTCTTCCCAGTCAGACCTATCTAATTTCATCAGCCTTCTGAAATGACATCTTTCACTAAAGCATCCTCGGGGAACAAACACAATAAGATAACATTAATTAAAATACATAAAACCATCCAGGAGGAGCAAGGAGCACACTACCTTTCTTTAAAGGGGAGAAATTGAACTAAAAACAGTAATCACTGTTTTGCCAGCTTAAAAAGCTAGGTCTTATGTAATGCCTGCAGCTACGATTCTACCAGACTCTCTCCAAGGTAGGATAATAATTAGCATGTTATTCATTCGTCTGGTATGCACCTAACTTTGTGGGCTGTGTGTGCATGCTCACTTGGCAACTTCGAGCTTCAGTTCTCTGCTACCTTAACGTTTGCCATTAAGCAGAATCCAAGAAGTTACACAGTACAATGTGCCATCCCGAACTACTATGCCAACAGTCACACTATGCAAAAAATGAAGACTCTGCGCAGTCCTAATGAGACCTTCATTATTATCACTGCTGTGGCTCAGCTCTCCACTTCATTTGAGGACTGAAAACAGAGAACAGATTCCTGGGACAATCAGAAGACTGGCCAATCCTGTTGAAGACCTACCTGGATAAGGCAAAAGAAAAGAATCTTAAAGAGACAGGAAGGTTTCCAGCTTTGGTGCCTGTGGGGGTGGGGATGCTGTTAACTACAGCGGGGAACACAGCAAGTCCTAACAGGGTTAAAAAGTGGTGGCATCATACGTAGCTGGCAGGGATGTAAACCTGAACAACCACTCTGACAGGCTCCATTAAGGCTGGACAACATATGTATGCCTCACAACCCAGCAATGCCATGCCTGAGAATACACCTAGCAGAAATGCATGGTACATGTCCACCAATGGCATACACAGCAATGTTCATGGCACCATTATTCTCAATGGCCCAAAACTGGGAAACCAGATGTGTGTTAACAGTAATGTAGCCAATTGGAAGTATATCCACATAATGGATGGCTACACACAGCAGAAAAGAATGAACTACTCCTACTCATAACAACATGGTGGCTGAGCAGAAGACGACCAACACGAAAGAGCACATCCTGTATGACTCCACGGACGTGAAGTTCAAAACAGGGAAAACTCAGGGATAGTGACAGAGGTATGATGGGAGGGGTACTCTCCGGAAGGGGACAAGAGGAAAGCTGTAGGAAGGATGGAAATGCTCTCTGTCTTGAGCTGGCTAATGGCTACCCTTCCACATACATATGGAAAAACTCAGCAAGCTGTACACTTAAGATCCTGCACATCCCTATATAGAAGCCATACCTTAAGTTTAGAATTTCATGAGTAAATTAAATTCTCCTAGCCCTGGAGCTTTATAGTGATAGCAAATTTCCTCCCCAAAACAACTACGTGATACAAAACAGGCTCACTTCAAAATTCAAGCAATAAAAGCATCTGAACAAACTGAAGTCCTCAGTACAAGTAAGTGCACACTTGTGTACACTCGTGTGTAACGTACATGCCGTTGAGCTTTCCTGAGGAAGTCGTTAACTAAATGGTCTGAACACGGCTCAGAGTCTTCAGATGTAGAACAATGGACCTGACATAGTAAGTCACCCCCTCTCCCCGACTTTCTCTCAAGCCCCCAGAAATAATGTACTGACCCCTCTTCTGTGTTAGAGGAACAGGTCTCTGTATGCTAACACTGCTTATCTGTGAGTCCCAGGGAGACAGGCTGGAGGCTCACTCATTTTTGTCACCTAAGCACCTTACACACTGCCCTAGCACAGGGCAGTAAATGTGTGCTTGGTTTTGAATAATTCAACACACTTTCAGTAACATTCCCTTAAAACTTCATGGCTAAAGATCAAGTGTCCCATCTTCTTTTATAACCATCCAAGTAGATGCAATGCAATATCTGTCATTATTTTTTCATTAAAAAGTTGACTTAATCCCCCAGTATTATCACCCTTGAAGAAATAAAAATGTCCCAGAGCTTCATGTATTGCTTAGCCCAATTTCACTGCAGTGTTTTTGCTTTCGAAAATGTATTGTATCAAAAGAATTCCCTGAGAAGGGCTATTTCTTACAGTTCTGCCTGTGATCATCTCATCTGGAAGTGGGATAAGAAGAGCAAGTATCAGTCATGAAAAGAAGGAGACAAGTCCTCCTTTATATAATCAGGTTTGGCTATTGACTATGCTTTGGTTTCCAATGTTTTGTTGTACAGATTACACCTCAGAGACAATTGCATACTAGTTTTGTAACTAGTCTTGTGTACCTGGCCATTGAAATATGGCTTCACTCCTGGAGTTAACTAAACTTTAACTCCTAAGTAAGAGAAAGCAGTTGAACCAACAAAAAGACTTCTCTAAGATCTGAGAAGAAAGCCAATGAAAGCTAATCTCCCATTCCTGATTAAGGAGAAATGAAGAAGGAGCTGGTGGTCTCTTTCTAACGGACAGAAGCAGCAAAAGGCTGGGGGAAGGAGACCCTAGGACAGCTATGAAATAGCTGCAGTTGGCCCACCATTTCCTATGTGGATGATGCATGAAGATCTAACAGGGTCAATTTAACTCTCCCCGGGGAAGAGCTCAGCAGGGACCCAAGGGAGTCAGGTCACATCTAAGAGGTCACAAACATCACCCTGACAGAACCAGACTGTGAAAATATGTCATTCATGGGACCAAAGGACTAGGGGATGGAAAACCCCAAATATTTTCCTCCTTTGTCCACTCTGGCCAATGAATAGCCTCCTCTTCCCCTTACTAATGCCTGTGTGATTAACATGATCAAAGCACAGTTATGAACAATCAGCAACACTCTACTTAACTCAATGCTTAACTTAGGGTCCACTGAAAATGTCTATAACTACCAAATTATTTTTAAAGTGTATTTCTATGCACTCACTTATTTATTCCCCACCCCCCAACACTCCCTAGTAAACCCAAGTGTCAAAGAATTGCCAAGATTACCAATGCAACCCCCTCACCAGGTGGGGTTAGGAGTCTGAGAACTACAGGTGGGAACACCACTTCCCATGCCTCTGTTGTACTGGGCAGTCCCGACTCATTCTCCAGCGCAGCGGCCCAGGGATCACAGTGAATATTTGACCAACATTGAACATTTTCAGGACTCATCACTTGTCAGCAACGACAAAATAAATGAAGTTGTTTTTCCCATTTGTTCATTTTCAACTCCTTCATTTAGCCAACCACAGTTTTCACAAACCATAGTTGGCAGCATCTAGTCAAGTGATGTTTTTGACCATGGAGACCACACCATCGGATGCTGAGATGGATCTTCTGAAGTGTTATCCTTTCCTGAGGCAGGAGGATGGCACAAGTAGGGCACAGTCGTGGTAAGAGAGGCCAGATTACCAGGTGGTCTTTTCTGGAAGACCACCAGACCTCTGGAAGTGAGCTTGACAGTGAACCTGCTCACAGTGAAACTTGAAACCTTACTGGCTAAGAAACTGAATTTAAAGAAGAACAAAAACAAAAACAAAAAAACCTGGCAGAATTCTAGTCTCAGTTCAACTATTTTATGTACTAAAATTCTTTCACCTCAGTATTTCTTTCTAGATACCCAGAATACATTTACTTAAATAATATACTTTCAAACCTTTTTTCATCCACCAATTACCTTAGCAGTAAAACAGTGAAAAGATGAAAAAGACCTGCGGAAAAGAATGAATGTAACTGGTACCTAATATGTGACAGGCCCTCGTAGGCATCTTACTTATATACGTTACCGCCTATAAACCTCACAGCCTTTTAAAGTGGGAACTGTTATCTCCAGTCCACAGTAGAAGAAAACTGAGGTGTGACTTGTCCATGATCAGAGTTAGTGGCAGAGCTAGGATTTGGGGCAAAGACGGAAGGACACCCAAGCCTCAGACCTTCCCGGGAATGACGATCCTCCCACTGACATCCCAGAGCTCCCCAAATGGAAACCTGGGACTCCCCAAGGCTACTTTGATCAGCAAGCTTCACACGTTCCTTGCAGAGGCTGCCGTTTTCTGCATCATTACTTCTACAGCTCTCCCAGGACCCAGCTGGGAACAGGACCACCGATGCTGCTGTCACAGCAGCTGTCTGAAAAACAGCACAGTCTCGGGCAGGGTGGAAGAGCTTGAGAAGGGAGAGAGAGAGAGAAGACATGCATGTGTGCACACAAAAGAGAAGGTGTATGTGTGGGTACAAAAATAAAAATAGTAGAACTGTAATAATAAGGATGTAAAGATAAATTTTTAAGTCATCCAGAACCATGGCCACATTTCTTTAATATGGGTAGTAAGTATATCAGGATCTAACATACTAGTCTCTACTTAATGCAAAATTTGTATATTTGAAATATTTTGTTAAGACAAAAATTTACAGATAGAGATACACAGATATCAACATGATACATATACACAGATGCACACATCTGGAAAGGTTACCCAGATTAGTAACTATTGTCAATGCTACCTACAGGGAGCAGGAAGAAAGAATGGGGCATTTATAGCTAATTCTGTATATCTAGAGAAGTAAATAAGACAAAATCTAATGAACGAGCATGAGTTTTCAATAATTACTACATTTTTACACAGAGATGCAATTTACTTGTAGATCTGACCTAGCTGATCACACCTCTCCCTTGAAGTACATCTTCCCTTGGCCTCTAAGACACCACACTCCCCCATCAGTGGCCACTCCTCAGTCTCCTTTGCTTCCGCTTCCCCTCATCTCTCCAACCCTAACCTATCAGTGCAAACCTTCTCCCTCTTCACTCTCTCCCTGGATGATCCTCACACTCCCAAACCTGTAACTCCAGCCCAGACCTCTCCCCTGAGCTCCAGCCTCCTAGATCCAACTGCTGGGCCTGTATCTCCAGACTCTGTCTATTAAACTCCCCAAATTATCATATTCAAAGCCGAACTCCTGTTCCACCCTGTCTTCATCCGTTTGGGTGGCTATAACAAAATACCATAGACTGAAGGCTTAAAAACAACAGAATTTTATTTCTCACAGTTCTGGAGGTTGGGAAGTGCAAGATCAAGGCACCAGCAGATTCGGTGTCTAGTGAGAATCCTCTTTCAGGATGCAGACTCCCAACTTCTCAAATCTTCACATGGTGAAAAGCAGAGAGGATTGGCAAACTCTCTCGTGACCCTTATAAGGGCACTAATCCCACATGAGGGATCCACCCTCGTGACCTTATCTAAACCTCCCAAGGCCCCACCTCCTAACAGCATCACATTAGAGGGTAAGGTTTCCAACATATGAACTTGTCAGGGGAGTGGGGGATACAAACATGACACTCCCCCAACAAAACCTGCTCCACTGGATCACAGTCTTCTCCATCTCATTCAGAGCTGCCTCAGACTTCCAGCTGCTCAGACTGCAATCCTTGGAATCATCCTTAACTCCTCCCTTTTGATGGCACCTCACATTCAACCCATCAATAAATCCTACTGGCTCCACTCTGAAAATACATCAAGAATCCAGTCACTTCCACTGCTACCAGCCTTGTCCGACTCTCCACCACCTCACACATCAGATTTCCACAACCGTCTTTGGACTGATTTCCCTGAGTTCCCCCAGCACTCCTGAAATCAATTCTCACACAGCTACCAGACAACCCTTGTGTAATGTAAGTCAGAGAGCTACCCTTGGCTGGGAACCCTCCAGTGGCTTCACACCTTAATTGGCATCAAAGTCAAGCCTGTTTCAATGGCCTAAGAAGCCCCCCAGGATGTTTCACCACCTTCACCCCACCTTTTTTATTGATCTGATCCAACCCACCCTTTCTCACCTCATTCCAACCACACCCTGATATCCTCTCACCCCTCGAACACCAATGCCTGGAACACTCCTTTCCCAAATATGCACAGTACAGGCCATCCTCCCTCACCTCTTTCAAGTGTTGACTCAAACGACTTCTCTGTAAAGTCTTCCCTGACTGCCCCCATTTAAAATCACATCCCCTCCCCTTATCTTCCCACCCCTCTGGTCTGGTTCGTTTTTCTTCACAGTACTTATACACCTGATCATGTCGATGACTTATTTTATTTAGTTACTGTCTATAATCCTGACCATGGATGCAAGTCCACAAAGGCTCAGGTTTTTATCTGCTGTGCTCACCGCTGCACCCTTAGCACCTCACTGCACTCGATAAATATGCTAGATGAATAAACAGATACACCTTTGTTCAGCCACTTACTCTCACCATTTTTAAACAACTTGGTGTAAAACAATCCTATGATGACCAGTATGCTGTTTCTGTCCCGAATTTTCAAATCTAACGTCTCCCCAAAAGTGTCACTTATCAGCCTGCCCTGTGTCCAATGTAGTCAAGAAAGGCCTAATTTTTTTTTTGCAAGTAAGAGGAGGTTTAGAAGGCTCTACCCCAAATGTTAACAATTATTATCTTCAAATGTTGACATTTCTGGCAATGTTTACTTCTTACTTTCTTTCTGCCTAAGTCTTGTCATAATGAATACACTTGACTCTCATGATCAAAGAAAATCACAATTGGAAATGACCTCCCCCAACCCTGCCCTGGCTTTAAAATCTAAAAATAAAAGCAGATTGGACCACAGCTGAAATCATTCATGCATTTGCCATCACTGCACTGAGAAGTGTAGCCAGAGAAATCCCGAGGCCACACGCCTCCTTTCACCCCTGAACACCTGCCAACTGAGAGGCACCACCCACAGGCTGTGTTCCGGTGGTGGTTTTTTTAAACTTACACTGGTTCAGAACACAGACTGATGTCACTGAATAATTTGGAGACAATTAACGACAAACCAAACCATCTTTAAATTTACTGCTTAAAGATACAGGTGGTTCACCAGATTTAAAAACAAAACCATGTTGGCTCAACATGCTGGTTTATTTTTTTTATTTTGCCTAATCAGCAATCTGCACAAAGCTTTGTGCCAATGTCTGGCCTATTTTAATCATTTTTCTCCCTCTATTTTAACAATATGCACTTTGTTTAAACAATGTATTTTTTTTAACCTCCTAATTTCAATGTTCAAATGGTGAAAGTTGTTTTTTCCAGAGAGTATATGGACTCAAAGGTGTAGCATTTATCCAAGCCCACAGGAATCACTGAATTCAATTAAGAATGTTAAGTGAGCCTTCTCAACTTTTGTCTTCTCTTAGCAAATACAAGAGTAATAATATCATAAATTAAAGACAATGCTTTTTAAACACTTACTTTGGAAGGTACTGATCAAAGCACTTCAAATTAATATACCCATTTAATCCTTGCAAAGTCTGTTATCCCTTTTTAAAAGATGAAAATATAGAGGCATAGAGAGGTCAAGAAATTACCTTAAGGTGACACAGGGTAAGTGGCAGAACTTGAATCCTGGCTCTAAGACCTATACTTCTTATACCACTGTGAGTGACCACCGGGTGTATCTCCTGTGCATGCCACGGTGGTAAGACTTTGGATATACTACTCCCATTTCACCTAATATTCTTTCCTTCTTTTGCTGTCTAGAAAACTCCTATTTAGCCTCCAAAATCCATCTTTGGGAAAACTTCCCTGATATTCTAATATACTGAAAATTAATCATGCTCTATTTTCTACCACCATTTTCTTTGTTCATATTCTATTTCACTAAAATGTAAATAATTAATCTTCCCTGATTTACCTATTCATTCTATGTGAAAGGAAACTGTATCTGATACATATCTGAATTGTCCACACTTAATAAATATCAAAAGAATGAATTAATTTATAAATGTTAAACCTTTCTGGATCTATCTTATAATACAACATTTATTAAGTGTTTACTATTCTAGGCACATTATGTATTTTAATTCACTTAATCGTTCTATAACAACCCCATTAACAAAAGTGTAATTATTGTCACAAAAATATAAGTATAATGAATGTTAAAGATTCTATCATTACCCGAGGTCAAAGCTAGTTAAGAACCAAAAGTGGACCCCAGGCAGTTTGGCTCCACACTCATTGCCTTCCCAGTACATAGATTCTTTACTGGACTCTCCAAGGTCCAGAGGAAAGGCCAGACCCAGTTCTTGCCCGTAAACACGCCACGTGGAATCTACTTTTCTTCCCTCTTCACACTACTGGAGGGAATGATCACCTGAAGGATCTATGAGGGTTCACCCTGAAAACTCACTGTCAAGCAAGAGGCTTGTCATTGAAAAGGAAGCTCAACGATAACTGTTGAATGACCAAAAATCATTTCTATATAGCTTTAAAATGATGGGTTTTTTTAACATGTAATAGTACCAGGCACTGTTCAAAGTATTAAACATACTTTATCTTCAAAACGACTATATGAGGAAGAGAAATATGGCGACGGTACTTCTTAGCCCTATTTTACAGATGAGGAAACAGAGGCACCACAAGTTTCAATAACTCGCCTTATAACTTGAGGTTCAAGATCACAACATCAGAATGTGAAGCCAGGATTCAAAGTCGAGCAGTCTGACTCTAAAGTCCTGACATTTCCTGTGGCTGCTGTAACAAACACAAACTGTGCGGCTTAACACAACAGAAATGTACTCTTACAGTTCCCGAGGCTTGAATTCTGATACCAAGATGCTGTAAGGACCATGCTCCCGCCTAAGCATCCAGGATAGGGTCCTTCCTAGCCTCTTCAAGCCTCTAGTAGCCCCAGGGAGGCCATGGTTTGTAGCAGAGTAACTCTGACCTCTGCCTTCATCTTCACAGAGCCATCTTTCTTCTCTGTCTGTGTATCTGTCTTCACATGGTGTTCTCCCTATCTGTGTCTGTGCCCAAATTTCTCTTCTTATAAGGATACCAGTTACAATGGTAAGGTCCCACCCTCCTCCAGTACAACCTCATCTTAACTTGATGACATCTTTAAAGACCATTTTTCAAATAAGGTTACATTCACAAGTACCAGGGGTTAGAACTTTAAGGTATTTTGGGGGTGGGGTGTGTGTGCGTGTGTGTGTGTGTGTGTGTGTGTGGAGAGAGACACAATTCTACCAGTAACAGATACCTGATATGCAACTGACTCCAGAGATGCAGAAAAATGACTCAGTTTTTCTAACTAGTTAATCCTCTTGATTGGTGCAAGATTTGCTTGTTCTCAAATCACTCCTCTGAATACAGAGTGGTGGTAAGATGTTTGAGATTCAAGGGTTTCTTTACATACAAGGTAAACAGAACACAATCAAAATATAAACATATTTTAAGTAAATGAGAAGCTTTGTTTATCATAAAAAAAAGCATGTATTTCCCTAGAATGGAAGCCAGTAGCATACCAGAAAAATTCAAAATAAAATACTTATAATCTGCTTACCTTCCCACTCTTTTAATTAAGCATACACCTCCATTTCTTCCATTAAGGCAATACTTTCGAGTTCTGACCAATGAACAGTAATTCAACAATATTCTATAACAGTGACCTATAATCATTTGATATTTTCTTTTAAAATTAATAGAAGTGTCCATTTCTTTTGATTCTTTGGGGTTTATAGCTAACAGATTAAGATTACATGCAGCCTGAAAATTTTTATTAACAAAAATCAGCCCTCAAGGAAACATGTAAATGAAGTACACAGTTATGCAAGTAAACACATGTGTTTCAAGTTTCTCCCATTGATAGCTTCCCTATCCTTCCAGAGTCTTCCGTCAGACTTGTGGGTTCACCCTACACCAACTGTGCTTTGTTCAGCTGTTAATCATGTGAAACACATTCGCCACACACTGGAAACCTGACTTTCTCTGTGTGCTAAGGAAACAACCAGAAATTTCCAAAACAGGCTAATTCAGAATTTGGCCCTTTAAATAGACTTAGGGAAATTCTCAAGCATAAGTAATTATTAACCAACTCACTACTCAAGAATTATTCTTTGAAATGTTTTTCTTAGATGACATCATTGATAACTAATTACATGAATACATCTCACCTAGATGGCAAAAAAGGACCACAAAGTTGCCTTAACTCATTTTAAATATCAAAATACAGCATTTAAGTCAGGATGCACAGTATACCAAGGCTAGTCCAAGCAAATTTCGTAGGGAAAATGATAATTCCCAAAATCAAATTCTGGACCTGAAATCCCATTACTTTCTTGTATTCCATCATTGTCTTGATTCAAACAGAAATGGAAGTAGTAACGGCTTATTCTAAAGGATGGTTCAATTATTTTGGAAGAAACAAATGACCTATTTTTAAAATAAAGTAACAGACTTCCTGTAGGAAAAGACCACTATTAACAGGGAATAATTTAGCAAGTAAAATTCAATTTTGCTAGTACACCACATTAAAATGCAATTTTCAGACTAATATATTTACAGAACATTTCGAGACCGCCAGTCGCTCACCCCTGGCGGCTGGAGCTTATCCTTCCTAATTACACTGAGGGCATTCGCAGGACAGAATGCTCAGTGATTAGAGAAATAACTGATTTTTTTTTCCTAAAGAAAAAATCACAATCCCAGTTACATCCTTTAAAAGTATATATCACCCTACAGGGTGTAGACATTGTCTTTGTTTAAACAGCAGTTAGAAAAAAATGCAAAGCAGCTACAATTACAACCAATGCAGTTGGTGTCTCTGACATGAGCTTTCTCATGCTGGTTGGTCCTTAGACTCTCTCTTCTTGGGAAATTCCTGCTTTTGCTATCCGGTAGCTCTTGTAGTCTCAGGGAAATATTGATTTAAGGTTGTGTGTATGCACTCAAGCACCTGCATTCACATTTACCAAGCCAAGTTCTGTCCTCATAATCTACCGTCAGCCTACCACCTGTTCGAGCTGGGTGCCCTTGGACAACCTGGCTTCCCCACCTGTCTTTGCAGATAACTGCAGCAGTTATCTCATACAGGTGAGGCGCCCAGTGATTCCATGTAACGCGTTCATCACAGTGACTGTTGTGTCACAGTAAGTGCTCAATAAACATGAAGCCTTATCATTTCTCTAGGTCCTCCTTCAGGTGAGAAAAAGTAGGTCACTTCTACTGATAAGACACTGATCCAGGATCAAATCCCAAACCGTAGGTCTTCCAAACCTATCCAACTACAATATGAGGCATCAAACACACTGAGGAACTGCCACCACGTTCTCTGAAGACACTAAAAGGGGAGGAGTGAGGTAACAAATATCACCAAGACCATGGAGTTGAATATAAAGCATTAAAAACCTATTACCAATAACAAATGTCTCCCCATCAGCCTTTTTTTTTTTAAGAATTAACTTTTTAAATATTTTAATCCTAAATAGTATGTAAGTTTTTGATCAAGGACCATCTTCCATAGCACAGTAAAATATGTGGAGTTAATCTAGAATGTCTGGTCAACCTACTGATCATTTCTACAACAGGAAATCAAGAAAGTAAGTATCTTGTTCACTTTATAGCACACATTTTCACATTATCACAGAAAACCCCCACCCACCCAGGTAGGTATCATTCATTCTAGATATTCTATAGATGGAGAAACTGTGGCTCCAGCAGGGTACCTGCTTTTACCCACCTATCCCAGGGCAGGGCCCAAATTGGAAGTGGATTCTGTCCAGATCTAAAGTCTATGCTCTCTTTAGAACAACACAGACAAGCAAAAGAAGGGTTCTGCCACCTGGTCATTTGGCTATAAGGGCACACTCAGCAGTATAAATGTGAAAGGTGCCACGGTTTTTGAGGACATCCCAATGAAGATTAATTTTTACCAAATCACTTCATCCCCAAGTAGAAGTCAGTAACACACACAGTCAAAAACATGGCCCACATAGAGCATACCCAGTTCACAATTTGCATCTGGGTCAGTGTTAGTTCCACACTAAAGAAAGCTTTTGAAAGCTTTCAGGGTCAGGTTCAGGTGAGTGGCACCTCCACCTTCCCCAGCTCCTGGGGTCCTTGCCCTCCCATCCCTTAGAGCCTCAGCCCCGGTGGCAGATTGCACAGAGGTTAGGACAGGCCCTGAGGTGCTTCAATCCAAAGCAAATTAATTCCTCCTCCAGGTTCCAAATGACAATCAGTCGAGACTCCTTGAGTCACAGTACCTGGGCTGGTGAAGACCCAGGACTGGTTTTGTTTTTTGTTTTTTGTTTTTTGTTTTTTAATTTATTGATTTTTGTTGTTGTTAAACTTTTGGGTTTTTTGTGGTAAGATATACATAACAAAATTTATCATTTTAGGCATTTTTAAGTGTATAGTTATGTGGAATTAAATTCATTCACACTGTTGTGTAACCATTACCACCATCCATCTCCAGAACTTTTTCATCTTCCCCACCTGACACTCTGGACCCATTAAACACTAACTCCCCACCACCTCTTCCCTCCAGACCCTGGCAGCCACCCTTCCACTCTCTGTCTCTATGACTCTGTCTTCTCCAGGCATCACAGCTAAGTACCTTCATACAATACTTTCCCTTTGGTGACTGGCTTGTGTCACTAAGCATAGCAAGCAGTTCTCTCTGTTCCCAGTTAGTCTCCTCGAAGAAACACCCCTGAAATGCATATCCTTTAGATGAATTAAAAATGAATACAGAAGAATTACAATTTTCCCTTTTTCTCACTGCTAAAAGGATATAAAAACACTGAGGATGGCTGGGGAAGAAGAGAGAGAAAGCCAACAAAGTCACCCACAACATCACCATGAAATGTTTGTTCATTTCTACCCATTCTCTCATCATCTTTTGCTTTCTGCAAACAAAACTTTATAACTGCATCACGTTGGGCACCCTCTTCTTTTAGCTAAACCATCTATCAAAACGATATATCTGCAAGTATTTCAGAAGTTAACTTTCAAGGTCAACACTAAGGAAAAGTAAATGTGCTTTCATGAAAACTAGTATCCACCAGTGGGGGAGGGTATAGCTCAAGTGGTGGAGTGCATGCTTAGCATGCATGAGGTCCTGGGTTCAATCCCCAGCACCTCCTCCAAAAAATAAATAAATAAATAGATAGATAGATAGATAGATAGATAGATAGATAGATAGATAGATAAACCTAATTACCTCCCCAACCACCCCCCCAAAAAAAAGTTGTATCCACCGAGCTCTCCTATGATAGAAGTAAGTTTAAATTGCCTTAAGTTTCACTCTAATACAAGGAAATTTTTTTCGGCAAAATGGTACCACACTGTTGAATTGTTGGTGCTGCAGAAAGTAACACCTTTACAAACATTCATACAACAATCATTTAAATGTTAAGCAAAAATGTATATCGTCTATGACTGTGGCCATCCATCCCACTATTCTCAGTGGAAAACCACACAACAGCATCTAATGAAAATCCCATTTTCTTTACAAGAAATAAAGCTAATAATGCCAAAAATCAACACTCTCCCCAGTTGTCTATTTTTATTGGCTTCTCTTGTAAGCCACACGTTCTCAGAACAAAAGGGTGGAAAAGATAAAATTCAATAAAACGCCACATCTTATTTTTGTTTCTTGTTTCTACTTGGAGCTTGTAAAATATACACATAACAGCAGGATCTAATACCAGTAAAGGAAAATGATTTAAGCTAAAATAAAACTCGAGTCAGCAGGAGATGACTTTGATCGGGAGACCATTATACGTAAGTTGATGGAATGCAAGACTTCCTTTATTTATTTTAGCACAAATAACCCCAAGTCCTGGAAGAAGAGACATTTTTAGAAAACGACACTGACCCAGTTGCATAGTCTCATGAATAAGAGCGGGGAGCGTTACTTCTGTTGCACCGCTGCTCATACACTTTCTGCTCAAATCATGGGAATATATTTAATTCGAATGCCGGAGACTTTCACCCCTGAATTTCGAGGTAATAGACGGTTGAAGACATGGAAGTCCTGACCACATTCATGGTATCCAACTTATCTGCTTTCACGTTAAATCTCCTGTCTCATTCAGGGAAAGTGCCGATGCCATGAAAAGAGGACACTGACAAGGGGGACCAAAAAAGACTAATCACTGCAAATTCAAAGTGTAAGTTCCCAGAACCAGAAGGAACCCCCAAGGGACTCCAAGCCCTAATTCTCCCCAGTGCTCCACTCCTGGCTCTTCCCTGGGTGGAGGGTTTAGGGGGCTGTTCCATCTACATCTGCAGCTTCTTTTAACCCTCTGTTTAGTGAAGTGCTGCTTCAACTTTCTAGAAACTGCCCCAAGCACAAAAAATCAGCAGCACAGGAGAGGAGCTTCTTCCCATCCCTGACAACTGAACCAAACACCCTTTTACTCTGATTATTCTCCCCACATAAATATTCTCTCAAAAAGACTCATCCCAGGCTCTTCCTCAAATGAAAATTTTCAGTGAGCTCACCCCACCTAGACCCTTTCCTGGCTCTGTGCCAAACAAGAACCAGACTGGTCAGAGAATAAGACTCTTCAAAGATACAGACCTAGCCCACCTGCTCTGACTTCAGGAAGGACCAAAACTAAACACATCTCAACACAAAGGAAATCTAAAAGCCAATGTGTGTGTGTGTGTGTGTGTGTGTGTGTGTGTGTGTGTGTATTTTACATTGGGATTCAGATTCTAAAATGTCAGGAAAACTCCAGTCCAGTGTTAACCAAGCCTGACCCCCAGGTTTATTTTTCTCATCCCTAATGCTCACCCTCAGCCACTCCAGCAGGTCACTCCTCTCTCCCGCCTTCCACCTAGAGTCAGCTGACCTCCTAGGCACTGTTTAGATACCCAAAAGAAGACAGAATGCAGTCATAATTTGAACAATTCAGGTCAAAAACCACTCTCCATTCACTCACTGAGGCAAAAGCAGTGCAGAAATGGCTTGAGTCTCGAGGGCATTATAGCCAGCTCCTCCCCTGAATGCACTGAATGAGCAATGACCTCTCGGGCTCTAAACACAACTGATCTCTGGCCTCAAGTCGTGGCACTGTTCAACTGAGCACGAGGCATGAGCAAAACCAGTATGAGAAATCCTGTCCCCACCAAAGATGCTACGGCCTCTACAAAGATGAGAAAGCTGCTGGGGGGTGAACAAAGAGCAGTCTGCCTCACGTGAGTTGTTCTTCTAGGTGCACGCAAAGCAGGACCTTTACAGTTGGCTGTCCACGGCGCGCACGGAGAAACACTAGTTCAGAAGAAACTGAGCAAAATGGACCCACAGGCCAATGCTAGATTAAATGAAGTTAATTAGCCTCTTTCCAGCAGGACGTCTTGAATATGTTGCTGGGGAGAGTGGGTAGATGCAGCTTTCTGAATTTAACGGCAGAAACCTTTATTCACAATGTATTCCCAACCACTTGAGTTTCCAATCACTTTGGGGAACAGTGCTTTCGAGGACATGGGAGGAAGGTTAGAAGCCGAGGCCTAGAAGAGCAGGCACAATAACAAGGCGACATCAATCCAGTTTTTGGGACTACAGGAACATCAGGGCTCCTTGAAAAGATTTTTTTCTAATGTATTCCTTGACTATCCTTGTTTTTTAATTGAAGTATAGTCGATCTACAATGTTGTGTTAGTCTCAGGTGCACAGCAAAGTGATTCAGTTATACATACATACATACATGTATTCTTTTTCCATCATAGGTTATTACAAGATACTGAATACGGTTCCCTGTGTAATACAGTAGGTCGCTGTTATCTATTTTATATGTAGTAGTGTGTATCTGTGAATCCCAAACTCCTACTTTATCCCTGCCTTCAAAGAGATGCTTTGAAGTGAGGCCCTGCACCATTCTCTTGGCCTGAAATTGCTCCTCTCCATGTCATGATCTCGACATGGCCACCAATTACTGCCACTCAGGAAACAGCTCAGTAGTCACCTACTAGGACCAAATACCTGCTAGGCACTTTGCATCACATCCCCGTCTCCATGTTCTTCATAACCTCTCGCACGAAGACAGCAGAGCGTGGTACTCAGTGCCATACCCTCAGGGCCCACTGGCACATAGTAAGAGCTTAATAAACTTTTGCAGAATGAGTAAGTAAATGAGGTATTCTGGCTATCCCTCCCTCTGGTTTGGAGAAATGATTACTTACACATCTGTTTATATTTAATTTGGGTTCAATATGATTTATTATTTCAAATAAAGAGGCCATGCTTATGCTGTGGTTGCTAAATTAAATGACATCTGCATTTCCTGTGGACACATATTTTCATACTGAGCCACTATAAGAAGACTATGTATTTCTGAGTCCTTCCGGAAACAATAATGGGTTTAAAGTGAGCCCCTCCCTTAGACTTCTCTAGAATTTGAACATAAAACCACAAAGTTAACCAGCTCTTACATTAACTCATACCAACCCATTAACATCATCATAATCGGGGATAAACTCTCAGGAAAACTAGATGCTGAAAATATCCTGGGGCATATTTATCAAAGCCTCCAATGATAAAATTCTTTTCCATTCATATACTCATTCTTTGACAAATGTTTATCAAGCACCCAGGACTTCCTAAGCACTGGGAACACAACGATCAGGAAGTCACAGTATATCCCTCGAGAACTTAGCAGCTGAGGAGGGGAGTCAGGGAAGTAAATGGTTACAACCCTGTGTGACAACAAAGGCGGGCTGTAAGTGGGCGTAAGGAGTCTACTGGGGGAGCGAGACGAGCCAGTCACCCTGTCCCGGGTGACTATGTACCCCAGTGGTCTTCCAAGTGAGGTCCCCAGACCAGCAGCATCAAAATCACCTGGGAAGTTGTTAGAAGTGCAAACTTGCATCAGGCCACACCAAAGACCTGTGGGATCAGAAACTCTGGGGTGGGGCCAGCAATGTGTGTTTTAATAAGCCCTCGGGTCATCCTGACACACACTGAGGTGGATGATGATTAAGCTACTTCCTGAAGGAGGAGCAAAAAAGTCAAGCAGGTAAAGAAGAGGCAGATGGTAAGAATGGTTGCAGGCAAGGGGAACAGGATAAAAGGCCCAAGAAAACCTGGCACCTTGTAAGAACAGTGAGGCTGGAGCTCAGCACAAGACAGAGAGCTCAGCAGATCATGAAAGGGGTCAGGTGCAGCGCCAAGGAGCTGAGCTCCTCCAGAGGGCAGCAAGGAGCCCTGAGGGTTGGGACGTGCCCAGACCCCTACATTTCAAAAGATCACCTCGGAGGCAGTGTTGAGAACAAGGAGAGGCCACGAAGAAGGAGCTGCAGATTCCTAGGTGAGAGGCGAAATGATGGGAAGGAAAGTGGAGGCACCCTATCAGAAATGGCTGGCAGTCAGGGCGTCCCAGTCAGCTGTAGAGACGGAGGCACCAGGGGTGCAGTGGGACAGACTGAGCATCCCTTCTCCTGGGAAGCCTTGCCTGACGCACACCCCACACCCAGCCAGGGCAGGTGCTGGTCTGGGAAGCAATGAATGCTTCCGGTAGTACACATCACATTTACCGTAGTTAGTTGTTTAGCTGTCAGTCTTTCCCTACAGACCGACAGCGTCGAGCAGGCAGAGGCAGTGGCTGTCCTGGTCAGTTTCCATGTACATCCTTTGGAACAGCGCCCAGAGCCTGGGAAGCCAAACTGAATGAATGGAGCTGGACAAGCCAGGAGGCCACCGAGAGGCCACTGCTCTCATTCGGGGGAGAGAGGACTGTGTCGTGGGGAAAGAATTAGATAGCTATTATCAACTGAATTTAATTTTTCTCTAGTCTGCTAATACCATTCAAAACACCAAATGAAAAAAAAAACATTTAAAAGTAAATCATGTTATGAAAATTCAAAAGTAAATCTGATCTGTTGAGTAGAGTGGAGTCCACAAGCTCGTCTCCTTGCCGAAAGTCAGAAAGGATCATGGTTTGAGCATATTTGCAAGTGAAAATACAACACAGTTCTAGGCCACAGACTGCCTAGAGACTGCCACCTAATTGAGATAACAAGTTTGCTTCCTTTTGTTTTCAGAACAACTCTGCAAAGCCCCTAAGTAGAGGACAGAGACATTGCAAATCCCACTGAGACAGTCAGAGTCTTTGCTTTGATTTTTAGAAATGATTTCAAACAGGCAGATAATGTTGTGACCTAATTACAGGGTATTTTGGAAACAGCAGGCACCTAACTTGGGGGTGGAGTTGGTGGGCGCAGAGGGAAGAGTTACTCAGCAGGCAGTACCACCTGCCTCTCAACCCTGCACGGAGTTTTATAGAGAAGGGAGCTGTGATGATCAGGAAGTAATGCAACGTCTCCCCTGACCTGCTTCCCGTCTTCTCACCATTCCCAAAATAGACAGAGCTAAGGAAAATCATAAATATATTTCCCAGTCCTCTAGGGGGAAGGTTCATTAAAGGCATAAATTTGGATCCCTGGGGGGAAAAAAAAAGGATGAAAGGCAAAGCTATTGAAAGTCCTAGAATCAAGAGATGGAAACAGTGGGAAATAAAGGCCATGGACAAAAAGGAACCAGAGAAACAAAAACAATGCGCAATTCTTACAGCAAAGCAAACTGAGAGGTGGTGCCACAGGTTTGCTCGGCTATCCTGGATTCTCCAAACTAAATTCCAGCTCTTCAGAGTCAAAAGCTAAAGTTTTTGCTTGAAACTAAAAATAATAATAACTGTTAAGGTCTTACCTTATGCCAAGTTTTGCTGTGAGCCCTTATCATTCATTCACCCATGAAATCCTCATAACAACCACACCGTGAGGAAACTTGGGCCATGTAATTCTGTTGCCCAAATGTAACTGTGACATCCACGACCACGTGGCTATGGAATTGCAGAGCAGTACTGGAATCCTGAGAGTCTGGCTTGTGACCACCGAACCTCTAGGTACCCCCTAGGCCCGTCCTGCGCTTGGACGAGTTAGCAGCATCCTTGGTCCCCACCCACTTGATGCCACCATGATGGCAATCAAAAATGTCTCCAGAGAGTATTGCCAAGTGTTCCCGGGGTGGGGGGCAAAACTGCCCCCTCTGAGAACCACAGCCATAGACATTTCAAGGCCAAATCTCTAGGTCCTTTCTAGAAGCAGCAGCAAATCCTAGGTGTCGGATGGCAGGCTACACCAGTTCCACTGAGTCAGAGAAACATGGAAAAGGAGACAGCTGAAGGGTTTTCCGCAGTGGGGCTTACAGCAGTCCTTTGCCACCACTCCTGTTCTGTACGGCTCCCGACTCTCCATCCCCTCAGAGCCTCACCCGCGTGCCCCTACTGCAGCACCTGATGAAGATGCTCTGGTACACTCCTCTCCATCTTCCTGAACTTCACACCGTACCTGGCACAAAGCATTGCTCAGGAACCATTTGCTGAACAAAGGCATGGGCAAATGAAGCCAAGCTTTCTGGGCGACCCCAACTGAATGCATGTCTGTCTTCACTAGTGATCTGGAAAAGCTATCAATAAATAAAGCTTGGTTAGTGGGGAGGATAAGAGCCTCTGGTCAGAATCTGAGGTTGAATCAGTGTTTCCTGAAGTATCTATACCCCTCTGAAGCTCACTGTGAGTCCAGACCATGGTTCAGCCCTGCTCAGAAATTCCAATTATATTCATTCACCCAATAGTGAATCAGCTCAAGAAACCTAACTCATGCTAAGGAAATTCTATTTATTCATAACTTCCACTGACACACAGTACTGCCCAGCAAATCGAGATCCTCAGTGTGGCGGGTGTGCTAACTGACTCTTGCCCAGGACAAAGGTCTACTTGGGAAACCAAATGAAGATCAGAAGGTAAGAACAGAGCCATTAACCAGGAGCATGCAGAATGCTACCAGGAAGAGGCACCCACCACTCTCACTCCAGACCCATCACTCGAGTAGCCAGAAGCCTCAAGTCGGCCTCAGGGCTGCTGGAGAAGCTCTGAAATCCTCACATCAACTTTCTCCAGTCACCAGAGGCCTCTGTCACCCCAATGCTGCCTCCTGATTGGCATGTGACAACCAATCAGATTCTGGTGCATTTTATTTATAGCAGAAATATCCTAGACTGGCATCTGCCCAGAAAGATTCAACACAGCCACCCTTAGTTTCAAACATATTTAGAAATTATATCTGGATTTTCCTACTACTCAATTTGTGTTCAGAGGAAAGAAATGCACATTGGAGCCATAACCGAGAGGCAACAGCTCCACCACTCAGTATGCAGATTTAGATTAATGTCCATTTTGAAAATGGAGGAAAGATGAAAATTTCACCTTTTTCCCCAAAGGCTGAATTTAGGAAAGTTTCATGCTGTGATGTGAAGAAGAAGAATACAGGCTTTGTTTAGAGCCTGGGCAAGTCCTTTAATGTTTCTGAACCATAGTTTCCTCACCTATAAAAGGAGAAGAAAGGAGGTACCCCAAAAGACTAAGTGAAATGTTCCCTCTATAGCAGCAGGCAGAGCTTGCCCTTAATTAATATGTTACTTCTCCCTGTCAGTTCCTCAACAACTCATGGACTCCTCTGTATTGATTACAGTTCCAGGTCAAGCATCAGTGTTCACTGTGTAGCCTTTAGTGAAAAGGACTTCAGTTTCCTTATCTGTAAAATGGGAACAGCACCACAGTGGTTTGTAAGAATTAAATAGGGTAAAAGCTACAAAGCTCTAGCACAAAGTAAGAGTTCCACAATATTAATCATACATTATTATTATGACCAATGAGATCCAAATAGTACTAAGCACAGATCTTTAAAGTATTATCTGAAAATACATTACTACCTATTTCCTTAAGCTACTCTTTAAAACCCAGAAATAATTTGCAGGGTTTTTGGTTTTGTTTTGTTTTGTTTTGTTTTGTTTTGTTTTGTTTTGTTTTGTTTTACTCACCCCCCACCCCCTAACAGCAACTCAGACTAAAGGTGAATAATACGAATTCCATGAGTAAATTATTCGTAAACTTCCTCTAGTGCTTTATCAAGGCCCATCCTGGAGGGCATGATACAGCAGAGGTCCAAACCAAACTGGCTATAACACAAATCTTAGTTCTGTGGCTTTAACTCCATCAGCATTTCCTAGAATCACCAACCCTGAATTGCTAAAGCGTGCTATTTTGGCAGAAAGAGGCCTGCACGCGATGAAACAAACACCAAGATCTGTCATTTTGAGGCCCTGCTTGCTAAAATTGACATTTCAGTCACTTGTCCTTTCTGCTCTCTCAGAAACTCATCTTTCATCTTGATGCTTTCCTTGTCATTCTTGGGCTATAATTCAAAAATAGTTGCTGGTTCCCAGAGCACTTTCAAAATTAGCTGCTTCTCAGCTCCTGAGACCTTGGGTCTGTTCCAGTGACTTGACATTCCTGGAAGGCCCAGAGGCCCCATCAGCCCACCCACAAGCTCCAGTCTGGCCCAGTCTCCACGACTCAGCTTCATCCTGAGGGTAGAGCTCTCTCCATCTCAGGCCCAGATTCCCAGACTGATCAATTTCATGGACCATTAAGCTGCCAAATAAAAATATTCCCATCAATTCATATCTGAAATCTTACCCCCTAACAGAATGGTATAATCCCAGAGAAAACAACACATCTTTTTATTGGAACACACTTATGAAATATTCACTACATGGTCATCATTATCACTTGGATAAGGATGGAGGAAACATCACCAACAGACAGCAGTCCTAGCACTGTGATGTGCGTGTATTAGACACTCAGTTACTTATAAATTGTGTAGAAGCTGAGATCTGATTCATAGGGCAGCGATTTGGGAAATGCTACATTCCACACCACTAGTAATGCCAAGCCTTCTTTTTTCAACAACAGCATTCCCCATCACTCTCTGGAGTTCTGCAGGTTCTCCTCAACCTCATCCTTCTAAAAGCACACTTCTCCTAGCTCACTTCCAAAAGTGCATTCTTTTTAGTCAACTTGAAAAGGAAAAAGAAAAAAAAAAAAAAAAAAAAAAAAACCACGCTTCCTCCCACTCCAAGCATTCCTGAAGCATACTTTCCAGTCGAGTTACACTTCAAAAACCTATTATTACCTAGCGGACAAAATTTTGCACGATTTCCCCAAGAGACAAAGGACAGAATGGTTTGCTTTATTTATAACCACTATCAAATCATTAACAAACAATGAAGAAAAACTCTAATCCGTAATTCCAAACCATTCATTGTTTCCATCATTGTCCATATGAACCTGCAAATTTTATATACCAATCAATGATACACTGTCACTTTTTTCCTGATTATAAAAATGATGCCTGTCTGAGCATTTGCTCAATGCTTAGAAGACTAGCTAAGATTCAAATATTATGGAAATAAGATTGTGTAGAAAATAAATGTCTCCTGTAACTACACGCAATGGCCTCTAATACCTTCAAACCCGTCAGGGCTTCTTTCTTCTTGTCAAATTGTGATGACTTGATCTTCCACCCTCCGTGTGCCTCCTCTCTTCCAGCTCTCATCTGGTGTTGGGAGTTACTGCCCGACTCCTACCAGGGGCCCAGCAATCTCAGAGCCCGGTTATGATCAGAAGCAGTAGACTCACTGTCTACTTATTATCACTTATTTAAATGCTGATAACTCTGGCTTCTCATCACCTGCCTCAAAGGTTAATGAGGCTGAGTTTTGTGAGCATCTTAAAAGCAAAATACAAAAAAGAAAAACAAAAAAGCAAAATACACTGCAAATACCAAATAGGATAGGTTTCCTTGGCTCTCTGCCCCATCATCATAGCTTGCCCCAGCACCCCCAAAAAAGTTCACGTAGGTGCATTCCAACAGCTATCACTCCTGCTATAGCAGCAGCCAACCATGGGCACCTGCTCAAAAGAGTAATGACACTAACATGAAATAATGTTAATTTTATTCCAGAGGCCAAGGGCTGCATTTCTGGTCAAGAGCTGAAGAGACAGCACACGGACATGGGGAAAAGCTTGCCAAAATTTTACGTGGGTGGGCCCTAGCAACCAAGGCACAGGACACTCCTCTGCAGCCCCAGAGGAAGCTTCTTTCTCAGATGATCTAAGTGCCCAAGAGCAGAATCTCCCCTCAGAAGATGCTATAAAACTGTTTCAAGTATCTAAACAGCTTTACCCAAATCAAGCATTAACTTATCTCCTACCTAAACTTGGCAGCATCACAGAGTTAATTTTATGCCAACCATTCTTTGACAAATTAAAAACTAAAAGGGATGTAGGAACTGGCCAAAAAGGAAAGGTATTCCACAAAGCACGACAGGCCAGACTTAGTCCCATCTTTTCAAATGGCTGCATCACAGATCCTTTTACTGAGACAAGAAGGCCCAACAGAAGCCCAGAGGGTGCATTCTACTGCAACTCCTTCATTTTACAGATAGGAAAACTGAGACCCAAAGAGGTGGACTGACTTTCTCAAGGCTACAGAGTAAATTTAAGTAGCGGATGACCCCTGGCCCAGAAATAAGTCTTGGGAGTCCCTGGCTGGAGATCTTTCCACCAAATCCCACCTGACTCTTTATCTAAAGTGGAGAGTCTGTCCCTCTGCCTGTGACAAAACATTTCAACCAAAAGAAACACCATCAACACATGTCAACACGCAGAATATGCACTAATACGTACAATTAAAATGGGTAATCTGGGCTTAACTTCCTTAAGTTTATTTGTTGGTAGTACAACACTGCTGAAGACAAATGAACATAAAACAGTTTTTTAAATCTGCACAGAAGCTTCTAAAAAACATTCAAATCATTTGAGACATGCTGTTCCAATCAAATCTAATTCTAAATAACAAACCAAATATGTTTTAGAAGCGAATGCTTACTGAATAATAATGAAACCAGTTGAAGTTAGTCTCATATGAGATGAAACTTTCAAGTTCTATTGCTGTGCAAGCAGAGGACTGCCCCCCTCCTCAGAGGGATTTTTCTTGGGAAGCTGAAATTTATGTCAAAGATACGGACACATAAGATAATATATGTAAGAAGCTGAGTATCAGACTTGACACACAGTAAGTATTGAACAAACCCTAGTTTCCTTAACATGGAACAAAAAAATAAGTATCACCTCCATAACTAGTAATACTTTCTTACAATACTCTCCTAAAAGTCTGTCCTATGCCCCTGGAAAACTTCAGGTGTTATATCAGCAGGGTATTGGCTATTTTAATAGCATAACTGAAGAAGGTATAGAAACACAACATTCCATTTCTCTTAAAAGATAAATTTAGATACTGTGAAATCAGGGTAATCAGCGTAACACTGTTTTAGTATAATGGTAAGCCTTTCAAGTATTAATTCCTGATTGATTCATGATTAATAAAAAAGAAAAAGGGGGTGGAATTCAATGTTTGTTTCTCTGTTGGCAGGGAAAGAAAATAGTCATTAAAAAGTTGAAACATGACATAAAAAAGAGTTAACAGCTTACAGTATTCTATCTTTGTACATGTGGATTCTTACACCATTTAGTAGTCTTTCCCTAAATAATTTTTCAGTCAGTATTCTGGTTACTCCAGTTATCTATAAAACGCCAGTATTTTACACTTCAGCGCACTGAGTTTTCTACTACCACTTTATAAAAGTTTTAGAAAGTGGGACTGTGCTGACTCCTTGCAGGTGAATTATTAATTAAAAGTATCCTTTTGAAGAGAGAATGAAAGTATGTTAAAAACACCTTCCCTGGAAAAGGATCTCAACTTTAGAGTCCTTTCTCAAAAGTTCTGAGCAAGCATCTAGACCAAACCCAGCTTATAAAGACCCTGAATGATTTTTCGGGGTCATCCAATAAGTTAACGACCAAGGGACAGCTACAGAAATTTTGCATCTGTTTTCTCCCTGGAGTTCCAACTACAAGCCCATTGTATTCTACCGCCACCTGTGTTCTCAGCATTTCCCCCAGCGTGGAGGTTCCCCATCCTCTCCACCAATGCCTTGTTTTCAAAACAGTGCCATTTCCAGGACTCTGCAAGTTACAATAAACAACTGCTGAGTAAATACTGCTTTCAAGCAAACTAAAAACACAACAAAGCGGCTACCTAAGTTCATAAAGAAATCCCCCTTCCTGAAAGGTCTGCTACACGAATTCAGATATTCTTAATTGTCATAGCCATTTGAGGACAAGATTTTAAAACCATGGTGGGGGGGTAGTCAAAGACTTAAGGGACAAAAACCAGAACAATGGATCAGGAAAGCCACTGTTTGCTTTTTAAATCAGTGAAATGTTAAAACAAATGTCAAACCAAGGCCAACCTCACAAAGTTTCCTCATTTCTTGGAATTCAAACACCACTGCTGGCAGCATTTTATGACAACCCTTTAAATATTTTACCTAAGTCATCAGGCGCAACATAAAGCGGGTGACTGAGGGACTTCTTAAAACTGGGTCCAGTCTTGTCTGAGCTTCGGACACTGACCTTAATGCTGGCCCTCCCCAACCACTCAGTCCATCCACTACAGTCTGTGACAGTCGTGGCTTAAACTGAGCAGAGCTTGACTACAAAACGACCACAACTCGAAATCTGATTTCTCCAATTTCTCATTAATTTTTTAATTCAAGCCCCACGCTCTTTCGGCCTTTCGCCCCTGACCCCTCAGTTCTAGATCCCTTCGCCTACGTCAAGATCACCTTTCATTGTTCCTATGGGACCCCGCTTCCCTATCCCCGTCCAGCAATGTTTTCCTAGCACAAATGTCATTTCTAGCGTTCAACCCTCCATTCCGCCCGGCGGGCAGCAGAGTGGCTTTCAAGACCAGCTTCCCTGATTCGGTCCCCTTCGCACAGCCATTTTCTAGTTAAAACGCTCCCCGCCTCAGAGGGAGAAATGAACTTTTCCCCGTTTGATCTCGCGGCGTCCAGGCTCTGAACCCCCGAGAAGCCAGCCGGGTCTTCAACTCCCCGACAAGAGCGCGCTACCGCCCCAGCCGCACAGCGGAGGCCGGTGCCAGGGCAAGGGGGTGTGCGCTCTTCCCCGCGGCGCCCACCCTCACTTTTCCCTTCCGCAGCCCCTATCCCGGCGCACCCCCTCCAACCCTGTCTCCCCAGCCCCAGGCCCTGTCGACCCCCGGCTGCCGAGGAAAAGACGGCGCCGAGAAGCCGGAGGGATGGAGTCAAGGAGTGAGCCCGCAGTCGCCGTGCCACCGGCCCTGCGGCGCGGGCGCAGGGCGAACGGGACTCCGCAGCGGATGCCCGCTGCAGATGCGGTGGCAGCTGCTGCAGCTGTGGCTGCGGCTGGGCGGGCGGCAGTGGCCGCGCAGCCCTCGGGGCCGGGAGGAGAGGAGCAGCCGCCAGTGCTACGCGCAGCCACTCGCCGATGCCGATGCCGCAGCCCGGGTCTCTCACCAGCACTCCCGGGCAGCCCCGGGGTCCAGGGCAAAAGCAAAGGAGAAAGCAGGGCTCACCGGCGGTGCGCGCGGCGTCCGCCTCGGCTCCGGCGCCCGTCAGCTCTGCTCCAGTCTCGCCCAGCCAGGAGCGCCAGAATCAGCTGCGGGTGCAGCGCACGAGCTTCCTACTTGAGACCTGGACGGGCTCCGGAGACTGAGCATGCCCAGTGCCGCTCCGCGAGTCCCGCGCAGGGAGCGGCGCCGGCGAGATTCCACTTCTCCAGGCTTTGGCGGCGGCTGCGCATAGAGGCTGGAGGGGCCCGACCGGGCGGGGGCCGATCCCGAGAAAGGCGGGGCCGGGGGCGGGAGCCGGGGAGGAGGGGGCGGGCCGCGCTCCTAGTGCGACCCCTGCAGGCAGAGGCTTCGGAGCCTCTCGGACTAAGGTTCCCTCATCTGAGAAGATGACAGGGAGGCAACGCGGGCCAGGGAGCTGAGCCCCAACGCGATGCAGCCCGGCATACCCTCCAAGTGGCCCGGCGTCTGTCTGCACCAAAAGGCAGTTGGGTAACCTTATCTCTGGCTAGTCTTTTCTCCCACACGTCTGCACTCCCTTATAATGGGAAAATGTCCTCAGATGAGAACTGCCCACGCCTACCGAGCTGCAACTTGTAGGCGAGTTGTCCTTTCTTCTGCCTCCCTATCTAGAAGCCCAGGCAAATCACACACACACACCATTCCTTGATTTAAAAATCACAGCAAGATCACCTCAAGGGAGAAACACACCTGCAGGAAAGGAAAGGCATCATTTCCTTTTCACCTCCAGGAACATTAACTGTAACTCAAATTTAAACAGACAAGCAAGGTCCTGATAAGAGAATACTCAGTAAGTAGTAATCAGTGCTCTGCCCCAGATCCTGGGAATGACATCCCCAAAGCATCCTTAGGGTTGTTCTTCACCAATGCAGTGGTTTTGGAACTTGAACCTGCGTCAGAATCGTCCAGAGGGTTTCTGTAAACACGGATTCCTGGGTCCCACTCCCAGAGTCTCTGAACGAGAAGGTCTGTGGTGTGGCCCAAGCATCTGTACATCCAGCTTCCCAGGTGATGCTGGTGATGCTGGTCTGGGAACTACACCTTCGAGAATCACTGTTCTACATATGCACACAGCCACACCTAGGATGTCCTTCAGGAGGATTATGCTAAAAGTAAATTTATAGTAACTGCAAAGTAATGGCTCCTCCTCACTCATCCTCTTCCCCAAACCTCCAGAATACACTCCTTCTCCAAACAGCAAACTCACACCTCGCCAGTCTCTATTCTTCATGAGAGTACTCTATGAGGTTGGGGCCGGTGTTACTTTTTTCCTTCAAACATCATAAATTTATTGAGGACCCACAAAGTCTTATAGTTAGCCTAGGGGTAACAGTGAATAAAAAAGCCCAGACCCCTGCCTTCACAGAGCTTAGTCCAATGAGGTGGAGCAGACATCCACTAAACAATCACTCAAAAATGTCATTTCAAACATGAAAAGCGCCAGGAGGGAAATCTACTAAGTGTATATAAAAGGGTGTATAATGGGACCCTGACGCAGACTCGAGTAGCGTTGGAAGGAGTGTTGGGGGAAGATGCCTCATAGAAGGAGGGGTTTCTGCATTTGCACTCCAAAACCGCTCCCGTGAACAATTTCCCTCAGACCCATCTGGAGGCCAACTGTCATATCGCTCTTCATATCGCTCCTTCCGGCAACACAAAAACAATATTGCCACTGAGAAATCCCTATAAATACATGAAAGTGCTCATCCTTGGGGCTGTCTCTGCACCCCAAGACCCACCTATGGAGCCCGTGTACCACATACAGTCGGAGGCCGCAGTTTAATCCACTTTTGGAAAATGCACTCTGAATTTAAAAGCCTTCTAGTTCTAGCCTATATCCTTACCGCCAACAGAGGCGAGGAAATTAGCTCAAGACTATCCCATCCCTCAGCAAGAAGGACGGGACCGGCCACCAGCCTTTCAGGCAGGTCCTCTTTCCGCAGGTACTCTATTCCCTCGGACCCCACAGCTCCTCGGGTCTCCCCAGAAGTCCGGCCTGGCCACCCCCTCTCTTAGGGTCCCGGGGCGGTAAACAGCGCCCTTCCCTCCCGGCTGGGTCTCCTCTGGACCCGGAGGAAAACCCGCGGTGGAGTCCTCGGCTGGCGGGGCGGGGCGGGGCGACGCGCGCAGGCGCAGTGGCCGCCAGGTTGGGCCGAGGAGGCGCCCGGCTCCACACCTGATGCAATCAGCCTTCCGGAAACGGGCCCGGCGGCCGCGCTCACGCAGGAAGCGCTTCTGCGCCCTCCCCCGGCCGCTGCGGCCTCCGCCTGGCTTCCGAGCCTCCTCGCCGCCCGGCTTCGCCCGGGGCGGAGGGCGACGTTCGGCATCCCACTGGGAACCCGCAGGAAGAGTCGGGAAGTCACCGCCAGAAAAAGCGAAATCCTTGGCTGCCCTAATAGTGACGTGGAAACGGCCACCGAACGTTCCATGGCTGCAGGAGGAAATTCCCTTAATTATGTATTTCCAGAAAGGATGGGCTCGGGTGGGGGAGCTTTTAACCTTCCTTTGCTTTCTTGCTTCCTCCTTCGTCCTCCTCCCGAGACACAGCTTCTTTCTTCCTTACGGAAAGGGACGTTTATAGTAGTAGCCGTTTTAAGGCAGTGTGGGGAAGACTCCCTGATGCCACCCCTTCCCGTGTTGCGCCCCCCACCTCCCCCCGTCTTGCTTCATTTGTAACAGCACGTTATCTCTGCTACATAAAGCGTTCCACCAAGCACTCATTTTATAAATAAGTAATTGGTTTCTCTATACCTCATTTCAGTTTACAAAGAAAGTCATTTCTCGTTTCACCACCTCATGCAATTTTGATATCTATTGTGAGTGGATTTTTTTTCCTTCCATGCTGACTCACCCATGAATTGTTTTCCAAGGAAATGAAATATTCCAAAAGAATGTTTATAAAAAGCATGGAAGCAAAAATTAACTCTGTAAGTCCTTTAGGACCAAAGAGGGAAAGAAAAGGCAGATTCTAGGAATTTTAGTTGAAAGGATACTTAGATCATTCTAGAATCAAGTCTGGATCAACTCTTAGATGTTACAGAGGACCTCTCTGTAACTTTTCCTTACTTAACAGACCAATCAGCAGAACTGACCCTTGAATACGGATTTGACATCTCAGTCTAATGAAAAAATATATTTGTTATTTGCACAAACACTATACAAAGTGGAAGACTGTATTACAATGCTGTTTTTATTTCTTCAGTCCAAAGATTACAAAGTACAAAATGGGGGCAACAAAAAGAGATCCTATTACTTATGCCTACTTCTGAAATCATTGGTCTTTAAATAGTCCTTGATGTATCCAACCACTATACAATCTATCCAGCTATTTCTAAGATAACCAGAGGCAAGGCATTAAATATTTCAATTACAGTGGAATGGAATTCTTCAGAAATTCCAGACATGAAGAAATCTTTTAAGTCAACATTTAGAGCGTCTAGTGTTTTCGCTTGATCATGTGGTGTATGAACTGTTCGAGGTTAAACCAAGGGAATTTTAATGATCACAACAAAATGCTAGGATTATGATCTGCCACTGTACTGGTTAAAAATACTTTAACAAAATGGAAATCAAAGTGAGATACAAAAATAACTGCAAAACTCATACCTACAATAAGAACTTTTCAGAACCCTATCTACTTTTTTATCTTGATGAATGTGTATTTCTCTTTTGGAATGTTCTGACATTTAGAGATCTGGATAATACCTTTACTTACACAAAAATAGAGTCAAATGAATGTCAAAATGCAGAGGTGTAAAGTACAAATTCATCACAATCAGGTACTAGTTACAGACTAGCTAACCTTTATTGAGTGCTCAGCCTGTGCCAGACACTGGCTAAGGGTTTTACATAGGTTATTTAACTTAATCTCACAATTACCGTATGAGTTAGGTACTATTGTTATCCCTATGTTATTAGGTAATAGAAGTGAAGTTTGAGAATGTGGAGTCACTAACTCAAGGCACCACAAACCCATTCAGTGGCAGAACTGGGATTTGAACCATGGTGTTTGCCTGGAGCTTGAACTCTTAAATAACATTTTATACAGAAAAATGTAAATACAGAGAAAAGGATTGCGATTTTTGTCTCACATAGAAAAGGTATTGTACTTACTCTCCTTCCAAAGATAGGACCTCATAAGATTACTTTGTTGTCTACAGTAGGAAAGAACTTGTTCCTAAGTAATGAATTATAGTCCCCAAACTTAGACCAATCTTACCCACAGATATAAGGCAGATAATCAAATACCTAGTGACTTGGGGATGGGGGGTGCCAACAAGGCCTCCCCTCTGATGGACTGTCTCCATGTCTAGCTGGTTCCTTTAGTCCTAAACTATCCAATATGGTATCCAACATGGCACTAGCCACATATGGTTATTTAATTTATATTAATTAAAACTAGAATTAAAATTTCAGTTCCTCAGTCACATTAGCCCCAAGTGTTCAACAGCTACATGGGCTAATGGCTGCAGTCCTGGACAGTGCAAGTATAAAATACTTCCAACACTACAGAAAATGTTATTGGACAGTGCTGCTCTCATCCTTTATCCCAACAGTGTCAAGACTTTAATCTCTCCTCATACTTCACCATTCCTCCTCTGAGAGGAACCATGTTTCTAGCTCTGTCTAGTTTTTCCCTGAGTTTGAGTCTTATTTTTCCAAATTAAAACTATTATGTTGAATACTATCATGGAAAGATACGGGCTTTGCAGTAAGATCTTATCTCAATCCCAGCTCTTTTATTTACCATTTCTGTGACCTTGGGCAAGTTACTCAACTTCACTGAACCTTGATTTTCTTATCTAGAAAATGAACATCTTAATCTTTTTATCATCAGTTTGTTTAGGGTTAAGTGAAATAACACATGTAAATCATCTGGTAAGCCTCACAGAGCTTTCCTTCCTTCTATTCCTATTTCAGTTATTGACATCACCAATTACTCAGGTTGCCAAACTAGAAATCTCAGTTATCTGCGTTTCTTCCTTCCTCTTCAAACACCCTCATCAAATTAGTCATCAAGCTCTGTAGCTTCCATCTTGGGGATGTTTCTCAAATCTGGGCCCTCCCCTCTGTTCCACTCCCACTGTCCTCACTGGCTTCTCATGCACTATTTCAGTATCCTGCTAACTGACCTCAGCGACACTCATCACTCAAAGTGCAAGCACTTCCTTCCTTCTGCCAGTGATCCTTCTAAAAAAAGATGCCGATGATGTCACTCCTCTCATTAAAAACATTGATGACTTCCAGTTGCTTAAGGATAATAAAAACTACTAAACCTAAGGACTCACAGAACCACCCCCAACACCCGTTCCATTTCAAACCTACATTTGGACTCTACCATCAATCTCCTTTTCGGCTACCCCTCCCCCCACCTCCACACCCCCACCACTACACCCCCTGCACCAAAAACCAATGCTTCCTGAAGCATTCCTGGAACAGGTAATGTCCTTTCTTGTCTCTGCCCTTGCACACACCCTTCTCAGGCTGAACTCACCCTTTCATGTCTTCTTTACCTGGCAAAATCCTTTGTATTCTTTCTTATTACATCTTCTATAAAAGCTTAGTCAACTCCCCTAGGAAAATGTGGTGACTAGCTCATCCGTGATGCCACAGATTAAAGAGTGTAGATGCTGTATTTGGGCTACCTGGGTTTAAATACTGGTTGCACCACAATCCCACTGGTGGTTTTGGGAAAGTGACTTACCCTCTCCCAACCTCACTTTCCTCATCTGAAAAAGCTGATAATCATAGCATGTACAACTTTGTACTGTTGACAGTATATACTGAGATAATGCACATAAAGCTCATAATAATTTGCCTGTCTCGAGGTAAGCATTCAACATATAGTGCCTTAAAATTATTACTGTTATGGTTAGTATTTATCTATTTTATCTTTTTGTCTCTATGTGGCTTTTTTTACATTATAATTGAAAAAATTTTACAGTTCACATTTATATTTAACTTTACATTGTTAAAAAAGGTTTTATTACAGAAGTAATTGATAATCATTGAACAAAATTTAGGAAACAATGATAACAAATGAAAAAGATGAAATTCTGTATTGTTTGAGACACTTCTTGGTTGCAAACAAAGCGAACCCTCCCTCTCTAGTTAATTTATCCAGAAAGATATTACAGGAGGGTTGTCAAGTAACCCACTGCATCAACATATAGATGGAGACTTGGTTCAGAAAAGGATCCAGATCTATAGAAGACTGGCAGCAAACAACACAGACCAGACTATGGCACACTGTGTTGCCATTGGCTTCACTCCACTGGGCCGCTTGCTGTGGCCACTATTCCTGGACCTTTGCAACTTAGCATCACATTCTCCCTATTCAAGTTCACAGGTGGAACTACCCAAGGTCACATGCCCATCCCTCAGCAACTAGAAGGCAAAGAGACGGAATGTTTGCCTCCCTTCAGATTCCCTGTTGGGAAGTGGGGCTCTCCCACAAGCCAAACTCATACAATAGAGGAATTCACCAAAAATGGAAAGAGGGTTTTACCCCTCCCCAACTCTTCCACCCTGTGATGCTTTACTCATACTTGATCACTCATTGGCAAATATGTACTTCCGTATTTTTGTGCCTTTGCTTATGCTGTTCACTTTGCCTGGAATATACTCCCTGCTTCACATGTTGACCCACTCCAACCTCCTTCACCTTGTCCACTTTTCAAAATCATAGTCACTCTTCAAAGGCCAAAATTGCTTCTTGAATCTACTGCACAGGCTATGAAACCAAGCAGGACCCAGTGGGGCCCTCTTAGATACAAAAGCCCCTCTGTATCCCCCATTTCTTGCTTGTAGAAAAAGTCTTTAGTCTCCTAGGCCTTCCTTGTTCCAAAGAGCAGGAAGAAGCAGTTACTGATTAGGGAAGTGAAGGAATGCAGAAACAAAGGAAAAGCAGTTAAAACAAGAAAAGTAATGACAATAATTTAGCAATGACAACCTAGTTCCTCCTCAAGGGATACACATTACAATCTGACAATCTTTAAGTTGTTCTGCAGGAACTAAGACACATCCCCACCCAGGTGGAGGATGCTGTCCACAAGCATGTAGACCCCAGAATGGTTGGAACCAGAAGGTTCATGATTAAGATTCCTAGAACCTCACCCTGTTACCTCATCAACCAATGCACCCTGCAGCCCTCACCTCAAACATTGCCTTTAAAAACCCCAACCTGAAAGGCATCGTGGAGTTCAGGTCTTAAAGCATAAGCCACGGCTACTCCTTGCTTGGTGCCCTGCAAATAAACACTATGCTTTCCTTCACCACAATCCAAAGTCAGTAAACTGGCTTTTTGTTTAGTGGGTGAGCAGCCCCAAGTTTGGTTCGGTAACAACAATTAATTGCTTACTTTTTGATTTCAGAGTATATGTTTTTGTAGCCCCCCATATGTACAGTTAAATGTATCATTCTTTAATGCTATATTGTGAACCCCTATTTTCAGCTTTATCACACAAAAGACACTTGATAATATCTGTTTAATGAATGAACAAAGAGAAAGGGAAAATTCGTTTTTATTAATGTACTGTACTAAGCACTTTACAATTTTAACTCAATTTATTCTCAACATATAACTCAATTTTTCCTTGGGCTGTATCACCATTTTAAAACAGGAAACAGGCACAGAGGAGTTGAGTTACTTTTCCAAGGTCACACAGCTATTAAAAGACAGAGGCAGAATTTGAGCAAGGCAGTCTCGATTCAGAGCTTAGGTTCTTACCTAATGAGATGTTATGACTCTGTGAAAGATCCTTTTTCTAGGGAATTCCACCATGTTTTTTTTTTTAAACCCTGACAGCTTCCTAGTAAGAAGAGAAAGCTAATTAAATTTCTCTATAAATTTTAACTATTAAAAATTTTTAGTAAATTTTGTAAATACTTATTCCTTGGTTCTTAAACAATGATAATGCATGGATTCTTTTCAGGGATTCATAGAAACGCAATTTACAAGCACGAAAGCATACAATAAAGTTCATCACATTCTTTGTCTCTGCATTTCCCCCAGGTTACCAAGAGTTGTTACTGCAGACACTGACATTTTATTGAACTGGCTCTGGCTACAAAAAATTTATGTTCTTATGGTCAGGGCAGTCTTCCTCCCTAGTTGTATGATATCCTCTCACCTCTTTAAAATCCTTGTTTTGCTTATCTTCAGAGAGTAGAAATTTGAGTCCTGAGTACCAGTGTACCTGATGTCTCCCTTAATTATCTGCACAGATAAGGGCAAGAATTTAAATATTGTAAATGGAGGAAGACCATCACTTTCATGTTCAAAGCGTACAACAAAAATACCATCCAATTTTAAATTCATATAAACATAATTAAATAGAAAGGGGAAGTCTGAAATAAAGAATGTTGAAAGACCAAAGAGGTTATAAAAGAACCAGAAATCATTAACAAGAGAAAAATGCTTCACTAATACCAGAGATAGACAAGAACTATATTGCTAATTGGCAAAGGAATTGATCGTCTCCTTGTCAAGCAAAGAATGAATCATCTCCTTTCTCTACTTGTTCCTGCCAAGTAACTTCCACTTTTAAGCACCTCATTGCAAGGTCCACAGAAATAAAGTAAGTAAAGGAAGGAAGGAAGAAAGAGAGAAAGGAAGGGAATGAGGCAGGGGAGAGTGGCAGAGAGAGAGACAGACGGACAGAAAGGGAAAATGGAGAAAAAGATCTAAAGAGCTCTTTGATTTAAGAGATTATTATTATAAATAAACTTATGTCATTCAGCTAAATGAAGCCTAGCCCCTTACAAATATATGAGTGAAAAAGTAGAATTTGGGAGAAGAAGAGGCATCAGTATAGGAAAAAGAAGTGTGATTAAAAGCAATAGCACAGAATTAATAATGAACATGGAGGTTAGATATCAGAAAAAAAAAAGATTCTTGGTAAAGTCAATTAAATAAAAGGAAAGACTTCAAAGGGATATAATAAATGCACCATCCCTTGAGACATTAAATATTAACCTGGACAAAGAACTAGAATATATTTTGTAGAAAGGAATCCTTTCTGACAAGCTGGTAGATTAGCTCTAATTGGTTTTTCCACCTCTAATTTCTTTGAATCTCTGAAATGCTATTCTTAGAAGAGTTTTCTTTGAGGATGAATTTTCGGTTTTTATTTTAATGAAATGAGTTATGATTTCTCATGAATATGGTTTCCAAGACAGTGACTTTGCAAGAAATTATTGTTATTTAGATTATGAAAGTTAAAAGGCAAAGTTACAGATACCTAAAGCTAACATAATATTGTATGTCAGCTATATTTCAATAAAAAGGGGGGAAAAAATCAAAGTCACAGCATTGGTAAACATGATAAATTCCAATATGTTTTCTTTCATTGTGCGCTAGTAGTAGTCTTGGGGAAAAATCCCAAGAAATGAAGGAATAGGCTGCACTCCCAAAACAGGAGAGTTGGAGCAGGTAAATATTCTAAATATTCTAGCAGTTTTTACCTTTTCATTCTAGATTCTTACCCTGTCTAGAAAGTTATGACTGAGAGAAAAAGATTTAGGTTCCATTGAAATGATGTCAAATTTTGTATTATTGAATCAGGTAATAGTTCTGAGGAGATAGGGGGCCATATCATCATATACATGTTATTTATTGTAAGAAAAGAGCTAAATTAGATATACACTAGAAAAAAATTTGCGTCATGCCTTTTAATTTTCTTAGGGAACATTTTGCTTAAGAAAAGAAGAGAAAACAATAAGTGAAACAGGAGGTATACCTGTTTCTCCTTACATTTATAGTGATTTTCAAAGCAGGGCTATCTACATACTTTGATAAATGTTATTGCTTTTCTGTGAATAAAAATATGATTGAAAAAAATAGTCTTGATTAATACTTTTTAATCCCTAGATCATAAAGATATTTTCCCCTATTATTTTCTGAAGATTTCAAGTTTTGTATATTTTATTTTGTTTTTATATTTAAATCTTTAATTTGTTTTCTAATGTGGTATGAGATATGAGCATACTTTTACAAGTAGAAAGCCAACTGTTTTAATGTCATGTATTGAACAGTCCTTCTTGTCTATAATGCCACTTCTGTCAAATACCAGCCTCTCACTGGCCTGTTCCTAGGTTCTCTATTCCCTTCCACTAATTGATATTTCTATTCTTGTGCTAATATTGCACTATTTTCATTTATATACCTTTGCAATATACCTTGATATCTGGTAGATGGGCCTCTATTTTTTCTTCTGCTTTATTGACTACCTTAGACCTTCACTCACAATATCTCTTCCTTACAAAATTTATAATAAATATATCACTTTGATAAATATGTTTAGAATTTTAATTTGTATTAGATTAATTTGAGGAGAACTGACATTTTTGCTCTATTGAATAATCACATAAGTGTATTATATTTTTCCATTTATTTAAAAATCTTTAATTTAACAAATAATCTCTACATCTACTAAACTCTGAGCCCATCAAAACCCACATAACTTTTCAAGCTTGAGAATAGTATTAGTAAGAGGACTTTACTCTGTATATTGTCCTAAATCCGCTGCTACTTTGGCTGAGACAAAATTCCTGTACAGAAGTCTATTGTTCTCAGTTAATTTTTACTGGATCGGATCTTCAAAAAAGTCAATGATATGAAGAAAGTCAGTCAAGCACATTGCCTTTGTCAAAATGACTGATGTTTGTATAAATCCAGTGTAGTTAGGATTATCAGCCTCAATTCCAATGAGGTTTAAGATGGCAATGTCTCATTTAAATTAATATCAGATTTACAAGGAAAGTCACAAAGAAAAAAAATAAACAGATTTCTCTCCTTTAACCAGTATATTTGGATTGCTTACATTTAATAGAGCAGTCTAAACACACTAGAGTCCCTAGAGCAACCACTAAAAGAGAGAGAAACATAGCTAAAAAATGCAATACATAAGGTAAAATAGAATACTGAAAGTATTTAAATAATGCAAAAGAATACAGGAAAGGAAGAAGAAAAGAGCAAAACATAGGAAACAAACAGAAAAATAGTAAAATTGTGGACCTATCCAGACATATTAATAATTACATTAAATGTAAATAGTCTAAACCCTCTAATTAAAAGACTATGATTCTCAGATTAGCTATAAAGATAGAAGCCTCAATTATATGCTATCTACAAGAAAGCAATTTAAATATAATTATATAGATAAATTAAAAGATCAGGAAAAATATATGATGAAAATACAATCAAATGTTATTATTTTGCTAGGGCTGCCATAACAAAATACAACAGCCTGGGTGACTTAAACAACAGAAGTTTATTTTCCTCACCGTGCTGGAGACTGGAAGCCCAAGATCAAAGTGCTGGCAGGACTGATTTCTCGTGAGGTCTCTCTCCGTGGCTTGCAGATCACTTCCTTCTCCCTGGGTCCTCACATGACCTTTCCTCTGAGCAAGTACCTGCCTAGTGTCTCTTCCTTTTCTTTTAAGGACACCAGTCACATTAGATTAGGGCCCATCCACATGACTCCATTTAACTTTAATTACCTCTATAGAGACCCTATCTCCAAATACAGTCACAGTTTGAAGTAGGAGAGGTTTCTGCTTTAACATATAAATTTGGAGAGTAGGGGCATAATTCAGTCCATAACATCAAAAGAAGCTGGACTAGTTGTATTTGTATCAGATAAAGTAGGCTTCAGAACAAGGAAAATTACTAGAGTTAAAGACAGACATTATATAATGAAAAATGGATTGATTCATCAATAACTCACAACAATCTTGATGTGTGTGCACCTAAAAATCAGAGGTCAAAAACACACAAAGCAAAAACTGATAGAAGTGCAAATACACAAATTATACATGGAGTCTTCAACATTCCACTCTCAGTAGTGAATAAAACAGTAGATTAAAAAAACAACAAGGATATAGAAGATCTGAATACTCCAGCCACCAACTTGACTTAATTGACATTTATAGAACATTCTGGCTAACAACAGCAGAATACACAATTGTTTCAGGTACACAGGAAAAAAATGAAATCATCCTAAGCTTTTTCTCTGCTCATAACAGAATTAAACTAGAAATCAATAATAGAATGATATCTGGAAAATCCCCAAATACTTGAAAATTAAACAATGCACTCCTAAGTAATCCATTAGTCAAAGGAGAAATCTCAGGGAAAATTAGAAAACTGTTTGAATGCAAATACAAAATATCAAAATTTGTGGAATGTAGCTAAGTGTTTAGAGGAATGTTTATAGCATTAAATACATTTTTTAAAAGGAAAGGACTCAAATCAATAGTTTAAACTTTCATGCTAAACAAAATAAAACAAACAAACAAAAAAAGAGGAAATTAAGCCCAAAGTAAGTAGTACAAAGAAATAACAGAGTATTAAATACTAGAAAAAATAATAGAAAAAAATCAATGAAAATAAATGCTGGTTCCTTAAAACAAACCAATAAAATTGGGAAGCCTCTAGTTAGACTGATAAAGGAAAAATAAAATTTACAAATTACCAATACCACGTTAATAAAACAATATTAATAACTTTATCCTAATAAATCTGATGTCCTGGGTGAAATGCACAAATTCCTTAAAAAACAAAAATTGCCAAAAGTGACCCAAGAGGGGAAAGAAAACTTGAAGAGTGCTATGTACATTACAGAAATTGAAAAGTTCAAGCCACAAGTGAATTTTATGAAACTTTAAAAGAAGAAATAATAAAACTTCTAAATAAACTTTTTCATAAAATAGAAAAGGAGGAAAAATTTCCTAACTCATTTTATTGAAGCCAGAATCACCCTGATACCAGACAAACACTGATAAGGAAAGAGAAATACAGAGAATGTAGATGTAAAATCTCAAAAAAACTTTAGCAAATTGCATCCAACTACACATACACATACTGTTGTACAAGTGTGTGTGTGTGTGTGTTAAACATGTTAAAAGAATTCAGATTAGAAAGAAAGAAGTAAAACTGCCTTTATTTGCAAATGTTACATGATGTTTTATATAGATAATCCAACTGAATCTATAATAAACCTATCAGAACCAAAAAGGAAATGTAAAAAGGTCACAGGGTACAAGGCCAACACTCGCACACACAAAAACTCAATTTCTATTTACAAGCAATGAACAACTAAAACAGTTGTTTTAATTAAGATAGCATCAAAACATTGTATTTCTATTTACTAGTAATGACAGAAAATTTTAAAAACATAATAGCATAAAAATATCAGGAATAAAAATGAAAGATGTGTAAAAGCTTTATACCTAAATCTCCAAAATATTGCTGAGAAATCTTAAAGAAAACCTAATTAAATGAAATGTTTAAAAAAAACCTAATTAAATGTTTGTGGATTGGAGGAATCAATATTAGTAAGGTGGCAATGGCCCCTATGTTGTTCTGTAGAGTCAATGCAATCCCAGCCAAAATCCTTGCATACTTGTACAAAGGAGTTGAAAAGTAAATTTTAAAATTTATATAGAAAGGCAAAGGACTTAAAATAATTTTTTTAAAAAGCCGCTCCCACATTTTAGGTTTTTATTATAGCAGCACCTCATTTCCAGGTACCAATATCAGTTTTAGTTACGAATTGCTGTATAACAAATTACTCCTTACAGCTGAGAAGCACAAACATTTATTGTCTCACCATTTCTATGGGGCAAACATCTGGAAGCATCTTAGCTGGAGTCTCTCAAGGTCTCTCATGAGATCACAGTCAAGCTGTTAGCTGGGACTGCAGTCATCTGAAGGCTGGACGAGGGAAAATCTTCACCCACACTTGCTCATGTGATTTTAGGCAATCCTCAGTTTCTAACTGGCTGTTAGCCAGACACCTCAGTTCCTCCTCCTATGAGCAGCCTGAGTGTCTTCACAATTTGGCTGGAATCCCCTAGAGCAAGTGACCCAAGAGAAGAGGGGAGGGTGAGAGAGACGGCACAAGACAGACCAGGACAGACTGATGCCATGGTGTCTCCTAGGGTTTATTTTTCATTTCTGTGTAAATAATATTAAAAGAATTCACAACTTTTTATCAAATGTCACATTTTTTCATGAAAGAAGAGGTTTTAAATTTTTCCATGAGAAAACTATAGGGCTTCATTTTAAATAAATGATGATAATACTATTAATAAAATAAAAATAAGTGAAATGTTCCGAGCACTTACTATGTCCCAGGCACTCCACTGCACACATGTTAAGAGCATGGTCTTTGGCACAGACTGACTGCTGTTGCCTTTCTGACCCACCACTTACTGGTTATGTTCCTCTGGGCAAGTTCTTAAACTCTCGGTGCCTCAGTTTCCTCATCTGTAAAATGGAGGTAATAATAATATTCACCTCATAGAGTTGTTATGAAAATTAAGTGGGTCACAATACATGGATCACTAAGGGGCTGGCATCTAAGAAGCATTTTGTAAGATTTAGCTAATATCCATGTTAGGTAGCATTTACAAATGTCTTCTCATTTAATACTCAGAATACCCTAGGGGGTAAGAACAATTATTATTTGACCCCATAGGAAAAGCAGTTGAGCCTTGGAGATGTAAGTTAAGTAATTCATCTAAATGTACATGAATGAGTGGCAGAACTGAGTTCTATGCAATTCTTTGGCCAGAGGTTACTGAAAAAAAATTAAAAGTCCCAGATTGGGGTGGAGAGAGATCAAAAGTGAAGATAGAATCTAGATCAGAGAACTCACTAGCAACTATAATTGTTTGGAAGTTATTTTAAAAGAATATTGAAATAGAAGAAATTTTCTTTCTTTCTAGTACCTAGTTGTCCAAATGACCACATAGTTCTTACAGGAAAAGTGAACATAAAATATCAGAAAGCAGATAATCTGGCAAGAGAATAGTGAAGTGGAAGAAAGACGTTTGAAAACCTGCTACCCATCTCCGAAGTCTAACTGCCATTGGAGTCCCTCTTCTATGGTACTAAGTTGGAATGTTTTCAATAGCCAGAATTGCTTTTGCTTCTAGCTACCTACCTGCCACTCAGGGTATGATGGACATTAGACCTGTCCACAAATATTCAGTTATCCTCTTCCTGGGAACATGGTGGAACTGCATTTCCCATCCTCCTTTTAAATCAAGCATGGCCATACGGCTTGCTTTGTCCAGTGAAATATGAGTGGAAATGATGTGTGTCAGTACCAAGTGGAAACTTTAAGAACCAATATACCTTTTGCTCCTGTTCAAGTGGTATCTCCTTCAGCCTGGATCCTTGAAGGAATACAGTGCGCAGAGCCTCCCTTTGACCTTCTTTGGACATGAAATATGAGCAGCTAGGAAACCACTGCCATTTAAAGCCACTGAGATTTGGGAGTTGTTTGTCACTCCAGGATAATCCATCTGTTCTGGGATGATTATGCAGTTTCAAAATCTTCTTTTTAAGAATTGTGACATCTGGGAGAAGATGGCGGAGTAGAAGGACGCTCGCAGGTCACCCTCTCCCACAAATACACCAAGACCCACATTTACAAACCCACTCAGCCAACCAGAGCACCTGTGGAACTCCGACAGAACATCGCCCTCTTCAAAAGATAAAGACGCCAAAAATCTGGTAGGAGAGAAGGAAAAAAGAAAGAACAAAAGGCAAAGCAGCGCGGGACGGGTCCCACGGGGAGGGAGCGGCAAAGGAGGACTGGCGCTCGCTCGCTGGGTCTCCCCTCTCCAACTGAGAGGCCAGCGGGACGGAGGGGGAGCCTCCGAGGCTCGGATCTGTACAGAGCAGCCCTTGACTAACAGAACTAAGTTAAACGGGAACAGAGCGTCCCCCCGACACCCAGCCTGAGACGCGGGCCGGCAGCGGCGGGCAGGGCCAGGCTGCACAAGCCAGGCGGAGGACGGAAGTGGCTGCACGGAGGCAGCCCCGGGGGAACGCAAGGGGCTGCGCGCCGTGGCTGTGGGTGCACAGGGCAGAACAACCTGGGCCCTCCATAAAACAGCAAGGTTGATGTGCTCTCGGGGGAAGGGTGCACACCCCCATCTCTGAAAACCCGCGGAAAGTTTTCGGGGGAAGAGAGGCGGGGCTCGGGCACAGCCGCCATATCCTCCGCGCTGAGCACTCAGGCGGGGGCGGGGGCGAAACCTGCATCCACACCCAAGGGCTTAGCAGCCTCAAAGACCAGACTGAGACTGGCCTGTAGCCCGGGGCAGATAGGATCCTTCCATCCTGGTCCCTCAGAGAACTTGCTCCACAAAGACAAACAAGGAGCTGGGTTTTGGCTCGGAGCAGGGACAGGGCTGTCCCTCGGTCTTACCCGAGCCCACCTGCAGAGAGCCGACCAGGGCGGAGCGCGCAGCTGCACAGAGAGCGAAACTACCGGCGGCGCAGGTAGAGGGAGAGTGCCGCGCCCCCCCCCCCCCCCCCCCCCCCCCCCGCCTTTCGTGCAGGAACACAGCCCCTGACCGAGGTGCTGGGAGGGGGCACGACCCGCCCTCCTACCCGACCAGTCTGCAACATCTGACTGCGGCATCCGGAGGGGCAGTGACCTGCCCACCCACAGCAGAGGAGAGCTGCACCTGACCCAGTGTTAGGAGGCGCGATCTGCTTGCCAACAGGTGCTGGGAGCAGCACAGAAGAGGGCGCCAACGGAGGGCCTCTGAAAACAGCAAGCTGAGCTTCCAAAACAGGATGAAGACAGAAAGACTTCACATTAAAAGCACACAGACTCCAGGAGAACACCGACAAACCCCCCCCCCCTTTTTTTTTTAAATCTGTTTTTACCTGTTCTATTTTCTATTACTCTCTTAATCTTTACTTCCTAATTCATTTCTATTTCTCTTGGGTTTTGATGTCCTGCTATTGATTAGACACAGGTTTCAAATACATCTATTCATCTCCCCCCCCCTTTTTTTTGTAAAGGTTTTAAAAGGATGTCTCAACCTGATTAATACTCTGCTTCAACTCGCTCTTCTATTATTCATTATACACTGTTTTCAAACCCTCTTTCTCCCTTCTTTTAAAATTCTTTCTCTCTCTCTCTCTCTTATTTTTTTTTTCTTTTTTTCCTAAGTTCTATTCCTAAATAGGCATCAGATAGATAAAATCCTTAAGGACCAAAATAAACAACTGATACTCCATAAACCACAGTGCCAGAGAGGTATGAGCAAGATGAAGAAGCAGAAAAACCTTTCCCAATTAAAAGAACAAGAGAAATCCCCTGAAAGAAAGATCAACGAAATAGACATCGATAGCCTACTAGATCAAGATTTCAAAAAAGGAGTGATCGAATTGCTGAAGGAATTAAAAGAGATAGTGTTTAGAGATATAAAATATGTCAAAAGTGAAATTGAAGCTATAAAGAAGAGCCAAGTAGAATGGCTAAACTCATTGACAGAGATGAGGAATGATCTAATAGCTGTGCAAAGCCGACTAGATAATGCAGAGGAACGAATTAGTGATCTAGAAGACAGGGCAATAGAAAGCACCCATTCAGAAGAACTACAAGAGAAGCAAATAAAAAATAATGAAAATAGCATAAGGGACCTATGGGATAATATAAAGCATCCCAATCTTCGCATAATAGGGGTCCCAGAAGGAGAAGAAAGATCAAAGGGGATTTAAAAGGTTTTTGAAGAAATCATGACTGAAAAATTCCCAAACTTAAAGAAGGAATCAGATATCCAAGTACAGGAAGCTCAGAGGGTCCCAAACAGGAAGAACCCAAATAGACCCACACCAAGACATATCATAATCAAGATGGCCAGAGTCAAGGATAAAGAAATGATTCTAAAGGCAGCAAGAGAAAAGCAAAGAGTAAGTTACAAGGGAACCCCCATAAGGCTCTCAGCTGATTTCTCTACACAAACACTACAGGCCAGAAGGGAGTGGCAAGATATATTCAAAGCCCTGGATGAAAAAAAGATGCAGCCTAGGGTCCTTTATCCAGCAAGGCTATCCTTGAGGATAGAAGGAGAAATAAAGAGTTTCACAGGCAAAAAAAAGCTGCAGGAGTTTAGCAACACTAATCCCATGCTAAAAGAAATATTGAAAGGGCTATTCTAAATAGAAAAGCAGCAGGATGCTACAGAAATGAGAAACACATAACTGGAAAGGTGATAACTCATGAATTACAAATAAAGTAAACATGAAATTATAAAAGAAGACATACAAATCACTGAGAGTGGGAGAGGGAGGCAGGGAAATATAGAATATTTTTTTCTTTCTTTTTAAAATTTTTTTAACAGTAGGATGGGTTTGAGATCATGTTACTATCAGTTTAATAAAAACAGTTATAGTAATGGGTTGATAGAGTTACAAAAAAGGGTAACCACAAGCCAAAAATTTACAAAGGAGTCACAAAAATTAAATAAAATCCATGATAATACAAAGGAAAATTACGAAACCACAAAAGGAAGAAGAAAGGAACAAAGAGGATATACCAATTCAACTGCAAAGATAAGTTCAAAATGGCAATAAACACACATCTATCATTAATTACTGTAAATGTTAATGGACTAAATGCTCCAGTCAAAAGACACAGAGTGGCAGACTGGATAATAAAGCAAGAACCTTCAATATGCTGCATACAAGAGACCCACTTTAGGGAGAAGGACACATATAGATTGAGGGTGAAAGGATGGAAAAGGATATTCCATGCAAATGGAAAAGCCAAAAAAGCAGGTGTTGCAGTACTGATTTCAGACAAAATAGACTTTAAAACAAAGGCCATAAAGAAAGATAAAGAAGGACATTTTATAATGATTAAAGGAGTGATACAAGATGAGGATATTACACTCGTTAATATATATGCACCCAATATAGGAGCACCGAAGTACATACAAGAATTACTAACAGAGATAAAGGGGGATATTGATGGGAATACAATCATAGTTGGAGATTTTAACACTGCATTAACATCACTAGACAGATCTTCCAGACAGAAAATAAACAAGGCAACAGAGAAATTAAATACTACAATAGAAAAACTAGATTTGCTGGATATTTTCAGAGCATTACACCCCCCAAAAATAGGATATACATTCTTTTCAAGTGCACATGGAACATTTTCCAGGATCGATCATGTACTTGGGCACAAAAGAAACCTCAACAATTTTAAGAAGATAGAAATTATCTCAAGCATCTTTACTGACCACAATGCCATGAAACTGGAAATCAACAACAGAGAAACAAAGGAGAAAAAAAGGAAAGCATGGAGATTAAACAATATGTTATTGAAAAAACAATGGATCAATGAGGAAATCAAAGCTGAAATTAAAAAATACCTTGAGACAAATGATAATGAAAGCACAACCACTCAAAACCTATGGGACACAGCAAAGGCAGTGCTAAGAGGGAAGTTTATTGCGATACAGGCCTTCCTCAAAAAAGAAGAACAATCTCAAATAAACAATTTAACCCACCACCTGAATGAATTAGAAAAAGAAGAACAAAAAGCCCCAAAAAGCAGCAGAAGGAAGGAAATAATAAAGATCAGAGGGGAATTAAATACAATAGAGATTAACAAGACCATAGAAAAAATCAACCAAACCAAAAGCTGGTTTTTTGAAAAAGTAAATAAAATCGACAAACCTCTGGCCAAACTCCAAAGAAGAAAAAAGAGAGAGCACAAATTAGCAAAATAAGAAAGGAAAATGGAGAAATTACAACAAACAAAATAGAAATACAGAATATCATACGAGAATATTATGAAAAACTATATGGAACCAAACTGGATAACCTAGAGGAGATGGACAAGTTTCTGGAAACATACTGTCCACCAACACTGAATCAAGAAGAATCTGAACACTTGAACAATCCGATCACTAGAAAGGAAATAGAAATAGCAATTAAAAACCTCCCTACAAATAAAAGTCCAGGACCGGATGGCTTCACCGGGGAATTCTACCAAACATACAAAGAAGAACTCATACCAGTCCTTCTCAAACTCTTCCAGACGATTGAAAAGGAGGGAATACTCCCAAACTCATTCTATGAAGCCACCATCACCCTGATACCAAAACCAGGCAAAGACACTACAAAAAAAGAAAATTATAGGCCAACATCACTGATGAACATAGACGCCAAAATCCTCACCAAAATTTTAGCAAATAGAATCCAACAACACATAAAAAAGATTATACATCATGACCAAGTGGGGTTCATCCCAGGGACACAAGGCTGGTTCAACATACGCAAATCAATCAGTGTAATACATCACATCAACAAGAGAAAGGACAAAAACCACATGATCATCTCAATCGATGCAGAAAAAGCATTTGATAAAATTCAACACCCATTTATGATAAAAACTCTCGCCAAAGTGGGTATAGAAGGAACATATCTCAACATAATAAAAGCTATATATGACAAACCTACAGCCAGCATAGTACTCAACAGTGAAAAACCCAAAATCTTCCCACTAAAATCTGGGACAAGACAAGGATGCCCACTATCACCACTCCAATTCAACATAGTCCTGGAAGTCCTAGCCACCGCAGTCAGGCAAGAGAAAGAAATAAAAGGGATCCAAATTGGAAAAGAAGAGGTAAAAGTGTCATTATATGCTGATGACATGTTACTATATATAGAAAACCCTAAAAGGTCCACACAAAAGCTACTAGAGCTGATTGAAGAATTCAGCAAGGTAGCAGTTTACAAAATTAACGTTCAAAAATCAGTTGCATTTCTTTACACTAACGATAAATCAACAGAAGAAGAAAGTAAAGAAACAATCCCCTTTAAAATAGCACCCAAAGTAATAAAATATCTGGGAATAAATCTAACCAAGGAGGTGAAAGAATTATACACAGAAAGCTATAAACCATTGATGAAGGAAATTAAAGAAGACTTTAAAAAATGGAAAGATATTCCATGCTCTTGGATTGGAAGAATCAATATTGTTAAAATGGTCACACTGCCCAAGGCAATCTACAGATTTAATGCAATCCCTGTCCAATTACCCAGGACATATTTCACAGAACTAGAAAAAATCATAATAAAATTCATATGGAACCATCAAAGACCTAGAATTGCCAAAGCATTAATGAAGAGAAAGAAAGAGGCTGGAGGAATAACTCTCCCAGACTTCAGACAATACTATAGAGCTACAGTCATCAAGACAGCATGGTATTGGTACCAAAACAGACATATAGACCAATGGAACAGAATAGAGAGCCCAGAAATGAACCCACAAACTTTTGGTCAACTCATCTTTGACAAAGGAGGCAAGAATAGACATTGGAATAAAGACAGTCTCTTCAGCAAATGGTGTTGGGAAAACTGGACAGCAGCATGTAAAACAATGAAGCTAGAACACTCCCTTACACCATATACAAAAATCAACTCAAAATGGATTAAAGACTTAAACATAAGACAAGATACAATAAACCTACTAGAGGAAAACATAGGCAAAACACTATCTGACATACATTTAAAAAATTTTCTCCTAGAAGAAATAAAAGCAAGAATAAACAAATGGGACCTAATGAAACTTACAAGCTTCTGCACAGCAAAGGAAACCAGAAAAAAAACAAGAAGAAAACCTACGGAATGGGAGAAAATTTTTGCAAGTGAAACCGACAAAGGCTTGATCTCCAGAATATATAAGCAGCTCATACGACTTAATAAGAAAAAATAAACAACCCAATCCAAAAATGGGCAGAAGATCTAAACAAGCAATTCTCCAAGGAAGACATACAAATGATCAAAAAGCACATGAAAAAAATGCTCAATATCACTAATTATCAGAGAAATGCAAATCAAAACTACAATGAGGTATCACCTCACACCAGTCAGAATGGCCGTCATTCAAAAATCCACAAATGACAAATGCTGGAGAGGCTGTGGAGAAAGGGGAACCCTCCTACACTGCTGGTGGGAATGCAGTTTGGTGCAGCCACTATGGAAAACAGTGTGGAGATTCCTCAAAAGACTAGGAATAGACTTACCGTATGACCCAGGAATCCCACTCCTGGGCTTGTATCCAGAAGGAAATCTACTTCAGGATGACACCTGCACCCCAATGTTCATAGCAGCACTATTCACAATAGCCAAGACATGGAAACAGCCTAAATGTCCATCAACAGGTGACTGGATAAAGAAGATGTGGTATATTTATACAATGGAATACTACTCAGCCATAAAAACCGACAACATAATGCCATTTGCAGCAACATGGATGCTCCTGGAGAATGTCATTCTAAGTGAAGTAAGCCAGAAAGAGAAAGAAAAATACCATATGAGATCGCTCATATGTGGAATCTAAAAATCAAAAACAAAAACAAACAAACAAACAAAAACAAAGCGTAAATAAAGGACAGAAATAGACTCACAGACAGAGAATACAGACTTGTGGTTACCAGGGGGGTGGAGGGTGGGAAGGGATAGACTGGGATTTCAAAATTGTAAAATAGACTACACTGTATAGCACAGGGAAATATACACAAAATGTTATGATAACTCACAGAGAAAAAAATGTGACAATGAGTGTATATATGTCCATGAATAACTGAAAAATTGTGCTGAACACTGGAATTTGACACAACATTGTAAAATGATTATAAATCAATAAAAAATGTTAAAAAAAAAAAAAAAGAATTGTGACATCTACGAAACCTTAGTGCAGAAAATGTTTTGTTGGACTCCATTACTAGTTTATAAGGTATTTTCCAAAGGTACCTACAGCTAGCATTTAGCTGTTCATAAACTGGCCTGTTGCATCCCTGGAACTGAAGCCATCCTTGTTCCTGAAAGAGAGCTCGTTAGCATTTAAGACTCTCCTGCCCTGTGTCGGTTGACCTGGAACATAAACCACCCAAAGACAGCAGAGCTTACAGTGAGTGAAGAAAACCAACACTAAGTATTAAATACGTTAGAGTGGTAAAGTTTCTTTTGGATTATGGTCATCAGAAAACAAACACATTGGCTCCTGTTTTCACCGTTTAAAAAACAACAAAGTGGAAAACAAATACGCATGACAAAGATCAGAGAGCTGCAGCCACAAGCCCAGGACGCCAGGAATTGCTGCCCGTCTACACAAATGAGGAGAGGAGCACAGAACAGACTCTCCCTCAGAGCCCTCAGAATGAACCAACTCTGCTGGCACCTTGATTTTGGATTCCCACCTTCCAGAACTGTGAGGGAATAAATTCCTGTTGTTTGGAGCCATCCAGTTTGTGGTGTCTCATTACGGCAGCCCTAGGAAACCAATACACCCGTCCACTCCAAATAAAGACATTTATAGATAAATAAACATCTACTGAAAAATTTCTGCTAAGATAAACTAATATCTCTACACTTTAGAGATTGTCAAAGGTATCAAGGACAAAATAAAGTCTAAAAAGTTCTTGCGAAATGTTACCGTCCTTTTCTGTGGAATTGTCATTGACGACAAACTAAAAAGAAAAACAAAATCTCCCTAGGTTCAGAGTTACTTTACCTCCATTTTATTTCAGTATTAATTTAGCAACAATGTGTAGAACGAACAGCAAATCTGATAAATGGATCCCCCAAATGTCATTTGCAGTAACAAGAGAGGCACAATAAATGTCTCACATTTTAGAGGACAATTTCCCTCAGGTATTAGCCTCACGCAGTCTTCTATATCTACAGTACAACTGAAGCTGCTGCCAGGGGCTGGGGGGAGGGGGAAATAAGGAGTTATATTTTCAGTTTCAGTTTTGCAAGATGAAAAGAGTTCTAGAGATCGAGAGTGGTGATGGGTGCACACAATGTGAATGTACTTAATGCCACGGAACTATGCAATTTAAAATGGGTAAGAAGGAAAATTTCATATTATATGTATTTTGCCACAATTAAAAAAAAATTTAAGTAAGTACACTGAAAATAAATAAATAAATAAATAAATAAATAAATAAATAAATAAAGCAAGCTTTTTTTACCTGCATTTGAGAACATAGACACATACCTCATACAGTAATCTATATTTACAAAATAATCTCCACTTCTTCATTAGTGTCGGGGAGTAGAAAGAATCTTATTAAAGATGACTACACACCATATTAGTCAGGGTACTTTGAGTTATAGGGCCAGAGCAGACTGGGGCAAAAGAAAGACTGCACTGACACGTATAGCTAGAGAGTCCAGGTGTAGGCTGGTGGTGACTGGGACCAGTGGATTCAGAGGATATTATCACCTCCAGCTATATATCCTGCCTCCCTATTTCTGTCTGGGTTGAATCACTCTTCCGTAAGGCCTTTCTCCATCGTGGCCTCCAGCAGCTCCAGACTGCACTCTCCTGGCCAGTAATTCCACCAGCTCTGGCCAAAGTCCTGGAATTGAGAACCTAGACTGAGACTCCTGCTCATATTAAAGCCAGAAACATTAGGGGAGTGAGGGAGTCCAGCCACACCAAAGCAAACGGCTGAGAACTAGTGAGGGTGCCCTTCCCCTCCCCCTAAAAAGGCTGTGTTGTTAATAAAAGGGGAATGAATGCTGAGTAGGCAGAAACAACAGATGTCCCACTACATGAACCAGTTGAATGTCCTTTAAAAGTAATGTCAGATAATTACATTTGTTAAACACACAGAAAAAGCCTCTATAACCTCAAGCTACTAAATGTCTCCCTAGCTGGTTATAATTATCTCCAGACATGTCCAATTCTTTTAGACTGGAGAAAACACAGAAATTAGGGAAAATTAGCCGAAAAGGTAAAAAAAAGAAAAGAAAATCCAAGTAGGTAAGTTGTTTTACCAGATTCTGTACACAAAGTAGCTAAGAAGCTCTGTGATGAGCACAGGAGCTTTCATTCCCTAATCCTCACAACCGCTTCAACAAGGGAAAGAGCTCTCCTAAAAGCCTGCCTGGGAAGGTGTCTGTGTCAGGCTGGTCCTCCGTCCTCCCTTTCACGGTCACTCTTCATCTTCTTTACAGAAGAAAGGCACGTCTCTGTCCCACCTGGCTCTTAACTCTGGTGTGGTGCCTCATGTGTAAAACTAAGCAAAGGTGCAGTTCAACATGCTGCCAGCAGTGCTGCGGTAGCTATAGACCACAAAGGCTGTGTTGCTGTACAAGTCCTGTGATTCTGATTTTTTGCCATTAACAAAATTGAAGGTAGAAGGAATGAAGTCATCGGCTAATAGATGACTGAACATAATTTTTAGATGATTTTGGCATATAACCTAGATGAAGTGCAAAAGATGTAGTGGTATTGATACAACAAAATTCCTTCCACTTCCATCTGTCCTTTTTATGTGAACAAGGTTTCTCTGAGCTATGTCTGTAACAGTGAAAAACAGGAATGAAATTGATGTTAAGCCCTGTCTCAATAGTAGAAGATTTATATTTAATATGATTAAGCCTCCTAGAAATAGTAGTACCTTTATTCATCTGCAAAAACATAAACTAATTTTTTAAAAATATAGCCTCATTCATCCCATTGAGATATGCATCAAACTTTTTTTTTACTTTTTATGTTTAATAATTATCCATAAAATTTGTAACATTTATGATACTTTGATTAATAATCTGCTGGTAACAATAGTAACTCAAACTAGAAGATATTCTAAAATATTTAAAGACTTAGACAGTAATCAAAACAGTGTGGTATTGGCACAAAAACAGACATATGGATCAATGGAACAGAACAGAGAGGCCAGAAATAAACCCATATACCTACGGTCAATTAATCCTTGACAAAGGACGCAAGAATACACAATGGAGAAAAGAGTCTCTTCAGCAAGTGGTGTTGGGAAATCTGGACAGCAGCATGTAAATCAATGACGTTAGACTACTTCCTCACACCGTACACTAAAATAAACTCAAAATGGCTTAAAGACTTAAACATAAGATAGGACTCCATAAATCTAGAAGAGAACATAGGCAAAATATTCTCTAACATAAATTGCAGCAATGTTTTCCTAGGTCAGTCCACCAAAGCAGTAGAAATAAAAGCAAAAATTAACAAATGGGACCTAATTAAACTTATAAGCTTTTGCACAGCAAAGGAAACCATTAGCAAAACAGAAAGACAGCCCATGGCATAGGAGAAAATATGTGCAAATGATGTGACTGACAAGGGCTTAATTTCCAGAATATACAAACAGCTCATACAACTCTATAACAACAACAAAAAACAAACAAACAACCCAATCAAAAAATGGACAGAAGACCTAAATAGATATTTTTCCAATGAAGACATACAGATAGCCAATAGGCACATGAAAAAGATGCTCGATATTGCTATTAGAGAAATGCAAATCAAAACTACAAGGACGTATTACCTCACACCAGTTAGAATGGCCAATATTATAAAGTCTACAAATGATAAAAGTTGGAGAGGATGTGGAGAAAAGGGAGTCCTCCTACACTGTTGGTGGGAATGTTATTTAATGCAGCTGTTATGGAAAACTGTATGGAAATTCCTTAAAAAACTAAAAATAGATTTACCATATGATCCAGCAATCCCACTCCTGGGCATATATCCAGAGAAAACTCTAATTCAAAAAGATACATGCACTCCAATGTTCACAGCAGCACTATTTACAATAGCCAAGACATGGAAGCAACCTAAATATCCATCAACAGATGGTTGAATAAAAAAGTTGTTTTATATATATATATGTAGTGTGTGTATATATATATATATGTAGTATATATATATGTAGTATATATATATATGTTACTCAGCCATAAAAGAGAATGAAGTAATGCCATTTGCAGCAACATGGATGGACCTAGAGATTATCATACTAAGTGAACTAAGTCAGACAGAGAAAGACAAATACCACATGATGTCATTTATATGTGGAATATAAAAATATGATACAAATGAATTTATTTACAAAACAGAAATAGACTCATAGACTTACAGACATAGAACACAAACTTATGGTTACCAAAAAGGAAAGGAGGGAGAAGGATAAATTAGGAGTTTGGGATTAGCAGCTACAAACTACTATATATAAAACAGATAAACAACAAGGTCCTACTGTATAGCACAGAGAACTATATTCAGCATCTTGTAATAGCCTAAAATGAAAAAGAATATAAAAAAGAATATATATGAATAACTGAATCATTATGCTGTATACCAGAAATTAACACAACATTGTACATCAACTATACTTCAATAAAAAAATATTTAAAGACTTAAGGTATAAGAAATAAAAATAAAATTTAATTTCTATATTCAGAGACTTATGCTAGAAATGATAAATAAGTACTGTTAGGCACAAAAATATGTTACATTAGGATAAAATTTTCCAGGATAAATGGAATGGAAATAAGAGATAAAGAGCAAAAAAGGACAATGTAAAACTTCTGACTATTAATGAACAGCTGGCTTAAGTATTTCAAAAATACATGATAGTGAGTATCAGATTGCTGTGGCATTTAATTCTGTTGGAAATATTTAAAAGAATAACACTCTATCAATATATCTAATGCACCAGAAATTATATTCTTTACATTGATTTAAATGTGAGACAAAATTTTTTACATGTCAATTTAAAAATGCAGAAGGGGGTTACATTGTTTATGGTCCACACTAGCCAAAAATGCTGGAAGAACACTGATCTAAAAGAAGAGACAAGATAGATACCCAAAAAGGAAGTAACACAGAGAAGGAGATACCACTGCTTAGGAAACCATCACACAAGCAGTGGTTTGAGAGAAGGTACAGGAGGAGGTAAGATTCCCAGGGCCGAGGCAGGCTGGCTGCCAAAACTGGATCAGAGCTTTAGCTTTTAGTCTCAGAGACTTAGTTTGGTCAGAATACTTTACAGTTAATACTTTGTATTCACCACGCTCACAGATTACTTAATTTATAGTAAGATCTGCAACTATCACATCCAGTATGGTGTGGTAGATTCCAAATTACAACCAGAAGGTCATTTCCTAGGTCCAGTGGAATCAGAAGAAGGGGTGAGAAGGGTGTGAAGTGAGCACTTAACCACCTGAGGTTCCGACAGCTTCTGTGTGTATCTGATGGCAGAGTAGGACCCCTGCGCAATGGAGAACTCCTGCACACTGGTGGACTCCAGTGTAGGGGTTGGGTTGTATGCATGCGCAGGGCTAGGAGCGCTCACTCTTGGGGCTTCTGGGTTTATGCTAGGCTAAGCTTTCTCAGATTGATTATTTTTGAATACAAGGTGCATATCAATTATAGTCAAATTTCAGTCCTACCTCCTTCATTTGACCTGTTGGCCACCTAAACTGAAGTTTTGGGCAAACCCATTCCTCATTCACACATTTACAGACAACATCTTGGCCTTTCTCCAAACATGAGTTGAATTACATCCATTATGTGTGGATTTTTTCTTGTTTAAATACCAGGTAAAATTTTATTTTGAAATCTTTGTGGAAATAGGGATGGCAGAGATCTCACTCCCAAGTAACATCTATAAAACATGGAATAAATGCAAGTATAAAATTAACATGTGAGATGAAGAAAATCGAGCAGATTAATTATGCAAATAAGGGCTGGTTAAGATCACTTACACTGCCCTGCACTAATCGCAGCCACTTTGAAGACAACTGGTTAAGAAGGAAGCTTCATTAATTTAGCACAGATTTATCGAGCTCCACCTCATGCATTGAAGCATGCCAAGATGCAGGGATAGGAAGAGAAGTAAGGCAGACCTTGCCACTTAGCCCTCACACATAAGCAGGTAATTCTCACACAGCGTAATAAATACATGATCAAGGAATAAAAGAGGGTTATAGGAGCACCATGGAAGGGAATGAGGGACGGGCTTCACAGAGGAGATATTTTATCTCTGTCTCGAAGGAAGAGTAGAAACTTACTAGGAGGAGACAAGGAATAGCTATCCAATACTGAGAATATATTTGGTATCTGGAAACCTGCAGGGGAATTCACTGCATCTTTAAAGAATGATGAAAGTTCAGTGTTCCCGGAACTTAGGGTTTGGTTAGGGGAGGGTGAAGAAAATTACCAATCTGCAGTGGGGGAGTATGATTGACCAGGATACCACTTATTAGTAGAAGAAATCAAGGATAGGAGACCATGAAACTAAAAGAAGTTACAATTCCCAATAAGAAGTTATCATTCCTTGCTGTGTTTTAGGACCTGGACTCATTGATTGAGTCACCAAGAATAAGGATCCTGCAGCATAGTGGTGAGTATGCATGGTAATGATACCCTGAGTCTCTCTCAAAGGGGACCTGTGGATATTTACTCACATAAATGTACACTGGGGAAAAGATAATATCCAGGCATTTCAAGGACTATTGGATACAGGGTCTGAATTGACTTGCTACCTCATCACAGCCTCTGTGAGAGTAGTAAAAGGAGATCTGGCCACAGCCTGACTTACAGTGGGTCCACTAGGTTTGCAAACCTACCCAGTGACCATTTCTCTGATTCTCAAATGTAAAACAGGAACTTACATATTTGGCTGTTAGTGCAACTCCCTCACTGGGTCCTTGGCCTGTGGACTAAGAGCACTGAAACCATCATTCCTTGGCCAAGATAGTAAATCAAAAAAATATCATATCCTGGGAGTGGTGGGTAGTGGAGATTAGTACTACCCCTCAGGATCCAAAGATTGCAGACGTGGTGGTCCCCATCATATCTCCAATTCACTGCTCCAGCCCCTGCACAAAGTAGATGAATCCTGGAAGATGAACCCTGGAAGATGACTGTAGCCCACAAGTAGTAGCTTTACCATGGCTGCCTGTCAGATGTGGAATCTTTGCCGGAACAAATCAAAATGGTGTGCAGTAATTGATTCGACAAATGTGTATTTTTTCTATTCCATTTCAAAAAGAAGGGCAGAAACAGTTTGCATTCACATACCATTTGGCAACAATACACACTTATGGTTCATCCCTAGGGCTATCTTTCTCATCTTCCATCATAATATAGCATAAAGAGGTCTAGACTTTCTGGACATCCCAGAGGATATCACACTGGCCCATTACAGTGACAATATTATGCTAATCAGGTCAGATGAGCATGAGGTGTTAGCACACTGAAAGATCTGGCGAGCCCTTGACATGGCGCCATTCCCCATGGAGACCAACCAGTCCCATGGTGGCATGTTGACTTCCCTGGACCTCTTCCACCCTGAGAGGGCCAGCAGTTCATCTTCATAGAAACAGACATGTCCATTACTGGTATGGTTTTGCCTTTCTTGCCTGCAGGGCTTCATCAAGCACCACTATCTGAGGACTTATGGATTGTTTGATTCCTCCTGGCATGGGAACGCAGAAACCCACTTTACAGCAAATGAGATGTGGGAGTGAGGTCAAGACTGACGGATCCAGTGGGGAGGTATAGTTCAGTGGCAGAACGCATGCTTAGTATGCACAAGGTCCTGGGTTCAATCCCCAATATCTCCATGAAAAATAAATAAATAAACCCAATAACCACCCCCACCCCCGCACAAACACACAAAAGACTGAGGGATCCACTGATTGTGTCCCCAACCACATACCTGGAAGCTGCCAGCCTGATGGAGCACACACAGCCCACAAAGACAGCACAGTCAACAACTGACTCTGGGTATAAAGGCTGCTACCTTGTCCCGAATGAAGACCAGTTCTGCAAGGTGGCTCCTACGCCAGAGCTCTTCCCCTGTGGATCAGGCCAACTCAGACTTTACCCGAGAACACATCCATGCCAGGTTCTTCCCCTTTCTTTATTTTTTGCTTCCTTCCTTCCTTTAAAGGCTTTTCCTGAAGAAAAGTTTTTCCATCAATAAATCATGATGCACTAAATTCCTTTTTCTGACTCTGTTTCTTTAGAAACTAAGACAATCCAAAAGAAACAAACAAAAATACAAACAAACAAAAAAAGGAAATGACTGTGAGAGAGGCAGCATCAGGAAAAGTGAAAACCGTGCTGGTTCCAGGTCCTCAGAGAGGCCGAATTCCTGCTTGCTGCAAAGGATCTGCCTCCATGAGTTCTTCCTAACTAAACAGATCCTAAGGGCTGGGAGTCAGTCTCTGTTTCTCTATCTGGATTTTTTTAAAAACATTTTTTATTGATTTATAATCATTTTACAATGTTGTGTCAAATTCCAGTGTAGAGCACAATTTTTCAATTATACATGAACATATATATATATTCATTGTCATATTTTTTCTCTGTGAGCTACCATAAGATCTTGTATATATTTCCCTGTGCTATACAGTATAATCTTGCTTATCTATTCTACAATTTTGAAATCCCAGTCTATCTCTTCCCATCCCCCACCCCCTTGGCAACCACAAGTTTATATTCTATTTCTATGAGTCTATTTCTGTTTTGTATTTATGCTTTTTTGTTTGTTTGTTTGTTTGTTTTAGATTCCACATATGAGCGATCTCATATGGTATTTTTCTTTCTCTTTCTGGTTTACTTCACTTAGAACGACATTCTCCAGGAGCATCCATGTTGCTGCAAATAGCGTTATGTTGTCAGTTTTTATGGCTGAGTAGTATTCCATTGTATAAATATACCACATCTTCTTTATCCAGTCACCTGTTGATGGACATTTAGGCTGTTTCCATGTCTTGGCTATTGTAAATAGTGCTGCTATGAACATTGGGGTGCACATGTCATCCTGAAGTAGGGTTCCTTCTGGATATATGCCCAGGAGCAGGATTACTGGGTCATATGGTAAGTCTATTCCTAATCTTTTGAGGAATCTCTATACTGTTTTATCTGGATTTTTAATACTCTGGGAACATGGATTCACATTCTAGGAGTTATTAGAAATCATAGGATAAACCCACATCTTCCCTTGAGTGACAAATGTGCTAGAAAATTGGGGGGAAATATTTCATATTATGCACATCTACTATGAAGTAGAATACAAAATGGGCAAAAAAATTTTAGATGAGACACACGATCTCAAAAGGCATGTGTCTCCTGGGGCAGGCAACTGCGGGCCCAAGAATTCAAGGTTCTTCTCTGTAAGGAGTAATGAGAGGGGGAAGTTTGATAAGCATCAGCAGAGGGTGGGTGATGGCTGCTTTAAACAAGAGAAGGAAGCAGCCTTTGACTCTCGGACCAGGACAAGAAAATCTGGAATTCCACAAAAACAATTTATGATATGTATTTCCATCGGTATAACTGTCCTTCCATGTGTAATGATTCACGTATGTGAGGGCTTCTTATTTGCTAAGCACTTTACATGAAGTAATCCCAGCAGCACTCTGTGAGGTGGGTGCTCCGAGCAGCCCCGTTTTACAAAGGGGAAAAGTCATGCTCAGACAGGTGAGGTAACTGCCAAGGGAACTGGAAAATATGTGGGTATCCTCATCCACTCCACGTTCTGCGTCTTCTTCACTCCTTGTGCTCATAGAATGTAGGACATGTAAAAATAGAGAGACCCAGGAACTTGATATGTCTAGAATAGAATGTCACTGAAGTCAAAAAGAGCTGAAACCCTGCCTGAATTAGAACATTTCATTTCCCACCTTTTACCCTAATGGTCATTTTATACTTTTGTTCTCTTGATTTCGTATTTTTAAGCTGGATTATTTTAAACCAAAAACCTTGGCTTCTTTCTTTTACCATGCTCTATTTAATTCTCTTAACACATATAAATTTTGCCCTGTATATTACCTCTTAGGCCTGGTATGCTACAAAAAAATAAATAATGGTAAGTTTGAAAATATGAGAGATGAGAACAAGCAGGTTTCACAAGTATAGAAGCCATAAAGAATCTCTTTGTAAAGGTAACATTTTGTTTATTTTTTCATTAAAAAGTCACCTGATCCTATGCATACTGTTCATCTGCCTGTGAAAAAAAAGATTTAAATGCTGTTTCAGGGTCTCATAAATACTATCTCAAATTTATAACCTCAGATTTCTCAGGAGAAAGGATGAAGGTGGACTTGTCCCTCCTGCATCAATATCATCATTTAAAAAATGGCTTAGCACTTCCTTCCTACTCTGCTGAGTCGCTGGGCATAAATCCAGGAATATGAGGCATATGTAGCCAGACTCTAAAGACGACTTCTATTCCTTTCCAGCTTGCAGTTTTATATGTCAGTCTCATGTATCAATTAGTGTTCATATTGATATATTTCTCTGTAGTATTCCAGCCTGCATTTGTGATATGGAAGCTGCTGTCACAGTTTCTTGTATCTCCTTAAATGCTTTGCCCTGGTGGATATGGAACATTATTTTTCACAGGTAAGTTAGCCAAGATCCTCAGAAATTTTGTGAAAACATATGGTTTCCAACATTTAAGTTTACATGCATAGACTACAATAGTTACACACAATGAAAATCAGTTTTAAACAGATGATTTAAAACACCATGAAGGTCTTTTCCCTGCCTTTCTGACAAGGATTTAGTAGTTTCAATACCTTTTTCAGGGTATCATCTTATGGCTTATTATGTAAACTGTTTTCTATCTTTTTAAACTTGTTTTTTATTATGTAAACAACTCCTAATCCACTCATTAAACTTTGCAGATACTAAAAAGGTGTTCAAGGTGAAACTTCCGCCATCTCTTAGATACAAAGACGTCACACAAACCTAACAGACATAATAACTGGAAACCAGCCTGTAACCATGTGGCAGTTTTAGAGAATCACAAGTCAAGCATTTTGGCTCCAATCCCATACATCACTTTGGCCGTCTAGGCCATCTACAGTATAAAGCAGTGGTAACAAGTGATGATGAAGAGCCACTGAAAATAAATACTTTGAAGAATAAAACTGAGGGGAAAAAAAAGAAAGGAAGGAAGGAGGAGAGGGAAGGAGGGGAGGGATGCAGGAGGGAGGGACCCAAACTACAAGCGGGTCCTTTTAATCTCAGCTCAGGTGTCTTTCTAAAGAGGACAGCAGTGCAGGGGAAATCAAAGGCAGTTTCTAGGGAAATAGATTTCTTTGTTCTGACAAGTTGAAAGACACTGTGTTGAAGAAAGCTTTTGCCAAAACAGACCACATTGGATCTTCTGTCCAAGGCCATCAGCAAGGTCAAGTTAATGGCCAGCACTTCTGAAAAATGCGGTCTTAGTAAAATCTAAAAGGAGTCATGATGTTCATTCCAATAACCACATAAATAACCAAGAGGCACGTAGCATACTGGGTTTCTGTCCTACCTTGGCCACTTGCTGGTATTACAACTTCTGGCACTCATTTAACCATTTGGAGCTTTGCTTTGAACACACTGAGGTAACAGGCAAACATGGGGTGAAATTCCAGGTCCATCTCTTATGACTGTATGATTTTACGAAAGTTACATAACTTCTATGAATCGATTTCTTCAGCCATAAGATGTGAATAAGACATAAAAATGTTGTTCAGAGGAAGCTTGACAGAAAAAAGTACATAATGTACTATTCTATTTATACAAAGCTCTAGAAAATGCACACCGGTCTACAGGGACAAAAAGTAGATCAGTGGTTGCTTGGGGAGCTGGGTGGCAGGGAGGGATGGGGCACAGGGAGACCTCTGAGGTGGTGGATCTGTGCACGATCTTGATTTGGTGATGGTTTCACAGATGTATACATATGCCAAAACTTGTCTGTTATACATTACACATTTTAATTATTTATTGCCAATTATACCTCAATAAAGTTGTTTTTAAAAAGGCATGAAAGGATTAAATGAGATACTATGTGCAAAACAATTAGAGCAGCATGTAGTACAAGTAAGTGTCCAGAAATATGAGTTCCCTTCCCCACTGATGTCACAGGGGTATTTAAAATATTACTGTACTCCAGAAACACCCATCAATATCATAAACACTGAAAGCTTCCCAGAAGTTTTGTAGCTTAACAAATATTTTCAAAGAAAAATATGGGACAATATAAAAATGTCTCTGTGACTTTTTTAGGGTATTATTTCTGTGGCTTTCTTTCAAATCTTTATTAGAAGCATATTTCTACTGTCGGAATCATACTGCACGTAGGACTAGCATACCACTTTCCAAATCCATGTTTTAAAGCAAAATGTCTGCATGTTATTTCTAACAGCTGCCTTGTAACTTTATCAGTGGTAAGAATTCTGGATATATTTTGAAGATAGAGGTGCCAGGATTTGCTGACAGACTGAATTTGGGGCATGAGAGAAAGAGGACTCAGGAATGACAGCAAGGTTTCTGGCCTGAGTAATTAGACCTGCAGTGAAGTGGACATTTTCTGAGATGAGGAAGAGTGTGAAAAGGACAGAAATGGAGGGGAGGATGAGGAATTCAGTTTGGGACAAGTTAGGTATGTAGATGGGGAGTAGGCAGTTGGAGATGAATTCAGAAGTGAGGTCTGGCTGGAGATACAAATTTGGAAATCTCCAGTATGGAGTTGAGATTTAAAGCCATGACCTGGATGAGTTCTTCAAGGGCATGTGTATAAATAGAGAACAGAAGAGGTTCAACCGCTGAGTCATGGGGGCCATCTAGTGTCTAGTGTCCTGGAGTGGAGGAGGAATCAGTAAAGGTGACAGAAGAGGGGTGTCAGTGAGGAAAGAGGAAATTCCAGAAGAGCTGGCTGTCCAAAATGTTGATAGGAGAGAATGCTGCTGGTCGTTCAAGAGGAGGGCAAAAAGTTACTCTGGAAGTAAGGAGTGCCTAGATCAAGGGCCATTTTGGTGGATGCTGTAAGCAAAACTATTATTGGAATGGATTCAAAAGGTTATGGTAAACAAAGATTTCTCCAAGGAAGATATGGCCAATAAGCACATGAAAAGATGTTCAATGTTAGTAGCCCTTAACGAAAGACAAATCAAAATGACAATTAGATACCACCTCATATCCATGAGGCTGACTACAATCAAAAGGAAAATAAGTGTTGGTGAAGACATGGAGAATTGCTTTTGTGAGAGGGTAAATTTTGGGGGCCCTTACACTGTCATTTCCCCTAAAGTCAGCTAGCATTCCCTCTTATACCTTCTCAGGAATAGTTTATGTAAGAATAGAATGATCTGTTCCTTGAATGTTTGGTAAGACCAGAAAAGCATTTAAGTCTGGGTATCGCTTCATGGAAAGATTTTAAATTACTGCTTTATTTTGTTTCACGATGCAGGCTTTCTGGGGTTTTTTCCTAGGTATTTGAAAGCTTCCCCTAGGTTTTGAAATTTATTGGCCTAAAACTGTCTTTTAAATCTATAACATATATGTGATTGTACTCCCATTTTACATCCTTAATATTGTCTATTTATGTATTATCTCTTTCCCCCTAAATCTTGCCAGATGACTATTTTATTAATCTTTTTCAAAAAAGCAACTTTTGTTTGTTGATCATTTCTATTGCATTTTACTATATCATCTATTTCTGCTCATTATTATCTACTTTCTTCTACTTGCTTTGGGTTTATTTTGTTTTTATTCTTTTTCTAACTTCTTAAATTGGATGCTTAGCTCAATTTCCACATTTCTTCTTTTCTAATATAAGCATTTATGAGTTTCCCTGAAATACTACTTTCATTGCATCTCATAAATTTTGATATTTATACTTTTATTATTGCTTAGTTCTAAATATTTCCAAATATCAATTATGACTTTGACCCATGATTTACTAAAGAGTGTGCATTTTAATTTCCAAAGTTAATTTTAAAAGTCTCACTTGTCATTTTATTATTGGTGTCTGAATTGCATTGCAGTTAGAAAACATGGTCTGCATAATACTGATTCTGCAAAATTTGTTGAGTCATGCTTTATGACTAGGCACTTAATCAGTTTGCGAATGCTCCCTGAATTCTTGAGAAGAATGCACATTTTAAAATTGCTGGGTACAGAATTTTATGTATGTCCGTTAGACTAAGACTATTTATCGTGGTATTCAATTTTGTTTTTTAACCTTTTATATGTCGGGATCTCTGCCAGCTGCTGTGGGAGAGAGAGAGAGAGAGAGAGAGAGAGAGAGAGAGCTGCTAGGTATCAGAGTAGCTAATTAAAACAACAAACCAAAAATGAAAGAGCTGAGCCTTTAATCACGTAACGCTTTGGTACAAACAAGTGGCTAAACTGGAGAAAGTGCAGACCCCTCCCGGTCTGCTTTCCCCCAGGGAACTGTGTGCTGGTACAGATCAGGAGGACCAGTGCACAAGTGGGGATCATCTCTTCAATGAGGGGGCCCTGGAACAAAAGACTCCAGGAGTTTTATGGACCTTGGGGTGGAGTGAGGGCAGAGGGGAAGGGTGAGATGTGAAAAAGTACTGAGTAAGCCTGGGCAAAGGTGCCTTGGAGGGTTCCCCTCTGCTCCCAGTAAGTTAGAGGCCTCGGCCAGGCACTTGAAGGCTCAGATAAAGAGACCTAGAAATAAAGGCCCTGGGAGTAGGAATGCAAGTAAACAAAAGAGCATGACTCATGTCCTGAGACTTTGAGTGCAGTTCCCCTCAAAGGCTGCGGCGGTGCACTGGCTGCATCCCAAATCTGGTATGGATGGGCATCTTTCCCCAGGAGGCCGGCCAGGTAAAGCCTTCATAACTGCCTATGGTCAGGTCTGAAAATCCACATACAGGTTTTAACCAGGTACCACACTCCTCACTATATTGTCAGTTTGACTTATAAATAATTGAGAAAGGTGGGTTCATGGTAATGGTGGATTTAACTGTTTTCTTCTGCAGTCCTATCAAATTTTGTTTGACACATTTGAGCCTACGTTGTTAGGAGCATGCAATTTTAGAATTGTATCTTCCTGGTGAATGAAGCCCTTTATCTCTAATTATGCTTTTGCTTCACAATTATGCTGATAGTAATGTAGTTATACTAGGTTTCTTTGGTTAATATTTTTACTGGAAAGCTTTTTCCTTCCCTTTTAATTTTGACCTTGCCATATCCTTATGCTTTAGGCATGTTTCTTAAAAATAGCACATATCTAGGTTTTAAAAATCTAATTTGATAAAACATCTAAGTTTAGTCCATTTACATTTAATATGATTTTAAAATTTGGAATTTTTTCTGCTTTTTTCTATCTTACCTTGTTATTCCCATTTTCCTGGGAATGTCCTAGATTTTCTGTGTTTTTCTCCCCTCTCTTATCTTGCCCTTTTGGGGATTTGTATGTTTTTGTTTTTGTTTTTTTTCTTTTCCTATTTATCTCTAATTGTTTGGATTTATATGCTTCTATTCTTTTATTTATTAATTTTCCTTGAGATGGTACCATGACTACATAACTTATCAAAGCCTAAAGTAAAATAATTTCTTAACCTCTGCCAGAACAGTAAAAGATCTTTGAATATTTCCACTCTCCTCACACTTTCTCACACATATATATGATGCAGAATAGCATTTAGTGCTATCCTTTTTATTAATACCATAAGCTAGATATTATTCTCATACAGAAATACTATTTATTTGGATTGACATACATGCTTCCACTGAATATTATTTTAATCCCTTTTCTCAGATCATCTACTGGATCATTTTCCTTCTCCAATTACATCCTTTAGAATTTCCTTTTTACAGGTCTCTGAGTAGTAAACTCAGCTTACGTTTATATGTAATTTTTTTCACCTTTGTTTTTGAAAGATAGTTTTGCTGAATATGAAGTTCAAGGATGACAGTTAATTCTTTCAACACTTTGGGGGTGTCATTTCACTGTCTCTCGGCTTCCTCGGTTGCTGTTGAGGAGACTGGTACCATTTTCACTTATGCTTTCTTTGTGGCTGATTCTAAAATCTTTCTTTGTTCTCAGTGTTCCGCAGTTTCGCTACTTATATCTAAGCATGAATTTCTTTCTTTATTTTTCTTTTTTGGAATACAATGTGTTTCTTTAATTTGTCCAGTTTGAGATACAATATGGATTTCTTTTTATTTTTCCTTCTTGAGATACAATGTGCTTCTCACTCTTCTTAATGATCCGAGTCCTCTTACTGAGATAAGCACTAGGCTCAGTCCTGGCCAGTATTCACAAGGGCCATTTTCAAGGAATAGGGGCTGCTGGTGAAAGTTTGGGAGCTGATAAAAAAAAAAAAAAAGCAAACAGGGTATCTACTTCTGGCATTATGGCTGACCCAGTGCTGTAAGGGGCTCTTCCACGGAAGGTCTAAATACACTGCATGGGACATGCTGTTTGAAATACTGCTGGTCTCACAAGAGGCAAAGGAGTTCTCCAAGGACATCCTCCCTTCCTCCTGCTTCCTCCGAAGTACCCTCCCCACCAAAAAGAAAATGATTTGAGCTGAGGTCTTAGAAGGCAGTATGGAGCTGAGGCTGGAACAGTGGACAGCTGGGTTAGAAAGAAGAGGAGAGTAAATTTTGGTAGCAATAGAGTTGGCTACAAAAATGGCCAAGTACCAGAAGGAATATGTGGAGAAATGAAACAGTAAATTTTTTTAAAAATTTATTTATTTTAGGGGAAGGCAATTAGGTTTACTTTTTTTAAAGGAGGTACTGGGGATTGAACCCAGGACCTTGTGTAGGCTAAGCATGCACTCTACCATTTGAGCTATACCCTCCCCACCAAACTGTAAATTTCTTAGGGTAGTGGATTTATGTATGGGTTGAGGTTTGGTTTTTGTTTTTTGTTTTTTAATTGCTTTATGTTCTTAGGCCATTGAAGCTAAATGTCCAGGTAAGACCAAGACACTAGACATCTATAAATTGATTTATTCATTCAAAGGATTCTGAAAAAGTGCTTGGTTAGGCCTTATAACTCAGCAGTGTTCTCAGGAAGACATTTCTTCCTGGTATATAGATTTAATTTTTTTCTGCTTATCATATTCTTCATAACCTCCTGGTAAAAGGATACATGTAACAAACTCTGAAGCATCCTTCACAAAAGAATTTTAACTGATAAACTGTATTATATCTTAGTCACATCAAACAGGCCTAGTGACTAAAATTAAAGAATTAGAAATTAAACTAGACTTAACCCAAACTTTTATATGATTTGATCTATATATCTTTTATTTTCTGCTGCTCAAGGTCCTTCCCCACTAGGCTAGAATTGGGAGAAATCTTAGCGTCCATGTAATCCTCATTTTATTGTTGAGGAAACTGGGATGCAAAGAAGTTAATTAACCTGCCTGTGTTCACACTTTGGGTGGCTGATCTAGGCCCACCAAAGCCCTCTCACTTCCACAATAGTAGTGAGTGAGTGATAACAGGGAGGATCTCTCTTTCCCTGGTCCTGAGCACGCCTCTCATTATCTCCCACCAGTTGTGTCATGTTCTCCCATGTCCTCCAGCCCTTTCTCTATACCTTAGCAACATAAGGCATTTATCTTTCACTGTGGACAGTGCATGCTGCTAGCTGTGCTGAACACAAGTTGATAGAGAAAAGCTTGATCAAAAAGAATCAGTATTCCCTTGTGTCTAAGATGTACATGCTTTTCATGTTTAAATATTTTGAAAAGAGAGATGTCTTACAACTGATAAATATATTTGATGCTCTGGATTCCCCGCCTCCCCACCCCACCCCCCCAAAAAAGAAATGGCTCTTAAATGGATGATTTATCTTGAAACTGATGACATTTAAAAGCTCAGGAAGCATAGTCTATGCTTTATATCTGTCATCTGTCAACCTCACCCTCAATCCAGGTAAGCCTAGTATAGTGCCTGGCATATAGTAGGTACTCAAAAAAAATTTTTGTTGAATGAATATATGACTGTATGAATATATAATTATATATATATATATAAATAATTCAATGAGGACATGCATTCTCCTCCTTCACATTTATCTTTCTTCCTTCAGATATACTTGTGAATACCAGTTAATGAACTGCTTTTAGGAAATAGGAGAAAATTGACTTTACCATGGGAACTAAGTGTGGTAAATTCTTTGCATTGTATATAATTATTATTGTGTTATTTTTAAGTTTAAAATATCTGGATCTCAGAACCTTGCTTCTGGGAAAATATTTTTGGTAGAAGAATTGCCAAGTAAGTTAAAAAAGTGTTGAGTAAGTACTCTGTCAGTAATGTATGTGCTAATTATGAATTCAAACTCAACTCTTGGACCTCAAAGTGAGCCATGCTTTTCAGAGTTGGGTGATCTGCTCTGGCCCTGGACATTGTGGAAGTCATTTAAGTTCTTTCTTCTCAGTGGCTGATCTTAATATTTATTTCCGGTGGTAATGACTAAGGCTGTAAGGCTGGACCTTACATGGAAGTAGGCAGGAGAGTTGAACATGGATGAGTTTTTAAATCAAATAAAGTTGGGATGAAACCTGGACTCAGACACTAAGTATCTGTGTGAGCTTTAGCAATTTAAACAGCCTCTCTGAGGCCTCAATTATCTGCAAAATCAAGGTAGAAATAGGGGGATCAGAGATCAGTATGAGGTTTCAGTGGGGATGGCAAATACAAAGTCCTTTGAATAACAAAAAGAGCTAGTGCTCTTTCCTGCCTCAGCTCCCTCCCTGGGTAACTTTTTTGACTTCAGGCAGAAATACCCACTTCTCAAAATATTTGAGGAGCATTACATCAGTGCTTGAGTATCTTGCCTTCATAAATACACTGTATACTCTACCCCTTCAATTAGTAAGAGTCTTTTGTCATTAAAGTTTTCCTATCTTTGAGCTCTGTGAATGACTCCTATGACTTTGGCAGTATCTTTGTAGACCAATAATACACTTTGCTTAGTATACCTTAGATTTGCCCAAAGATTTAACATCTGTGAAATCACAAATCTGTTGTTCTAATGACATACACATACAAGAACATACAGTTTTTATTATGTGCATTAAAACAAATAATGATTACAAGTTTGTGATTCATCTAAAATCATCTCACGTACTACTACTGGTATGCCTGCAGTATACCAACACAGGAATCCCAGCCCACCCAAGTAGCACGGGATTTAATACAGGGAATTAGATGCTTTCAAAACCACTGGCAGTGCTGGAGGACTAACCCCGGGGCTGAGCCTTCAGGATCACCTTCCATAACACTGTAGAACTGATCTACCAAGGATATTTGAATATCTATCTCATTAGTCATCAGAATCAGAAGATACTAACTACTATGTATAAAACAGATAAACAAAAAGTTTCTACTGTATAGCACAGGGAACTATATGCAACACCTTGTAATGACCTATAATGAAAAAGAATATGAAAATGAATATACATATATATGTATAAATGAATCACTGTGCTGTACACCAGAAATGAACACATTGTAAATTGACTATACTTCAATAAAAAAAGAGTGCAAAAAAAAAAAATCAGCAGAAGGTTGGCTTTTAAAGGGTCCATCTCAAACATTCATTATTGCTAGAAAAATAACACATGATATAAAAATCCTACTCCTGGTGAATCAGAAATGGCTTCTTTATTTATGAAGGACAACTTATCCACTCATTGATTTTCTTTTTCCTCCTATAACAGGTCTATGTGATGTTTACCTTGCATGTTTAATTGATTTTTAAAAAAGTTTTTCCTTGTGATTTTTGTGTATTCATTTTTAATGATTATAAACAAAATGCTGTGACTTGTTTTTCACTTGATATTTTTCCATATTATTACATACTTTTGCAACCACAGAATCAAGAAAAAAGTGACTGCAAAGACCAACAGTACTATAATTGATGTGCAGAGCTTCACACATATCCCTATCATAATTTTTAACAGCTTTGTTAAGATACACTCACCCATTTGAAGTTTTTTGGTATATTCATAGAAGTGTACAACCATCACCAAAATCTCTATTAAATTTCATCATTTTACTTTTAACTCATTTTCCTGAATCTCATAATTCTGCCATTTAAATTGCTTATTCTTGCTTGCATGCGTGCACCCTGTCTCTCTGCTCCAATAAAACTGCACAAGACAGGGTTAAAACTGCTGCCAGGTGGCTGCAGGTTGAGATTACTCCATTCAGCAGTACTTTTTTTTTTTAAAGGTAGAATAATGTAAATAAGTTATAAAACCACCTTAACTGTAATATCAATTGACACCAACTCAGGCAGCATGAAGAAAGAATAAAACGAGAACTGTTCTGCCTGTCCATCTAGCTGGTAACCCCAAAAGAAAAGGAGATAAGTTTTGGCAGACATAACTTGCTCTAAATGCAACCATTTTATTTTTCCTAAGAGTTCAGTCCTAAAATTTGGCAATGACTGATATCAAATCTCCTGGCCTACAGTTTCAGCAATACATTCTCCACTCCCCAACTTAAAAAAAAAAGATCAAGATACAGTTTGTGCATGTCTAGTCTCTGGCATCTTCTTGTAAGCAGTGAGCTGTTTTATTTATTGCTCTGATGCTTCCTAGCACAGTAGGCCTTCAATATACGTATTTGTTGAGTGAATAAATGACTAACTTTAACAAAGATTTCTCAAAGTGTCATCACTACTTCTCTTACTATTTACTTTCATAATAACTGTCACCTGCTAACTTCTACGGGTCCAACAGGCCTAATCTTAAATGGCACTTCCTTTGGGAAGCCCTCCTGATTCCCTACGTAGACTAGCTCCTGAGCTCTACTCCCTCTCACACCACTCATTACTGATAAGAGCTCCATGAGGGAAGTTACTTTGCTCACCTTTGTAACCCCATCACATAGTAGGTGCTTAATCAGCATTTGTTGAAAAAATGAAGTAAACTGGGCTTAATTTGTCTGTCTAAAGGCAAGAACTCATTCCATGTAGCCAAGTATTCTTATACTACTATTGACCCATCATGACTTTCAAGTGTTCTTTTTTTTAAAAGAAACAACTTTACTGAGGCATAATTTACGTACCATAAAATTCACCCATTAAGTTCTTACCTACGTCTTTCCTCTCTCATTTTCCATGTGAAGGTCATTTTTCTGATGGTAAAATGGGGAGCAAATTGAAGAATGTAGTGGAATTTTGGATAGAGAATGGGCTCTTTGAGGCCAATTTAGCTGGCTTTACTTCTCAGTTTTACTTTTTGTTTGTTTGGGGGGGAGGTAATTAGGTTTATTTATTATTTATTTTTATTTAACTGGCGGTACTGGGGATTGAACCCATGACACTTCGTGCATACTAAGCATGCCCTCTACCATTGACCTATACCCTCCACCTCAGTTTTACTTTTCAATTGTGATCTTAAAGCAAATTAACCTCTTTAAGCCATGAATTCTGAGCTGTAAATCTGAAGAATTTCTTCATTGGATCCTCTAAGGGTTAAATGAGATGACATGCAGAAAAATCTGATCCACTGTAGAGGTAACAACTCAAAACAAGCAGAACCCCTCCCTTCCCTCTGTCGTCTGTTAACCTTGGATCCCCTAAATGGTAGGTCAATTCTTTCACATCATCATTGTTTTGTTCGGAGCATATGTGAAAAAATACTCAACCTTCTTGCTTCCTTAGTATCCAGCAAGCCCCACTTCACTCTAAGGTTTAGCTTTCCTGCACTATTCTTACAGATTTTGCTCCACTTTTTAGTCATTCTTAGGCATACGCTATTTGTCTTCACCTTTTGAATATGCTGGCAGAAAAACCCCAAATCCCACCTGAGATCGTCAGAGAACAGCGACTTCTTTGGTTGCCATTTCCTTTCTTCTTCACTGAGAGCGTTCTCCTGTGCTTAAAATTTTGTTTTTCAAAGCCTTCCATTCTTTTAAAAAAATGCTTTTCCTTTTACAGCCTCTTGTCTTGAAATTTTACGTGTCTTTTCCCTGGACCTGTTTCCTAAAGTCTCTGACAGCCTGCCTTCTCTGTGTGTTGTATTACAGTCACATCCCCCAGGTCTCCACCGTTTCCCCAAGACCAACCAGTTCTTCCCTGGGAGTCACATTACATCAGCATTACTAATAGAATATCTGCTATATTTCAGACTATGTTTTATTCTAGGCAGTCAATTAAAAACGAACCTCGGCGCTGGTTTGATTTAACATGGAGGATGAATTGTCTAAGGTCAAATGCAAACTGCTGCTGGACTGGGGAGACATATATTTATATTCGTATTAAATATATACCTGTTGAATTTGGGATTTTTCTCCATGCTTCACAGACCCCCTAAGCTTTCGGGTAATTAGGACGGTCCAAAGCGTGGGTTTCCAGAAACTTCGCAAAAAATTAGACTCCATCAAAAGGACTGCTCCACACATTCAGGGAACACCCACCAACAAAACCCATCTCCACAACCGCCAGATTATCTCACCAGCAAGTGAGACTGCAAGGTTTGGGGGCTTGGCTGTACCACTCCGCGCGGCGCATGGGGGGGTTCGTGCCCATTTGGCTGCGACTGACCGTTTCCCCTCGCTTGGTTTTGCCCCTGCTCCCCCCGCGCAGGCACCCACAGTGCGTCAGGCCGGCGCTTTATAGTGGCAGACTGGGCGGCTCCGTTCGCTGTTTTTCCTCTTCTCTGGGTCGTGTCTCCTTTCAAGGTTCGCGAAGATGCAGCTTAAACCAATGGAGATTAACCCCGAGGTGAGCGTCAGGTGCATCGTTATCTGGGGAGCGTGGGGCCGAGGGTCAGCTTCCTTCAGGTAGCTGTATCGCGGAGTGGTTTTATTTTTGTATTTTTCTTTGCATTTGCCTTTCAGATGCTGAACAAAGTGAGTGACGTCTCACGCTGCCTCCATCCCCCTCCCCCGGGAGAGCCGAGGAAAAGGCGCCCACCCGCTCCCGCTGTTTCGCAAGGACAGAGCGGCTCCCTGCGTGGTCGAGAGGCGGTGGGGCTGGGGCGCGGCCGGGGCGCCCTCCCTTTGCCTCTGCCTCTGCATCGGAGGCGGCGGTGACTGTGAAACCAGTTGGGGATGGGATGGAGGAGGCTTCGCCCAGATGCGAGCCCGGGGCCGAGCTCCCGAGGGCGTGGCGCGCGCCCCGCGGACTCGAGTGCCCGGGCGTCGCAGGAGCCACGTGTGGGCTGCGCTTTGTGCTGTGTCATTGCGCCGGCTCGGGTTGGGGGCGGGGGCTCCTCCCAGGCCCGGGTCGGGGCGCGAGGATCCGAGCCCGCCCTGCCTCTCTGCCACTTGCGGGTCTCCGCGCCTGGCCGCCTTATTTCTTCTCCGCAGGTGCTGACCCGGCTGGGGGTTACCGGCCAGTGGCGCTTCGCGGACGTGCTGGGACTGGAGGAGGAGACTCTGGGCTCGGTGCCAGCGCCTGCCTGCGCCCTGCTGCTGCTCTTTCCCCTCACCGCCCAGGTAGGGCGTGGGGCCTGGGGTGCACAGGCCCTGGACTGTGCGCGCTCCCCCAAAGCCGAGTGAGGCTGTGAGGACAGTGTAGGCCCCACTCCCGTCCTGGCCTGGGCGCCCAGACCTGGTAAAGTTCCCTGTTCTTGTGGGGGATAGAGGGAGAAACTCGCACTTGCAGGGTATCAACTCACTGGGGGTCCTGTGGTAATAAGAGTTTATCGCCTCCTCGCTCATCCATCCAGCATTGCCTTAAATTTGGAGGAGAAGCAGCATCTCTGTTCCGTTATGCCAGTTATCCTGGAAGACAGTTCATCCTGTTCATGAGTGCAGCTTGAACCTCGGCTTTTCTGAGCCTTCCACTCCAAGGGATGGCTGGTTGTTTTCCTCTAAGGGCTATGATCTGTCATTTTATTGTTTGGTTCTCAGACTCCCACCTTGCTGTAAAAAAAAAAAGGGGGGTGGGGTGGGCTTGCCTAAACCACAAGAAAGCAATAGGTTCTTAGAGAATAAAAATTCTCTACCTCCACTGCCTGGGTCTTTAGTGGACTCAAGGGTTTCTTCCCACCCCTCCACTCCCCACAATATGCAGACTTGGTTTTTAGCCTCTCCAATGTGCTTTTCTAAAAAGCTTAATCATTAGTGTATGGTTCCTGTGTGGGAGCCCCCTATCTCTCTTGACTTCTTTCCTCTCTGACCTTGTAGAAGTGAAATAGGTGGGTATTTAGTCCAGTCTTGGAAATACCTTTTCATTTCCCTTTAGGTGGTCTTCCTCCTATAAATAAATGTGCATGGATATATGTACCTCAAACACTGAGCTTCGGATATAAAAAGGTAGCTGGGATGATCCATCTCTTGGATGCGTGGAGTCCCACTAATTAGCATGGCATTGCCTACTCCAGTTGCTGTCACTTGAGCCCTGATTTAGGAGTGGTTGAAATTTGCTTTAGCCAAACTTGGGTCATTAGCATATGAGGCATTGTTCCAAACGCAGAGTGAGCTTAACTGAAGTACCATCCTAAGGCTGGGTATTCTAGAAGCATCCTCAGTAGTTAAGCCCTGTGGGAAGTTCCAGGTGCACCTCCTAGAAAATGGGCTAAGTATTGTTGGTTAAAACACATTAAAGCTATTAGGATAATCCCACCGACCTTTTTTATTGCAAAGCCTTTACTTTAGGTGAAAATGGAGCTGCTAAATAATTGCTAGTCAAATTAGCTTCCCTTTTGGTCAAATCAAACGCAATTTTGTCTCTCTCATGTGAGCCTCTCACAGAGCTTTCTTGTTAGAGGAACCATGATGACTCGGAGGTTTTTGAGCAGAGCACTCAAAGGCAAGGCCTCTGGGAGGCAGTGGTGCACCGTGTTTATCTTGCAAAACCCCACTGGTCTTGTGCTGGATCAAGCTGCTCTTGCTTAGAGAACATTCTAGCTTGAATGTTTTGTTTTTGAAAGCACTCGATACTTTGTCCTTTAGCTCCAGTTCAGTCCCTTAGATTTATTGAACACCTGTTCTGAGACACAAGCTAAATACTGAAGCAAATTCAAAGAACGGTCGAGGTTTATAGGTTGACTTCCAAACGAGCTTATGTTAATGTAGAAAGCATCTAATTCTGTCTAAGAGAATATTATGAAATCCTAAATGAACTACTTCTAAAACATTTTAAGCAATCATGAAATATGCACAGAAGTGTCTCCAGGCAAGAGCTCAAATGGCTCTAAAGGATGATGCTACCCCATTATAAAAAGTTAAACCTTAGAAAAGAGAAAACCTTTGTTGATGAGTAACTCAGTTCAGGGGTCCAGTGGGTGGGTATATGATGCTGAAACTTTACCTCCTGGTTGGAGTTAAAGTTGATCTTGTGGAACAAGAGAGCTTATTCCTTGAGTGGTACCACAGACACAGGCTTAAACTTCAGTTCCACATACAGTGATGCAAGGTTCTCGAATTGGAGATGTATGTACTTCAGGGGTTCTGTCTGATTTATACTGATTATAAGAAATTGGTGTTTCTATAGCATCAGCCCCCTGCCTTTAACTGAGAAGTCATGCCTCTAAGGTTTTTAAAACTGTTAGTGAAAGGGCCACACAAGTCCACTAAATTACAGAGAGCTAATGATGCTTTGAGCAAAACTACCTCTGTTCTCCTCGAACTGTATATTTGGCAGAAACAAACAAGTCACATCTTCCTCTTGTAGGATGAGGAGTTTTTGTGAAATCACAGCCCAGCACACTGGACCAGTTGTCTTTCCTTTCTAAAGACGGATGAGGGAATAGTTAATTTCTTTAAATTGCTCCTTTCTGTAGTTAAGTCTTGTTTTGTTTTTGAAGACACGTATACTTGGACAGAATAGAAGAACAGTGAGCTATAAACTAGCTGATGTGTGTTCAGTTGACCAAAGCTTGATTGGAATGCCTGTGTGAAAAATAGCCATTGTTAGTGTGAAAGGAAGAAAATAATGAACTTGACTGTTTTTCTGACTTAGGACATCATCCATTTCCAGCTAAAAGGTTGCAGTGGTGTCTAGACAGAGCCTTGGGTGATATCCAGGGCCGTCCCTGCACTGCAGCATCAGGATGGAGTCTCAGAGCCTCTCGGAACCCCGCGGGCTCGCGTGGGTGTAGGAGGCAGACAGGCCACTCCCTGGGCACCAGCCAGCCCCTAGAACCCCACTTGTGTTTCCATTTAGGTGCTAGAACTCACTGTGCTGCCATCTGTTCTTTGCATTTTCATTTTGAGATATACAAATGTTTTTTACGCTCACAGCATGAAAACTTCAGGAAAAAACAGATTGAAGAGCTGAAGGGACAGGAAGTCAGCCCTAAGGTGTACTTCATGAAGCAGACCATTGGGAACTCCTGTGGCACCATCGGACTTATCCATGCAGTGGCTAATAATCAGGACAAACTGGAGTTTGGTGAGTGTGGGTTGTGAAACCAGTCATCCTCTGGTTGACCTCTGGTTAACTGTAATGCTTCCTTCCAGCACCCCTAAGGGGCTATTCAGTAAATTGTGGCCTTAAGTTTTTTTGTAACTTACCCACACAGATAGAATCAGTGGGTGAATTCTCATCGTTCCTCTCTCTTGAGGAAAGGAAAGTCAGTTTTCCAAGAAGCGGGGTGTGACGTCCTCCACCTGGGAAGGCAGAGCAGGTGATAACGCAGTTGTGCGCTGCTCCCTGCCTGGACTCTTCCACATGCAGACAGCAGCCTTCGTGTTTCTCACGTGCTCCTGTTTTATTCTCAGCAATTCTGAAGGATTAGAGATGATGTTGAGCCATAAAATATCTGCTCTTAGGACCTGTCTTTATGGCGCTGTGCCTCATAAGCAATAGGAGAACCGAAGTGGCCTAGAGCAGCTGGACACAGTGGGAGAGTTTCTGCAGGGAGGCATAGCAGCCTGCCGAATCCCCAAGAGATCCAGCTGTGAACAGAGGCGGGCCAGGGGTTTTAGCTCACCTCCAGTGGATGCTGTGGGGGGTACAGAAGAGACGAGTCTCAGCGATTAAGTTGTCAGAAGCACAGTTAACAGCACCAAAATGTATTAAAATATATGGCCTTGTGTGTAATTTAGGCCGTGGGTCAACAAACTTTCTTAAAAGGCCAGCGGGGAAATCTTTTAGGCTTTGAGGGCCATATGGTCTTTGCCCTCGTAGTACAAAAGCAGCCATACACAAGATGTAAAGTGAGAGATATCACTTCATCCCAATAAAACTTTATTTACAAAAATAGGTGGCAGTAGCTTGCCAACTCCTGATTTAGGCAATGAATGGGGGTGGCTGAGTACTGAATACCTTCAACTAACAGTCCATGTAGGGCTTGTAGCAGGTCAAATGCTCTTTAAAGCACACACACAAGGGAAGTGTGGCCAAGGCTCTACTTGTGGTACACTTTTGAAATTTAAAAAAAAAAGAGGCTTGTCTGGCCATAAAAATCCTGATCTAGAAGTTGCTTTTCCAAATATTGATTCGACTGAGCCATATTAAAAAATTGTAGCTTGATCCTTTTTATTTCTTCTGTATTGAGTATCATGTTTAGGTTACTTGTTCCTGAGTCACAGAGTACTGTAACTCCTGTAAACACGGTCATGAGGGTGCCGAAGACTTCATCTGAGTCATAACCCTCCTCATAAAGTTAAGAGGATTCCTATAACTTCCAAATTTTGAATTTAGGGCTGAAAGTTCAAACTGAGGCCTATTAAAATGCAAGTTGCTCTCGCCCTAACTAGGTATTCAGTATCTCCTAGACTCATCCACCCAGAGCAGTGCCAAAATGCTGGTGCCAGCCATCAGCCGGGCAGTTGTGTCTAGGCCAGACTGTTAGCTCTTTGCATGTCTATTTAAGATCTTTAGGTTAATGTCTGCTGGATAACGATATTACTAAGATCGTATTTTCTAGTCTGAAATAAAAAAAATCTTGGTTTGTGAACTGTTACTGGATTAGAATGCTACTATTACATCATGTATGTAGTGAACATTAATTGTGCATTGCTAGGTGCTGCAGATAACAGCAGTAGACAAAAGTGCCTGCCTTTATGGCACCAAAAATCTCAAAATATGTGTCACAAGTGGGTAAGTGCTGTAGCCGAGGTGGTGAGGGATTTGAGAGGTGAGGGTACAGTGGGAGGCGAAGGGGTCGGGTGGCAGGAAGGAGATGGGAGGAAGAGCTTGGCACTGGAGGAACAGAGAGTTCTCTGGCTTGGGTACAGTGAGAAGGGAGCGGTTGGAAGAAGAGGCCAGGGAAGGACGGACAGCTTATCCACACCCTAGGAGGCTGTGGTAAAAATTCAGGTCATCAGACGTCAAATGCGATGGCTTAAGTCAGCAATAAATGTGTATCCATTTGCGTCACACCTATACTAATATATGCTGTTTTTTTTTAAGAGGATGGGTCAGTTCTGAAACAGTTTCTTTCTGAAACGGAGAAGTTGTCCCCTGAAGACAGAGCAAAATGCTTTGAAAAGAATGAGGTAGGAAGAGAACTTCTAAAACATTGATTTTTTTTTTTCAATAACTCTTGAGGTTTTTGTGCTAATTACTCTCCTTTCTGCAGGCCATCCAGGCAGCTCATGATGCTGTGGCACAGGAGGGCCAGTGTCGGGTAAATGCACGTTAGAGCCAGGCTGCCTGTGTGTCACCTGTGTTTCCCCTGAACTGTGTTCAACAGTCTCTCATGGAACCCAGCAAATACTTTCATCCAAGGCCGAGTAACGCTAGAAAATTTTGCCAGAATAATGGCGTTGACCAGACCTGGTCGTAAAAATGGCTCATCAGAATATTTAATTGGTGGTTCACACAGCTTGAGTAAATTCAAGCTGATGGTGTTTTATTTAGATCCAAATGAGTCTAATAGAGTGAGTAACATCCCTCTTCATAATGGAACATTTCAAGTACTCTCCTCATGGATTGTTGGAGAGTAAGATATACCAGTAAGGACTAACATTTTCTGGACAACTTAAATGTACCATTAATCTGAACAGAGCCTTCCTGTCAGCTGTTAGATTTAAGCCGGTGACAGTGCTTATATAAGTACAGTTGGCTCTGCCGCTTTCTGGTCTTGACCTTGTGTGAGGTGCTTATGCTCCCTAAGCCTTAATTTCTCCAGTAAAAAGCAAGCCATAGAGTTCTGAGAGTTACAGAATGTCTTCTTTCATGGTCTTAGAATAGGGACTATTATATAGGAAACAAATATTAGCAATAATTTAAAAAACAGGCAAGTCACTTCAAGCATATTCCATTTAGAGAATTTATTTTTAACAAATTAAGTTCCGCTTATAAAAATGATATTGCAAAATATGTGTATCGAACCAGCAGGTTGTAGACCTTAAACTTACACAATATTATGTCCTTACATCCTAATAAAGCAAAAAAAATTTTAAATGTATAATACAGTGGAAAATAGTCATTTTCAACGACATGTCTTGACTCTTCAGGTAGATGACAAAGTGAACTTTCACTTCATTCTGTTTAACAACGTGGATGGCCACCTCTATGAACTTGGTACGTTTCATTCCAGTTTTAGAATCTAATATAGCTGCATGCATTCTCTTAGACATAATTCCTCTTACAGTATTGGTGTGTGACTTTATGGTGGCGCTTAGTAGGTCTTCGCTTATAAAGCCAGAACAGCAGTGTATTCTTGTGGGGCCCCTAACCCCTTATCATACCTGGAGCACCTCAGGCAGCTGACCTGTGGAACGAATAATCTTAGTCACAAACCAGTAAAGAGAATTGATCAGCAAGTTCAAGGTGTATGTATTCAGATTTTCTCTTTCCACCTTCTGCTATAGCATCACCAGTACAGGGTTTCTGCCATCATCCTTTTCAGACAAGGAATACTTTTGGGAAAAGATAAATGCCTAAACATGACCTGGCTGTGTAAAAAGAATTTGGACGTGTTGGAGTAATTTCTGTTGGCTGGTGTGTGGCAACAAGAAGGATCATCCATCTTTATATTAAGAAGAATCATCTGCTTTGTATTAATGGAGAAAGGCAGCTGTGTTGTCTCAAATAAAGATATTACCTATGGGCAAGCGAGGGCAAAGAAAACTTGGGGCCAGTTAGCAGTCATTGAGGGGCAAATGAAATCTCAAGGATCCCTTTTCCTTGCCTCCACCTTCCCTGTACCTCAGACACTGCATCTGACTTTTGCTCTGTGGTCTTTCCCAAGATGGGCACCAGCCCTTCTATTAGGGTAGTTAGCTTGGGCTGATACGGTCTTGGTGCTTATACACTAGAATTGCCTGGGATGGATATTTAGGAACACTTGAACCTCATTTCCAGCCTGTTGCTTCATAACCAGCCTTCCCTGTGTGGGAATGTCAGTGGTATTTGGAAGAATCTAAAGCTTCCCTTTAAGGTGGACAAGCACGGTAGCCAGCTAACGTGCAGAGAAAACTGGCGTGCTTCTCTTTTTTGTTCTAGATGGACGGATGCCTTTTCCGGTGAATCATGGCACCAGTTCTGAGGACTCACTGCTGCAGGTAATCTTTGGAATCCATTTCCACTAAGGCCCACATTTCTTCAGCCAAATTGTCTATTCTAAAGTGCAAACCTTTTTCGGTACGGCTGGCACCAATCATCTGGGTTAAGAGCAGTCTTTTTAGGGCTTAAAGATCATCTTAGTAATTCTATCTACCTTATCTTACAGCAGATGGTTTTAGGCAGGGTCCTTTACAGCAGCCCTGAATAATCTGCATGTGCTGTCTTTAGGTCACACTTAAAATGAGCCTGAAAGCCATTGCTGATTTCTTTGTGGGATTAAGGTGACCATTGTCCTCTTGGCTAATTACATCATAGCCAGTGACTTGGACTCAGAGAACAGCAACCTGAGCCTATCCTATTCCCTTTCTGACTGCTGGATGTGGGTCAGTCTTGTAGGATACTGTGGATTCTGGTTGGGCAGTTAACTTCATGAGATTTTTCTTCCCACGTGATCCACTGTTACAGGTCAAGAGAAGCAAATTCAGAACATGCCTGACAAGAACTTTAAGATCTAGGGTCGCTGAGTAACCATCCTGGTACAAGTGACTGCAGAAACCTCTTTAAGTAAAATACTAGTCCTCTTTACCCTAAAAACAAATCTCTAGAGTTGAATCAATTTGCTGTTATAAAGGAAAATTCTTCATTGTGATAGAATAAAAAATGGTGTTGATATAACTACTTCATTTGTCATAATAACAGCTACATTTTTTTTGCACACTTCCTGTGTGCAGACTGGGGGTTGGCAAACTTTTTCTGCAACGAGCCAGGAAATATTTCAGTTAGGTTTTGTGTAGCATATGGGCTCTGTTGCAAGTATTCAGTTCTGCTGTGATAGCTCCAGAGCAGCCCATGGGCAGTGTCTCAGTGAATGTGTATGGATGTATTCCACTAAAATTTTGTTCACAAAAGTAGGCAGCAGGCTAGATTTGACTCACAGACTGCAGTTTGCTGACTCTGTGCTGGATGCTAAGAGGTAGTTAATTATTATTCACATTTTACAGATGAGGAAACTGAGGTGCAGAGGTAAGTGATGCCCAAGGTCAATGACAAACTGTAGATCCATGGTTCAAATCTGGACAGTCTGTCTCTAGAGTCTGCTCTTACCACTGCATAATACTACCTGTCTTTATAATAGACCTGTTTTGGAAGCATCATGGACATGATGACCTCAAGGTGCGAGTGGACCAGATTATGCCCTCTAGGAGGGAGGGTCACTTTCTCTAGTCTGCTGTCAGATACACCTGAGATCAATTAGAGCTAACTGTTAGATATACAGGGGTGATGAGAATAGTGGGGATTTGCAGGAGAGTCAGGATTCACTTATGGGAGAGAGAACAGAGGCAGAACTTCTGGTTATGACCTACTTGGAGAAAAAGACTCTTCTACAGAAGCTTCTAAGGTGCATTATTAACTCATATCTAACAGTATACCAATAATACAGGCACACCTCAGAGATATCGTGGGTTCGGTTCCAGACCACCACAATAAAGCAAGTATCACAATAAAGAGAGAATTTTGGGATTTTTTGGTTTCCCAGTGCATATAGAAGTTATGGTTACACTATACTGTAGTCTATTAAGCAGTATGTCTGAAAAAAAAAAGCACATTCCTTAATTAAAAATACTGTTAAAAATGCTGACCGTCATCTGAGCCTTCAGTGAGTCAGTCTTTTTGCAATCGTAACATCAAAGATCACTGATACACGGGTCATCGTAACAAACATAATAAAAGTTTGAAATATTGTGAGAATTACCCAAATGTGACATAGAGACAAGAAGTAAGCAAATGCTATCAGAAAAATGGTTCCAGTAGACTTGGTCCATGCAGGATTGCCACAAACCTTCAGTGCAGCACGATAAAGTGAAGGGCAGTAACATGAGGTCTGACTGCTCCATAACATGCGCTCCGAGTAGGGCGCCTAAAACTGTGAGTGGAATTTATGAGGTGTGGGAAGGTAAAACCTTTTTGTTAAAAAAAAAAAAAAACCTAATTAGAATCTTATTTACAATTAGCTGAATATAAACCAGCATCTTAATTAGTGAAAATTCTTATCCTAAGTAAGGCTGGTTCTGTATGGTTAGAGATGTTTTAGGTTGACAAAACTATATCCTGAATTAACTATTAAGTGGTGAGAAAATACATAAACTTAACCCAAGCATCTTAAACTTGAGTGAATCAGGTCACCGGCTGTTGTCTGTGTAGCGAATGGCTGTTGTCTTTAGAGGCACACCCTTAGTATTAATCTGCACCGTGGGTCCTAAAGGAGGGTGGATCTGGGGCAGGCAGGTTTGGAATATCAATATATTAAAAATTCTGATAGAATTAAATATGTAGATGTTACTCTAGATCCTCTATAGTTTTTCTGAGTGGTTCCAAAGCAGGAACAAAACTGGTGTGGTTGATGCTTCTTAAGGACCAAAACTCACTATTGAGTTGATTGTTAGACCTTGGGAGCTGATGTTCCATGACTGTTCTTTGTCACAGTATCCACTGTCTTCTTAAAGGTCTTACACTTAGTATTGTTGATGGGACTCTTTCCACTGGACTTTTTACAAATTGGACACAGTGATGGATGTTCTGATCGCAAGGCATTTAAACCCTAGAATTTGGCAAATAACATAGGGCTCAATTTTCTAGTGCCAGTCTTTGTAATCTGGGCCCTTAGAATTAGTAACACACATCATTCCTTGAGTTTGTAAGAATCCATCATACTGGAATACCAGGTATTTAAATTTTAAGCCTGTTGTGTAAAATGTTTACTTGGAAAAAAAATGTCTCTGAAAGTTTCTGTTAGAACTTTTCCCTTATGACAGAGAAGTCAATCTTCGGTCTTTGGATTTGAGGGAAAGAGCGCCAAGAGGGCAGTTTTCTTGTCAAAACCAGGCACAGGTGGTGGAAGCAGAGAGTTTGGTAGAAGTAATAAAGGAATCAAAGTTTCTGAGGCCAGATCTGTGATGTGGGTCATTGTCTTTCCCATCACTTCATTTTTTTCCCCCCTCTTGCCTCAAATTTAATGGAAAGTTTAAAGTCCGTCAGGGTGAACTTTGGGCATTAACAGGCCTTAGTGATACTGTCCCCTGGAAGCTTTCATTTTGAGCTGTTGCTGTTCAGACGTGAATTAATGACGTTCCTCCTTCTCAGGACGCCGCCAAGGTCTGCAGAGAATTCACTGAGCGTGAGCAAGGGGAGGTCCGCTTCTCTGCTGTGGCCCTCTGCAAGGCAGCCTAATGCCCCGTGGAGGGGACTGGCTTTCTCCCTGCGTCCCTTCATCGTGAAAGTATACCCCCCCTACGCGGTCCAGAAGCTTCAGTCCTCCCAGAGCACAGCTCTTCTCCTTCGGTTCTGCAGATAAGCGCCTGCCCTCAGCCATGCCCACGCACTCAGCTGTCATTGAGCAGTTTGGTGTCAGCCTCAGATGGCGAAGCGAGCCCCTCGTGTGTGTCGTACCTCAGTATCTAACGCTTTAATGGCTCCTTTGGTTTGTGTCTGTAAGTTAGGGCCTTGGATGTGGTCTAATTGTTCTTAAAAGGAATAAAACTTTTCTGCTGATAAAGAGATGAGCCTAAACTTTTCATTTTTTCTTTTACCTTCCTCTGCCCCTCCAGTATATCCCAAGTTATTTTCTTAGTAATTATATATATCTTGTACATAAGAACTCACACAGCACAGGTAAGAAAATTACCATTAAAATATCAGTTTACTGTGTCTCTAGACTTTTTCCTATATGTTTGTTACTGTGCATAACTGTAGATGGTTTTAAAAAATTAAACAGACTTAATTTTTGGAATAATTTATTTTTATTGAAATATAGTTGACAATACAATGTTAGTTTCAGATGGACAACAGTGATTTGACATTTAAATATGTTATGAAATGATACAATAAGTCTAGTAACCATCTGTCCCTTTAAAGTTATTACAGTATTGTTGACCATATTCCTTATGCTGTAAGAATAATTTTAGATATACAGAAAAATTAAGAAGATACTATAGAGTTCCCATATACCCCTCATCCATTTCCCAGGTAGCATCTTGCATTAGTATGATACATTTGTTACAACCGATAATACTATTGACTGAAGTCCAATCCTTATTCAGATTCCCTTGGTTTTTACTTAATGTCTTTTTCCTTTTGTGGGGTCCCATCCAGGATACACCTTAGGCTTCTCTTGGTTAAGACAGTTTCTGAGACTTTTCTTTTGATAACTTTGACAGTTTCAAGGAGTACTGATCCAGTATTTTGTAGGATGCCCCCCTCTTGGGATTTGCCTAATGTTTTTCTCATAAGTAGATCAGGGTTATGAGTTGTGGGGGGAGGAAGACCACAGTGGTAAGGTGCTAGTCTCATCTCATCACATCAAGGGTACATGCTATCTACAAGCCTTATCATGGTTAATGTTAACCTTGGTCACCTGGCTAGGTCGTGTTAGGTTTCTCCACAGTGACATTACTTCCCCCCCCCCCACCCCCCACTACATACTGGAAGGAAGTCCATGCGTAGCCAATCCTATAGGAGTAGGGAGTTGAATTACATTCCATCTTGAAGGTGGAGTATCTATATAAATTATTTGGAATTCTTTTGCAAGGCAGATACTTGTCTCTTACCCTCTATTTAATCATTTATATCAGTATGAACTCATGGGTATTTTATACTCTTGAGTTACGATCCAGTACTACATTTTGTTACTGAAATTGTTCCAGCTTTGGCCCTTGAGAGCTATTTCAGTTGGCTCCTGTGTCCCTTTGACATACCCCAATCAATGTGGGGTTTTGCTTTTTTTTTTTCTCCAGGATTTCTTTGCAGAATTAAAAAAAGTCATTTGTTAAACCTTACTATTGTATAGATAAGGATACACTAATATGTAATGTAAAGGCTTGCATTTGTTCTCAACAATTGATACTTGAATGTAACAGGTCTAATTGCTTAGAGTTGAAGCCAAGGAGGTGCAATTTCAGTTCTAACTTGGTGTGTGACTGCCATACAGTCACCTAGGAGATTGCCTTAGGGGAAAGTGATATGTGATATCATATAGTATTTGTCATTCTCTGTCTTATTTCACTTAACATAATGCCCTCCAAGTCCATCCATGTTGCTGCCAATGGCAAAACTGCAGTGTTATCACTGAGTAGTATTCCATTGTATGTATATACCACAACTTCTTCATCCATTCAACTGCTGATGGACAGTTAGGTTGCTTCCATATCTTGGCAGTTGTAAATGCTGCTATGAACATTGGGGTGCATGTATCTTTTTGAATTAGTTTTTTTTTTTTTTTTTGGCTATATACCCAGGAGTAGAATTGCTGGGTCAAATGGTAGTTCTATTTTTAGTTTTTTGAGAAATCTGCATACTGCTTTTCACAGTGGCTGCAACAATTTACATTCCCACCAACAGTGTACAAGGGTTCCCTTTTCTCCACATCCTCGCCAACATTTGTTTTTGGTGTTCTTTTTGATAATGGCCATTCCGACAGGTGTGAGGTGATAGTTCACTATGGTTTTGATTTGCATTTCTCTGATAATTAGCGATGTTGAGCATCTTTTCATTTGCTTGTTGGCCATCAGCATGTCCCCTTGGGAAAAACATCTATTCAGTTCTGCCCATTTTTTAATTGGGGTGTTTTTTTGATGTTGAGTTGTATGAGCTGTTTGTATATGTTGGATATTAATTCTTTATTGGTTATATCATTTGCAAATATTTTCTGCCATTCAGAAGGCTTTTTTATTTTGTTGATGTTTTCCTTTGCTGTGCTAAAGCTTTTAGGTTTAATTAGGTCTCATTTCTTTATTTTTGGTTTTATTTTCTTTGCTTTAGGAGATGGAGCCAAAAAATTGCTGTGATTTTTGTCAGAGAGTGTTCTTGTGTTTTTCTCTAGCAGTTTTATAGTATCTGGCCTTACACTTAGGTCTTTAATCCGTTTTGAGTTAATTTTTGTACGTGGTGTTAGAGAATGTGATAGAGATGACTGTGTAGTGCTTTCAACAGGCAAAGCCACCCGATGCTAAGTATCCCTCCTTTTTAACTAACACCCAAAATGTCCAATTGAGGAATATTTAAGTTACACATCTATTCAGTATCATATGGTCTGTCTTAAAGACCCAAGAACATGAAAAAAATGTTCATGCATGAAACTAGTGAAAGAGTTTTATAAACTGTTTGCATATGTGTTTAGAAAAGACAGGACCATAATAGCTATATGTTTACTATATTCTAAGTTAAACTTAGTCATCATGTGAGATTGGTATTATCCCCATTTTGCAGATAGAAAACTAAGGCACAGGGAAGCTTAAGCAACTTGCCCAAGGTTACCGGGCTAATAAAGGATGTTGTGGACATCAAACCCAAGCGGAGTGGCTCTGAGAGCCCATAATATTAATGATCATTGCTGGGCAGAGGTGGACCTAACTTTAGGTGAATGATAGTTAAGCTTTAGGGCCCAACACTTGAATGACCCCTTGCAATATCCTGGCTTGTGTGTCCTTGTGAAATTCACAATTTCTTAACCTGGGTCTGCTTCTGTTTCTGCGTGTTGAGATTATGGGTGATTTAACTTTATACCTTCATCTTCCAAGCTTTTTAAAATTGCATATTACTTTTATTAAAAAAAAACTTAAGTTTTTCTCTGGAACTGTTGTGAATGAATTAACTGAATGAATTCTGTAATGAGGTGCTGCTGGTTAATTTAGCATACCTCCCAAGTTTCTTCAATTTATAACTGAAGTCAGTGCAACTTACTTAGTCTTCTGTCTTCTAGGGGCTTCATTACAAAGCTACGTTAGAACTTTAAATAATCATCTTTCAGTCTCCAAAACCTCCACTTACTTGGAACATGTTCAGTTTCTTCCACGCCCTGCCCTGGTAAATAATGACTTGACATCCTGGCCTGGGAGTTGCTTTCTGTGTCCTTTGAATGATGTGATGTTATTAACTATATGTGTTATAGCAGTGAGCTGTTCACCTGTTTGATTCTTGACCTGGCTTGGCATCCACTAAGGAACAAGGTGCCTCTTGGTGGAGCAGTGAACCGTGGGCTGCTGTGGATGCCGGTGTGGTCGGGCAGTCTGGTGCAATCGTGTAGAATGGGACCGACAGGACCTCTCCCAGGACTGTGGGCTCAATTAAGCGACATAGAGCTCAGCACATAGTGAGCACACTCTCGAGCATTTCTATTAATGTGACATAAACCATTATAGGAGCTGAATGTATGTATTTGAATATTTATGAACAAAGGAGAAAGAAGCAGAGAAATCTCAGCAAATGAAGTAGTTAAGTTCTCTGTTAGTGTGAAATACCTGAATTTGGACAATTTAAACCACTTGATAGTTCCTTCATGTTAATATCCTTAACCTGATTCAAAATCAGATTTTATAATTGTCTTCTTACTCTTAGGAATCAGACGCTTTCCATAGTGTTAACCGTTCTTTAAAAATAGGCTTTTAATTTTTAAAAAATCTTACCTTAGTACATTTGTCACAATGAACGAATTAACATTGATACTTTATTATTAATTTAAATTCCTACTGTGTTTCTTTAGTTTTCACCAAATGTCCTTTCTTGTTCCAGAATCCCGTCTAGGATACCATATGGCATATAGTTGTCATGTCTCCCTAGGCTCTTCCTGGCCATGTTTTACTGAACTAAAACCAATGATGCTGACTTGGGGCGCTGCTTTGGCTCTTGTCAATTCCTCTCGTCCATGGTCTCCTGGGGCTGCACCAGGCAGCATAGCTTTGTGGTTGAGAACTGAGGTTTGTGCCATCAGCTCCACCCCGTACCAGATGGGTGCCTTGGCCGTCTTAACTCTTCCAAAGCCCCGATTTCTTCATCTGTAAAGTGGGTTCAGTATCTGCCTCATAGGGTTGTGAAAGCACAGGAGAATACATGTGAAGTCCTTGGGATGTGCTAAACACAGTAAATGCTATGGCTTTCATTTTTGACACCACCTATCTTCTCTGCATCCATCTCTCCTTTTAAATATCCAGTGTTTGGGCATTAAGTACAATTTGAATGGCACCTGAATTCCCTATTTTACATTCAAACACCCTGAACAGTAGGAAGACAAAAGCTTTATTTAAAACTATACTTACTGTTTCCAGTAGGTGGCAGCAAAGGAAAACTTATGGCAACTTCAGAGCTCAGTAGGTTTGAACAAAAGTTGAGCCAGGAGAGAGAAACCAGTAGCTTTTGGTGACTAGCTCTTCTGGGCAAGATGGAGAAGTGTGACACAGAGTGGGCCTTCATTTTGGCCCATTGTTTTGGACTGGACTAACCAGTCCTGGTATAGATTGGCTAAAGCAGCCTGACTTGCTTTTTGGGCTATCCATAGTTTTGCCCAGGTTCTATGTATTTTGTCATAAAACTAAATAGAAATAAGCAGTATTAATTTCAAATCACAAATTCATCAAGTAAATGCTTTCTCTGCTGATGTTGAATTAGATGTTATCCCAAATACAAATGATCTGATAATTCTATAATCAATTCTACATCTAGCAGAACCTGGCTTTCAACATCTTAGCATTCGAAACTAGTGGAATTAATGGTATGATCCTGACTCATTAGAGCTTTACGAAAATATTTTTCTCTTCAGTTAAATAATATTAACTTTCTTTTCAAGTAGTTCCATATAGATAGATGGATTTGACCTTTCTATTCAGAGAACTGGGTCTGGACTAGCATTGACACTAAGTAGTTGGGTGATATTAACTAACTCCCTTTTCCTTTCCTGGCCTCAGTTTTCCTCATTTTTAAAATAAAATAATTAAACAGACTCAGAGCTCACAGACGTGCCTTCATCCAGTGAGTTTCTATACCACAGGCCCCACTATTTGCCAGCCCGGCTTCAGGAGGTGCACACTGTAGACCTCTGGCCCTCAGCTCTTCAGACCCATGGCCCCTTTACTATCCTAAACGAGAGCTCATAGCTAATATAAGAAATCAATTTAAAGAATGTTTCCACATGTACATGATCAGGTGTTACCACGTGAGAAGATGTAAAGGGAGGTGAGGCTCGTACTTAGACAGCAAATCATGAAGACAGAGGTGGCAACGGTGGCAGATGGAAGCCGGGGCAGCACATCGACAGTTCAGATGCCATGAGCAGCCTTGGTGTCTGTCACGCGATTTTCCCTTTTCCCCAGATGGTGAAAATCTTGGTAAAGTCCCAAACAAAATAATTACATTCTTCCCTTGACTTACCCATTAATTGCACTTATGGAAACTTCAGTGCAAAGACTATGCAAAAAAATAGGTTCAGACAATTGTATCCAGATTTTGCACTGACATGAATGCCTAGAGCTGTGTTTGAAAGCTGTGTAACTAGCAGCACAATTTTCATCGCGTGAGGCTGTCTTCTCACAACCTGGCTCCGGACAGTAAGTGCCAGTGGAACCTACCCCCTATCATTACCACAGCAAAATATTTGCCAACAAATTTCCAAAACATCCATTAGGGCTTGGTACCACCGCCCCTGAGGATCACTTAGCCACACTGGAGAATCTTTCCAAAGTAACTTGTTGCAGGCAGAATTTCAGAATGGCCTCTGAGAGTCCCAGCCCATTGTGTGTAAACACCTTCCCCCGGGCACTTGATCAAACACTAATCTGGATGCTGCTCTGAAGGGAGTTTGCAGATGTGATTAAGGTCCCAAATAAACTGGCATTAAAATAGATTATCTCCAGTTAGCCTGTCCTAGCCCTTAAAAAGGACCAGGCTTTTCTTGGCAAAAGAATGTGGGCCACCTCTAGGAGGTGAGAGTGGACCCCACTGACAGCAGGAAAACGAGAATCTAAGTTCTAGAGCCTTAAGGAGCTGAATTTGGCCAACGACCTGAATGCACCTGGAAGCAGAATCTTCCGCAGAGCCTCCAGAAAGAATCACAGCCGACACCGTGATCCAGCCTAGTAAGACCCCCTGTAAGACAGGCCGGTCAGGCCACGCTGGACTTCTGACCTACAGCACCGCGCACTAAGAAATCAGTATTGATTGAAGCCTCTAAGTTTGTGGTAATTTGTTATGCAGCAAAAGGAAATGCAGACAATTTAATAAGGCAACGTGACATGTGAGTCACTGGATTTCCTTGATGGCCCTCTCTAAACCATCCCTTCACTACCTCCACCACCCACTCCACATCTCTGAGGATGAGGTTGTGAAGAATATGCTGACATTCCAGGAACTGACAGCCCTCCCTTAGATTCCATGTCCTCCCTGGGGATGGGGGGTGAGGTCCCTCAGCTCCTGGCCCAGCTCGAAGCCCAAGTTTGCCTCAGGGACACACTCATAAGTCTGCCATGCTTGTCACCAGGAGGCACCTGCTTGATGAAACTAACAGCAAAGGTGACGTGTAGCCTTAATCACTTACTGCAATCTGACGTCACGTCTCACTGCTACAGAAGGTCACAGCTATCCAAACTGGACGTGTAGAATTAAAAAAAAATAATGTCCTTAAGATGTATGGTACTGAAAATCCCTATTTTGTGTGCAGTGGAGTATTCCAGGCCTTCAAGTACCACCTGCCGTCTGCTTCTCTCTGGGGCTAGTCTTTCTGTGGCTCCTTCTGTCACTCCTCCCCCCACCATCCTGCTCAGTTGGAATGGAGTGGCCACCAGCAGAGCCACTTCACTCGTTCTGGAAGGCTCCCTTTTTTATTCCTTTTGAAAACATGGAAGCCACCTTTGAGGGCTTTGCAATAATTATTATTTTAACATTTAAAAACATTTAAACATTTAAAATTTCTTTAAAAACATTTTAAGAAATCTTTGAAATTAAGAATAACAGTTGGCTCAGAGACAAGACCTAGTTTGTTTGTTTGTTTGTTTGTTTACCTCTGTGCCTTTATTTGCTTCTGTGGGATGCTGTGGGCCCAGGTCCCTTCTTTAAAGATACATGCTGACAGTAGAGGTCAAAAGTTCCTTATTATTTGTGCAAAGTCGACTCACTTCATGAATTTTCTGTGGAGGTCTCTTCTGATAGTCTTGAGTCATCACAAAAGTGGCCCTCAAATATATATATATATATATAACATTTCTCTCTCCCTCCCTCCTTCTCTTTCTTTTTCTTTCTTCCTTTCTTTCCTCCTTTCCTTCCTTCCTTCCTCCTTTCCTTCCTTCCTTTTCTTTCTCTTTTTCTTTCTTTCTTTCTTTCTTTCTTTCTTTCTTTCTTTCTTTCTTTCTTTCTTTCTTTCTTTCTTTCTTTTTCTTTCTTTCTGCCTTATGCTATGCTCTTTATTTCTCAAACTTTTAAAATCACAGCATGCATTTTATATGAATTTTCTTCCTAATCTTTCCCTCTGATTACATTTATTCCCAATTCCCTTAAAGACTTTATTAAAGTGTAGTTTATGTACCATACAATTCCCCTACTCTAAGTATGCAATTCTACTATTTTAGTAAATGGAGTTGTAAAATCGTGCACACAAATCCAGGTTTAGAACATTTCCTTCATCCCCCAAAGTTTCTTATGTCTGTTTACAGTTAATCCCTGCTCCTACCCTCAGCCCCAGGTAACAACTGAGCTGCTTTTTGTCTCTGCAAATGTGCTCTTTCTGGACATTTCTTATCAACAGAAGCATACAAATATAGTTGTATTTGGCTTCTTTCCGTTAGCAGAAATTCCTTCATATTGTAGAATGTAACAATCATTCTTCCCTTTTTATTGCCGAATAATATTCCATGGTATGAAAATACCTCATCTTGTTTATCTGTTCATCAGTTGATAGACATTGGGGTTGTTTGTGGTTTGGGACTATTATGAAGAATGCTGCTCTGAGCAGCCATTCACATGTGTTTATGTGGTTGTCTTTTCATTTCTTGGGGGTGGACTCCCAGAGTGGAATTGCTGGGGCACACCATACATTTAAGTGTACAGATGGCCTCCAACACCGGGTAATAGTCCTTCTCAACAAGTACATACTACTCAGAAAGTATGGTAGGAAATCAACTTTGTAATATGTATCAAAAGGCTTATAAATATGTAACATCTGATTAGGTAACTCAAATTCTTAGAAATAATCAAAGGTCCATGTGAAGATTTTTGTAGTTCAGGTATTGTTCTGAACAATCTAGTAAAAAAGAGAAACGATGTAACTAACATTAAGGGAAAGACTTCACAAATAGCTGTATAGCCCCAAGTAGACAAAAATCTCTGGGTGGGGGACAGGCAGGAGACAGACAGTAAGCAACAAACATATGAGTAAAGTGCCTGGTGTGACAGAAGGGGAAGAAAGCTATGGAAAAAAGAAAGAAGAAATCAGCAGAGCCAGGTAAGGAGGTGGAGGAGAGGCCTGTGGTTAACGGAAAGGTCAAGGTCAATCTGGAATGTGTTGATGGGGGCCAGTCAAGGTTGATCTCATTGAGAAGATGACTCAGCAAAACAGACATCTGGGGAAGAGGATTCCCCAGGGAGGGAAGAGCCGGGGTGGGGAGGGTAGGAGTGAATGATGGGAGAAGAGTTCCAGCTGAGAGCAGAGGGTCACGGGCGGAGGGAGGGGGCAGGTCATATGCGACCTTGGAGGCCACTGTGAGGACTTCGGTTTTATTCTTTGTGAGATGATTGATGGGAAGCTATTTCAGGATTTTTGTCAAAGGTGTAACATGATCTGATCTTTGTTTTAAAACAATCCCCCTGGCTGCTGGGTGCAAAACTGACTGTAGGGAAATGAGAGAGAGACAGAGAGTGTAGAGAGTAATGTCCAGGTTTGAATGACCCTGGGCTGGGCGGCTTACAGGACTGCACTTGTCCACCTTCTCACTCCCGTCTCTCTTTTTCTTGCCCTTCTTCCAACACACACAGTCCCCAGTACACACACGCACACACACATTCCAATACCCACCCACCCCCGATACACACACACCATCAGATAGGAATGGTAGTGTTGTTGGAACTGTGATTGGGAGCCCACCCCCTGGTTCTGACTTTCTTATCTCCAGTAGAACCAAGCGTGGACGTGGGGCTGGTTCTGGAGGCACAGAAATAGCTGCACACAATCCCTGAGGGACGGAGAGAGATGGAGAGAGACAGAGACAGACGGAGGGAGGGAAAGAGGCAGGTAAGAGCACACTGATGACACGGCCCAACCGCTCATGGTCCCTGGCACAGACTGGGTGCTTTGTGAGGGAGGGTGAGGTCTCTGACTCTGGGGGTGGGGACCTCACCGGTGGCTGGGAGCTGAGGGAAGACTTGAGGAGAAGGAGGCTGTCAGGCAAACATTGTTAGTGGGGAAAATGGGTGGTGGGCCAGGCAGAGTGAAGCCGAAGGCCCAGAGGAGAGAGAAAACGTGCTTTTCTGATTCAGGAACTGTAGACAGTTGAGGAGGGGGTGACACAGGGGAGGGAGAGGGGAGGGCTGGGTAGAGGGAGTGGGACTACAGAGGGGACAGGAGGGTTTGAGAGCCCATGCTCAAGACTGTGGCTTCTTTCTCTAGGCAGAGGAGAGTTTCAGGTAGGTCGTAAGCGGAGGAATGAACCCAAATAGCTTTCCAAGCAACCAGAGGTGGCAGCCCCCTCCCCTTTTCCATCAAGGGCGACTTGGAATCAAATTCATTTAATAGGATCTGGCGCCGTTGCCCTTTACTGTGAGTGTTTACAGCCGGGTCGTTTCTCCAGGAATGCAAGCCAGGCTCAGCAGAGCAAGAAGGAGGTAAATCTCCTTTGCACAATAACAGCAGTCTGCATCGCTCCAGAAGGGCACGGCCAACAGTCTTCTGTTTGCTAGACTCCCAGGGAGAGAGCAGGGAGCAGTGTCCTGTGCTTATACTGTATCCCCAGCACCAAGGATTATGCCTGGAGCTTAGCAGACAGACATTCAAGTTTTTTTGTTTGTTTGTTTGTTTTTAATATTTAGAGGAATGGAAAGCCAAAGCCATGTTAGTAGGAGACACATCCTTACCACCACACAAGGCATGGATGTCATGCTGACTGCGTCACGGCGAGGGGTGCTTACTCCCCTTGGGTGCCGGAGAGGGACTGTCTATGGCTCTCTCTGGTGGGAAGACTGACTACAGAATTTACAGCTGCCCTTGTTCAGGGCACTAGAAGCCCCTCCAAGCCCAACACTGACCCTGAGCCTGAGCCTACAGTAGGTGCTCAATAAATGCATTCATTGACTGAGCAGAGGAGAACCTGAATGAAAGGGGAAGGTAACCACGGGAGACCCTCTTCTGGGGAAGAGGCAGTCAGAGGAAAGGACGAATTAGAATTCCAACATGTTTCCTCTCACACTTTACCGACATTCAGGAGTTTATCTACCCGACTCTTCACCGAAGGCCTTTGTGTGCGCAGAGGAGAGTCTGGTGCTGGTCTGATGCTGTCCATCTAGGAAGGTGGCCTGGGGAGCGGAGGGGCCTCATCTTCCACCGCTGCCTGTGAAGTGTCTGCAGAGAAGGAAAGGAGTGGAAGGGACAGGCCAGTGTCTTATCACTGGTTATTGACTGAGCCGCCATAGGTGGCAAGGGTCGCCTTGGGCGTGAGAATCCCGAAAGCTGAATTCACTGATGGCCCCTGGGGGTTCTTGAGGAGCATACACTATGACCTCGGAATATTCTCTGATACTATTTTAAATTTACAGTGAGAGGCAGTGGAAGTCCGTAAGGACATGAGATTCAGAAGACTTGGATTTGAATCTTGACTCTGTCACCAGCTACATACATTTCCTTGGTCAAGCAGTTTTAAGTCTCAGAGTCATCATCAGAACGGGAGAAGAGCTACTTAGCAGGGCTGTCATGAAGATTAAAGGAGAGAAGGCTTGCAATGCACTTTTAAAATTAGAATGAATATACCTGATTGTTCAAACCTTTTAAATTATAGTGTATAACACAGAAAGACATATAAAATAATTGTTCAACTTGAAAATTTTTTTAAAAATGAGTGGTTTCCTAACCTATTCCCCACAGTAAATCTGCCCTTCTAACATGTTATTTATCTGGTTCAGCACCGGTTCGGGGTAAAATGGAGCTGTAACAAATATTTTGGACGGCTGTTATTCCCCTTTCGGCAGTCCTTCACTGGAAAATGGGCTGTGATCAAGTTCCGTGACTTTCCCGGCATCAGGGCGGGCAGGACATTCAGGCGCCCTTAGAGCATCTTCTATGTGGTCGCCTCTGTGTTTTTTCCTAGAGCCAGCTGACTAGCTGCTGAACCTGGGGTCGTCTTTCCCCTGTTGATCAGGCCATATTTTTTTAAAGTCTCTTGTTTGCCTTCAAAGGGATATTTTGGGATACCAAGTATCAGAGTCCTTGATCTTCTGTTTAATGCAGGGCAAATGGTGCCCACATACTGCCTGCACAGCCTTCCCCTCCCTGTCAAAAAGCAGGGTCTTTTGTTGTCCCAATGGTTCTAAGCCCTTGAAAGTAGGATTGCTCCTTTGGTAATTACTGATGAACTATTATAAGGCAGGCACCCTTGGAACCACCACCAGCAGCCTCCTAGAAGTCTTCTGTGTGCCCCGTTTCAGTCGCAACTCTCTGCCTCCCCCTGCAAAGTAACTGTTATCTTGACTTTAAAGATAATGTCTTTCTTGCTTGTTGTCACTGAAGTGTGCATCCCTAGATGCTATAATTTTGTCTTTTAAAGTTCTGTCTCTTAAATCCTTTTCTATCTACAGGTTTTTTTTTAAACTGGTTTAAAAAAAAGATTATATTTTAGAGGAGTTTTAGGTTCACAGCCAAATGGAGATGAGTACAGAAATTCCCATATTTCCTGTCCACGCATGTACAGCCTCTCCCTTAGTCAACATCCCCGACCAGAGTGGAACATTTCTTACAGTTGAGGGACCTACACTGACACATCATAGTCACCCCAAATCCATGGTTTCCATTAGAGTTCACTCAGTGTTGTACATTCTGTGGGTTTGGACAAACATGTAATGACGTGTACCTAGCAGTATTGTATCATGCAGAGTGGTTTCACTGCCCTAAAAACTCTCTGCGCTCCAGCTATTAATCCTCTGCTCCTGTGATGCATTTTTTAATACAGTGCCTCCAACTGCCTCCCTGCATATTCTGAGAAGGAATTCTAAACGAGGTAGCTAAAAAAATCTTCAGACATAGCAAGTCCAAAAGATTGCAGCCCCATGGTTTGTTTTTTTTTTTCCTGTTCCTAAAACCAACTGCCTCAGCTTCTCTGTGCGTGAAGTTGCCTCTATCTGATATACTTTCTCCATGTCTTTGAAAAACAGACTCTACCTCATCATTTAAGACATAACTCAATTATCACCTTGACAGCCGGTATCGCCATCACCACCACATCCCCCTCTGTCATTCTCTCCTACCACTCTCACTCTCTGCTTTTATTTTGGAAGTTACCCCGTCCCCTACTTAAAATCTCCTGAGGGCTGGGGACTTCGGCGTCCCTTCCACCAATTTACATCAATGCCTGGAACAGTCTTTGAGAGACTGTAGGACTCAATATACATTTGTTTATTTTAGAATTTCTTAAGTTTCCTTCTGTGAGGTATTCTGTCATCTTTCCGTCTTCAATTCACCTTCCTATATTCTACCACCACCTACTCGTTTCAGAATCAACAGAAACAAAAAATCCTAATTTGTTTTCTTGAAGGATCTCACATCACAGCTGCTAAGAGATCAGCAAATTTTATTTTTTTCTTTTTTTAATTTAATTTATTTTTAAATTTAATTTAAATTTAAATTTAATTGAATTTAATTTTTAAATTGAAGTATAGGCAGTTACACTGTGTCAATTTCTGGTATACAGCATAATGTCCCAGTCATGCATATATATATACACACACCCACCCACCCACACACACACACACACACATACATATGCATATACATATATTTGTTTTCATATGAGATCAGTAAATTTTAGAGTAAAGATTTCCTGGCCATGAGTCTGTGGAAATCTGTGGAAGATCTTTTTGGGCTTAAGTTTCATCACCTGTAAAGTGTGGATGAAACTATTTGTCTTTTCCAGCTCACTTTAGAGGCTGAAACCTGGAGTCCCGCCCCTCATCTCCATACCCAGCCTTAATGAGTTGCCTCCCAAATGTGTTCAGAATTTGTCTTCTCCCTCTGCCCCCACTGACACTCTCAGCTCAGGCTTTCAGTGTTCCTCACCTGGATTATTGCAACAACCTTAAATTTTTAAAAAATTTTGGTAAAATACACATAACATAAAATTTAACATTTTAACCATTTTAAGTGTACAGTTCAGTGGCATTAAGGACATTCACATTATTGTTCAACTATCACCACCATCCATCTCCAGGACTCTTTATCTTGCAAAACTGAAACTGTCTACACATTAACAATAAATTTCCATATAGCCCTCTTTCAGTCCCCTGGAATCACCACTCTGCTTTCTGTCTCTGTAGATTTGCCTATTCTAGGAACCTCGCATAAGTGGAATCATATAGTATTTGTTGTTTTGTGGCTGGCTTATGTTACTTAGCATAATGTCTTCGAGGTTCATTTGGGCTGTAGTGTGCGTCAGAATTTTCTTCCTTTTTAAGGCGGAATAAGATTTCATTGTATGATGTGTCACATTTTGTTTATCCATTTATCCATTAATGGACACTTGAGTTGCATCCATCTTTTGATTATTGTGAATAATGCTGCTATGAACATGGGTGTACAAATATCTCCTCAAGATCCTACTTTCAGTTCTTTTGGATATGTGCCCAGAAGTGAAATTTCTGGATTGTATGGTAATTCTATTTAAAACTTTTGAAAACCTGCCATACTTTTCCATGAAGCGGTATCATTTTACATTTTCACTAGCAATGCACAAGGGTTCCAGTTTCTACACATTCTCAATAATGCTCATTATTTCTTCTTTTGTTTTTTATTTGTTTTGATAGTAGCCATCCTAACGGATGTGGGGTAATATCTCATTGTGGTTTTGATTTGCATTTCCATAATGATTAGTGATGTTGAGCACCTTTCCATTTACCTATTGGCCATTTGTGTGTCTTCTTTGAAAAAATGCCCTTTGCCCATTTTTAAATTGGGTTATTTGTTTTTTTGCTATTGAGTTGTATGAGTTCCTTGAATATTTTGGTTATTAACTCCTCATTAGATACTGTTTCTAGTCTTTATGAAAATAAATTGCCTCATGTTTCATGGTAACATCTTGAGTCATTGGGCATGTGCAGTTCCACATGGCACTATATCTAGAAGCTGAAAATTGAAAAGGTAAAATGTCTGGACTCGCCTGTTCAAAGGACTGAGAAGACAGTCATAGAAGAAGAAAGAGAGGGATTAAAATGTACCCAAACTAAAGAAACAGAATCCCCAGTGACAGCTTGGTGTTGTTGAGGGGGAAGTAGAGGTCCCTGGTGAGCTTTGGCATCTCCAAGGGGCATAGTTGGCAAAGTGGTCAAGACTGAGTCTTGGGATTCAGTGCTGGTGGGCCATGTGCATCCTCCAGCCTGGTCCCACCCTAATTAGGACGTTAGGTAGCTTTTTCTACCTTTGTCTCAGACAGGAAAGCTCAGTGATTGCTTCTGACTGGGATACAGTTCTAGCTAGAGCTGAAAACTCCAAGAAGATGAATTCTATTCTGATACCTTCTGGACTTGCCAGGAATAACGCAAGAGTCTGATAATAAATTAGAATGAATCAAAATTCATTTATTTTGATAATCTTTATATCTATACAAGGCAGTCCTCTATTTTACTCTGCCTGTCCAAGTCAGGAATTTTAAACAGCCTTCCACAGTCATATGAAGTCCTTCTCTCTCTATCTTGCCAGCATCCAAACACTCTTTCCTTATGTTGAGAGTGCAGGGGAAATAGACACAGGCATGGGCTGTTGTCCCATAGCACCTTAAACAGTCCTCAGTTCTATCAAATGCAGTACAGATCCAGACAGAGAAGTCCAGCCAAAGCAGAAACCCGTAACAGTGCTGCTTACTTGGCTTTGCCTGTTCTGGTCCCTAGAATCTTGGCTGCCATGGTCAGGTAGGGTTCAATAGTTCAGTGCTATTGAATGTGCTTAGCTGTGAAGGAGATAATTAAATAATAAGTATTAGTAATCTCCCTCTAAATCACTTATTTACATGTCTGTCTCCTGGCTAGACGAAGAACTTCTGGAGACAGAAGATTTGCTTTATTTATTGTTGTATCTCCAGTAATTATCTCAGGGTCTGGCACAGAATGGAAAATTGTAATTGTTGATAAAATTAATGATTGGGATAGACTCTGTCTCTTTGGGAAGTAACAAAATTTATAAGTCCAAATTTATAAGAGGAATGTAAACTACTGCCTAGATAATAATCCATGCACTTTGATGTGTGTATATCTGAACCCTGCAAATTATGTTCCAGTGGTCTCACAGTCTTCAAATAAACACTTTCTACTTCTGCTTCTGTTGTTTGTTATTAAGAGCTGCTTCATATGACTTAACTAATCTTTTATTTTTCTGTCCTGCTCTCAAGTGTACAATTTGAAGAAAATGTTCACATTTTGATAGCGTACTTTATTTGGTTGATGGTCAGTTTTCCCCCACATTAATAATTTATCAAATTTTATTTATTCATAGTTTGATTTCTCATCAGAGCAACACATTTTGAACTCCTCTACCCGCTAGATTTCCACCTTTAACAAAACAGAGCATGAAGGTGGAGCACGTAGAAAAGTAAATACTAAATTTCAGCCTAAAAACACAACAGGAAACCTCAGATATTTTTGCCTGTGTGATTGCCACATGCAAAGGAAAGCCACCACAACGATCACCAGCTGGAAACATTAGTGTCCACTGGAAATCAGCACTAGTGACCTATTTTGGTAGAGACAAACTGTTGTGTTGTCTCATCCCCCAACATAGCGCTGGAGTCAGCATTTTGGGAGAAAACACTCATTTTCAGAGTAAGCTTGAACTTAACGTTTTATGAGCTTGTTTAATAGCAGCCTCATGGTGTTTGCTACAGTTCAATTTCTTCTAAAGGATCTCTGTCCTTGGGCCTTCATCTAAACTAAAACGGATGCTACAGTACTGAAAACATACAACATTCAGAACCAACAGAGAGTAAAAGGAATGGGGCTGATTTTCATGTGTGTCTCAAGGACAATGGCTAGTACTGACTGCCATCTTATTTGGGAATCTGCCTCACATGCTAGAATTCTTCAGAATGAAAAGTTCAGGTTTAGGTTAGCCTAAGGCAGAGGAAATATTTTGCCCTGACTTCGGGTTGCTGTGGAAATGGAACAGAAAAACCTCTCTTGCAAAGATCTAGGAAAGCCATGCTGACATCCTTTCAAACATCACTTTTCACAGAGTAGGGTCTGGTATATATTAGAGAACTTCTGCCTTGTATTTCATAACCCCCTCATTTGAGGGTATGTTTTAAAGAAGCACCAAGATGAAATACCCCATTGGGTAGTTTGGAATTCTTCTCAAGTACATCTCAATTCCAGGCTACTTTTTTGTCTTGGTTGCAGGCTTCAGCTGTTCTCCAGTGATCTGTTGGAAATTGTGTTCGACTGTCGTTACATCTGGTTGGTACAGAAGATTTAGAAGAATGTTTATGACATGACCTATCAACACTTATATAAGTTTTCATTGGCTGAAAGCGTCAGTGACTGACGTCTCAAACGCTCACTCCTGTGAGACCTGTGCCCTTCCTCACCAACGTGGCCACTGTGGGGGATGCCATTTTCTTATATGACCCCGCCCCCTAATCCATGCTGAGCTGGGTCTTTTCCTTGAATTTGTTGTAATATGCAGAAAGCCAGTCTACAGTGACAGCCAACAGAGCCAAAATGGAGAGAATAAGAAGAGAGACCAGGAGAGAAGGGAGCAAGAAGGGAGCACTGGCTGGTTTTAGAACCCTGGTTCCAGTCTTGGGCTCAGCCACATCCCTGCTGGGTTTAGTTGGTTTAGTTGTTCCAACTTTTCTTGAGTTCTGCAAACCAGTAAGTTCTGCTTTCTCTCCATGTTGCTTAGAGGAGTGTTTCTGTCACTTGAAACCAAACAAATACAACATCAAGAACTTTTTATGGTCACCACTAGGCAAAGTTCTTTTTCCAGAACTTACTTGAATGATCTGTATCTCTAGACTCTATGTGGTCGCCAGAAGTAGTGTTATCTGAGTTGCTCTCTGCAGTAGAAATTGCTGGGGGAGACAAATGGGAGAACTAAGCCCTACGAAGATTTGCTTTTTCTTTAATCCAAGAAGTAGAAAAAGATGCTATTACAGACACATGATAGAATAACTTTTGGATACACTTTCTAACAATTATAATTAACTTTCATGTAATTCAAATAAAAAACATACACTAACACTTACTATGTGCTCAGCACTGCACATACAGAGATAAAAGGCCAATTCCTTCTGTGTAAGTTCATGGTCTAGGGCAGTAGTTCTCCAAGTGTGGTCTTTGAGCTGGTGGACTCGCACCACCTGGGAACTTGTTAGAAAGGCCAACGATCAGAAACCTTGAAGGTGGGCTCAGCAGTCTGTTTTAACAAGTCCTCCAGGTGATTCTGACGTAGCTAACATTTGAGAACAACTGGTCTAGGAACTTATTTACATAGACCTGACTGTCCAATCTTCCTTCTCACTAGTGGCACAAAGTGTGACGCACTAGGACTATAATGAATGCAAACCCATGCCTCACCCCTGATTTAAATGACTGAACATGGAAATCACTTTGAGCTTTCTGAACAATAAAACCAAGTGTAAAATCCCGAGAAAATCTCTCATCTCCTTGCCCCAGGGCCAAGAAGAGAGGAAGGCGTGTGCTCCGGGCCTGTCTGAAATGGCTCCAGTTTATCATGGCAGATTAGACAACATATGGAAATAGCTGTGAATGGTTAGTTCCTGCCATCCTGGACCCCGTCTTGGCACCACCTCACTCAAACCCAATCTACGAGCAGGGTCTGTGCCAGAGCCTCTGGGGGGAGGTGTCTGAAAAACATCAGTGATATCGGCCTGCAAACCACATCACAGGGCCCTTTATCCTCTATTAAAACTCCATCCTCTGTTAAAATTTACCACTTGGTTCAAAAAGAAATAGAGGGATAAACTGAGAGCCAACTAAAATCAAAGTATTTAGACAATGTAAGAATTCTTCCACCCTGAGAGCTTCTAATTGACTTTGGCTTTCTGAAGACTCTGTCTCCTAGCTGCCTGCTAATTTGTTTTTTGTGTTTTGTTGGTTTTTTGGTTTTTTTTTTTTTTATCATTTTGCTTCTTCAGTTCTTAACTTTTCTATTTCCCATTGCTCAACTAAATATTTGATGACTACCTACCACGTTTCAGACTCTGAACCGAGCACCACGAGGTTTCATGCCTGTGAAACCATGGGTAATCATTAGTCAAATCCACTTCACCTGCCTTCACTAATCAGGGTTGTTTTAATTGTTGCTGCAAAAGACTTGCATGTCCTCCAAGCAGCAAGGAGCTTAAACAGTAAGCTTGCCCAAGTTGTTTTCCAGGAATTTGGAGTCAGCTGTGTAGTTCAAGCTGAGCCGGTGAAGACTAGGTAAGACCACTGGCCCTCCAACTAGGCGTGAGCGAGTGTCTGCTCGGTCACTTTTGGATGTCAGAGGGCAGAAACTCCATCCTCAGATCGTGCTAAGTGCCTCCATTTTTGAATATGCAGAGGCCTGTGCAGAAAGACAATTACTGCACTTTTTTCCAATCACCTTTTCCCATGCTCCCCCTTGCCTCGGACAGCCTTACTTCTTTACTCTTTATGCTATAAATACTCCCAGCCCGTTGCCATCTGGGAGATGGGTCTGAGACTTGCTCTCTCTGCTCCTCACTTGGCTGCCTTGTAAATAAACCCTCCCTTTGCCGCAAATCTTGGCTTCTCAGCATTTTGTCCTGCTGCGCGTTGGGCAAAATGAACCTTTTTTTTTTTTTTGAAATTGAAGCAGAGTTGATTTATAATGTTGTTTTAGTTTTTGGTGTACAGCATAGTGATTCAGTCACACATCTATTTTCTTTTTCATATTCTTTTTTGTTATAGGTTATTACAAGCTATTGAATGTAGTTTCCTTTTGTAACACCTGCTCTCAAGAAGCATGTAGTTGGCAATACTCCATAGTCAGTCAGCCGCCGTTGTCAGGCATTGAGCTAGGTTCTGGGGGTTCACAAAGGAATACAGCATGGCCCCCGCAAGGAAGGAGTTTGTCGTCAGTAGGAGGAGACGGGGACAAGCCTAACGTGATAAGAGCTGTAGTGGCGGTTAAGAAGGCACACAGAGACAAGAGCGGTTGACTCTGCGAAGGAGCTGAGGAGGGTTGGGAGGAGAAGTCGCTCCTGGACTTGGGTTGGCTGTGTGATGGACAGGGGACAGCATGTGACAATATGGTGTGACCAGAGAAAGGGGGAACACTTGTCGGCAGCCTTAAGTGAGTAGGGCGTGGGACCCAGGTCCAAGGTCACAACAACTCGCTTGTGTACGAGGTAAGAGGTAAACGTACGCGCGCACCAGTTATGTAAGCCTTACGCACAAAGAAAGTAAAGGTACGCATGCGCTAGTAGCATTCTGTAAGTAGTACGAACAAAGAAATGAACAATGCTCATGTGCGGGCAGAGTAGATGAAAGCAGGACAAGTGCGCCACGCGGGCACGCGCCATCTTGTTGAACCAGAATATAGTGCTGTTGTGCTCCATGCCGGCTCCTCGCGCAGTTTGTTTCGCGGGATGGTGGCTCCTTGCACATTTTTCTGGTTGGGCCGCTCACCTCCTGGAATCCCTCTTCAGCCCCCCTTGGCTGACAGCGCTCATGGTGGCTGGAGCGTAGGTTTCACGACTGAAGACTGGGATGGAGCGGTAAGCAAGGGCTAGGTTGTGGGGGGCTAGGTTGTGGGGGGCTGCCTGTGCCACATGCCAGGCTCAGAGGCCGACACCTGATTCTCTAAAGAGAAGCTCATCAGGGTTTTCTCAAGTAGGGAAGAGGTATGGTCAGTTACAGGCTCTGGAAAGAACGGGGAAGCAGTGTGGAGGATGGATTTGAAGGGATAAAAGCAAGAAGTGAGTGTTTTAGTTGTCAACCTGTATAACAGATGACCCCAAACTGAGTGAATGAGAACAACGATGATCTGTTTCTCATAATTTTGTGAATCAGTTGGGTGTCTCCTCTGCTGGTCCCACCTGGGCTCACTGATGTGATGACATTCAGCGGGTAGGTCAGCAGAGGGCTGGACGGGCCTCTTTATCCTTATGGTCTCAAGGCTCTTCTCTTTCATCACGAGTGGTTGGTCATTATTTGGCGTCCAGGCCGCATTTTCTTATGTAGTGGTGAGAGCATTCCAAGAAGGCAAAAGCTGAAGCTTCAAGTCCTCAGGCCTACCTTGGAGGTTGCACAGGGTCATTTCTACTGCAGTTACTGTTCAAAGCCATGTGGGAGGAGATGACAGAGGACGTGACTACAGGGAAGCATGGTTTATTGGGCGCCACACAACCAGAAGGTCATTTTTAGAGAATAGAAAATGAGGGGCTGAACTGAGTTAGCAGTAGTGCGAGTGGAGGGGAGCAGGTATTCAGCAGATGTAAGAATCAGTCATAAAATAGGAGGTTGTATTAAAGCCCAGATGAGAGTTCTAGGCAGTGTTAGTGAGGAGCAGGTCACAGGTGTGCTGGATGCTGTTGGTACTCCCTCCCCCAGCTTTTGCATCTGCCAATCCCCTACCCACTAGCGGCTGTGAGTGCTGGCTGATAACCACCAACAGCTGTTCCTTTCTCTGGAAAATTGCTCTTGGCTGAACAGGAGCTGTCTTCCAGAGAGGGGATTACCCCACCCCTATGACGGAATGGCACAAGGTGCAAAAGTCCATCCCTTGCCTGCAGGTGGGATTGACTCAGTGGTACAGTTTGTGCTCCAGAACTTTCCTGTGGCATCAGATTCCAGCTAATCCCAAGTGAGATGATGTCTTTCCTTAGCTGTCCCCCACCAGCCCCCAATCCTATGCTGCTTCCCTCAGTCCACCTCTCCTGACAGCATTCCCTGGATCTGCTTCTAGGAAACCCCACATAAGAAGCAAGGAGAAAATGCTCATATAGGCACTGGAATTTCTGATGGGCTTTGCTCCTCTGTGCTTTCTTACTTATGCCGTTTTCTCCATCCAGTTTCAGTTCATTGTTTCTCTCTCTACTTTCTGTCTTTTCCCATATAAGTTAGTTTCCCTTCTTCTTATAATTTTTTTCTTTTCTTTTCTTTCTTTTTTTTTTTGCACAACTGGGCAGATTTATTTAAGACTGCTTAAATGATTCTTTCTGTGAGCCTGACTAGGTCTATCTGCAAAAGATATGGCCTTTACAGAAGTAAAGCCAACAAGATAGGTTTAACCTAAGAAAATAATGACCTCAATCTTATAAAGTAATGGTTGCCCTGTGGACAAAGAACAGGGACTATGAGTTTAAAGACATAGCACAGTAGATATCTGTTCATTTTCTTTTCAGCATTCACTCAACCTCTGGCAAATAGCCTGGTTCCTCCCCTAGGGACCAAACTTTCCTCACCCCTCCTTGACCCATGTTCTTCAGGTGGGGCTGCATTTCCAATTCAGAGGAGAGCATGGAGCCTAGATATGAACTAATCAGAACATGATATTACCCTGGAGTCAATGATGGGCTCATAGGTATTCAGCTCAAGCCAGGCCAATCAGAGACAATCAGACTCAACTTATGGCTTTTCCTTGAGTTCTCAGAGAAGGAGGTTCCTAATTTTTTTCCTGTGGGTGTGAATCAGGAAGTATGGGACTCCAGGAGCTCCCATCGTTTGGCAGTAAGGGGACTCCCAAAGCCGAAGGGAGTCAAACACAGAGGAAACAGAGCTTATAAATAGACAAATGGGTCCTGATCTAATGACACGAGCTCCTAGCTGTGCCCGGACTCTGCAGACTGCAGGCTCACGTGAGCCACTAAATTGTTTTTTTAAAGCTGGTTTGAGTTGGGTCCTGCTGTTTGTAACCAGAAGAGACTAAATCTCCAGTTAAAACACGTGGGATATTTTTTGTTAATGAACCACTTGGTTTATTATACTCAAATGTCCACTTTTCTGTTTGTCAAACATGTGCAGGGTATATGAAGAGTTTATGTGGACTTTTATGCAAGGCTGCAGCTTCTTAACTGGAGTATAAATAAAGAGAAGGCAGTGTTGGCTGAAATGGAAGAAGACTGGCTGGAAGGCAAGGAAAACGCATGGATGCTTACCCCCATCTTGCCGCAAAATCACCCTAAGACTGCTGGCCCAGGGTCCGTCTTGTCACTTGGCCACTCAGGTCAAAAGCCCATCGGTGCTTCTGCTCTCCTTGCTCTCTCGTTTCTATTGAGTCTTTGGGTGTTTCCCCGGCTCCTTTCTTTTAAGTCTCTCATCAGGGGATGGAGCTACAAATTTGAGGCATTCATGCAAACAGTTAAAGCCCTTTGCAAATACAAAACTCCTGGTTTTCATGTCCCTGCCTTGTTTCAGTTATTTAACCTCAAAGTGCTCCCCAAATCTTACTGTGCTATAGCCATGCACACAGACTGCTTCCCGAGTACCTGTGAATGCTTCCGCGAGCGACCATCAGTTCACATATGTTAATGACTTTAGTTCTCAGAGGAACATTGCAGTATAAGGATTTCTGTATCCATCTTATAGGTGAGACTATGTAGAGTAATTTGCTCCCCCAAAAAGCTAAAAACTGGTAGGTGAGAGGATTCAGAGTGGGTTTTGACTCCATATACCTTGTTCTTTCTATTCCCCTCCAGGGACTACAAGGCTTTCTACAATTGCAGGCACTTTTGCACACCCTTTCCCAGCCCTTAAACCTCTTTGAAGGCTCTCCTTGGGAACAAAGCTGCACACTCATTCATTCAGTAATTTAAGAAAAAAATTACTGAGTGCCTATCAGGTGCCAAGCATAGTTCTAAATGCAGAGAATACAAAAGGAAATGAGAGAGAAAACTTCCCTGGTCCTCAGAGAGCTTACATCTCTGAGGGACACACAATAAATGTGCCAACAGGTACCTGTCATGTCAGGTGGCAGTAAGTCCTATGAAGAAAAAAATGAAGCAGGGAAAGGGTCTAATAGTGATGGGGGCTGTTTTAGATGGAGTGGTCAAGGAAGACATCTTTGAGGAAGGACATTTGAAAAGAGGCCCAAATGGAGTGTCAGAGTGAGGTATGCAGTTTTCTGGAAGAGAAGAGTTCCGCGCAGAAACTTTTTTTCACCACCACGGAATATCATCAGCTGTAACTTTTATCTGCCCAACCATCCTTCTGCCAGATAGACTCCTCGAGTGTAGGCAAGCCCTGCAGAAGAGGAACAGAAACTCCAGAGGTGATAGGAGTTCCTGAGAATCAAGAGGGAGCTAAGCAGATGCTGACCACGACAGGGATCCACTCTCTAAAAATGCTGGCCACCTAAACGCCATGTGGTTATTTGAATTGGCTCCTGGGATAGAGAAGTGACAGTGGGATAACTGGGGGGAATCTGAATAGTCTGCAGTTGACATTAATGTTGACTAACGTTAATTTTCTTAGTTCTGACCAAGGTATTGTGATGTTAATAACATAAGGCAAATCTGGGTGTTGGGGATATGGGAGCTCTGTACTATCTTTGTAACTCTTTTATAAGCCTAATTATTTCAAAATAGAAACTAAACAAAAACTAACAAAAAATGCTAGCCTTTGTATACCAGAGACTACACAACATTACTGAGATAAAATAACAAGACTGAAATAAATGGAGAAATATGTCATGTTTGTGAATTGATGGACTTCATATTTTTAAAATGTTCATTTTCCCCCAAATGATCTATAGGTTTGATGTAATTCCTCAAAGTCTCTGCAGATTTTGTATAGGGGAAACTGATAATTCTAATTTATATGAAAGTGCAAAAGACCAAGCCAGCCAAGGCTTGGTCTAGATATTAAGACTTAATTAAGACAGTGATGATGCAAGGATGGACAAAGAGACTGGAACAGAACAGACAGTTCATAAACAGACCATATAAAGTCACTAGGCTTATGCCAAAGGGACAATAAAGTACAAGGAAAAGAATGGTCTTTAATAAATAGTGCTGAATCGATTGGATAACTGCAGAGGAGAAAATGAACTATGACCGCCTTCCAACATGATATGCAAAAATCAACTCCATATGTACTGTAGGAAAACAAAGCTTCTAAAAGAAAAAAAGGAAAATATTTTCATGGCCTTGGTGTCGACAATAATTTCTCAAACAAGATGCAAAAAGCATGAACCACAGATTATGTGATAAACTGGACTACTTAAAACTAAGAACTTCCTTCATTAGAAGACCTCATTAAGAGAATGAAAAAACCTGTAACATGAGAGAAGATATTCTGTATTTCATATCTGACAAAGGATTGGTATCCAGAACATATAACTAACTCTGACAAATCTATAAGACAATTCTATAGATACTTTCGAGACACAAAGCAACGTGGATGAATCTCACCAACAGATGAGCTCAAGAAGAGAAACACAAAGAAGTGTATATTGTATGTATGACTTCATTCATATAAAGTTCAAAGGCAGGCAAAACTATTCCGTGTGCTATGCTGGTTACTTTTAGGCGGTTATGTAATTGGAAAGGGGTGTGAAGAGGCTTCTGCGGTCCTGGTAATATTTTCTGATCTGGGTGCTGTATAAAGGGATGTATTCTTTTAGGATTTGTATATTTTCTACATATATACTTCAATAAAAGTTTATTGCAATGCTATGTGACTTGGAAAGAAAAGTCTAAGTTGGGATCACATGAAAAGTTTTCCAGTGAGCTGTTGAACTCACTATTATATTATCTATTGCTGTATAACAATTATTCCAAAATTTAGTAACTTAAAACTACAAACATTATCTCAGATGGTTTCTAAGGGTCAAGAATCTGAGAAGGGGTTAGCTGGGTAGTTCGCACTCAGAGTCTCTAATGAAGTTGTAGTCAAACTGTTGGCCGGGGCTGTAGTCATCTGAAAGATTGACTAGGGCTGGAGGGTCCACTTCCCTACTCATTCATCTCGTTGGCAGGCCTCAGTTCCTTGTCAGCTGTTGGCTGGGTTCTCAGTTCCCCATAATGTGGTTCCCTCTCCTGCCTGTGTGTCTTAACAATGTGGCATCTAACTTCCCCCAAAGAGAGAGAGAGAAAGCAAGTGCTGAGGGAGAGAGTCTAAGATTAAAGCCACAGTGTTTTTATTTTTTTTCAGTAACCTAATTGTAGAAGTGACAGACCATCACTGCTGCTGTGCTACTGGCCACACAGATCAACCCTAGCACAGTGAAATGAGACTACCCAAAGGCATGACTACCAGGAGGCAGGGGTCCTTGGGGCTCATCTTGGTGACTGGCAACCACACCCATCTTTCTCACCACCCCTTACTAGAATATTTGTAGAAATCCTAAGATTCTCAAACTTCCTATTTCTCCTGTTACAATTTCATCAATATGCACAGAAATCTACAGCTGCTTTCAAACTGGTGACCTCATTGGAAGAACTTGCTGACAGGGGTGAGGAGAAACCTGGGAAGGGGGACAGATTCTCCCGTTGCTATCTCAAGGGACATTTGAACTGTGAAGAATGCCTTTCACGCCTGTGATTTCAGAAATTCTAGCAGCCTTCCTCACCCCTATAACCTCAACATAACTTCTTTTGATCACCGATGCCTGAAATACCACCGGTAGAAACCTACACCATTAGCAAGAGATGTTGTTTTCTGGCCAAACACAGGTACATTACCAGAACACTATGGCAGTATTCTCAATCTTGGCTGCTCATAATAATAATCTCTTGAGAAGCTGTTAAAAGTCCACCTAGATCCACTGATTCAGATCTTCGAGAGGTAGGCTCCCAGATCCCTATTTTGGGAAAGCTTCCCAGGAGATTCTGGGAGAGTTAGCCGAGCATCTCACAATGGATCCTACAGCGGTGCTTGGAAACCACTGGTGTATACTGGTAGTGTATGTGGATTTCAGAAACTTTGCAGAGAGGGAGTTTCAGTGAGAAAAAGCCAGCTGTTTCACAAAGAGCCCGTTTTCCGTTCTCTCTCTGTCTGCTCAATGTGCTGAGTGAGATAACGCTTCTCAGCCTCTTTGGTTGCTTTGTGGTTCCTCTGCCTCACTTTGGTTCCCATCACGTCAGTCATGAAGGTGGAGTGGCTTGTCAGCACCACAGCCTTCTGAATGGAGCCACAGAATCAGCTTTATCTCCTCAGCTGCAGACTCTGCTGTGTGAATCTGGACTAGAAGGGCCCAGGGACTTACAGTTAAGAAGACACATGGCTATTTCTTAACATGGCCAGGAGATGTTTTCTCTGTGGCAAGAGAAGGACACAATGCCCTCTAGAGTTGCCACTCAATATACATGCGATTACAGTTCATGGACTGGATGAACCTTGAGACTTCTCTCATCTATGGGAAAATATGCAAGGCCTGTGAAAATTCTGTAAAGCAAAATTTAAAATCGTGTCTACTTTTTTATTTATTCCTTTGACACACATTTATTGAGCATCTCTGACCTTACCTTCTGCTCTCTTGCTTTCTCCATTCCAGCCACACTGGCCCCGTTGTCCTTCTTAGAACAAAGCAGGCACCTTCCTGCCTTAAAGAATCTGCTCTACCTGACCCTGGGCTGGGAACACTCTTACTGAGGTATCTACTTGGCTAACTAACTTCCTTCCCTCCTCCAGGTTGTACTCAGATCCCACCTTCTCAATGAGGCTTAACCTGACCACTCTATTCAACACTGCAAGCAGCTTCCCTTCCTGACCTTGCTCTACATTTTCTTTTCCTCGTGGTGCTTTTCAACTTTTAACATACCATGGACTTTATTACGCTGATCATTCACTGTTTGGGTTCTGGCTCTTGAATGTAAGTTTCATCAGGTCAGGAATTTTGTTTGGTTCACCAAGCATCCCAAGCACCTGCCCAGTACCCGGCACAAAAAAAGACACTTGATAAAATGTTTGTCGAACTGATAAACTGGGTACTGGAATAGTGGCAAACAATGCAAATGTGGCCACTGCTGTCACAGAGCTCACGGTTTACTGGAGGAGACTACCGATAAATGATTACAGAACATTTTTTGGTGGGAGGAGGTGATTAGGCTTATTTATTCTTAAAGGATTTACTGGATATTGAAGCTAGGACCTCATACAAGCCAAGCATGCACTCTACCACTTGAGCTATACCCTCCCCACAGAGAACTTCTTATTTAAGAGACAATCAGGACAGTTAGAATGGAAATACATGTTCTATAAGACAGTGTATGCAGGGCCCAACCTGTTGGGGGGCCGAGGTGGTTTGCCGAGGGAGCAACATTTGGCAGGAAACCAGGATGCTGAGTATAGTAACCCAACTGAAGAAAGGAGGGAGGGCAGTAGAAAGAACCATGAATCTGCTTGAATCCTAGATTTCAAGTAGTTTATAGTAGCCTAGGTCTTGTAACAACTGAGTATGTCTACCACAGCCTCATCTGGAGGTGCCTCTCTTTTCCGTCAAAGCAGTTATTCAATTAAGTTTCTAAACATCTGTAAACCATTTACTCCACCTCCAGTGTCAACATCTGAACCTCAACGTCAGGCCATTTCTCCTGCTACAGATGGATAGTCTTTGGTGAATAACATTCTGTATCTTCTGAACTTCTCCTTAATCACATGAAAACGCACATAAATAAATGTGTTTTTAAACCTCACAGATCAGTTCATTGAACAAGTAAAGTTTAGATATGGTTGGCAATGAATCAAGGGTTTCAGAAATGTTGTCTCAGAAACAAAACCAAATAAAGGCTGAGGTAAAAGTGCTTCATACTGAGATGAAAGCCTCGGTCGATGAGATGAGTAATTCTTCAGGTATTCTTCCAAGTACTTGAAATAAAGTACCTTGCACAAGACGACTGAAAAAACTGTCTGTGGGGATTCAAAGGTCAAAGTTATAATAGTTAATCACTTGCTAGAGATCACCTGACTGCATAAGGCAGTTGTTTTAAATTTCTCAGAAGAACAATCATATTTATAAGAAAGCACACAAGTATGGAATAATGAGTCAGTGGTAAATGCTGTGAAAAAGATTAGAAAAGCTCATAAGCACTAACAGGCCTTAAAAATTCACTTGTTGGTAAGGATGTGGAGAAAGGGAAGCATTGTATACTGTTGGTGTGCATGAAAATTGGTGCAGCTACTATGGAAAATAGTGTGGAGTTTCCTCAAAAATTAAAATTAAATATAGAACTAGTATATGATCTAAAAATCTCACGTCTAGGTATTTACACAAAGAAAACAAGAACACTTACTCAAAAAGATATGTGCACCCCCAAGGTCATTGAAGCATTATTTATAATAGCCAAGATGTGGACACAACGTAAGTGTCCATTGATGGATGAACACATAAAGAAGAGTGGTATATATTTATACAATGGAATATTACTCAACCATAAAGAAGGAAATCCAATATAAGTTGACCTTGAGGGTGTTATGCTAAGTTAAACAGTCAGACAGACAAAGATAAATACTGTATGGTCTCACTTATATGTGGAAACTAAAAAAAAAAAAAAAAACCCAAAAATAAAAAAAGCCAAACTTACAGAGAACAGATGGGTGATTACCAGAGTTGAGGATAGAGAGCGGGCAAAATGGATGAAGAGGGTCAAAAGGTACAAACTGCCAGTTATAAAGTAAATAAGTCATGGGGATATAATGTGCAGCATGGTGACTATAGTTAACAATACTATATTGTATATTTGAAAGTTACTAAAATCGTCTTAAAAGTTCTCATCACACACACGCACAATTGTAACTATGTGTGGTGATAGAAGTTAAGTAGACTTATTGTGTGATCATTTCACAATATATTCATATATCAAACCATTATGTTTTACATCTGGAACTAATATGATATATGTCAATTATATCTCAATAATAGTAAAAAAAAGAATAAGAAAAATTCACTTGTTAACTCACCTCTGGGAACTCAATCTTGGGACTGGAAGGAGGAGGAAAAATAACATTCTTTCTCGAACTATGTGTTTCTAGTTCAAAGATGACCCTCTGATCAAGCCACAGATGGTGCCTGAGAACCAGGCTTAATGCTTGCAGGAGGAACATGTGGGCTCCTTCATCATAGGACTATAGCTCCATTAATAATGCCTCTGAAGATTTAGTGTTCTCTTTGCTTTGTTTTTATTTTATATTGTTTTGGCTCAGTTGGCCAGATTGTGGAATGGCATTAGTTCATTTGAGGATGGTGATGGTTGTGATCATTTCAAAGGAAGCTATAACTTTATCTCTGGATTTCCCTCTGTGTCAGTCAGGAAAACATAGGTTATGCTGCTGTAACAAAGAAGTGCACAATCTCTGTGGCTCAAAACAATTTTTCATGTAACATTACACGTCCATTTTGGGTTGGGCAGGAGGGATTGGCTAATCGTATCTAGGATCTCCTGCTGATGGAGTGGCCATCATCTCTAATACCGTGGGTCACCAGACCAGAGGAGAAAGAGACCTGGAGGGTTTTGCACTGGCAATTAATTGGTCATAACTCATTGTCCAAAACTAGTTACTAGACTCCACCCAATCCCAAGAGGAATAGGAAGTATAATCTTACCATATTCCTGGAAAGGAGGAAAACAAGAACTACTTGGCATACAGCTTTAATAGCTATCATGCCAATCATCCTTGACTTGGCCATTTATCATTGGGTTTAAAACCTTCTCTGAAGGAGATGGGAGTGCTTCTTTGCAAGGATCAAAAAGAACCTGGGAATTGCTGTCCTTCTGATCTTAAATGAGAAAGAATAAGTCTCTGCTGAGTCACAGAGGGAGAAACTGAAGGGGAAACACGAGTCCACATCCTGTTACACCCTTGTTACTTTTATTTCTGAGGAAGACTTGTGTTGTTGTTGTCACCCATCTTTTTCTTTAATACATACACTATGCCAATTTTAGCCAATTGCATCTGTCAGGCTAGACTTAGTTTTGTTGTGGTTATAAATAGTCCCCAAATCTCAGGTGTCCACTGTAACAAATTTATTTTTTGTTCATGCTACATGTCCACCATAGGTAGACTCGGCTCACTTTAGTCACTCAGAGACCCAGGAACTCTGAGGCTGCATCATCGCATATGTTTTCACATCAGCCTGCAGTTGGGAAGGGATACGGCAATTCACAAAACCACTGCCACCCTGGGTGCCTCCTTGGGCACCACCAGTGACTCCTGAGCCCCAGTCTGTGTGCTGAAGCATGGAGTGAGGTGAGTGGCTAGAAAGCAATAAGCCTGGCAATTAGTTTGATGTTTTAAGTAAAAAGATGCCCAGCTCATCAAAAACAAAATTAGAATTCAATATTACTTTTGCTATAGCTTTTTAGACCTTTTAAGCAATATCTGGTATAAACATTTGGAAAATATAAAAAAAAATTCAGAAGAAAATAAACATTACCCACCCAGATATAAATACTGTCTTTAAAAAACTTCTCGTTCAAATGAAAATTTTTGGCCTATAAAAATAAATGAAAGAAATCCCAGTGTACTTGCCATGCAGCTTCAGAACAAGTAAGCATTGTAACGGAGGTTGAAGCCACCCCTGCTGTGGCTTCCTTATCCTCTCCCTTTCCCCCAGGAGGTAACCAGTGTTCAGGATTTGGTGTTTATAAAATTCTCTACATGTCCTAATGTCTAGTACATATGAATATATTCATAAACATATATAGCATTGTTGTTCATGTTTTCAAATTTTATTTAAATGGCATCATACAATACTAATTTTTGGCAATTTGTATATTTTTTCTCTGAATATTGTGTTTTTCCAGGTTAAGACATATGCATCCCAATGTTCATAGCAGCACTATTTGCAAGAGCCAATACATGGTAACAACCTAAACGTCCATCAACAGGTGACTGGATAAAGAAGATGTGGTATGTATTTATAATGGAATATTACTTGGCCATAAAAAAAAGAATGAAATAATGCCATTTGCAGCAATCATGGATAGACCGAGAGATGATCATATTGAGTGACGTAAGCCAGACAAAGACAAACATCATATGATATCACTTATATGTGGAATCTAAAAAAATGATATAAATTTTATTTACAAACCAAAAATGACTCACGGACATAGACAACAAACTATGGTTACCAAAGGGGAAAGGGTGGGGAGGGATAAATTAGAGGTTGGGGATTAACAGATACACATTACTATATATAAAATAGATAAACAACAAGGACCTACTGTATAGCATGGGGAACTATACTCAATTTCTTGTAACAACATATAATGTAAAATAATCTGAAAAGAAAAAATATATGTGTATGCATATGTATAACTGAATCACTTTGCTGTACACCTGAAACTGACATTATAAATCAACTACAGAACATTATAAATCAACTACATTTCAATAAAAAGAAAAAAAAAAGAGTAATCCAGGTTGACACAAGTAGTTCATTCATTTAACTGCATAGAACAGCACTTCTCAAACTTTAGTGGCAAAAGACTCCCCAGAGGATCTTGTTAAAATACAGATTCTGGTTGAGTAAGTCTGGAGTTCTCAGGTGGAGTGAATGAGGCCGGTGAGGAGTCACATTTTTGGGGAACAAGGCTATATAGTATTCCCTCAAATGCACACAGCACAATTAATTCATCTAATCTGTTGATAGACTTTTACCTTGTTTGTAATTTTTTTTGCCATTACTAATAATGTTACAGTGAGCTTTTTTTTTTTTTTTTCATGTCTCTTGGCACACCTGTGCAAGAGTTCTCTAAGTTATACAGGGAGGAAAGCAATTGCTGGGTCACAGGGTTTGCAGCTGTTGGATTTTATTAAGTACTGCTAAGTTGCTCTCCACGATGTAGTTCCCATCGATCACTACCAGCAGTTCAGAAGAATTCCTTTTGTTCCACATTCTTGCTGCATATGGGATTGTCAGCAGTGAGTTTTTTCATATATTTATTGGACATTTGGCTTCTTTGGTCTTCTATCCAATCTTATGTGGTGGGTACTAATCTCAGTGCATAACTCAAAAATACAGTTTCCTTCACTTTGCCAAAACACAACTTAATTTTAATGTGGAACTAGTATTTTGCTAGACTGGTAGAAAATGAATCTTTGTCAATTTAGAGTCTCTCATCACTTCTTCCCCTCCCAAGTTTAACCCAAAATTCCAGGAGGTTTATGAGTTCCAGGGAGTTGGGGGTAGACTCTGGTTCTTTCATCTCTGTGTTGACACTGAGATATTCCTCATTCCCTCAGCCGGGTCCTTCTGTGTCAACTCTGAGTGCAGCTGAACTGTTCTTCTTTCCATACTGGGTGAGGAAATGTTTGCAAAAGCCTCTCTAAAGACCCAGGGGTCTAGATTCTCCAGGCAGCAATTTCCTCCCTGAGCTTTTTGGGGGTCTTCTCCCTAAGGAAAGTACACTGCTTATCCAACAACCCCCTTCTGGAGCCCAGTGACACCCAGTCACTGTCTTCTCTCTTCTCTCTAGTCTCTGGTTTTATTCCTAACCCTGGGGAAACTCTTCTTTGTATTGAGGATGGGGTGGAGTGTCTTTCTCATCCCTTTTGTCTGCCCTGCCAGTCTTCACTGGTCCCCTAAGGGTGTACACTATTGGAAATCAAAGTCAGAAATACTTCTTTTGTTTTTCTTTCAGCTGGTCACATCCTTCCCCTGACGCAATGGGAAAAGAAAGTCATGGCTGCTTGAATGGAGGGAGGATGAGGCAAGGGGAGATTATGGCTGTATGAAATGGCATAGCCAGCTAGAAAACTATTTGGCAGTTTCTCAAAAGGTTAAACATAGAGTTACCAAGTGACCCAGCAGTTCCTCTCCTGTGCATACATACAACAGAAATAAAAATATATGTCCATGCAAAAATAAAACTTCATAGCAGCATTATTTTTAACAGCCAAAAGTGAAAATAACCCAAATGTAATCAGCTGATGGATGGATAAATAAAATACTTCATATCCATACAATGGAATATTATTTGGCAATAAAAATGAAAGGTATGCTGGTACATGTTACAGCATCAGTGAACCTTGGGAGCATTACACGAAGTGACAGAAGCTTGACATCTAAGACCACATGTTGTATGATCCCATTTATATAAATGTCCAGAATAGGCAAATCTATAGAGACATAAAGTATATTAGTGGTTGCCTAGGTCTGAGGGGAAAGGGGGGGGAGGAATAGGGAGCAATGGCTAATGGCTATGGGGTTCCCTTTAAAGGTGATGAATGTTCTAAAATTGACTGTGGGGGTGGTTACACAACTCTCTGAATATACTAAAAACCACTGAATTTTACACTTTAAAAGGGTGGATTGGGTGATATATGCTTTGTATCCCAATAAAGCTGCTAAAAAAGTGAGCCAATTGAAAAAATACTGGTTACTCCCCACCAAAGGATGTATTTTCCAACTACATGCACATCAAATATATTACAGATATTTTAAAAATTGGAAGCAGATCATATATATAGGTCTTTCCCTCCCTACTTTGATTAAAGTACCATGGAGGACACTGTGGAAATACAAAGATGGATAAGGCATGTCCCTTCCTTTGAGAAGCTTTCAATATGATTGTTTCCATCCGCTTGACTTCTAGCTGCTGTGGTCTGCAGGTGGTATCAATTATTCTTTTTACCTGTCCAAATTAACATCACAAACTTTAGTGAGTTGAGAGCAGCAGTTAAAATAATCAGGAGGATAGAAGGATTCTGTAAGAAGTCATACTAAAAAGATTTAACTTTTCAGTGAAGACAGATGTGGAGAAGGGCTAAGTTGGCTTGAACTGAAAGATACGCTCCAAATCTAGGGATTCTCAACTTTGGAATTTTTGGAGAATCCCTGTTACAACCTATATTCATTAAGCCAGACTCTAGCGGGGAGACAGGCATAGATAGTTCTCTAAAATGTCCCACTTGATTTCAGTATACATGCTGGAAACTACTGGCTTAGATTCTTGAACCAAGAGATTTGTTGTGAATAAGGAAAGATGTTTCATTATAAAGGGGAGGAGCAGTTAATATGGGAAATGAATTACACATAAAAGAATATGTCTGGAAGGTTAGGCCATACTCAGTGTGACTTGCCTGGGTGAAGTGGTGATGTAAATATAAAAGGTGGTTCCCAACATCCTGTCTGGGATAAAGAACTGTCAGAAGGACATAAGAGTTTATAAAGCAAGAAATGGAACCTTGGGTTAGAGTCCAGAAGAGGCAATTATCAATCCATTAAATTGGAAGGCTAAGCCAAAAAAAAAAATGTGCTGAAGGATGTTAAAAGAGAATTGAAGAAGAGAGAAGTCAGATAAGTGGGAACTTCAGGAGTGAACTCCTTGAATGCTGAGTGCTGACTCTTTGTGGGTGACCCATTGTAGTTTGGCTGGGTCAAAGGTGGAAGTGTTACATGACTGAGCTAGGTTTCTGAGGACTTGTAGGCTATAAGTAAGGGTAATCAGAGAATTTTGGGGATCTAACAATACCTTGTGGGCTTAGATTATGAAGGGCAACCACACTACTCCTTAAATAAATTGGGTTGAATGGATTGCCCGCTGGTCTAGCTCAGTGGTTCCAATGTTCTAATGTCTTACTTTCAATTTTCCATTTTTTAAAAAAAATCGATTTGTCCAGAATGAGGAGAGAATTATGACTAGAAGTCTTTGTCCACCATATGATACAAGCAGGGACAAAGGTTTCTATGTTTGCTTAAGGCTCTATGCCGAATAGGATGCACTTTAGACATCATGTTTTTTTTTTGCAAAGCATTATTCCTTTAGAAGCAATGGAATTAAATACAGAATGTCAAACTCCATATGATTGTGGTCTTGGCATTGGAGTTTTAGTCTTGGCACTAGAAGCTGTTTCCTGGTACAGGAACCTGGAGGAACGCTTTCCTGTTATGTTTCAACTGTCCAATTCATCTGTCTTCTCTTCCAAAGGATCCAGAGAAGCAGGCTAACCAGTTATGGGGAAACCCCACCCAGGTCTTTTGGACAGATAGGCAGAATTTCCCAAGACAGATAGTCTGTCTGCAAAGCAGGGGCAGAGCATGCATGGGAAGAGTCCAAGAGAGTCTAATCACAGAGCTATGGAGGACTCTGGCATTCAGCTGGGAAGCCTCAAGGGCATTTGGTTTAGGATCAAGTCAGAATTTACTCAGCATCTCTGAAACAACCCTACACTGAATATCTGAAGCTGTCTTACAGGGGAGCCATTTGATAGTTTATTTCTTTCTTTGATTACATTTTAAAGTGCATTTTTACCCAAGTTCCAATTCCTTGTAGGATTTAGCCCTTGTACTTTGAAAAAGCCAGGGTATTTGAGATTTTAAACCCATGTTCTGGGAAGGATAAGGAGTCCTAGAATTTTAGTTCTTCTAACAATGTCATAAGAGAAGATTGTAGTTTTTGCAAAAGAAAATGGGTTTTTGGTTGGTTTGATTTTGATAGAATAGATTGATGATTGATACTAAAGATGGAGAAATGGTTGAGATTTTGATATAAGAGACACTGGACTTGTGTTATTTGTTCTACTATCTCTTTGGCTACTGGTCAAATCTTTGAGCTGGAAAAACAAAGTTGTTGTTAAGGGTTAGAATTGTCTCAATTTTGTTGTTACTTTTACATGTTGACACTGATTAAAGTAGTTGCACAGTCAGTTTATTTTCTTAAAGTCTGTTGCAGAAGTAACCAAAGTTCTGCAGATTTGTAAATAAATTATATCTAACTGTACATAACCTGGGTTACATTCTTGGGTGAATCATATCAACATTGGCAGAACGTTTAAATAAACATTCTAGAGAAGGTTAAACAGAGGTTAAATAGTTTATTCTCCCCTTCATACCAAGTTTCTTAGAAGTGCGAATTCACCCTTAAAGTTTCTGTTTTACTCAAAAAAATTTCAAGAACAAAAAATTTCAAGATCAATCTTAGACAAAACTGTTAATATCTTTGATATGAAAGCATGTTAATCTTTCACTAATCATTCAATCTAAAGAGATCCTTTAAAAAAAATCACTGCTCCCCATCCAATGTCACAATATAAAAAAATGTTTGCTAAAGAGATTTCTCACTATAACATCAACAGGAGTTTTAACTTTTAATAAAGTTTATGGGTGGAGTGGGCATTGGGGTAAAAGGGTTTAAATACATGAGTTAGAACATTGGAATTCCTTTGTGTTTCTAGTAAGGTCTAGCATCCCTATCTTCTTTCTATAATAAACTTTATCCCTTTGAACACAGGAGTTGACACATGATCTCTTGGCCCCAGTGCTTGGTCCAAAATAGACATGTGATCCAATCTGGACCAATTTTAGTCCTTCCTTGAAAATTTTTAGCCTGGATTTGGAAATAAATAATTCTTTTTCCTCTTGAATCAGGGAACTTTGGGGATGTAAGTCCATTACCCTGGGCCACCATATCCCTCTTTGCATGGAGAATGAGCTTTTGGAGCATGAGGGAATGAGAGCAATGGGCAAATAAAAGCAAAGGGAAACAGAAATGGATATGGTCATAGGAGAATTGTGAAAAATAGGAGACACTGAAGTTATTGAAGTCCAAATTGCTGCTAAGTAAGAGTGTTAGGAATGCCAGGAAACTGTTGTGTTTATTATTCAGATGCTACTGAAGATGCTTATTCATTAAATCAGTCAATGTACTCTTTGTAAGGGAATATATTTCCCACTCCTGTTCCCTTGTGGAGAAAGATCCCTACTTTCACACTCTTGACCTCTCTTGCCACTTCTTACTCTTCCCCACGGCAAGGAGGGATCTGCCTGCCATCGAAGGGCCTCTGGTCTGGTCTAGTTCAGTGGGGAAGAAAAATAAGACGGATTCTTGGATAGATAGGATAGAAGGATGCCTAATTATAGAACAAAGCAAGAGAAGTAAAATGTTAATGTAGCATTTAGGTAGTGGAGTGTATGGGTATTAATTGTAAAATTCTTTCAATTCTGTTGTATGTTTGAAAGTTTTCAAAACAAAAATTTGGAGGAAAAAAAAAAAACCACCCAGGATGCATTGTGATGTTGTAGCTTGACACAGGCATTTGATATAAATTGAGAAGCAGACAGAGAATATGTTCCTTAAAAAGAGCCTGGCATCAGATATTAAGTTTTACAGATCACATTACAACCAAGGGTAAGTCTAGCTGTACAGCTTCAAAAAGTGGCCAAACAGGTCATACTAGTGATTGTCCAGGGGCAGTGATTCTTCACTTGTGAAGGCTCTTGCTTTATTCACTGGCAGGAATTTTGAAATGCTACTCTCCTTACCAGAAGGCAAAGTAATGGAAACTGGATATTTGGGTAGTAGATGGGAGGAAGAGGGGTGGTTTAGGGGAAAGACATTTTGTAACTTAACTGAGATAATGCTTGTAAAATGCTTAACATAATGCCTGAATAAGTTCTCAGAAAATGTTAGCTGTAATTATAGTTAGCTCCTTATCGAAAAAGAAAATCATATATAGATGTAACATTGGAGTGGGTTGAATTGTGTCCCCCCAGAAAATACGTCCAAATCCTAACCTCTAGTACTTGTGAATATGACCGTATTTGGAAATAGATTCTTCGCAGGTGCAATTAAGTCTTGGTGAGAGCATGCTGGATTTAGGGTGGGTCTTAAATTCAACAACAGGTGTTCATAGAAGAGAAAAGAGAGAGACACACAGGGAAGAAGGGCATGTGAAGACGGAGGTAGAGGCAGGAGTTAATGCTGCCACAAGCCAAGGAACGTCAGGAACCCCTAAAAATGAAGAGGCAAGGAAGGATTCTCCCCTAGACCATCAGAGGGAGAGTGGCCCTCCTGATACCTTGATTTTGGATTTCTGGCCTCCAGAATTGTGAAAGAAGAAGTTCCTATTGTTTTAAGGCCCCACATTTGTGGTAATTGGTTACAGCAGCCCTAGGAAACCAGTGTAAATGTTCAACCAAGAAAAAGGATATGACAAGGTACTATGTGGTTTGTTACAGCTGAACAATACAGAATAGACTGAGTACCTGGGAGACACGTATTAGAATCACCTGGAGAGGGTGTCGAGCGCCTCCTCTCCAAGGAGGGGAGAGGAGTACCAGGAAGGGAGCAGGTTCTGCTTGAAAAATCACCACCTTGTTGTTGAGAGTCCATGGGGCCCTAGGGGGCTGGCTCTGAATAAAAGTAGGAGAACCAGCAGTATAAATAATAATTGTGGTATATCAGATGGAGAGCAGATAATTACCACCTTAAAGACATGCAGCTCTGTATTCTGTTGCCTAGGCAATGGAAGCAAGGGAAAATAAATGATCTGTATTTAACCATTTGCATTAGAATAAAAACGTTAAGATATTGGCTCTAGTTCTAATTCTCAAGGTCTATCAGTGCCCCCTGAGAGAAATGGCTTGGTCATTTTTACAATTATGTTGTTTATGGGACTTGAGAAAAATGCCTATATGATGTCTAAGGCAGAACAAATGCCAGTCTTTGAGCTCTTGATCTGATTCCCCAAGTGCTTCTCCGTTTCTCACTCTTATTCATCCGTGAGCATCATAGGTTTCAGCCTTCCTCAACTACTTTCTTTTTTAAAATAAAATATTAAGAAAATAGAACATGAAATGAATATGAAAGGAATATATATGTATAACTGAATCACTATGCTGTACACCAGAAATTAACACAACATTGTAAACCAACTGTACTTCAATTAAAAAAAAAATAGTAACACAAGGAATCCATATGCATTGCAAAACATTTAGAAGATACAGAGAAGTCAAATGGAAACAAACTTTAAACGGTTCACAATCATGTCAAAGATTGTCATTGTTAACACAGTGGTGCATATCCTCACTGATTTTTTTTTCCATGCAAGTGTAAATATGTAGTTATAAGAATTTGATCGTAATATACACACCATTTGGAAACTTGCTTTTCTCCCCTTTAACTATATATTACAAGTATTGGATATGTTGGTAAGCTTAGAACTAACTCAGTTATTTTTAATGGCTATGTATTGTTCCATTTTAATGACTTTTAATGATTTACTTAATAAGCCCTCATTGTTGGGTATGTTGCTGTAATTATTCACTAGTGTAAGCAATGCTGAAGTGAACATTCTTTATATATTGAGTGCACATCCAGTGATTTCCTTAAATTGATACATGGAGCCAAAATGCCCTCAAGAGTGTTTATATTGCTTTACTCTCCCACCAGCAGTGTTTGTGAATGCCTGTACCTCTACAATCTCGCAAATGTAATTATCAACCTATTTAATGTTTGTCAACCTGTTAGGACAAATAGAATTTTGTTATAATTTGTATTTCCACGATTATTAATGATTTCTAAGACGCCATGACACTTGTTCCACCACTCAGTGTAAAAGGCACTGCTTATTTTTCTGTACTCAGCCTATTTTCTCAGCCTTTAAGTCCTCATTCCACTGGGGCAATGGGAACTTAATCTCAGCCCCAAGTATTTTTCCTAGGATCACAACTAAGTTCCAGGGGACTAGGTGTGAAGGCGCTGGGTGTGAGTATTGGTGTGTGTTTTGGGGGATCCAATTGACTGACGAGGCCACTTTTCCCACACTAGTGTCTACTGGAATGAGATGGCTGTCTATCCACTTGGTCTTTGGTCATTGGTCCCTTCAGAATAGAGAACAAGAGATGTCAAGATGCCCCTTATTCCTGATGAGGAGGAGCTTTCAGTTCTGAGAGCCCGCTTTGCCATTTCTGAGGCTCCCTTTGGATGGGGCATAGCATCGTTCTGCTGCCCTGTGACAGGCTGGCACTTGAGAGGGGTTGGGAGGCTGGCAGAGGCTCCCTCTGCCTAGGCACACCACTACTTCCTTGAGGCCGTCAGTATGAAACACTGAGCTGTTGAAATGCAGGAAAGAGTGAAGGGAGAATGTAAATATCAATTTAAAAGCATCTGCTAATACTTCAGAGTATTATGCTACCAATCGGCCAATAGTCCTTTTGTGAAATGCCTCTTCCTGGTCTTTGCTTATGCCAGCTACTTTCAGTTTTCCCGAAGCACCATACTCTCTTGTATACACCTCTTCCAAATGTCTTCGCGCATCCTTTTTCTTCAGGCTAACCCCTGTTTCAATTCTATGTATTGATCTTCCTATTCCCCTCTAAGATAACGTATATTATGCTCTCTGTAATTGCATATCTGTTTGTTTGTGGGCAGTGTAGGCAATAAAACCACCTAAAACAATTACCTTTCTTGTTGAAATTCTATATTACTTGAAGGAAAGGACTGTGTCATAGGCTTTTTCATTCTGATCATATTCTAAAACAGATTTAGAAATACAGAAATAGTTTAAACACTTACCTAAAATGAGGATAAATAAGCTGTAGTGGTTTAAGCCGCAGGCTGTAGAATCAGAGAGAATTGGGTGAAGCTGGAATTTGTGATTTTCCAGCTATATGACTTTGGGCAAGTCATTGATCGTCCTGAACCTCAGTTCTTCCATCTGTAAAATGAGAAGCATTATAGCAACTTGACAGGGAATTGCTATAAAATACAGTGCCTGACACTTAGTAAGCAAATAACAAACATAGCTGATTATTACTAATAACCATTCTTAGGTAGGGAACAGAAAGGCCGACATGCTTACTGTCTTCTCCTTTGCTGATACTTGATGGACAGCATTGCAAATTATTTAAATCAAGTAATTTATGCTAATACTAGAAAAGTAATGCTAGAGAAGCCAACAAAAGGGATTAATATCACTGATTGACTAGTGGAAAAGGATTGATTATTTGCTACCCTAAGTGTTAGGCTGATAAAAATACTGTATTCTGTGAGCTGGTACGTGATTGGGTTTTCGAGTTTACGTATTATCTTTAGGAAGTGGGCACGACATGAATTAAAGGCAGGAACTGTGAATGCAAATGCCGTAGAGGCCAGGCAGCTACTACTAATGAATGAAGCAGGCAAATTTGTAGGTAAGGAGTGACGGGGATTGTGGCAAAGGGGAGAGCCACGCCCCTCCCAGGGGGCAGCGGCTACCCAGCTCCAGCTTTGACAATGCCGCCGGAATGCAGAGCTGGCCACGTCTCCCAAGTTGTTAAGAGAAGTTGGAAATCTAGAGGGTTTTTTTTTTTTAACCTCTCATGGAGTTTCCTAATTTCTAGAAGTTGGCAACCAATTCAAGCATTGTTCTAAAACACTATGCAGGCCAAAAAATCGTGTCTGCAGGTCAGAGCTGATTCACGGGTCACCAACTTGTGACCTTTGATTTGTGATATCATTAACATTTTCAAGACGCAGAGAGAAATGTGGCAAGTTCAGAGCTGTAAGGGATGATAAACCATCAAGACAAATTTGTCCAGTGGAATGGGAATTATTTTTAATATCCCATTTAGTCAATTTTTATTCAACATATGTTAATTTTTTAAAAAAACCTCACCCAGTATATTTTAACTCCTCCTATCCTTCAGCTAATTCTGCACTGAGCTTCAGCTGGATCTGTTTCCCATCTTGACCTCCTGTTGGAACAGCCTGGCAAGTTCCTAAGTAAACTGCATTCTCCTAACAGGCCTCTGCATGAGATGAGCTAGGGAAAGCCCTGTAGCTCAACAGGCAGATGGCGGTAAGAAATTAACTTGAACTTCAGCGAGGCTGAGGTTTCCATGGGAACAGAGGAAGCAGCCATACTGCCTGGCATTTGAACTGAATAGGAAACAGGCTCCCCCTCAGCATAGTTCTAGAAACGGCTGCACTATGCTACCACTCTCTGCATAGATGTTTGCTATTCTCCCCTGAAGGGTTTCAACTTTAGTTAATAACAGGATAATAAATGATCCTCAGGTACATGCTTAAATAGGTTAGAGTGTCTGTAAATATCAGATACGAGAAAGAATGTGTAAGCATCTAATTGCTGAAATCTGAAAATCATTAATAAGCTTTAGTGGTCTCCATCACAAAAAAATATTTTTTAACTAAGTGAGCCCATGACAAGCAGAAATCATTGTTTCAATCTTCATTTCCTGTAAAGCATAGACATTCAAATAAATGTGATTTTTCTGTCAGTGTTGTTTTCTTTTAGGAATAAAATAGATCATTAACATGTATTTTGTCTGAACTTTCAGGCACTCAATTAACATGTGAGGAATAAGCAATTCTGAAGAGTACTCTGCTTTTTGGAATTAATGACTGAAGAGAGTTCATCTCACCTGTGTCTGTTTCACAGCCAGAGGTGGATTAACCAGGAAGCTAAGGAAGTTCAAGCTTTGTGTCCCTGCCCTCAGAACAGCCTCTTCCAAGACCCTGGGGCGAGCCTTCAAAATGTTCACATGACCATATATTTTTGTAAAATTTTTGTAACATTTATAAAAGATAATTTTAACTGCGATGGTTGACACTGCTGTCTCTTCTCATGCAGACTTCCCCTCCATCACCATTGCCTTCCTGTTGAGTGGATGAAATGGCTGCAGGTATTTTGGGGGTCTGGGTTAGAAGTAGTTGCACTAGGGATACATTAAATATGGGTTTAGTGGGATATGTTTACGTAGGTCACAGTTCTGTGTATGGGTGTGTTACTGGCCGTTGTCGTGGTGTAGGAACGACTTCTAGTAATATTTCTACTGCCCACTATGGCAATTCACTCAGCATCATGACACAGAGGTGCTGGGACAGAGACGGGGTTGAGAGATGACCATGTCCTGTGGTACCTGGCACCCTGGGATGTGGGTATCTGGGAGAAACAAGATGGAAGTGGAGCCAGGAGCTAGTCTGTGGAAGATTCTTTCCATCATCAGACTTGTACAATTATAGATGGAAAATTTGGTTCTCAAGTGAATTCTAGGCAAATTGGAAGATCTCACCTATCAGAAAGTCTTGCTAATGCAGTGTCTACAATTATAAACACACTGTACATTTTTAACAGAAATTGTGTGATACAGAATTTATCAGAATTCCTATGGTTAAATTTCCAGCTGAATTAACACAAAATACTGATAACCAAGGTAGCATAAAACTCAATACATAACCACCACAGGAATGTGGATGGCAAAATGGTTAAGGAGAACTGTCGATTGGAAGAGCGTTTAAGATGAGTTACTCCTACAGTAGCAGAGGACTACAGGAAACTTGAAAAACTTGAAATCTTATATGAAAAACGTGATAGAGGCTTTCTTAAATTTGATAACAATCTTAAAAATTTCTATCATGTTATCAAAATGGAACCATGCAGTTGCAAGAAGCTTTCTGAACCATCATCAAAAATCCAGAGTTCAGCATTGCCATGTGCCAGCAACTCTTAACATTGTGAGTGATTAAAGAAAAGAAAACCCTCTCCCAGCAAGATCTTCTGTTGGTCTAAGTTCAAAACAATTGCTACTGTTACTGTTTAGTTTTTATAACACAATATATGCATAGGGTTTAAATTAGTCCATTTAAAAATTACTCATCCTTTAATGAGCAGTATATTCCACATAGGAATTACATTTGATAAACCGCCAGTTTCAGTTAACCTCAGATGCACAGTGACGCAGCTATACGTGCCTTTTTAAGAGTAAGTGCGTAATAGTTCAGAATCATTTCAGTTTGTGTCAGACACGGACGTGTCTCTGTGATAATATACACCCTGCATTTAAGCAGTAGCCTCTAACTAAGTGGTGACAGCACAGTGATTGTAAGAATGAAGAAACAGAACTTGAATTACTTCAATGCTGTTGCCCTTTGTGCAAATCAGTCTCTCAACTTTACGGAGTTTACTTATTGGAAACAATTTTTTCCTGTGTTTTTTCCCCATGTTAAAGAATACAGTACTATAAAAATATTAACTTACTACTTTTGTCCTTTTTATATTGCCATGTATATTGTGATTATTGTTTTATTTTTTGTCATGGGTATATAAAGCCTAATAAAAGAAAATTTCAGTGAAAAAACCCAAACCAAATGTCAATTTACCATGCAAAAGATAGGACCGAATAATTTCTTTCTCTCTTCTCTGTATAGGCAATAATTACACAAAATATTATATGAAGAGGTAACCAAAGAGGATGCACCATCCCCACAAAAAATTAGGGGAAAAGCATTACACAGATGTGTCAGGCAATAAACAAAAATAATTTCATTATTTTCTGGATTGGGTAATGGTTGTGGTATTTGACATCTTCCTAAAATTTGTAATTTGTTTTATTTCTTTTATCATTCTAAAAATAAATATTCACTTTCAAACCTAATTTTGTATTTGTAATCGGTAAAAGCTTCAGGCCCAGTAAAACCCCGATCTACCCTTGTTCTCATTTCTCCTATAACAACAGTCATTTTTTAAAAGGTAAAATGTACAGAGAATAAAACACACAAATCTTAAATGCATAGGTCATTGACTTTTTACTTATTTATACAACTGTATAACCACCACTCATGAAGATGCAAAACATTTCCATCACCCCAAAAGAAAAAAATTAATTTCTAATATATTCATATTTAAGATGTTAATATAGCCACAAAAACATTTTGCTAAGGAGAAGCAACACTCAGAGAATACAAGCAAACTCTTAGTGATAAAATTACAGTTACTAAAATAAAAAATTCAATAGGAAGACTAAAAAAATGGTTAAAGAAGTCACCCAGAACATTGAGTAGAAAGACAAAGAGATGGAAAATATGAGAGATAAGCTGAGAATAGAGGACCACCAGGAGGAACAACTCCAACAAATAGAAGTCCTAGAAGAAAGGAAACGGAAGGGAGGAAACTTTGAAAAAAATGAAAAATTTTTAAGACTTGAAGAATGACATGACTCTTCAGATTTTAGAGAGTTACTCAGTACCAATAGTTCAAAGTCAATAGTTCAGAAGTACTATCTCGGTATAATTTTTACTTTCATTTCTCTTATGAAATATCCTTAAAATTTTATGAACCAAATACAATTGAAAAATTAAAAAAATTAAAAAGGAATATGTTAGAAGTGTATTTGATCTTCACTCTAGATTGGTTCAAACTATTTTGTTCTAGATTACATTTATCCATTGTCATTCATTCATCCATTCAGCACTTACTTGAGCTAAGCCATCACAGTGCCAGTCTCAAAGAAAAGAATTGATTCCTACTATACATCTAACCACATTACAGTATTATATGTGTAAAGATATGTAGAGATATAAAGAAGCAGCTATCTCAATGTTTTTCATCATTATTAAATGTCTTTTTAAAATAAATACAATAATTTGTCCTGAACTCATCACACTTTCTGAATCTAATGATTCATATAGTTCATTAATTCTAAAAAATTCTAGCCATCATCTTTTGAAATATCCCCTCTCCTCACTTTCTCCATCTCTCCTTCTGTAATTTCTAGCAATTGTTTTATGGGATATTCACATTCTCTTAACCCCTCTTTAATACTTTTTCCTATTTTCCTATGCTTCAATCCATATAATTTCCAAAGATCTATTTTCCAGTTCACAAGTTTTCTTTTCACTTGTGTCTAACCTCTATTTTAACCTCTACTTTGAGTCTTAAATTTATGACTACATTTTTCTAGTTGTTTTTTTATGCTCTCTCATAACTGTCTTTTTTATTGTACCTTGTTATTATATTCTGTTTTGATTCATTATTCTATGTCTTTATTCATTTAAATTTTATTTTATAACCTTTATCTGATAGCTCTACTAAATGAATTTCTGGGGAACCTAATTTAGTTCTTTATTGTGTCTCTTAAATTTTGTTTAGGTGGCATGGTTTTTGCACACATTTTGTACTTTTGAATTGTAAGCTAATCTTCAGCAGAGTTTGTATTTGGAGGTCCTGAGAGTCTTGGATGGAGGGCATGTCTTCCCAACAGATTTTGCATTTGCTTCTTCTAGGTACCCAAGAGGTCCTAGACCAAATTCTAAATTAATTTCTAAACTTGAGAGGTCATAGATCATGTGTGTGTTGTCCATAAAGTGGATTAGGCTTTAGTTTACACATTCTCAAGGGAGGTTCCGCTGCCTCCCACCCAGAGATGAGGTCAAGACAAAGAAGCTTCCTTATTGTCTCCTGTGGTGGAATAATCTGGTCTATTCTTTCTCTGTGGGAGTATTGCACATATGCATGCCTGCACATGTGTGTGTGTGTGTGTGTGTGTGTGTGTTGCTGCTCAGTTTCAATTCTTCACAGGGAACAGGCCCAGGGTGTTCACTTCTAGGACTAAAACCCTAGCCCTAGGTTTCTGAGTTCAGCAGCCACTGTTCACTGGGTCTCTCTGCAGGGCAGTCAAGGATCAATTTACGAGCTCACTGCTCTAGTTTTATGTTCTTTCTCCATTTTGCCCCCTGGGGAATTTCTTTTGAGCTCAGCTATTCATGTAAAAAATATTTTTTTATATTTTGTGTGGCATTTCTAGGAGTTTTGTATCAGGAAAGTTATTTAGTCTGTCACAGTCTGGGAAATTAAAATTATTATTCACATATTTTTAAATGGCTTTAAAAATAAAAGCAATGATGAATTCAGACCATTTTTCAAAACCCTTACTAAAGATTCTCATAGCTACTTTGTTACATTGAGAATCACTACCTTATAGGAACACAGAAGAAGAGGTGACTAGTTTTGACATGGCTGCTAAGGATGTCATCAAAAAGATGACATTAAGTCAGATCTTGGAGGGTGAGAAGTTTATTTACCACCAACTGCCAGTCTTCAAAGTATCATGCACAATGAAATTTAGTCTTTGTCCAATTGATTTATTGTTTTTTATATATTAATAGGTTATTTTTTTTAATATGTAATATCATCAAAGCTATTATTAACCCCTGATTTCCAAGTGCGAGGCAAGGAAGCAAGAGATTCAAGAAAACTGAGACTCAGAGACGTTAAATAACATTTTCACTTGTGTAACATGTGGCTCCAAGAAATATGCCCTCCAGGGAGCTGCACTGACCACGGGTCCTAGTTGCTGTGCTCTGAAGTCCATTGCTATGTTTGCATTGAACAGCGTTTCCCACTGGGCTGCTCCCGACCAGTTACTAAATACGGCAGGAATACGGCAGGGACACAAAGGCAGGCTTGTTCTGGGAGACCCAGGACTCTTGTGGCACCTGACTTTGGTTCACGGACCTTCTCCTGGCCTCACTGCAATTTCCTTGGGCTGAAAGGCAGCCTATGACAATGCTTCTACTTGACCTTCCTTCTCTCTCTTCACTCAGGTCAGACTTGCATTGTGCTCTGACTGCTTTCCTAGCATTTTCTCTCACAGTCATCTCCCTAATAAAACTTGCACCTTTAATTCCATCTTAGTGTCTACTTCTCAGAAGACCCAGACCGTCAAACTAAGTTTGACCTCAAAACCCATGCTTTTACAAAAAAAACAACTAAAAATGGATTAAGGATCTAAATGTAAGAATGACAATTATAAAACTATTAGAAGAAAACACAGGCATAAATTTTCACAACACTGGATTAGGCAATGCTTTCTTAGATATGGCACTGAAAAAACAAACAAAAGAAAAAAAGATAGCTTAGAGTTCATCAAAATGAAAAACATTTGTGCTTCAAAGGACAGCCTCAAGAAAGTGAAATGTTAACCCACAGAATGCTTCCATGTTTTGGCTATTGTAAATAGTGCTGCTATGAATATTGGGGTGCATGTATCTTTGTGACTAGAGTTTTCTCTGGATATATGCCCAGGAGTGGGATTGCTAGATCATATGGTAAATCTATTTTTACTTTTTAAAGGAATCTCCATACTGTTTTTTATAGTGGCTGCATTAAATAACACTCCCACCAACAGTGTAGGAGGATTCCCTTTTTTCCATACCATCTCTAGCATTTATCATTTGTGCAGATTTTTCTTCATTATATTTTACAAAATTTTTCCAATGGACACATATTACTTTCATATTTGAAAACTAGACTATACAGAAGTGAAAATGTCATTTCAGTAACAAAATTATTAGCTCCTAGAGAGAAAAATCTGTGTGTCCCTTTGTGGATTCTTCTGATGCTAATACAATCTCTTAAACATAGTGGGTGCTTAACAGTGACTCGTAAATATTATTGACAATGGCACTAGGTTTAAACTATTATAGTTGTAAATCTTTAGGTCTTTGGTAACTTGGTAGTAGAATTCAGGAAAAGCAGATGTTCCTTTGTTATTATGAAACTTAAAAGTATTTTCACTGAAAGAAAAAAATGTTTCAGTCTGAATGCAAACTTTGATTGCAGATACTTCAGAGACATGGTGGATTTAATCTTTTTAAAAATTTTGATTTTGGGGGTAATTAGATTTATTTATTTATTATTTGAATGGAGGTACTGGAGATTGAACCCAGGACCTCGTGCACACTAAGCACACACTCTACCACAGAGTTATACCCTTCCCCTGGTGGACTGAATCTTAGTACTTGTTTTCAAACGGCTTCAGATATGTCGTTGGGTCAGCGGGCTTCCCTTCCTCCTGGTTACTCCACGCAGCGGGATCTGCCCAACGTGGCATCTCTTGTCAGTGTGCCAGAGTTACTTTAGGAATTATTTTACTTTACCATGTTTCTTCATGGAGACAAGGTCATCTTCCGACTATATTTGACTAGCCCTCTTCCTTTGCTTGCCTTCTTTATGACTTCCTTTCCCTTCCCTCCTTTCTGGAAGGCAGGATGAAAGGGTCAGTCAGCCGGCTGGTACTGAGCACTAATTGTATGCTAGGACCAGCTTCGATCCTTTCACATTCAGAACTTCTGTTTGCTCCTCAAAATGATTTGCTGAAATGTTGCCATTTCAACCTCATTTGAGATGAAGAAACTGAGGCACACGTTGTCAGCGGCAGATTCTGGACCGGGGCTGCTAAGGCAGCCTGGTGTGCGGTTAAGAGGAGATCTGGCGCCACGCTGTCTGGGCTTGATTCAGGACTCACTGCTCACCAGCTGTGTGACACCCCTCTCCGTCCCCTGTTTTTTTTTTCCGCAGGGAAGGTAACAGTCTATCTCACAGGGCTGGAATAGGGAATGAGTTAGTCAATTATTTGTAATGCACTTAAAACAGTGCCTGGCACAATTCAAGCGCCATGTAAGTGTTTCAAAAGTAAATAAACTGAAGGCTGTCTGACTCCAAAGCCAGTAACAGTGGAATTTCAGGCCTGCTTTTATTCCACCCCCTTATTATAGCAGCAGAACTGGACAAACGCTAAGCTTGGACTCTGAACAGGGAAGAGAGGCTTAGCTACTGAGGCATCCACGGACTTCTTACCCTGTCCTCTGTGGTCTGGCCCCCCAACCCCCAGTCTGGTCTGTCTCTCCCACTCTGTCATTCCTGATTCTTTCCTCAGCACACTCCAGTCAGGCTGGCCTTCTGTGGGTTCCATGACCCCCCACCCCAAGCTTATTTCTACCTCACGGCCTTTGCACCCATCTGGAAATGTTCCTCCAGATTGTTGCATGGTTAACATCTTTCTCATTCATGTCACCACATCACGTCATCTTACCAGAAAAAACCTTCCTTGATCATCAGTTGGGATCTCATGCAAGACAGAAGGCATGCTCAAATAGGGGTGGCTGATAAGATTTTATTAAGAGATCATTAGCAAGAAGTCGCTAGGCCAGAAACCAGACTTGGCTGGGGAAGCTTTTATCACCACTGGGCCTAGGGAAGTGGGACGGGACAAGAGGAGACCGGGAACCTTCAGAGAACCCAAGGAGAGGCCCCAGACAGAGTTGCAGGCTTCAGCGGGGTGGTGTGGCCAATCCTCTAGCCTTTTGCAGCAAGAGGTAGCATAAGTATCCCCACTTCCCTCTCCTCCAGCCTGCTGACCTCCTGCGTCCCTCCCATTAATGGAGCCTGGACTCACAGGTCAGCCTCCGAGATGAAGGGAGAGAGGCAATGGGAAGTTATTCAATACACTCTTCCCAGGTCACAGTTTATCTTCTCCTTTTTTATCTTAACATAAATCACTCACCACAATTACCTTCTTTTGTTTTACTCCATTCCCTCTAGAATGTAATTATTTTGAGGGCTAGGACTTTCAGTTCTTCCCTCCTTCCTCTTCCTCTCTCTTTTCTTTTCTTTTCTCCTCTCTTCCTCCCTTCCTTCATTCCTTCCTTCCTTCTTCCCCGCCCTCTCCAGCTCTGGGCCCCCAGCGCCTACCTCAGTACCTGACGCACAGTAGGTGCACAATGAGGATGAGTTAAATCAATCAACAGACTGGGACACAGGTAGCTCGCCTGGAGAGAAAAAGGTTCATAAGGGTCGTTTATCTTTTTTATTACAGAAAGATCAGGTGACTGACTGAACATCCGTGGCGCCGGGTCAGAGAGCTGCCCCTCCTGCCCCTACTTCCGAGGCCGGGAGGGAGGGCGGCAGGTGCGGGCGGCCACTGCCCGGGTGCGGCAGCGCAGGCTCCCCCCGGGGACGCGTGCACACGACTCAGCGCGCGTCTCCCGAGTGCGGTCGCACCCGCTCGCCCCTCCGCAGCCAGCCGGGAGCGGGGACGTGAGGGGCGGCTCGCTTCGTCCCTCTCGCGGTGGCGTCCTGGGCAGGGAGGGAGACACCCAGTGCTCACTCTCTGTTATTTTTAGACACCCCCGCCAGGGGTGGGGGCGGAGCAGGCAGAGAAGGTGGGGGGAGAGGGAGCTCCCGGCGCCTCGGCGCTCGCTCCCGCGGGGACTCTTGGCGCGGCCGAGCCGGGCGGCACTGGGAACAGCTGCGGCGGTGTCCTCGGCGGCAGCGCGGCGGCTCTCCTCCGGGACCTGTGCCGCGCGGGGGAGGGGCGGCAGGGGAGGGGAGAGCGGGCGGGCGGGAAGGGGCGGAGAGCGCGCTCCTGCGGCGGCGGTGGCGGCCGTCCTCATCCCGGCGGCCCAGCGCTCGAGTGGACGCGGGGCTTCGCAAATGGCTTGTCCCGCTGTCGGTCTGGAATCTCTGCAGCCCCTGCAGCCCGAGCCGCCCCCCGAGCCTGCCTTCTCCGAGGCGCAGAAGTGGATCGAGGTAAGGTGCCCGCGGCTGGCGGACGGCCTTGCAGGGGCGTCCAGAGCCACCGAGCCCTCCCCGCACACGGACGACAGGTCCAGCCTCGCCTCCCCCCACTTTCTTTTGCCAGCTGCTCCGGGTCCACCGCCAGGGCCTCGAGCAAGCTGCGACCCCCCAACGCTTTGGCGCTGGCGTCTCGGGCGAGGGTGGGCGCGAAGTATGGGGGTGGGGGGAACACTGCGGCTTAGCTGTGCGTGTGGCGGGCAGGAAGCGGTCCCCTTGCGCCTCCATCCCTCCTGCCTGCCAGCCGCGCAAATCTCAGCTCCTGCTGCTTCCAGGCGCTGCCAAGGGAAGCGCATTGCGAGCAGAAGTGCCGCAAAGGCGCAGGAGGAGCGAGACCCCAGAGTCCTTGCCGACGCCGCATTCCGGGGGTCCTGCTCCCGGTTCTACCTTCCGCCTCTTGGCCCCTACCTCCCGCCGTTCAGGAGCCGAGTTGTCCGCGTCTCCGCGGAAGCGCATACCTACTGGAGCCTCTGGCTGTATTTCTGGCACCGGGTCAGGTGTGAGGCTGCACAGCGCAGAGGGCCGGGGAGCCTGTAAGACCCACCTGTGAGCGCGCCATCCGCATAGATGTTGCCCAGCCATTGGCAGCCGCCACTCCTTCCCAGAGGCGGCGGGTCGGGCTCCCTGGTGCCGGGTACTCGGCCCTGTTGGCATGTTTCGCTTCTTAAATGACTCAGTGGCAGGTCAGGGAAATCACTGGAGCTCTCGGCTCAGTCCAGGAAGCGCTCGCTGGTAGATCCTGATTCTCGATGTCTATCTGTACATGCAGCTTGGTGGCCATGCGCTCCCGAAATGACGTGGCTGCGGTGGTCAGGACGCTTGGAGGGCGCCAGGGGGGAAAGGTGACTCCCCTGTGATCTGTGCAATGAGCCTCTGTTTCGGCGGGCGGCCTTTCCTGAGGCTTGGTGGAAGGCTAATTTGACCCTCTTTTCCTCAGGGACAGGCAGCTCTCCCTCCCTGGTGGTTTGAAGAAAGAAATGTACCGCTAAGTCATGATCCAGCAATGGTGAAGCCTGTTAGTACTCACGCTATCACTTAGAGACATCCCCCGTGACACCACACATCTGAATGCTGCTGGGGTAACAGAGCTGCGATAGTGCAGATTTAAATCTGCTGAGCTGCCTGCGGGAACCAGTCTCACTTAGTACTGCTCTAATGCTCCAGCCAGAGGCCTGCACCTTACAGGGTTAACCTGCTTCATGCAAGCAGGAGTATTAGGCAGAGTTTAGAAACCTCTATTTAAAAACAGAGTTAAAGAAACAGAAGAATAAACCCGAGGCCCTATTGCTAAAAGCCCCAGTCACGTTTCTCATAATTTGATGGCTCATAACCAGATGAGAAAAAGACCTTGGCTTTTTATTTTTGATATGTGTGGCTGGCAAAGCTTGGGCTGTGACAGGTGCTTTCCCTGGGCTGCATACTTGGGCTCACAGGACACACAGGAGACATTTGTAGTTACTGGCTTGATTGAGAGTTGGGGAACTGTGTTTTTCATGTTCTTAGAACTTAAAAATTCTCAGGAGAATTTTGGGTGTGGATGGTGGTGAGGGGAGGGTACAAGAGCAGAGCACTCTTACATTTCTCAAAGGCAAATTCTCAAAGGCAAGTGGTTTATTCCCAGTGTCCTTAATTGTAAGTAACACTGAAGTACTCTAATTCAAAAAAATGTATTGTGGTGTAAGTTACAGACAGGAAAGTGCACAAATCTTAAGTGCACACCTCCATGAATTTTGACAATTGTATATGGTACTTCAGCCCCCACCTAGATCAAGATCTAAAACGCCTTCTTCCGCCCAGGTCACAGTCTTCTTTTAAGAGGTGGTCTGTTTTAGGCTAAATATTATACACTGCAGAATATCAGCTTTTGTCCTGGTTCCACGGATGTTAAAAAGAGAAGGGTTTCTTTAAGAAAGCAGAGCTGTGTTGAGCCCTATAGATAGTTGGGCATTATTCTTGATGCTTTACCAGGCCTACCAATTTGAGAATGTGGAAACGTAAGGGGCAGTGCGTGGCTTTAGGACGAAGCAGCCCTAGCGCTTGGCGTGTGCATTATTGAAGCCGCCTATCTGCTTTCAATCTCCGAGTTGGGTTTCATGGAAAGGCGAGCTTCCCCTCCCAGGCTGTATAAAAAGGTGTTTGCTCCAGGGAGAGATACAGACCGCCCCTCTTCCTTCCCGGTGGTTCCTCTTGAAATGTAAATGCTGTGTCTGCAAACCAGGGGAACCCAGGAGCAGTAACAGATGGTTCTGCACGGAGTTGCCCTGTGAACAAAGATTCCTTGGCTAATACTGCAATAATGTAGTACTTAGTGCGAACTGCATTCCCAGGGGGACTGTTATCTCGAGACAATTGCATCTCCTTTAGGGGCCCCATTGTCTTCAGCAACATCCTCATTGGTAGGGCTTTGTTTTTCACTTTTGTTCAGTTGGTGATTTAATTTCCCACAGGCTTTTTTTTTTTTTCCTTTTTCTTGTGAGTAGTCAGGAATTTCACCCTTTCAGAAAAATGTTCCCTTGGGTGCAGCAGGTTAATAAACAAACTTTGCAGCTTGTCTCTCCTCAGTCTCTGGTCTTCCTTGAGTCATGGATTGGCGAGAAAACTGTCCATTCTTAATAAAGGCTCGGGGAACAAGCTCCAGGAGATAACTCGTTAGTGAGGAATTTCGGCCTGCAGCCTTGGCTATTTGAGGCCTGAGTTACTGGGCAGGAAACTGTGGCCTGGGAACCGTGCCCCCACCTCACCCTGCCACCCAGCTTCTGCCTCAGCTGGCAAAGGTGAAAGCCTGATGGAGGTCACAGACTGGGTGGGAACAGTTCCCTCACACTTCCAGTGACTTTTTATAGCCGTAGGAGCAGGCTATGTGTCTTAATGTGGCTTTGGGGAGACTCCTGAAGGAAACAGTGAACTTCAAGTATTAACTCTGGCTACCAGCAGGCAGGGGCCTAGCTTCCTTCCACGTTCCTTGTCTGGAAGGCCTTCCTAAGCAAAGAGGCATAAGTGCACCACAGTGGTTGAGAGGCCAGACTTTGGGGCTGGGCAGCCTGGCTTGGAATCCCAGGTCCACTGCCTTCTAGCTGGGTGACTTTGGACAGGCCACGTTACCACTCCTTTTGGTTCTGAATAGTTTCTTTGAAAGCTAGCTCTAGTTGTTAACAACAAAGAGATGCTCTTGAAAGCATCGGTAAAACAGGGGTGCCAATAATCGCTTACCTACCTCGAAGGAGTGCCGAGAAAATAAATAATACGTTTAAAATACTTAGAATAGTAGCACCCAGCATGTAGGAAGTGCTGCCTGAGTAATGGTCATTATTATTATTACTGTCGCATTACTTCTGTATTCATACCACTACTACCACTACTACTGTCGTTCTACTGCCATCACCACTCTATTGTTACTACAGCTGATTTGGAAAGAAAATCTCCAGAACCCTGAGTTTCTTAGTGTAAAAAATACAATTCAGTTGTTTACTGATCTCTTTCTATTGTCTCACCTTATTAGCTTCAGATACCTAGACTAGAAGTTAAGGAGGTGCTCTATGTTATTCTAACTTGCATTAAAAGAGATTCAGGGATCAGAGGAAAACCAGTAATACCTACTGATACAGTGATCCCGATAGTCCATTAAGGCTTAGAAAATTACTTCTCGATATCATGTTGGATATTTAAGTTTAATGCATAGTCTTTGTTATCAAACTGTAAGCAGAATGCTCAATTCCTCTCTTCTTGTGGACAATCCAGCATTAAATCATTATACAAATGGTGGTTGTCTGAATATTCCTCTCAGTGTAGCAGTGTTTTGTTCATTGGAGTTGTGTCAACTCCCTCTAGGATAACTAAGAATAACTCCCCCATTTATTTTCCTTCCTCCTTCCACCCTTCTTTTTTCTTTTTCATTTTTTTCCTCCCCGTGATGGTATTTATTGAGTTACAGGACTTTGTTAGCAGGTAGATGATTCTAATTTTCTTGGCACCCCCCCACCTCTGCCTCTCCACCCACAACAATATTTATCTGTTCTAATCTGTATTTCTTCTCTGCAATGTTTCTGGAGAAACAGATGTCGCTTCAACTTGGTTTCAGTTGTGATTTGGAACAAGTTGCCAGGCCTTTAGGGAGGGGTTGGAAATTTCAACCCAAGTCGGCCTTACTTCTACTTGAGACATTTCTGGACTCCTTTAACTTTAATCATAGCATACCTGTGGGGCTTGGTGGTGAATATCATCTCGTTTGTGACCTAATGCATATTTCACATGAATGGGAGCTAGTGCTGGAAGGGATCAGTTCATCATTTCGGGTCATTTCCCCCTGCTCACATAGAACGGTTTTCTTACTCAACTGAGACCTGATTTTGAAGATTTAAAGCACCAAGGGTACCTTAGTTCTCCAAGACTGAGAGCTGTTGTATTGTTCGGCAATTGGAAGAATTTATATGCAGCCTTTGAGAGAATCTAGCATTTAGTGGCCAGTTACATATGACATTTGGGATGTAATGACGAATGAACATATGCCGTAAGTTATGTAGTCATTCCAATTCTCCTTTTCTGTCAGTACTTGATGACTCATATCTTTTTACTGCAACCAGGATTTAACTTTGCATCTGGTTCTCCAGCTCTGCATGGAGAGCCAGGGAAGGGGAAGAAAAACTTTTCTGGCTAGATCAAGAAAGGAGTAGTAGTCTGAATAGATATGTAAATGAGAGGAGGCAGCATCTTTCTCACAATGACATTTAAATAGTCTGGCTTGTTTGTATACAGGGCTGCTATGACACAATGCTGTCACATGGTTGGAGAACAGTGAGGTCCCACAGATTTGGGGAAAGAGGAAGTGGAATGGGAGGTGGAGCTGGCTCTTCTCGCCCCAGCATCTCCCTGGAAACTGAGTTTGCATCAGGCAAGCTCCAAATCGGCAGGCAGACTGAGCTCTGGCCACCAAGAGGGGGTAGGGTAGAGCATATGTCCCCAGCAACTGGATCTCTGGGCCCCCTGCTCTCTGCTGATGGATGACAATGGAGCCATGATGCAGACATCTGTTTGGTGACTCTGGGTGGCAGTCAGTGCTAGGTGGGACCAGGCAGCCCCTGGAAATTGGCCTGGCCTTCTTCTTTTGCTTTGGACTGTTCTGACACTTAAAAGTGTCATAGCTAGGGGTAACATGATAATGGTAATGATGGTGATGAAACTGATGCTCGTGATGATAAAAGCTGATATATTTTGAGTGCTTACTACATGTCAGACACAGGGTGAAAAAGTCAAGGTAGGCATTAAACCCTTGTAAGTTAGTACTGTTATTCCCCCATTTACAGGTGAGAAAATATCTTGCCCAAAGTAAGTGGCAAAACCAGGACTTTCATCGAAGGTATCCTTTCTCAACTTCTCCAAATATATCCAGATATCCAAAATTTGTAGCTGAAGACATTGGGGCTTCCAGGAATTGGGAGATTTGCCCAGGGTCACCTAGCCAGGAGGTACTTGTTAGAGTCAGGGTTCGAACCCAGGCTGTCCTTGTTATCTGATCTCTTGTATTGTTTCCTACATTTAGGATCATGTGTGAAAATTCCTGTAAGGACTGAGCTTTCTGTTCCTGCGACTGTGCAGAGGTGCCCCCCACCCCCGCCTTTTTGTGGAGGTCTGACATGGATTTCAAGCTGCAGCTCCCTAGACTGTTCTCCATAGTTTGTACCTTTCCACTGCCAGGACTGAGGGGCCGTCCTCACCGGGACAGACCATTACGTTGAGGGGTGTATGTGTGTGGAGGGGGCAGGAAACCAAGTAGGCAGTGCTACCAAGGTGCTCAGGCAGGAGGAATCAGGCTCCACACCTTTGCTGGTTGCCTTCAGACCTCACTTTGCTAAGACGGAACTGGGCACTGGAGTTGTCTGTGGTACAGAGAATCCTGTCCTAGAACCCGGTTTCTGTCTCCTGTTACTGCCATAGCCCCCAGTCATTTTCTTCAAGTTTTATTAGGGCAAATGGCCTGTAGGTAAATAATTACTTTAAAACAATTTTTGAAGCATCCTGATTCATTAGCATATGATTCCTTAAGAGAACAGATATTCTAGAATATTATATTTTTATGATATTAGGGCCCATGGCTCTCTGGTTACAGTTTTATCTCCAGTGGTTTTTCCATACAGGGATGAATAAATGCATAGCCCACGTGTGCTTTAGCATTTTCTAGTGGAGGAGGTGAGAGGGTGCATTATTCCATACTTTACGTTCCCCAGACAGTTTAAGCAAAGACCTACCACTCGTGGGATCTCTTTTGTGCTCCAAATATGGGTGCAAAGGGCTGTCTCTTCCCTGTGCTGGTGCTGATCTGTTTAAGTGCTGTTGGCACATCCGTCTGAGGCCTTTACCAAAGCTCCTTCACCTTTACCTAAGCTCCTTCACCTTTACCTGAGAGTTCTCCCATCTGGACAAGATCTCATCTGGGAACAGTTTTGTTGTTGAGTTCAGCCAAGAGACAGGTCCTTCCAAGAGATGAGATTGGCGGCTTCTCCTGCAGGTATCCTGGTCCCATCCCAAAGAGCTGAAGGGTCTGAACAAAGTAGCTTTGTGACTGCTGGGAATCCTGGCTTGTCGTCGGCACCCCTGTTGCCTACAGTCCAGTTAACCCCAGTCATTTTGGCCTTTAGTTTCATGATTGAGGACTGAATCAATTAACACTGGTTGATTTTTGACTAAACTGCTCCCAATGAAGCTAGATTTTTTTTTTTTTTGGTTTTTTTTTTGAAGCTCAGTTCACTCTTCTGTGATTTAGAAAAACATGCAATTCAATTTTATAATATTTCCTCTTATTTGTTCCTAAGAATGTGTGTGTGTTTACTTTTGAAGCAAAGGAAAAGTATCAGATAGGGTATTTTGAGGGGAGGGAAAAAGATGGGGAATCTTTGAGGGGTAGGGTAGGAAAAAGGATGACATTAGTGCAGTCAAATGAGAAAAGAAAAGCATAATAGAACTTTGTTTTTAAGTGGTTGGGAAATATAAAAATAGCCTAAACTAGAGGGTTACTAGATGATACAGGAAAAAAAAATAGTCCTTAAAAAAAAGAATGAGAGAATGATTGGAAAGACTTCTGCCTGGACACAGGGAGATGTTATATCTCTCTCTCTGCAAGGAAGAATGATGTCGTGGAGTTGAGTTCTGCTGTGGTAAAATTCCATGTTTGCAGTATTGAAAGCAACACTCCCAAAGAGAAGTCCTCCTGCAGCTAACCCTGATGGAGTGACGTCGTATCTCAGGGAATTTTCTTTGGTATAAAGGGAAGAAACAAAGTGATGCAGTCATACAACATGCACCTAAGGAAGCTCTCGGCTACACCTTTCCCCGCTAAACTTACACTCCCAGCAGAACTGAAGCCTTTTATCTATGGGGGGACCTTAAGGATAAAATATTGGTTAGGCTGAGAAAGCTCCGTGTTGCCATGGCTCTGCATTCCGACTATGCCAGTTGCTCTGGTACAGCCATTGTAGGAGGCAGCTCAGCCTCCTGGTCAACCTTGGAAGTTAGTGGTGTACCCCACCCATCTATCCCTAAATAGCCCATTAGGATGCCATGTAAGAATAGACCTGCACTTGTTTTTGTTTTGAATAAAGGTCAAGGACAGAAGGGCTTCTGGCTTTTTCATTTTCACATCCCCATATTGTTATTAAAAAGTCCTCAGCCTAATTTTTTTTTTTTTAACCAAAAGAGTGCATCAAGTGAGGAATTGAAGTTACATTTATTGTGGAGCAGACAGCTCTCTTTTCCTCTCCTAAGAAATATTTCCACAAAAAATGATACTCAGACAATTATTTTATTCTAATGGGAAACTGAATGAAGGCTAGGATAGGCTCCATCAAATGGTTTAAAATACGGAAGTAATTATTTGAAATGCTTGGCTTTCACTCACTTGTAAGTTCACTTCAGTGTAAACGCTAAAAATAAGCATGAATAGTGAAAACAAGCATTGATGGGTGAAAGCATTTTAAACAAATTTTAAAATTCATCTCCTGAAAAGTGTTTACTAAGCTCCAACAATGTTCCAGGCACAGTGCTGAGAACCAAGGTTAGATGACCAACAAGATAAGCATAATTCCTGCCCACCTGAAGTGCACATGTAGTGGTGGTGGCGGCGGGTGGGGGGGGGTGCTTAGACAGTAAATTCATAATAACAAATTGGGATAAGTGCTATGCAGACAAAGCATGGGGGACTTAAGAGAGAAGAACTCTAGGCAGACAGGGGCTCATAGTAAAAGTAATATTTAGGCTAAGACCATCGAAGGGTGCTGAGCAGGGGAATTAGATTGATGCTAATTTATTTAGATAAGGGCTTGCGTGTATACACAACACATGCTTTTATTGTGACTATGTTTTGAGAAAAGCATAATCACTCTTAAAGTTCTCCAGCTGTATTGAAGGTGTAGTGGAGGGCAGGGAAGGGAGCTGAGTGAGAAGTTCTGGAATATTCTTGCAGGCCACTCAAAGTGGGGTTTGCATGATGCTGTACTGCTTAGGGCCAAGGCACAAATTGAGCCCCTCTTCCAGGAGAAATGGCAAGGAGGACTTTGAAATTTACTTTTGAGCCTGGACTCCAGGATTAAAATTCGTACACCAATTTGGGGCTGCAGAGGCTGCACTCCACTCTGAAGTAAGAGGGGACCTGCCTGCTTTTCAGTGAGTGAGCAGAGCAATTTTGTGTGAGACTTTGATTGGTGACCCACAGATGTCCTCTGATTTGGGAACTTGCCACCCCAATTCTTCTAAAAGAAGGTGCTTTATAAACTAATAAAGTCACATGTCATTTGGAAGCCCCCTAAGTTGTAAACTCAGGAGGTCGGTCTGTAACTTAGGTTTCTTTCCTTTTTTAAAAAAATTATTTTTTTTAGAGGGGATTAGGTTTATTTTATTTATTTATTATTTTTAGTGGAGGTACTGGGGATTGAACCCAGGACGTCCTTCATGCTAAGCATGCACTCTACCACTAAGCTATACCTTCCCCCTTAGGTTTCTTTTAATACTCAAACCCACCATCTCTAGAGGACCCCCCCCCCCCCACCTCATGGTACAATATGGCTGCTAGAGATTCATCATCACATCACCTTTCCAGGAAGCAAGATGGAGGAAGGGAAAATGAAGAGTGCTTCCTTCCCTTATAAGATGACTTTTAGAAATTTCTTCCTGACACTTCTGCTTCTGTTTTATTGCCCAGAATTTCAATGACATGGCCACTCCTGACTGCAGGGGGAGCATGCAATGTTCCCAGGTTATAATCTAGGTTCTGTTCCTCAGGAGAAAGGGGAGAATGGCGGTTGAGTTAGGGGCACCATGGAATGCCCTTTCTCCACTTCTCCAGGGACAAATCCTTTTGAGACAGGGCTTAAATATGACTGCCTCTGAGGCAGACTCCCTGATTTCTCTAAGCTGCTAATCCTCCCTTCTCTGTGCACACCTGACATTTAGTATTCACCTCTGTTAGAAAGTTGTCATATTTCATTGCAATGAATATGTGGCTGCTTGGGATTTGCCTACTTTGATAAACCCCAGAGCTCTCGTGGCCAAGGTCTGGGTCTTAGTGATTGTCCCTCTCTCCCTCGGTTTATTCACTCCGCTCCCGGTCCAGGTCCCAGAGCCACATTCCCCCCTGCCTGAGAGATTCCTCAGTGAATCTGTGCCCAGCAGCTACAATCGCCTGATTGGCACTTGGACTGTTCAGTGGCAGAGAAAATAGACTCTGTTGCTGCCCTGACAGGAAGCAAAGTGTTTTTATTTTTTTTAAAGACTGATTAAAAAAAGCAGTTTACCCAGTAGTCGCCTGGAGACAGTCAGTGATTGGACACTTGGAAAGTGATTCTGCTGTTGGCTGTTGGGCAGGTGGCATCAGCTGAAGGAATTATTTAGGTGGCCACCCTTCCCCTCAGGTTAGACTGGTGCAGGGCTCACTATGCTTGCAGTTCCTGTCTGCAGGGTTGGAGAGCAAACACCTTTCTTTAAGTAAACATGCTCCCCAGCATTCTGCACCGGGACTCTCACCTCCTTCTCTCCCCCTCACCTGTTGGAGGAGTCCAGTTAAGAAGAAAGCATGGAGGAATCTTATTGGAGTGGTCATCTGCATGAGTTCTTATTAGATAGATATTTTTAGAAGGACAATACCCCACAAAGACTAATGACCAGCAGGTGGTATTAATAAGTGACTATGGTTATGGTCACTCGTTGTCATGACCCAATGGAAACACTGAGAAACGGTATCCTCTTTGCCCTTCCTACAAAAGATTAAAAAAAAAGAGCTTGTGGAGTTGAGTGCTGTTATCAACCAACAGACGTGGTTGCTGCCTGCTTCCTCAGGAACCTTGCAAGATGTCATATATAGAGGTGGGGGCGACAAGTGGAAGCCTGATTCCTCATGTTGCAAGAGTTGACGGGATGTGATAAAGTAAAGTGATTAGGTGGCTAGCTCAGTGCCAAATAAAAATAATAATAGTTAATATAGCACACTTCCAGAGCCCTTATGATGTGATGGTGCTAGTCTAGGTGCTTGAGATAATATACTATAATAAAATATAACATAATATAATGTATATAATATACATTATATATATATATATATAAACCTAGCACTGTGTCTGGCAGATAAGCACCATTTTATGCCCATTTTACATGACGGGAAAAGTGGAGCACAGAAATGTTAACTTGCCTGAAGTCACATAGTTAATACGTGGCATAGCTGGGATTTGAACACAGGCAATTTTGTTCCAGAGCCTGAGCTTGGGCTGGTGACTGCTATTCTCTAGAAGTAAAAGGAAAACTTCTATAAAGATCATCATCCCAACTATACCTGCCCCTCCCTCTGTCCTCCGCTTTCCCTTAACAGCTGTTCATTGAGCATCTTCTATGTGCATGGTACTGTTAGTTGCTAGGAAACAGTTCCACCTCTATGACTCCCAAGCACATTCTCTGAAACCTTTCAGAAAGATACATTTTGGCAGGAGAGTGGTTAGGACTTTGACGAAGAACCATTACAGGAGCAGAATAAACCACAGCTGATGGGTGTAACTATTTTTACCCCCTTTCTTTTCACCGATCTCTTTCCCCTTGGTTGAGACCTGGCTCCCTGTCTGCATTCAGGTAGTCCTGGAACAGAAATGATTATTAACAGGAGGAAGAAAGCATGTGTAGTTAGTGTGTGTCCTGCCAGGCGTGGTGCTGGGTGCTCCACTTCTGTCATCCTGTTTAGTCCTTGTGTAACCCAGATATCCATTGCCCACTGAACAGGTTCAAGGTTCTCTACTCTGCCTGTTCCAGTGAGTTTCACTCATGTTAAGACTGGCAGGCAGGCTGGTCAGGACTGATCTCATGTGGCTCCAGGGACCTCAAACGGTGCCCCTCACAGTGGTACTTCTCTTGGTACCTCCTACTTGCATCTCCACTCTTAGACCCCTCACCGGTGTTGGCCCCTGGTGTTCTAAGCAAATACAAGTTCTGCTACAATTTATGTTTCTGTGGTGTGAATTATTGCATATGCAATTGGGAAATCAGGAGTAATGCTTTTAAGATGCAAGTTGCAATGGTTCATGTGAGATTGTTCTTAGCACCTTAGTATTTGCACCGCCAATTGGTAGTAACTGAAAGGGAAGGAGGCTATAAAAGTGAACCACGAATGCGATGGCACCTTGTTCTTGCTCTGGGCTTCGCTTGGCTTAGTGCTTATTAAAAGGTCTGATTTTCCTGAACTTTCTGCACTTTATCTTATCTCCATGATGCAGCAGCTTCAGTCTTTCCTCACACCCTTTCCATCCTGCACCCTTGCCCTGCTCCACCTTTTTGGCAAAAGTCCCATTTTTATTCTATGATAGGAAATAGAAAACATCTTTTTAATCTGTGCTGGTAATTTTCAGTTTCTTATTGTTTTTGTTAGTGTTCTGGTTACAAAGTTGAATGGGATTTGAGCCTTCTGCCCCAACTCTGAATTTTCCATAAACCCTGTTACTTTTTAGTGTGTGATTTTTGCCACATATGAGGTTTTTGATTACTTGTCCTACTTTGGGACATTATTCATTCATTTTCCAGGGATATGCATATTGTTTTATAGTAGAAATACTTGGATCTTTTTAAAAATTATTATTATTTTTACATTTTTTATTGAGTTATAGTCATTTTACAATGTTGTGTCAAATTCCAGTGTAGAGCACAATTTTTCAGTTATGCATGAACATACATATATTCATTGTTGCTTTTTTTTTTTTTTTTTGCTGTGAGCTACCACTAGATCTTGTGTATATTTCCCTGTGCTACACAGTATAATCTTGTTTATCTGTCCTGCATATGCCTGTCAGTATCTACAAATTTCGAACTCCCAGTCTGTAGAAATACTTGGACCTTAATGTTTCATGCACACTTACTACCTCTCACTCACATGCTCATACACACAGATTAGGGGCTTGGGTCCTAAGGAAACTTTTTTAGGAACTTCACATTTCCTGTCTACTATCAGATGACCTTGGATAACATTCCTGGGAGGAGATCCTACTGTTTTTGGAGAAGTGGAATAGTGTAGTTTTTTTTTTTTCCCCCTGAGTCATCTTTCCATGGGATTCTGTACCTTGGTGGTACTTAAAAGCAGCATTCTTCTCCCCAAGGGAACCCACAAGAGTTATTTGTTGTAGGTGAGAAGCTCTTGGGAGATGAGCTGGAAATGAAGAAACTGGTTGTTAGCTTCTAGGCTGTTACTCGTGTGGCCTTCCTGAGCCAGTCTATGCCTGTTGGCAACTTGTCGCAGTTTGGGACATTATTCACTCATTTATCATATATTTATTGAGCATGTCCCAGGAACTCAGTAGTAGATGAGACAAATGTGGTCCCCACCCTCGTGGGGCTACATTCTACTAGGAGACCCTGAACACAGAGTTCTGGGGCGGGGGGCAGAGGGCATGTTCAGAAAGGGAAGAACAGCTTGTATGGAATATGGAGAGAGGGGGTCCACAGGGCCTCGGGCAGCCTTTCTCAGGAAGTGCTGTTTCAGCTGAGACCCAAAGGATGAGCGGGAACTGGCCAGACAAAAGGGAGAAGGAGATCGTCTTCCGGATGGAGGCTGTGGGCTGTGCGAAGACTCCAAAGGAAGAGTCAGAGGAGCCCAGTGAGGCAGCGGTGCTGGGAGTCAGGGCAAGGGAGGTGCAGAGTGAAGCTGGAGGCTGTCGGGGGAGGGAGGGCTGGCTCTCTCTGGGAGGACAGCCATCAGATTTTCTCCAAACTTCCTCAGATTACCATAGTTCATGACAATAATTTATGAGGGAGAGCAGTAGTGAAGAGGCAGATGGGGTGGGGCTGGGGATGATGCCTCAGGATGCTGGAGGCCAGTATTGGCTTTAGACATGTTTTCAGTAATTTTAAAGAAACTCTCCAAATGAATCTCTTCACCCAGTATGCTACTTGATAGTTGCTGCTACCTGGAAAGGAGAATATTTTATCCAAATGAGGCCCCAGGCATCTCCCCAGCCCTACCTTCTAATGCATATGGGAACTTGGTTCCGCAGTGGCCTGATGGACCCTGGGGTTGCTCTGACATGATAAACCACTGACTTTTAGTTTCCATCAAGAGTTGTGAATTGTGTAATGTGTTAAAAAAGTTTGCCTTTTCATTTGGTTTTATATGAGTGTGTGTTTAGTAATTTTTTCATTCAGACATTCTTTTGTGTATTTTAGTATTCTGTTGGTTCCCACCAAAAGAAATCCAGCCTAAACTGGCTTTAGAAAAAAAAGATGGTTTATTGGCCTATTGACAGTCTGGAGGTAGAGTCCTACTTCAGACAAGGCTGACTCAGCAGCTCAGTGATATCAGTAAGGACAGGGGCTCTCTCAGCCTTTCTACAGTGCTGTCCATTGTCTGGCTTTCTGCTCAGGCTTTGTGTAATGCATCCACACCTGCCCCACCCATCCCAGGAAGTCCAGGCTTTTCAACTTGAGGGCTAGCCTAAACAAGAGTAACTCCAGTCCTCATATTCTCTTTACACCCTGTAGGCAGAGAGAGGAGACATATCCCTCTTTTGTGATCACCAGGGAAATACATGAGTCGATTAGCTTCAGCCAATCAGTGTTGACCCCAGTCCCTCCCTACTAAGGGATGGTAGGTCCATCCCTACCACTGGCTGCCACCAAACTGTGAAGTGGTGAATTCCTTAAAGGAGAATCTGGGGAAGGAGATGATGAGGAGGTCACTAACCAATGTTACTAACTTTGTAATTAAAATGCCATAATACATAGGAACACATACATAGGTGGCAAGACTATAGAGAAAAGCAAGGAAATAATAAAGAAACAAAACAGTGGCTACTTCTTGGAGGTAAGCATGGGATTGTAATCTAAGATTGGTTTAAAAAGGCATTAATAGATTATTTTATTCCTATTTTTATTAGACTAGAAAAGGGTTAGTTTTATAGATATCATTGAATGTCAAGTACCCAACCCAGCACCTAATTGGTGCTACTAAATGTAGTTGAGTGAATCAGATTGATTTTGAAGTATTGATTTAAGAAATAGCATAACTCACACAACTCAGTAACAATACCACAATCTGATTAAAAGATGGGCAGAGGAACTGAATAGACATTTTTCCAAAGAGGACATACAAATGGCCAACAAATACATGAAAAGGTATTCAATATCACTAATCATCAGGGAAATTAAAATCAAAACCGTAATGAGGTATCTCTTCACACTTGTTAGAATGGCTATTCTCAAAAAACAACAAATATCAAGTGTTAGTGAGGATGTGGAGAAAAGGGAACCCTTGTACACTGTTGGTGGGCATGTAAATTGGTGCAGCCATTATGGTAAAATTAAAATAGATTATCATATGATTAACAATTCTACTGCTGGGTATTTTTCCAAAGAAAACAGAAACACTGATTCAGAAGGATATATGCACCACTATGTTCATCACAGCATTATTTATAATAGCCAAGATATGGAAGCAACCTAAGTGCCCATCAACAGATGACTGGATAAAGAAGATGTGGTATATATATGTGTGTGTATACACACACACACACACACACACACACAAAATAGAATACTACTCAGCCGTAAAAAGAATGACATTTTCCCATTTGCAGCAACATGGATGGACCTTGAGGGCATTATGCAAAATGAAATGTCAGACAGAGAAAGACAAATATTGTATGATCTCACTTATCTATGGAATCTTAAAAAAAAAAAGAAGTTGAACTTATAAAAACAGAGGGTAGAATCTGATTTCTACATTTAACTTTGTATCTCAGGTAAGGATGTATTTTTTTGGAGCCTGAAGCCTAGAAATAGCAAAACCACGCAGTTGCTGTTTGCTGGACCCTCCAGGGCTGGAGAATGTTGGGCTCTGTGCCCCCGCGCTCCCCAGGCATGCGGGCTTCTAAAAGTGGATATGGCGGCTGTCACCCACTGATCCTCTGGTTGAGTGACCCAGATTGGCACAGCACAGCTGGATCCTATGCAGAGCCTGTACGGGAAGGAGGAGGTTAAAAATAAAAACTGGGTGGATAGTTTAGGCAGAGTTAGGATACTCGAAAAGCTCACTGGTTTCTTTGCTAGTCCTTGGTCAGATTTTCACTTCTTAAAAAAATTTTTTTTTAAGGGCTAGTGATGGTTAGAGGGATGGCTTTCAGGTTTCTTAAATTTGGTAAAATAGATTCAGATAGCACAGCAAAACAAAGTCTAGGGTGCTTTTTCTATATGTAGAAAATTTGAGTTCAGAACATTTTGCCACAACATGAGTTTTTTAATACATCCCATTATTCAACATTCAAGTCTTTAATAAACTATTTTTCCAAAGACATCTCTTTTATGGAATTACTCTCTGAAATAAGAACCTCTCTCTCTCTCCTCTTTCTCTGATAATAGAGTGAAATGAGATTGTCATTAGAGGTTTGTTTTAAAAAAATACAGTTTTCTTTGTTATAAAATGAAAGAGTAAGAGTGTTTAAATATGGTGTCAATTATCCAACAAGAGTAGTTTTTGAATCTTGTCATTTTTTGGATTTTGACATTTCTATTTTAAAGTGTGGATTTGCTAATTTTTGAAGCTCTGGTCCTTATTACTAAAAACTTTGAGTTTCATTTTTGGCACTTGACCAAGTTTTTTTTTTTTTTTAAGTGCAAAAGCAGATTCTATGTCACATTTTCCTCAGTTACTGATAGCTTTGAACTACGTGAGATTCTTCTTCCTCCTGAATGCTTTGTGTCTTTTATGTAAGCATCTCTCTGTAATCTACAGACTGAAAATTAAATCCCCAAATGGGCTTTGCCTTGCAATAGCAATTTAAAAGAATACTAAATATTGATATTTAAAATATATAGTGAATGTGAATATAAATTATTTTTAAAATAAAATTTTAAAAAAGATTTTTAAAAAACCCTTGTGGAGACACATTTCTGAGAAAACATTTTTTCTGCAATGTTTAGTTTGGAATAAGAGTTCTAAGAATTTTCTTACATATCATTAAGTTACTCATTATTTTAAAGTCTACTAAGAGACTAATAATGGTTATGAGTAGCTTGATAGAAATATTCTAGAATTAGTGGTGATGGTTGCCCATTTATTTATAGTACTTAGTAAAAATATGAAACAGTTCTGAATTATACATCAAAAAGTGTGTTTTATATTTTAAAAATCTGTTAAGAGCTCTTAGTGTTGTTAGCACTATTCTCAGCCCTCAAGATATGTAAAAAAAAAACACATGAAATTAAGACTTCTAGGTATATATTAATCAGCTCTTGGTACAATAGTGCAGTGTGACAAACCACCCCCCAAACTCACAGAGGCGGACAGCAGCAGTATTTTTTTTTATTTGCTCGCAGATCCAAGCATCCGCTGGAGCAGTTCTGTTTAAGGCTCTGGGTCAATCAAGGCTGTGGTTTGGGTTCAGGTCTGCTTCATGTGTGTTTGTTCTCCTTGGATTAGAGGCTACCTGGGAGATGTCTTTATGGCAAATGAATGACAGGTGCACCAGAGCCCTGCCAAATCATGCAGTGGATTTGAAGTCTCCACTTGCATCACAGCTACTCATATTCCACTGCCAAAGCAAGTGATGTGGCCAAGTCCAAAGTCAGTGGGACAGGAAAAGACATCTGCTTACAGTGGAAGGGAGGAGAGTGAATATTCTTCAGACAACACTTCAGTCTATCACAAAGAGTTTGCGGTTCCTGGTAGCTGCAGAGGAGGAAGTGAACATTTCTCCCTGGGTAGGGATCAGTATTTTGAGGAGATGGATGTGGGTTGAGTCTTGATAAATGAGCAAATGTTGTCAGTTGGATGAGGAAGGTAAAGGTGAGGAGAGGTGAGAGCAAGGGCTGGAGAAGGATTTTCTAGATCATGACAACAGTTTGAGCAGAGGCATGAACTTGGCAGGAGCGGGGTGTGTTTAGGAAGCAGCAGGGCCGCGTATAGCATTTGGGAAAGGCTGCGGGGAGAAAAGACTGGGTCATGGTAAGGAAGGCCTTGTGCATCATGACTTAGGGCTTGGTGTCAGAACTAAAAGAATTGGATGGGCTCTGGAATCAGACAGCTGGACTTTAAAACTTGGCCCATCCATTTACTAGCTCTGTGACTGTGGGAACCTTACTTAGCATCCCTGTGCCTTAGTTCATCATCTGTAAAATGTTAAGAGTACTTTGAGTGCCTACCTCATGAACTGTTTGGATTAAAAAGTTAATACATGTAAAGCCCATCTAAAAGTGCTTGACATATAGTCAGGTGCTCAATAGCAGTTAACAGCTATTAGTATTTTTAAATGAAGTTTAGATTTTATCTGTAAACAATGGGGAATAATCAAAAGTAAGGAAGGGACCTTTATATTACGTTTCGGGAAGATAACCCTGGTGGCAAGGAAGGAAATGATTGTAGTGGCCAATACTGAAGCAGGGACCCCAGAGGGTTGTTACAGGAATGTAGATAAAAGATGATGATGGCAGCAAAGTGGAAGTGAATGTGAGAGACACTAAGGATGTAATATTGATGGGATTTAGAGACTGAATGGATGGAGGAAGTGAGCGAAATGGGGAAATGAGAGTGACTTCCAAATTTATGGCCTGATTAACTGGGTAGTATAATTTCCTGAGGTAGGGAACATAGGAAGATGAATGAGGTTAGAAGAAAGGATGAGTTCAGGTTTGAATGTGTTATTGGAGGAGCCTATGAGATAGTCAAGAATATTTAAGAAGCAGGGTCCTTTGGCTGTAAGAGGACAGTGTGAACTTTGATTGCAGTGACTGCAGTGGTTTAAGGCTTGGTGGGAGTTGCAAAAGCTCAGAGAGGGAGTGTAAATTATTATTTCATGGTGCTTGACAGTGAAGAAGGGAGACTCCTTTAAATAGCAGGGATAGAAGGAACATAAAGTTACAGTAGGATTTTTTTTTTTTTCTGTATTTGAAGATGGGAGAGACTTGAACATATTAGTTGGCTTTGAGAGAGGAGGAGGGGAGACATTGATTATATAAGAATGAGAAAGAATGGCTGATAAGACAATGTTCCTGAGACATACAGGGAGAGAATTGAGAGAGGAGATAGCAATAGAAGAGGGGATATTTCTAGATATTTGTTAAGAAAACTGTTAAAAGTTTTGTGATGGTACATTAGTTATCTGTTGCTGCATAACAAATTAACCTTAAACAGCAACTTATATAAAAAAAAATTTATCATTTCTCAGTGTCTGTGAATCAGAAACTTGGAACGATTAGATGGATGGTTTTGTTTCAGGGTCTTTTTTGAGGCTGCAAACAAGATACTGGTTTGGGCTGAAATCATCTGAAGGCTTGACTGGGGCTGGAAGTTCACATGGCCCACTCATGTGAGCAGGAGCTTCAGGTCTTTGCTGGCTGTTGACAGGAGGTCTCAGTTCCTTGCTATGTAGGTCTTCCCATAGGACTGCTTGTGTGTGCTTTTTAAAAAAATTGTTACCACCTTACCACTCCTCCTGGCCCGACTGCTATTTTTTTCCTACATATTCACATTCTTTCAATCATTAAGTCTTTAAAAAATTTTTAAAAATTGAAGTATAGTTGATTTACAGTGTTTATTAGTTTCAAGTGTATAGCAAAGTGATTCAGATATATAATATTCTTTTTAAGATTCTTTTCCATTATAGGTTATTACAAGATATTGAATATAGTTCCCTATGCTATACAGGATGTCACTGTTGTTTATATATTTTATATATAGTAGTGTGTATATGTTAAGCCCAAGCTCCTAATTTTATCCCTCCCTCTCCTTTCATCTTTGGTAACCATAGTTTGTTCTGTATGTCTGCAAGTCTATTTCTGGTTTTAAGTAAGTTCATTTGTATCATTTTTTTTTAAGATTCCACATATAAGTGATATCCTATGATATTTATCTTTCTCTGTCTGACTTACTTCACTTAATATGGTGATCTCTAGGTACATCCATGTTGCTGGAAATGGCATTATTTCATTCTTTTTAAATAGCTGAGTAACATTCCATTGTATAAGTAGGCCATATCTCTTTATCCATTCATCTGTCAATGGACATTTAGGTTGTTCCCATGTCTTGACTATTGTCAGTAGTGCTGCTATGAATATTGAGGTGCATGTATCTTCTTGCGTTAGAGTTTTCTCTGGATATGTGCCCAGGAGTGGGATTATCATTTGGAAACTCTATTTTTAGTTTTTAAAGGAACCTCCATATTGTTCTCCATAGTGGCTGCACTAATTTATATATTTATAGGAGGGTTCCCTTTTCTCTGCACCCTCTCCATCATTTATTATTTGTAGACTTTTTAATGATGGCTGTTCTGACTGGTGTGAGGTGATACCTAATTGCAGTTTTGATTTGCATTTCTCTAATAATTAATGATATTGAGCATTTTTTCATCTTATTGGCTATCTGTATGTCTTCTTTGGAGGAATGTCTATTTAGGTCTTCTGCCCATTTTTTGAGTAGATTGTTTTTTTCTTTTTAATATTAAGCTGTATGAGCTGTTTGTATATTTTGGAAATTAATTCCTTATTGGTCACATCATTTTCAAATATTTTCTTCCATTTTGTAGGTTGTCTTCATTTTGTTTATGGTTTCCTTTGCTGTGAAAAAGTTTTTTAAGTTTAGTTAGGTCCCATTGGTTTATTTCTGCTTTTATTTCCATTGCTCTAGGAGACAGATCCAAAAAAATATTGCTGCGATTTATGTCTAAGAGTGTTCTGCCTATGTTTTCCTCTAGGTGTTTCATAGTATACGGTCTTAAATTTAAGTAATCCATTTTGAGTTTATTTTTGTATATGGTGTTAGAGAATGTTCTAATTTCATTCTTTTACATGTAGCTGTCCAGTTATTGAGGAGACTATTTTTCCTCCATTGTATATTCTTGCCTCCTTTGTCATCAATTAATTGACCATAAGTGCTTGGTTTTATTTCTATCCTGTTCCATTGACCTGTATGTCTGTTTTTGTGCCAGAACCATACTCTTTTGATTACTATAGCTTTGTAGCATAGTCTGAAGCCAGGGAGCCTGATTCCTCCAGCTCCATTCTTCTTTCTCAAGATTGTTTTGGCTATTCAGAGTTTTTTGTGTTTCCATACAAAGTTAAAAATTTTTTGTTCCAGTTCTATAAAAAATGCCATTGGTAAATTGATAAGGATTACACTGAATCTGTATATTGCCTTGTGTAGTATTGCCATTTTAACAATATTGATTCTTCCAATTCAAAAACATGGTACATCTTTCCATCTATTTGTGTTGTTTTCAATTTCTTTCATCAGTGTCTTATAGTTTTTGGAGTACAGGACTTTTGCCTCCTTAGGTAGGTTTATTCCTGGGTATTTTATTCTTTTTGATACAATGGTAAATGGGACTGTTTCCTTAATTTCTTTTTCTGATACTTTGTTGTCAGTATATAGAAATGCACCAAAATTCTGTATATTAATTTTGTAAACTGCAATTTACCAAATTCATTGATGATCTCTAGTAGTTTTCTGGTCACTTCTTTAGGGTTTTTCTATGTATAGTATCATGTTATCTGCAAACAGTCACAGTTTTACTTCTTCTTTTTCAATTTGGATTCCTTTTATTTCTTTTTCTTTGATTGCTATGGCTAGGACTTCCAAAACTATGTTGAGTAAAAGTGGCAAGTGTGGGCATCTTTATCATGTTCTTGATTTTAGAGGAAATGATTTCAGCTTTTCACCACTGAGTATGATGTTAGCTGTGGGTTTGTATATATGGCCTTTATTATTATGTTGAGTTATGTTCCCTCTTTACCCACTTTCTGGATATTGAATTTTATCAAAAGCTTTTTCTGTGTCTATTGAGATGATTCTATAGTTTTTTATTCTTCAATTTGTTAATGTGGTGTATCATATTGATTAATTTGTGGATACTGAAAAATCCTTGCATCCTTAGAATAAATCCCACTTGATCATGGTGTATGATCATTTTAATGCATTGTTGGATTCTATTTGCTAGTAGTTTGTTGAGGATTTTTGCACCTATGTTCATCAGTGATATTGGCCTGTAATTTTCTTTTTTTTTGTGATGTCTTTGTCTGGTTTTGGTATCGTGGTGATAGTGGCCTCATTGAATGAGTTTGGAAGTGTTCCTTCCTCTGCAATTTTTTGGAATAGTTTCAGAAGGATAGGAGTTAACCTTTCTCTTAATGCTTGATAGAATTCGCCCATGAAGCCATCTGATCCCGGACTTTTGTTTGTTGGAAGTTTTTAAATTACTGATTTGATTTCAGTATGGGTAATTGTCTGTTCATATTTTCTGTTTCTTCCTGGTTCAATTTTGGGAGATTGTACCTTTCTAGGAATTTGTCCATTTCTTCTAGGTTGTCTATTATATTAGCATATAGTTGCTTGTAGTAGTCTCTTATAATCCTTTGTATTTCTGTGGTGTTTTTTGTAACTTCTCCTTTTTCATTTCTGATTTTATTGATTTGGGCCCTCTCGCTTTTTTTCTTGATGAGTCTGGCTAAAGATTTATCAATTTTGTTTATTTTTCCAAAGAACCAGCTTTTAGTTTCATTGATCTTTTCTATATTTTTAGTCTCTATTTCATTTATTTCTGCTCTAATATTTATTATTTCTTTCCTTCTACTAACTTTGGGTTTTGTTTGTTATTTCTCTGGTTGCTTTAGATGTAAGGTTAGGTTGTTTATTTGAGATTTTTCTTGTTTCCTGAGGTAAGCTTGTATCACTATAAACTTCCCCTTAGAACTGCTTTTGTTGTGTCCTATAGGTTTTGATTGTCATGTTTTCATTTTAATTTGTCTCTAGGTGTTTTTTGATTTCCTTTTTGATTTCTTCAGTGATCCATTTGTTTTTTAGTAGCATATTGTTTAACCTCCACGTGTTTGTGTTTTTTGCAGTCTTTTTCTTGTACTTGATTTTTAATATCATAGTGTTGTAGTTGGAAAAGATGTTTGATGATTTCTGTTTTCTTAAATTTTCCAAGGCTTGCTTTGTGGCCCAGCATCTGATTTATCCTGTACACTTGAAAGGAATGTGTATTTTGCTGCTTTCAGATGGAATACTCTATTAACGTCAGTTAAATCCATCTGGTCTGATATGTCATTTAAAGCCTGTGTTTCCTTATTGATTTTCTGTCTGGATGATCTGTCCATTGATTTAAGTGAGTTGTTAAAGTCCCCCACTATTATTGTATTACTGCCAGTTTTCCCCTTTATATCTGTTAACATTTTCCTTATATATTGAGGCACTCCTGTGCTGGGTGCATGTATGTTTTCAATTGTTATATCTTCTTGGATTGATCCCTGGATCATTATGTAGTGTCTTTCTTCATCTCTTGTAACAGTCTTTATTGTAAAGCCTATTTTGTCTGATATAAATATTGCTACTCCAGCTTTCTTTTGGTTTCCATTTGCATGGAATATCTTTTCCATCCCCTCACTTTCAGTCTGTGTATGTGTCTAGATCTGAAGTGAGTCTCTTATGGGCAGCAAATATATGGGTCTTGTTTTTGTATCCATTCAGCCAGTTTTTTGGTTGGAGCATTTGTTTATTTACATTTAAGGTAATTATTGATATGCATGTTCTTGTTGCTCTTTTGCAACCTTTTTCACCCTTTCTTCTTTTGTTCTCTTCTCTTGTGATTTAATGACTATCCATGGTATTAAGTTTGAATTCCTTTTTTTTTTTTTTGGTTTGTATATTATTTTAAGTTGTTGATCTCTTAATTTCAAATGTATTTTAAAAACCCTACAACTGTACTCTCCTCGCCTCATGATTACTGTTTTTGATGTCATATTTTATATCTAATTGTTTTGTGTATTCCTTACCTGCTTATTGTGGGTATAGATGATTTCCCTACTTTTGCCTTTTAACCTTCCTATTAGTTTGTGTTTATATGATTTCCTACCTATACTGTATGTTTGCCTTTACTAGTTAACTTTTCCAGTTAGTAATCTCTTATTTCTAGTTGTGGCCTTTTCTTTTCTGTCCAGACAAGTTCCTTTAGCAGTTATTGTAAAGCTGGCTTGATGGTGCTAAATTCTTTTAGCTTTTGCTTATCTGTAAAGCTTTTGATTTCTCTATCAAATCTGAATGAGAGCCTTGCTGGGTAGAGTATTCTTGACTGTAGGTTTTCCACTTTCATCACTTTAAATATCATGCCACTCCCTTCTGGTTTGGAGAGTTTCTACTGAGAAATCAGCTAGTAATCTTATGGGAGTTCCCTTGTATGTTATTTGTTGCTTTTGCCTTGTTGCTTTTTAATATTCTCTCTTTATCTTTAATTTTTGTCATTTTAATTCCGATGTGTCTCGATGTATTCCTCTTAGGGTTAATCTTGTATGGGATTCTGTGTGCTTCCTCAACTTGAGTAACTGTTTCCTTTCCCAGGTTAGAGAATTCTTCAGCTGTTATCTCTTCAAATATTTTCTCAGGCCCTTTCTCTCTGTCTTCTCCTTCTAGGACCCTTATAATGTGAATATTACTGCACTTGATGTTGTCCCAGAGGTCTCTTAAATTGTCCTTATTTCTTTTCATTCTTTTTTCTGTTATGTAATAGTGATTTCCACTACTCTGTCCTCCAGCTCACTGATCTTTTCTTCTGCCTCGTTTAGTGTACTAGTGATTCCTTCTAGAGTATTTTTCATTGCAGTTATTGTATTCTTCAACTCTATTTGGTTGTTCTTTATATTTTCGAACTTTTTGTCAAAGATTTCTAATTTCTCACTCTGTTCATTCTCCTCTTGAGTTCTTTGATCATCTTTACAATCATTATTCTGAACTCTTTCTTGGGTAGATTGCCTATCTTCATGTCACTTAGTTCTTCTAGGATTTTATCTTGTTCCTTTGTCTGGAACATATTCCTCTGCTGCCTCATTTCGTCTAAATTTCTATTTGTGTTTTTATGTATGTAGTAGGTTAGTTACTTTCTCAACCTTGGAAAAGTGGCTCTCTGTAAGAGATGTCCTATGCGTTCCAGCAGTGCACTCCCCTCTTGTCACCCAAGGCCAGGGGCCAGCTGGTCCTGGCATAGGGTCTGGCCTTATTCTGCAGCCTGGAGGATTCTATTTTTCTTGCTTCTAGTGTCTAGTGTCTGGTGGATGAGTCTCGTCTAGAGGCTTGTGAAGGCTTCCTGGTATGAGGGGCTGGTGCCTGCCTACTGGTGGGTGGAACTGGGTCTTGGCCTTCTGGTAGGCAGGGCCATGTCTATAGGTGGCTGTGGGCTCAGGAAGTCTTTAGGCAGCCTGTCTGCTGATGGGTGGGGATGTGCCTCCACCCAGTTTGTTGTTTGGCCTGAGGCAAACAGGCATTGGATCCTACAGGTGGGATTGGATGGGGCCAGATTTTGGTGCTAATGACCCAAGCAAGATGTCAGCCTCCAAGAGAGTTCTTGCAGATTACTGCTCCCTGATATGTCTGCCACCAATATCTGTGTTCCCAGGGTGAGCCACAGCTACTCCCACCTCCCCTTGAGTCCCTCCAAGACCAGCAGGTAGATCTGGCCCAGGCTTCTATGAAATTACTGCTTTTGCCTTTGGTCCCAGTGAGCATGAGATTTTGTGTTCATCCTCTAAGAATGAAGTCTCTGTTCCCCTCAATCCCGTGGAGCTCCTTCAGTTAAGCCCCACTGGCCTTCAAAGCGAAATACTCTGGGGGCTTCTCTTCCTAGTATTGGACCCCTGGGCTGGGGAACCTGATGTGAGACTCAGAACCCTCACTCCTGTGGGAGAACCTCTGCAATATAATTATTCTCCAATTTGTGGGTCGCCCACGTGGGAGGGGTATAGGATTTGATTATATTGCGAGTCCACCCCTCCTATCCATCTTGTTGTGTTTCCTTCTTTATGTCTTTAGTTATGCAAGATCTTTTCTGATAGGTTCCAGTCTTTTAGGTTGCTGTTGTTCTGCAATTGATGGTTGATGGTTGTTATGCAGTTAGTTGTGATTTTGGTGTGTTGGTAAGAGGACGTGAACTCTGGCTCCTTCTACTCTGCCATCTTGGCCCTTCAGCCTATCTTTATAATATGATTGCTCACTTCCTTCCCAAGTGAGTGATTCACAGGGGCAAGGAGGAAGCCATGGTCCTATTATGATCTGGTCTCAGACTTCCTAGTCTTCCATAGCTTCCACATTCTATTCCTTGGTAAAGAGTCACCAAGTATAACCCATACTCAAAAGACTTCACCTTTTGAGGGGAGGAGCATCAAAGAATTTTTGGACATATTTTTAAACCACTGTAAGTGGCTATAGAATCAACATGTACTTTTAACTCTAATTGATCATGTATCATGCTTTACATATAAGAGATTCAGTATTAGATATTTTGACGTAATAATTTGTCCTAATCCAGTCTATTTGGATAAATGGTGAGTTTGTGATGCTCTCTCTAGATGTATTTTCCAAAACAGATGTGGTCTTTTAAATTGTAAAATTATAAGCAACAACAATACAGGAATAAAAGAGCCTCTGAACCCAGAATCACTTGATGCATATAATCACTGATCATATGAACTGTTTATTCCTAAACCCACGTTGCTCAAAATTTTGCTTGATTCTGAAGCTTTTTGTTCAAACAAAATCCTACAGAGATTTGGGACTTTCTCAAATTTTATTTTTTAAAGTAAGCATGCAATCATAATTACTGCCTCCCTGTTAGTGGACAGCTTGTGCTCAGCAGTTCTCAGCTCTGACTGCACATTAGAATCACTTGGGAGCTTTTGATTTAAAATGATCTGGATCAGGGCCTGGGCACTGTTATTTCATAAAAGTTTCCCCCAAGTGATTCCAATGTGCAGCCAGGGTGGAGAACCCAGCAGATGACAAAACAAGTGAGAATAAGTTGCACAGGGAAATATTGGCAAATGTAAGATTTAAAACGTATTTTCGTGATTATTTCTGTGGGTGTGTGTGAAGGGATGTGCATCCGGGGAATATAGTTACAGTTTCTGCCAACAACATTGTTCTTAATTCATGTGATGGAAGAAAATATCAGTGTTTCATGGTGAACTCCAAAGAAGAGTATGAAATTCCAGACACCTGAGCAAATTTGACAACAGTTTTTTTAGGAGAATCTTCCTATTTTCTGGATCAAATCACAGATATCCCAGGGTATAAGCTCATATCATAGTCACTGTCCTTTGTGTGAATACATGCATTTATTAAATAAAAAGTTCTTGAACACCTGCATTGTTTCAGGTACTGCCAGGCACTGAATGCCCAAGGAAGGGTAAGACATAGATTCTTTTTTCAAGTGAGTGACTCTTCACCTCAGTGTGGGAGATAAGCAGGAATACAAATAAGAGTAAGCAAAGGTAAAAAAAAATTTAAGAACTGTTATTAAAACAGAACCACACCAACCAGTCAGAACAGCCCAGTTACAGTGGCGCCAGCCACAGACGGTCAGTTCAGTGCATACTGGCTGCCTTGAGTGTAGGTAACACAAAGTGGAATATTTTATATACCAGAAGAAGAATATAAACAAGAGGTAGCAGAGGGAAGAGAAAACTTCTGTAATTCCAAGTTCATATTTCCCCCATAGAGAGAAAAGAATGAGTGTGGTTGATCGCACCCATTCTTTATCCTGTCCTATACGCATCCTTTGCCAAGTGAATGCAGTTCTTTTTACTAAGGAAGTGGAGTCTTGTTTCCCTACCCTGTTGATCAAGGAAGGCCTTTGGACTTGCTTTGGTAAATAGAATATGGCAGAAATGACGATGTACCAGCTCCAAGCTCAGGCTGTAAAATGCCTTGAGTAACTCTACTTGTTCTTGCTCATTTGCATCCCTGTGACAAGATGCCCAAGATAGCCTGCAGGAGGATGAGAGAACATGGACAGAGCCAGGTCGTCCCATTATCCCAGACAAGCCCATCTTAAGTCAGCTTACAGCCAGCCAGCTATAGCAGGGCTCCTTGACAGTGGCACATTTGGAGTTGGATTATTGGAGTTGGATAATTCTTTGTTGTGGGAGGATATCGATTTTAGGATGTTTAGCATCATCACTGGCCTCTACCTACTAGATGCCAGTAGCTCCCACCTCCCTCCAGCTGTGGCAACCAGAAGAGTCTCCAGACATGCCAAGTATCCCCTAAGAGAGAAAACTACCCCTGATTGAGAACCATTGCCCTGGACTTACGAATGTATCCATCCAAGACCAGCAGAAGTACCTGCCTGCTGACTCCAGATGCATGAGCAATAAATGCTTATTGTTGTTTGCCACTGAAGTTTGTGCTTGGTGGTTACATAGCATTATTGTGGACTAGGTAGCTAACACAGTGAGTGAAAACATGGAAACATGAAAATGGGAGGTAGAACTGCACAGTAGAGAGCAGTCCAGTGTGGTGAAACATGACAGATGGGTTTGTAGGTAGAATGGAGGTTAGTATGAGGTACAGATAAGACTGAAAAACTAGGTTGGGGCTGTATCCATGGAACTTTAGATGCCTTGGTATGAACTGTAGACATGATTATTCATGGGCTGGGGACAGCTGTCAGAGGTTTTATGTATGTATTTATCATTTATTTATAGCAGCGGGAACAGTATTATCAGTCTGTACTTTAGGCAACAATAGGAAGAGGAAATTCCAGGCCAGAGGGAGGATTTTGCAGTAGTTCAATTGATTGGTGCAGAAGGCCTGAATTAGGGAATAATCGCAGGTTTGAAAAAGAGAGGTTGGTTGCCAGAGCCATTTGGGTGTAAAACTGATACAATTAGGGAATCTGTACACTGCTGCCTTTGCACATTTGGTTCCCTGAATGTGAAATATCCCCTTTCCTCTGGGGATTCTCTACTCAATCTTCAGTAGAGATAGCACTCAAGATAAGTCTTTTTGGTGGCGTCTTCCATGTCTCATGAAGATAGAGCTTATATAGGTCTTACCACTGTTTTTTCCCTCCAATAGAACTGTGTTAATCTTTTTACTATTGAATTTCCCATCTTTTAACTAATCAGTTGTAAGTCTTTCTCATAAATATTATCAACTGTTAATTTCCTTTTTAAGCATCTACTCTGTGTTTGGCTTGGTGGTAGGTGCTTGGGGGACAGTGAATTAGAGAGGTATGTGTTTTCTTGAAGCTTATGGTCTTCCTAGGGCAGTTACACAGGTAAACAGGCAATCACCATACATGCTGGGATAAGGGAAGCAAGGAAGGGCATAGAAGCCTAGGAGGGACACTGGATCTGGAACAGAGTGTTCCAACGAAGGCCTCTCAGAGGAAGGAAATGGCAAAGAGGTAGGGTTTGGTAAAGGAGGAGTTGAAGCCAGGAGACCTTGGGGTTTATGGCCCCAATTAAGAGGAGACACAGCATATTTGAGAAACAGAAGAAAACTCAGCAAAGCTTAATCATGAAGGACCTTGTGAATTATGATCAGAGCTGTGCTGGGAAAAATTACACTAATTGATTTTTTAAATCCTGGCTGCACACCAGAACCACCTCATGGAGCTTTTAATAATACAGATACCTGAGTCTCACTCCAAACCTACTGAATCACCACAACCAGAGTGTGTGGCTTGTATATGTGTGTGTGTGTGTGTGTGTGTGTGTGAATGTGTATGTGTATATGTATGTATTTAAGGCTCCAGAGGTGATGCTGGTGAGTTTCCAGACTTGAGAACTGTGGGCATCCAGTGGAGAAAAAGGACTGGAGGGAAGGGCAAGTTTGGATCAGGGAGAGCAGGGAGCCAGGTGGGTGGGTGATGATGGGTTGAATGGGCTTGAAGAAACCATGTGTAGAGTATGAGATATTTAGAAGTTAGAATCAATAGAACTTAAGATTGATTGGTTGTGGGGGATGGAGGAGTGTGGCTCAAGGGAGATTCCCAGGTTGCTGGAGTGGTCATGGAGACGTAGGTAGTGTGTTTCACTCCTTTAGGGAACGTCGGAGGAACAGGTTTCATGAAAAAGATAAGGCTTTTATTTTTAGTTGAGTTTGAGATGCTTACTGGAACCTCCGCATAGAATTGTCTAGTAGATAATTGGTTATAAGAGTCTGGAATTCAGGGGCAACATCTAGTCTGGAGTGAAAAGAACTGTAAATCATGACTATACACCTGGCAATGGAGCCTATGGGAGTGGGTGAAATTGACCAGGGAGTATGCGAGAAGGAAAAAGGGAACTGGGAAGAACTATATAACATTCAAGAGATGAATAGAAGATGAACGTACTGAAAAACCAAGATAGAGAAGTCAGAAATGCTGGTGGACAACTAAGAGAGTGGAGTCTTGGAAGCTAATGAAAGACAAGTTTTCAAGAAGGAAGGGGTGAACACAACTGTCAAATTAATTTTCAAATGCTGCCAAGAAGGCAGACAATGGACTGAAGAGTGACCACTGGCTTTGGCTACTGAAGGCTGTTGGAGTCTTGGCTGGAGCCGATTCAGTGGAGTGGTGGGGTAGAAGCCAGACTGCGGTGGGGGTGAGTTGTGAGTGGGAGGTGGGAAAGTGTGGACAGTGAAAGATTCTTCACATTAGGTCTGCTTTCTTGGTTATTACAGAATCGTCTGCACTCAGATGTTAAATAGGTGAAAGTTTGGGTAATGGAGGAAGGGGCTAAGGTGATAAAATATTTTTAGCCTGGCTGATTGGTCACATAGTAATGGCATTTGTTGAGATTTGCAGCAAAGCAGGAAGAACAGCCTGAGTTTGTTTTTGTGTTTTAGATGTGCAAGGGAGAAGGTCCTAGGTGGAATTTTGGACACGTTGAGTTTCATGCTCTTTTTTTCTGATCATTCTATAAGTAGAATATTGTCTTCAAAATCCATTTTAAATACAACCCGCAATAACTTGCAGATGACCCAAACTAAGGTTTGCCCTTAACTTTATAAGCTTGGGAATGTAACAGAACTTACATAAAAAAAGAATAAGAAATCTAGGAATTTAAGGCAAAAGGAATGAAAAAATATATTTCTGGGTATAAGTGAACTGATGGACAAGGGGACACATCCTCTTTGGGTGAGCAGGTGGGACTACTTCTATTATGGTATTTTCAAATTGAAAATTTGATTTTTCGTGTTTCTTAACTTCTTCGTCTTTTGAAGTCGGGAAAATTCAGTTGTATTCTGGATCGGTGGATAATTGTGACCTGGCTCTGTTCCACTTGGGCAAGATTTGTTTCCTTAATGAAGGCACTTCCTTCATCTGTTAGTGATAAGCAAGCAAGTGAAGAATTCTTATCTGCATATATGGATTGAACATCTGTTTCTATTCTACTGTTTCAGTATAGACATCTTTTTTAGGAAATTAATGCAAATAAGTAAGCTCCCTGTTACGTAAAGCCATTTTAGATTGAGAGTATCTATTACCTGAGTAACTTGTATGGATTAAATTGATAAGTCAGATTTTTTTCCTGATATTTTGAATGATGCAGAAACCATTGTCATGGGTTCTCTAAGTGCTGCAACAAATTTTTAGAAGATGTAATTTTGTGGGTGATGACTACCAAGCTTATCTGCGGGTGTTCACATTTGTCAGAATGCTGTGACACATTTTACTCTGCCTATAAACAATGTTCCAGAAAAGAGAGCAAAAAAAAAAAAAAATCACCATGGAAACTCAGTAGAATGCTCTTATTTGTTTTTCTGAAAGGAAAATTCTAAAACTAGATAATGAGATATGAAAGAGCAATGCAGATTGTGCAGCTGGCTTCCAGGAAGTGAGCTCAAAAAAGAATGGATTTGGTGCCCTGTGTGGGTCATGTTATTTATGATCTCATTTCCCTTTTCTCATGGAGAAAGGCTCTAAAGAGGCCCAGCAGATAGCCTGATGAATTTTTCTTTGTAGTGCAACCTTTTTGGAGACACCTGCAGGTATCAGGGCCAAGAATGAATGGAGAGCTGTAGGAGTTGGCAGAGGAAGGCCCTTAAGATGCCTTTAGACATCATCTTGACGCCTGGAATAGTGTTACTAGGGTGATTTGATTAGAATGATTTTGAGAAGAGGGAGATCAATATCAAAAAAGATATAATACATAGTCAATGAATTGATGCATTGCTCAGTAAGAACTAAAAATTGGAATCAAGTCCAGCACGAGTTTTGTGGGGGGACTGGTAGGCAAGCTAGTTGTCCACATGACATCTAGTTGTAGCACCAAATTGGTCATGTAGAACTCAGTGTCTGACTTCCAAAGGCCACTACAGGAGGGCTTCTGTGACCCTCCTTGGAGAAGCACCATCTTATAGGGACATTAGTACATGTATTTGTCGGGGAGGGCTGAAGCACTCAGGCAGACAGCCTGACTGACCAGGCTGGAATTCAGCTACACCATTAGCAGCTGGGAGAGCTTGGGAAGGTTACTTAATCTCTCCAAACTTCAGTTTCCTTATCTATGAAGTGGTTATGATAATAGCACGTATCTCTTAGGGCTGTTTTGAAGAAGGAGTTAATATATAAAAGACATTCATAGAAATGTCTGAAACATAGAAAGCACCAATTATTAGCTGTGATTACTCAAGAATCTATGAGCAATGCTTTTTTGGCTGTGACTTTTTCTGAATTGCATATGTTTACAAAATGACCAGCCAAGCAATTTCTGTTGTTATTCTTTAGCAATTACTTTTGATGAGTTAAAATGGGATAAATATAAATGGAGAGGGGAGATATTGAAACTCAGTTTTCAATCATGTGGACTCATGTAGAACACTGGGAGATAACTGACAGATATCTCCAATACTGGAAGAATTGAAAACATAGGTTCACACAAAAGCTTGTGAGTGAATGTTCATAGCAGCACTGTTCATAATAGCCAATAAGTAGGAAGCAGCCCCAGTATCTGAACAGGAGAGTGGATAAACGAAAGGTGGTTTATGTATACAATGGAGTACTATGCTGCTTAGAAATAAAGAGGAACTACTGCTATAACCTACAACATGGATGAACCCCCAAAACATTATGCTAAGTGGAAGAAACCAGATGCAAAAGACAATGTATTGTATGATTGCATTTATATGACTGTCCTGAAAAGGCGGATTTACAGAGATAGAAATCAGATCAGTGATTGTCTGGGGCTGAAGATGAGAGTGGGGATGAACTGCGAGTGGGCATGGAGATTTTTGAGATGACGAAAATGTCCTAAAACTGGATTGTAGTGAAGGTTGCACAACTCTATAAATTTACTAAAAATTATTGAATTGGATTCTACAGTGGGTGAATTTTATAATAGGTAACTCATGTATCCATAAAGCTGTTAAAAAATGCACAGTATTTGATTATCAGTACTTGAAAAAGGAAACCGATAAGACATCTGCGCCAGAATTTCCTAACCTGTCTGCTCATCAGAATCACTTGGGAAATTAAAAAAAAAAGGAGTCCAAGTCTGCTCACAGCCTTGGGGGGCCCTGCTTTCAGTGATCTTCCTGAGTGGCTGTCATGGCCAGCTGGATTGGTAACCACTGCTCTGTGGCTCTAGATCCTGAACTGTTATAGAAAGCACAAGGACATGCATGGTCAGTAGTTGCTGATTGCACCTTCCCTTCCAGTCTATGTTAAATAGATGTCAAATCCCCCACCTCCCCCAGCTCCCCATGATTTGCCTTGAAGCCTTTCTTCTTGTACTTAAAGCTAGACTTGGTGCTTCTTTGTATTCACCATAAGGAGTTGACTCACCTCAGGAGCGTCAGCACCATGGATTTTTTTTTTTTTTTTTTTACTGGAAAGATGAAAAGAAGCATTAGCCACAGAGCAAACAACATTCCTCCTCCCCCTAAATCCTGGATGCCCTCTTTCTGTGACCCTTCTGCCAATGTACTGCCACTACTTTCCAAAGCTTGGGTGACCCTGTGAATTCTTGCTGCACTTGCTTTTCTCAGCGAGGGAAGGCTCCTCAGGCTGGGCAGCCTCTCTGCCTCCCTGGAATTCTGAGGAATATCGTTTTCTTCATTTTGTGGACTAGTTATTGCTTGTTTGTATTAGGTCTGCATTTGTGTCCTGCTTCGTGCGACTCAGGTCATCAGATAGCTCCAGAGGGAATGATGTGGGCGGGGGCTGGCCATGTCGTGGTGTGCGATGTTGCTGTGCTGTCTGGGCTTGGGAGTCTGACTAGTGTTGCCAGATTTGGCAAATAAAAATACAAGGCACCCAGTTAGATTTGAGTTTCGAGTCAATAACAGAATTTTTAGTATCAATATGTCCCTTTATCTGAAATTTGAATCTAACTTTGTATCCTGTATTTTATTGGGCATCCCTAAAATTTCCATCAAACTTGCCCTCACTTTTGGCTTCTCCACTTGACTAGTTAGGAATTCAGCAGGTGACTTAGCATCTCTGAACCTTGGTTTCTTTATCTGAAAATTCGGGTAAATGTTACCTGTCAGTATCGGCTTCCGTCCTTCTCACTGGACTCTGAGCTCGTGAGGGGAAGTGGTTAGCCTTATGTGCTGAGTTGAGAACTTCTGGTGACATTTGATTGTCTGGAATTTAATCAAATGGCCATACCTAGCTCTCAGGGTGGCTTGAATATGCTCTTTATCCTAGATAACTATGTGCCTAAGGTACAAATAGAGGATACTATTATATGGGAAGAATTTGGGGACAGTTAGTAAATCTTGACCACACATTTTGTTTTCTCTCTGCAATACTGTTAAATAATTGCTATTGATGAAACACAGTTAATAAAACAAATGGTATTACCTAGCTGCAACAATCAAGAAATTGTTTGGATCATTGCCAAGGATATAGCAAGGAGGATTATTCTTGGATTCAACTCATTTGCTGTTTTATCCTGCCATGTTGGGGAAATATTTTAATCCTTCAGTGCTCTACTTTTCCATTTGTGTGGTCATATTCTGCCAGAAAAAGGGGGGGGTCTATATTGATCGGGTCCACAGATATAATCATATTACATGGCTGAGTATTGATCCTGTGTTTGTGAGGTCACTTACAATTTATATACCTCATCTTCTTCTGGTGACTTAGTTCAAGTAGAAGTGTGTTTTGCAGGCATTAGTTTCTAAAGTCAGCACATAAAGCAAATATTATTTGTAGTTAAAAGTACTCGTGAGTGTTGTCTGACATAGTGACTCACTTCTAACCAATAGGGTATGGAAAGGGGAAAACAGTAGCTTTACAGTGGAGGAAACTGACAGCACCACCTTTTAACCAAATATCCAAGGTTAATAATAATAATAATAATAATAATAATAATAATAATAATAATAATTTAAAAAAGCCTCATGTGCCCCCTGATACGATGCAGCGAGAAGGATGCTTCATCCCTGTGTTATTCTTCTCCACAACCCGAACCCCAGATTAGTCTGAGAAAGCAGCAGACACACCCAAACTGAGAGACATTCTACAAAATACTTGACCAAGTACCTTTCAAAAGTATCAAGATCATGAAAGTCAAGGGAAGACGAAGAAGCTGTCACTGGTTGGAGGAGACTAAGGCATCTTGATGACTAAACACAGTAAGGACATTAGTGGAAAAACCAGAGAAATCTGAATAAACTCTGTAGTTTGGTTAGCAGTATTGTACCAATGTTAATTTCTTACTTTGAAGAAATGTGCATGGTTAGATAAGATGTTTACGTTAGGGGAAGCTGGGTGAAGGGCACATGGGAGCTCTCCTGGCAACTCTTCTTAAATCTAAAGTTATTTTTTTTAATGTTCTTTTAGAAAAGTACTTCTTAACTTCTCTTGAGAATGTGCTGTGTTGTGAATGAGAACCATGTGCTACCTTGAAAGAAGATTAGCATGTCTGTTTTCCTGCCAGGGTTAGAGCAGATTGCTGCCTTATCAATAGATATTTAACATGGGTTTTTCTGGTACTAGATGCACAGCAGTGAACAGTAAAAAAAAACAAAAAAACAAACCCAAAAAAACAAAAAAAAAGAAGAAAGAAAAACAAACCCCAAAAACCTCTCTGCCCTGATGGAGCTTACACTCTAGTGGAGAAGATAACAAATAATACAAAATGGATAGTATATTATATTGTATTAAGAGATGTTGAGAAAATAAAACAGAGAAGGAAGAAATAAAGTTCTGGAGGGTTGACGAACATTTAGCTTGAAGAAGCAAAGAAGACCTCACTGAGAAGGTGACTTTAATGTAAAGATATGAAGGAAGTGAGGAAATGAGCCATGTGGATTGTGTAGTTATTTTGGGGAGAAAGTCTCCTCGACAGAGGAAATAGCATGTGCAAGGGGCCTAAGATATCCCATGCTTACTGATATATTTGAAGAACAGCATGGGATGCTGTTTGCCTGTTTGAGCCTCAGAGTAACTAGTTTTCATTTGGGGTCATGTTGTAGGGAAAATGTGTATCTTTAACTCCTGGAATCACACTCAATTTGAGATGCTCACACTATGAGCAGCATATAGGAACTCAGCCTGATTGAAGGGGCAGTCCTCTCCCATCTTATCCAGTGCCGTATGCTTATCCAGTAAAATGTCCATACTATTCAAAATGTTATTTTTCCCTCTTTTATTTTTGGCCAATTGCACATGGTTTATATTGAACTTGTTAAAGGCAAGTTGGATGGGACCACCTAGTATATTCATAACCAACACATGGAGTGTTGCTGGCCAAGATGACTTCGTCTTTGATGGCTGCCCGTCTTCTCTGGCTTTCCTTACTGAGTGCCCGCTCTCCTCCCGGCTTGTGAGAGAAGTGGCAGGAGGAGAGTGCTCAGTGTTTATTCCCTTTGGGAGAGGACGAGAACGTGACAGCTGCTGCAGGCAGTAAATTAGGATGATTCTGCTCTGCTCTCCGTGAATGTCACCCTCACTGGCAATAAAGTGTGCACTGGTAGAGTATGCAGGATGGTTGCACCTGGTTTTGGTATGCTCTTTGATAAAGGATTCCATTATTATAGGATCCAAAAGGCAGCTCTTTAAACATGCCTGGCAAGAAGGACTGGGCCAGTTATGCAGACGTGTGTTCCAGTTCCTCACTCATATGTAGCTCGATGGTCCTGTGAAGGACGCTGAAGGGCTGAAAGCTCCACTGGACATAAAAGAAAACGAGAGTTTCTCCTAGAGGACAGAGAACCGTAGATTCATTCGGAGCTTTTAAAACCATGTAACAAAAGGCAAAACACTTTTATCTTGACCTCTTCAATCTCTTCAGTGGATCCCTTCCTCAGTCATCTTGTCTTGTATATGTGAGTATAAACTGTAAAACTGGAAAGCCCTGAGGATGTTTGTACAAAAAGAAATAAACTTTCCTTTTATTCAAAATGTATTTGTATCATCTGGCTCAGCATTTTTCATTTTTAGGAGATGTATAAAATGGAACCCTTTCAACTGACTTATCTCAACAACCATTTTTACTATGTCATTAGGAAAAATAACAATGGTTTTGGAATAACATAACATGTCCCCGGGTCTGAAATATGTGCGCTTAAGTAGAAACTTTATATCTGAGGGTGCGTTTTGATCCTTGCTTCGGGGATTGAGTTCTTTGTCTGTGTAAACTTCGTTCACGTAGTTTAAAAGTAACTACATGAAGAATTTTCCTTTCGTTTCCAAAGTGTGCTTTGCCACAGTTGGTTCTGTTTTATGTATTATTGACAGTTTGTGACTGAGCCCCACCAGCACTGCCGGGAGAGGATTGTTGAGTCCCTTGCTGTGGTGCATTAGGAACGAACACTTTCAATAGGACCCTGGTTGCGGCCAACTGATAGAATCACAAGTTAGATTCCTGGGTTACTTTTAAGTCCTCCCCATGAAAGGGACTTTTTTTATGATCCTGTGAATCAAGAATGAAATATTCGTTTGCTCAGAACCTGTTAAATTCTTAAATTTCATATAGGAGGTACAGAATAAAGACCTATTGTGGACTAAGGCTAATCTGAAAATCTCTATCATACTTCTCCACAAGCTGGAAAAGCTGGGTGGCCGTACGCTTGGTCTTGGTATTTAAAACCTTTGGATTTCCTGAGATTGGTGGTGGAAGGGAGTGGAAGCGAAAATGTCAGGGAAATGACTGCTCTTCTTGATTTGGGATTGTAGGGGCCACTGTGACCTTTAATTCAAGGTTCTTTGTTAGGGGTCACCTTCAGGTTCCCCTGGAAATCACATGTGTTGCAAAGCCCCTAAATAGCTCTTTCTGGGTTCTGTAATTGTATTTAGGGCAAGGCTTCAGAGAGCATCTTTTGTGGCTGCAGGAATCTGCATGCTTGGAGACCTGGAAAGACGTCGTGACATTTATATGTAATGCTCAGGGCAAAGCCCTACCTGGATGCTGTCAGATCAGAATGGAAGGACGTAGCATGAGTCCTCCTTAAAATCTGTGTAGACTAAGTCGTTAAATCTAAGTTAACAGGCGCGCTTCCTCCTTTGGACAAAAGAACAGGTAGTGATCAGTGATATGGAGAAAAGTAAAGTATTATTTTGGATTTTTTCTTGCATAGTTGTATCCTAGTGTTTTTCGGCTTGTCTTCTGCTTGGCCTTTTTCATCTTCTTATACCATCCCCAGTTGTTTAAAAAAAGAACACACACACACACACAACAAAAAACTGAACCCAAAGAACAATGTGTTAAATGCAAACAATTGAAATCTAGGTGTCTGTTTCTATTAAAACACTCTTCTTTATATGTGTCATTCGCTGGGAAAGCAACACTTGCTACTGACCTACTTACATATTCTGAGCTCAGTGCCCCTCCCAGTCCAACAAAATATCCTTAGCCCTCTGCTGGGATAGAAGGTTGGTATGTTGTTTGTTTTGTGATTGCATCGTGTGGTTTTTTTGGTTGTGTGTCTGGCTTTGTTGTTCACCTGCATCAGGGTATTTTTATAAAGTAAGCTCTGGGAAGACAGATATGTTTCTGGTATAATGATTATTGTGTTTGACTCCCTGTCATCGATCCACCCACCGTGGTACTCCCTTATGTCCAGTCCCTCCTAGTGAGCCAGTCATGGCTTTCATGTGTTCCTTGCCAGAGACTGGAAAAGGAATGGCCAACATTGGGTGGGGGGAGCGCCTATGAAAGGTTCCTGGCTTCTGAGAAAGACAGGAAGAGAAGGTTGCTTTTCTTTCTCTTGTCTTGCTGTGTCTGTAAGTGATGCCTGGACCCGCTGCAGCCATCTTGCTACCAGCCTGCGAGTGAAGTCAGTACTTGCTGAGCTATGGAATCCCCCAGCTCTGGAGCCTGCCCACTTTGGACTTTTTATGGCATAAAATAATAATATATACCCTTGTTATTTGAGACAAGTTTGTTTGTTTATTTGTTTGTTTTGTTTACAGCTGGAAGTATCCTAACCAATAAAGATTTATTAATTTCCTTCTTGCAGCCCTTCTCAGCATACATTATATGGTTTTATACTTAGTGTTTTCCAGTAATATTTAGACTCATGGACTCCAAGTTACTGAAATGATTTAGACGATTAAAATGGATATGTGGTTACATTAAACTGCCTTGTGTAGTGTCTGGAATTTTGCGTACGTGAAAGGACTATGATAATGTTGTGTGTTTAAAGAGCTTAAAGAACTCTGTAGACAATTAATTTATTCTAGCGATCATACCCTGCTCTTTAAGTTAACAACATCTGAACTGAAAATAGAAAAAAAGATAAGATAAGTTTTAAGATACAGACTTGTGCCCACATGCCAGAGCCTTTGGGGAATGACTCTTGCATACGCCCAGATACGTTAAGAACTTAATTGTCCAAGTACTTCTGTTATCTTTATTCATTTACTAAATTTATTTGTAAGCAAAGGTGATACTAGCAAATTATGACATCAATATACGAGGATTTCAAGGTGGCCAGAACTGAAGTCTCCTCAGTTTCTGTACTTTTCCGTCATCTGACAGAATTTAATGGATTGGGAACATTACTGCTTTATTTATTTGAAGAAATATTTTTTTGTGTTGTGTCCCAACTCACATCTCTCTCTTAGTAGCTGTAAGTGTTTGTGGTGAAACCTTGCTTCTCAAATGGGGACTGAGCTGGTAACATGAAAATTTTGGCTGAGACCCTGGGAAAGTGGAAACAGTGAGTGTCTTTTCTCCACCTGAGCTGAAATCTGAGCGATTCAGCGGTTCCGCACAAGGCAGCTCTGTGCATACTTCCCTCACTGTCGAGCCCGCAGTGAGCTACCTGACAGGCGTCTGATAATCAAAGCCAAAGGACACTGTTCTCTTTCCAAATCTTGTAGAGAGAGGTGGACAAAAATGTGTGAAGTAAGTATTCTTTTCCCAAGTGCCCCCTCCCCCACCCACGCCAGCCCAAGCATGGCATCGCTGCGGGATACTGACAGAGACTTAGACTCATCTCTCTTTCCTCCTTCACCCCCAAATACAGCAGCAAGCAGACAACCCAAATGCCTAGCAGGAAGATCATTACTTTCTTATTTTGGCAAAATCTAGGGACTCCTTGTGTTTTGGTGTCTAGAAACATAAAAGGAGAATCCTATGAAAAGACTTCAGCTCATTAACATTTACAGGGTGCCCATTGCTGGGCCACTGTGTGATGTGTTATTTAAGCTTTGTAGAGATAAATTAGTTTGCCTTTGTCTCTTTGCCTGCGTAAAGGGGAAAGCAGAAGCATGAGTTGTCATTATAAAGTGAGCAGGTTGATTTTCATGTGAGGCTTGGTGTGAATCAGCCTCATTACTTTGTCTCATTGTTTGTTCTGAGAAACTGCTGTTTTACACAGTACGGACTTCTTTGTTTGTTTGCTTGTTTCTTATATTAAGACTGTGCAGTGGGACAAGTAAGAGTGAAAAGGAAAAAACGCTGTAAAAATATAAAGGATGAAGCGGGTGGGGGAGAGGAAGGAACTTAGAAGGAGAAGAAATAACACGATTTGCCTGAAGGAGGCCGGAAAGTGAGGAGATGGAGGAAGTTGAGATTGCATTCAGTTAAAATCAATGAGGGCAGTTCTTGGTTGAGAGAAGTAGGACTCCCTATTACAAGATTTTGCATGTAGCTGGTCAAGTATGGCGGATTCTAGACATACTTTCAAGAGAAGAGGTAATTCTGATAAAATCATTGGATAATGGTTTATGAATGCTTATCATGTATTTGCTCATGCTGGTGGGAAGCAAGACTTTTTGTATGTAATTCAACCAGTTTTAGTCTTAACTATCACAGGAGGTAGGTATGCTTTTCATTTCCTTTTTTTTTTTTTTTTTTTTTTTTAATTTGAGGAAAGAACTGAAGCTTAGACCGATTAACTTCCCTAATGCCTCGGTTGATAATAAAACCCAGGTTCTCACCAAGGCTGTGCCCCTAATGGCTACCCTCAGACTGCATTTGAATACCTGAGGAAATAAAACAAAATATATAACTGAAATCACTTTGTATTAAAAAAAAACAACAGTAACATTAGAAACATAGCATTTTAAATTTTAAAAGATCTTTGGAGGTTGGTTCATAGGACAGAAAGCTGAAGTCCAGGGAGAATGTCTTAGAGTTCTTAACTGGTCATGGGATACCTTGGGAAAATTTCCATCCTTGTATTACAACTTTGGACAAAGGGTAAAATATGTATTATATCTGTCAATTTTTTCCCAGCTTGTTGTTCATTATCAATGTCAGAGAAAATATCTATTTTAAGTTAGACTAATTGAGTAATGCTTGAATAATTATGTGTACTTTGCAATTCATACTGAATGCAAAACTGGAATGTAGGAAAAATTTCTGTCTTGCACTGTCTCTCTACATGTAAGGTGAAAAGACTAGACCTCTAATGCAGTTTATTTAGGAAGTGTAGAATGCCCACAGTCATTAAAATTAGTATTATGCTATAATGCCAAGGGCTCTAGAATATAGTTTAAATGTTACTTGGTGTTTTCTAGATAGATCTTAAAATATGTATCAATATAAAACAAATTGAAGTACTGAAAAATTGGCCCTAGAATGTCAATTCTAGGACATATTTTGGTGAGAATGTGAGAAATTAGCCACAAACCACACTTAGCCCCTGGAAATTTGCAACAGAAATTTCAAGGCTAAATATATTTAAGTGTTCTTTGAGCCCACTTCTTTGTTTTATTAAAAAACAAGACCTATCCAAATGCTGAAAGTGAAATGAGTAAGAGTTCGATGAGGATGAAATATTTCATGTTGACAATTTTATATAGTTATCGTGGCCTAAATATTTTCTAAGTCCACAAAATTAATAAGCCTAGTGAGTCAAATCTAAGGAAGGAGACTGAATGCTGTAAAAATGCCCCAATTGTCTATTAGACATTTTATTACTAAATTTTCTCCTGGGGTACGGGTGGGAGATGAAATTTCCTACTTGATTTATAACATGAAATTTAAGATGTAAGGAACTGTGTTGCTCTTTCTATTTTAAGGGCCCCACCAGAGTTCTTTTGTTTTGTTCTTCTCTGCTAGTAACCCTGTAATTCCCACCTAGCTCCTGCATTGATCCTGTATATTTTTTCAACCTAGTTCATTTCAGTTGACCTACTTGTATGTTGAATTCCCATGGCAAGCCACGTTAATCTCATTAATTCCATGCCCTTGTCAACTACTGAGAAGAAAAGTTGGAGTTGAGATGGATTCTGTTGGATGAAAAGATGGAATGGCAGAGACATTATTTCCTTTCCTTTCCTTTCTTCCTTCCTTCCCTCTCTCCTCCTTTCTCTCTCTCTCTCCCCCTCTTTTTCTTTCCAAATACTTTGCTTTAAAAGAATATGAAAACAAGTTGACTTCACATATTTGAGAATTAATGTGTAGGGGCAACTGAGGAGTGTTGATAAGGGGTGTAGGTACAGGGGAAATGGGAATGGGTTTTTTTTTTTTATTTTATGAGGGGGTGGTAATTGGGTTTATTCATTTGTTTCTATTTGGAGGAGGTACTGGGGATTGAACCTGGGACCTCATGCATGTCAAGCATGCACTCTACCACTTGAGCTATACCCTCCCCCTGGAATGGTTTTTATATACATAATAGAATGTGCCTGAGACATGGTGGCTAGATTATGCTTCAGTAACAAACGACCCCAAGATCTCAGTGGTTGGCACAGTGGAAGGCTTTTCTTTCGCTCATGCTATCTATCCAATATGGATTGGTACCCAGACCAAAAGAGGCTCCCTCCATGTTACCTATTACTCCAATCACCCTTCCAATGGGAAGACTTTTTACTGGGAAGTGACTCACTGGTGAGAGCAAGTCCTACAAGATGTCCAGCTGTAGAGGAGGCAGATAACAGCCATCTGACCCTGTGTCCCAACAGGAAAGTCAGAAACCAGTGACAGCTAGTCCTGTTTCATGCCTTTCCTTGAGAAAGGGCAGTATCAGTAAAGGTTAAAGGTGGGTGTATTGCCAACCACTCGAGTCTGGTGCTGCCCCTCTGAGAAGGTATTCTTTTTAAAAATCTATGAACATAATTCAGTAAAGCAATATTACATATGGAAGCATCGGCCAAATAAGTGATCTCAGGGCATGTTTGTCTATAAATTCTTTTCTTCATTCCTTTGTACGTTTATCCCTTCAGTAAATATTTACTGAGCTATCATGTATCAAGTACATAATGTAAGCCTTGATTTATTTATTTTCTTTTTATTTTACTTGTATTATCTGCAGTGTTTTCTTTAACACATTTTTACTGCCTTGTCAATATTTTGTATGTATGTTTATTTTGAATCTATTATTTTTTAACTTCCTTCTGGGTATGGACCTGACCTGTTTTCTTTACCAGATTATCCAGATGTGTTCCTGCTAAATATATGATAACCAGGGAGCAAGCATAATGTATTGGTTGTATTTTTCTCAAGATTTCTATGAAGCAGTTTCAATTAAAAAAAATCTTAGTTTATTAAAATTTTTTTTAATATCTTAAAATTTTATCTGTAATACATTGGGATAATTTTCCCCTTGCTGTTTTATTTGAAGAGTCAAATGACTCTATTACATGTCATTTGGGTGACAATAAACTTCTGAATAATGAGTAAAATTATTGTAGGAGAGGGATCTCATTTAGACAGTCAAACATGGTGCAGTCCTTGAGTACAGCTAAACGTTTTAATTTCAGCAATCACTGTCCCTTCGTTCATCTTTGCTTTGTCTTCTGCATTTCCATCACACAGCCTGACTTGTGACGTGGTTCTCTAATTTTGTCTTCCTCAGAACTGGTGAGCACAGGAAGTATCTTTCTTGTCTTTGTAGCCCGCCATCCCTCAAGCCTGACAGAATACCTTGCACATAGCAACTGTTCAATAAAAACTTGTTAAATAGATTTGATCTTTCTCACCTATAGTGGTTGAACTTTTGAAGTAGTGCAGGACTGAAAACAGAACCACAATTATTTAATACAGAAAACAGTTACAAAACCTAAGTCTGAGGGGAGATGGGGCAAGAGAGACTGCATTGAAGGTTCTCTGTGTGGAACGTTCTAGCGTGCTTAGTCTTGATGTGTTTCAAAGGGAGCAGTTTGTTTCACATTGCTGAATTAATGTTCCTGAAATTGAAAAAAAAAAAAGTGCGAGATTTCTGATGTGATGCACCTCCATCAATCACTTGTACTTTCTTCTTCGTAACTTCAGTCTCTTCCTTTCAAGAGAGTGGTTGAAGTCACTTCTTCTGGGACCAAACCCAGTGTTTCTGCCTTGAGGAAGCATAATTAACTGACACTTTAAAGGTACTTTATAGCCCTGTCCTGACTCTGAGCAAAGAGTATTACTTAATTTATAGTTATGAAAGGTCTACTTGCAGAATCTGGGTGTGTTTTATGGTAGCTCTTTTGGTTGATTGCTTTCATTTTTATTCGGTAAATTATCTAGAACAGCTGTATGATGTCATCAGAGGCTTGACTTACTTTTACTTCAGCCTTGAAAGGCTGAGCACGGGGGATATTTCACAGTGAATGGGAAGACCGAGCATTGTGCACAGGAGAAGGTAACACGGGACGTTAGCTATTGTGAATTGATTTCCTTCTTACTGTGGGAGCCAAGTGTTTGGACAGTTTTGAGAAAAGAATATTGAAATGTCAAGGATTTTGTTTTGTGACTTGGATTTCCTGATACTGTGCCCTAAAGGAATCCAACTGTGGATTACAGTGTCACATTCTAAAGACATTGACAAGATTTTTGTCATTAAATTAAAAAAAAATTGCAACAAAATACTGAATAATCATACCTTCCTTTGATGTGTAGGGTAATCGTTTTATTCAAGTGAACTAAGGCAGGATGTATATTCATTACAAAAGATTCCAACAAATATGCAATTTTAAGTTTCAATGAAAAGATTCTCCCAGAGTTACCATGCTTCAGGAAGTACGATTAAGAGTTGGTGACATTTGTTCACAAGCCACAGGCATTCTTGGCAGTTTGAGAACACGGGCGTGTGTGACCCCTACGCTTCCGGGCATGTGTGACTGTTGTTGCTGGGGGTTCTAAGGCTTTCTGAGGGTCTCACACATCAGTTCAAGTCGATATGCCTCATGGCTTTCGGCTGCTTCAGTGGAGCCCAGCCTTGCTTTTGTGATAAGGGTTTCTCTGGTTTTCTAATAAAGAGGCTTTGTGCTGATCCTTGGGTTGGTTCTTGGGATTTCGGGAAAAGAAGCTCCCTTGTGAGTCCAGACTCCACAGTGGCTGCTGCCTGTCATCTTCGTCCTCCCTGAAAGGAGTCCTGGAGGCAGCGGTCAGTGTCCACTGGTGAGAAGCATCAGTGCTGTAGCTTGGCTTACCTGTACCCTCTGGGGAAGGTGCCAGGGAAAGAAAAACAAACCAACAAAGAAAAACAAGACAAAACTGAAGATCCCAGGTCCAGACTTGACTATTTGAGCATTTGAAGCTATTATCCAATAGCTGCTACTTTCCCAGGGCCTCATGGCTCAAACTCCAGGCTAGGAATGCCCTAGATATTTCAGTTTGTTGCTCAATAGATCTGCTAAGTGCATATCACTGGGCTTAGTTTTGTGGATGTGATTAATAGAATAATTCCTGGAAACAAAGTACCCAGAAACTATTCGTAAGGTTACTGGTCTGGCCTTGTTTCATACCTCTCTTTGCTCAGTGCCTCGTGCATAATTTGTGCTCAAAATATTGGGCTGAATAGCTGAGGAATGAGTATGAGGCAAATTTATTAATACAAGGCAATGAAGTGAATGAGAGGTAAGTGGACGAGGCAGGCGGATGGGTCTGCGTGCGCTTAAAGGAGTCAAGTGAAATGAAAGGCTCTCTGGGCTGCTGAGTCAGAGAGGGTTGAACAGAGGTGGCTGGGCTGCAGCACAGAAAGAATATCTGATTTCCTTGAAGCTATCAGTCTGTGAAATATTGGGAACACAGAAATGCTTGTGGGAAGGATAGGGTTTGGAGTTAGAACTGGGCTCTTGTTCAGGCTCTGTCACCTGTTGGCTGTGGCCTTGAGCTGGCCATGATGTGTCTTTGGGCCTTTGGTACAAGTTTAAAAATTGAGATAACATTATCTTTTGCTCAGTATTATCTTGAGAACTAATAATGTATGTGGAAGTGGCTAACAACACGTGTGCATGCACGTGTTTGTGCATAAAATTTCATTGTATGATTTATCGACACTGCTCGGTGCTACGTGGTGTTCTCAGCACTTTCCAAGTATTAAGATGAACTCATTTAATCCTCGCAGCAACATGTTAGGTTGGTATTCTTTTCTTGTTTTTCAGATGAGGAAGCTCAGACATTGGCAGGGAACGTGACCTGCCCATTGTCCAGCTAGTGAGCAGTGGAGCTGGGCTCTGAACCCCGGTATCTGAGATGAGCCATCCTCTGGGTGCTTACAGTTACAGCAAGACTTGTCACTGGGGTTCCTCCCACGCACATCCGTGTTGGTTAGGCTCTGCAGCAAAAATACCATAGTCACGGTGTCACTTTCATTTTACTCCAAGTTGCCATTTATCCTACCCTTGCCCCCTTTTAGAAAATGCTTAGAGCAATTTGGGGGGTTGAATTTTTAGTATTTACTGGTTATATTGCTACATAAGTCACTTGGCCCCTTATTTCTTCAACAATAAAATAGAAACATGGGTCTCAACAGGTTACTGGAACATGTAAATGAGAGCGTATATAACCGTAAACTGTAAGGCATCATAGGAATGAAGGGCACTCGTCACAGTGTATTGGCCTCGATCAGATGCATCTCTTTCCCTAGTGACAGCGTATAACATTAATTACTTTGGCTAATGATTGTTAAGCATCTATGATGTTTTAAATTCACTTTGAGGCCTCGTCTTACATAGGGGTTAGGTTTTAAACTTAAAGTCTGTAAATAAGGTGAAAATGTGTACATAGAAATTATCCTTCAAATATCTTAATGTCCTCTCTCCCTCAGCTGAACTTTAGAATGTTAACCCCGAGGATTCTGTTGCTTTCCTTCACGGCTGCATCTCAGGGTCTGGAAGAATGATCAGTATGTATTTATTGACTGAATTACTAGTTGACTTGCATTGAGGGGCCAGTTGTATGAAATGGGGACACTGTTTAATGCCAGTATCCTATTCAATGCAGTAAAAGGCTCATCCTGAGCTATCCTCATGAGAACTCCCTGTGTGAAATCTGTGTAGTTGGGTTTCCCTAACTTAATGCAGATATAACACGACTCCACTGTGCGTGTGTTTGTGCTTAAAACAAGCTGCACGACACCTGTCACTATCCCATTTCAGAAATGAGGAAACTGAGACTCAGAAGAGTCAAGAAAATTGTCCAAATTCTCATAGCCAGCACCTCCCCGCTGGCCCTCAAAATATGCACATTCTCATGTTAAAATTGTTGAATTTCCATTTTTTCTCCTGTAGCCAACTGCATAGTGTCTGTCTGCCCTGAGCAAAAGTCGGGAGTAAATCAGAAATAAAAACTAAGCAGAGTTGTTTCTTGTGTGATTCTGTGGAATCAAAAAGAGTAGTCAAATCAACAGGTGTGTCTTTTGCCTGAAATAACATCTTTGCATTGTTTAGGCTCATTTTAAATATTTTTTTAAATGGTTTCAACTTTTGGGAGTTCACTTGGACTGTACTGAGGGTAAGCTTCCAAGATGAAACAATTATTGGCCCCAACAATTATTGCCGTGGAATCTTCACAGCAATAATTCAAGCACTTAAATTGGTCCTGATGTTTCTGATAAATTCCAGTGATGATCAGCAATTTGGTCTTGGAATTAAGGTTTTTTCACTTTAGCTGCAAGAACCAACAACCCGGAGTAATTTATTGGCATCTGTATCCTGATTAAAAGTATTTTATGACATTTGCTAGCTCTGACTTGGTCAGTGCATGGGTTGTGTAGGTCAGTGTGGGAGAGCGTGCTTGCTTCTCTTGTTATTACACAAGCTTGGAAACTTGCCTCGCAATTCTGTTAAATGGCCTCTTATTCCTGCAGTGTTGCCAGGACTTGGCTTATTTTTCACGCCAAATTTAAAAAAATCCCAACATTGTTTGTAAGCAGTGACATTTGACTCATTATTACTCATGAGCACCTGAAGTCAGCAACTTGAATTTTGAGTTAGTTTATTAGGAAATATTCAGCAAACAACATTCCTTGGGGCTCCTCTGGGCCTAAAGCATCAAGGAGATTAATGCAAATAGTACAATATTTCCATTATGACATTCCAGATATGAGCAATACACCATTTAGGTGAGTCAGAAAATGTATCCAGTGATTGTAATAGCTTGGTATTGGATGAATGTTAACTGACTTGGTTAATCTTTTAAAAATTTGGATCTCTTTGCTATAATTAAAAAACTCATTTATACCTAAATGGAGGAGGGTAACCATTTGATAGCTGTGAGCTGGTCCAGTCTCTGTTCAGAAATTGTGTTGAAATTAACTTATGGGCGGTTCCTATAAATGATGTCACAATACAGTAACACTGCATTAATCCTTTAGAAGTCCATTCTTGGCTCTTTTACTCCAATAATGTTGCCAGATTTTACAGCTGCAGTGTAATTTGAAACAATGTGAAAATTGCCCTGTTTACTCATTCCAAGCAAAAGGGCTAATGCTAAATTAGTTTTCTTGTTACAAGTTGATTGAGCTTAGTAATAGCCAACTTTATTCATTCTTCTCTGGTAGTGAACATTGTAAAGCTTGTGTGCAATTGTTTATCCTGAAATTCAACAAGGTTTTTATCCTGGGTTTTACTTAATTTAAAAAAAAATTGGAGTATAATTGACTTATAATATTATATTAGCTTCGGGTATACAGCATAGTGATTCAGTATTTTTATACATTATGAATGATTACCACCAGGTCTACTTACCATCTGTCACCACCCAAAGTTATTACAGTATTATTGACTATATTCCTTGTGTTGTGCATTATATTTATTTTTAAACTGAAAGTTCTGGTCCTTTTTAAAATTTTTACTTTTTTGTTGAAGTATAGTCAGTTTACAATGTTGTGTTAATTTCTGGTGCACAGCACAGTGATTCAGTTAAGTTCTGGTTCTTTTAATTAAAGCCTTTCTTCCAATGCAATCGTTTCGATTTAAATTTTTTAAAAACGAAGGAGAAGAAAACCTTAAGGGTCTCTCTTTAATCTGTTTCAGAATAGCTAAGGAAGAGTATCGTGTTAGGAATTCCTGAAAATGGAGTCATAGAAGGGCTTTATATCTTATGCTATGAAAATCCTTTTATGTAAACTGGAAAAAAAAAACAACCCATCAGATTCTGAATGAAAGCACAGGAAAAAAGAAGTCAGGGCTGATTTTAGTGGAGTCGCCCTAGAGAATGAATGCATTTTGACTGCATTACCTTCTGGGAACAAGTGAGGTGGTGATTCAAGGTCTAGTTGACACCTTACATTTTCACAGGAGGCTGTGTTTATGACTCCTCGCACCTGTAGATTGCATCTTACACAGTATTGGATTCTGCTGTGTCATCTTGGTTCACTTAGTCTTCACATTCTCACTGCAGCTTCTTTTGGTTCAATTAGGATTTGCCCTCATCTCCGTTCACTTTTACTCTTCTCTTCGGGCCTTGCTATTGGTGCTGCAGGAAAGAAAGATTTCTTCCTGTTCCCATTACTGATGCTTTTATCAGTGGTCCTTCTTTGCCTTCCCCTGAAGAATCTGCCCTCAAAGCACTTTACATCTGGACCTGGTTGTGATCGCTCTGCTTGGATGCACTCACATAAAGTGGGAGGAAAAATAGACCACCTTGTATTCTCCTCAAAATGGCACTCCTCCCCCGTGCTGTCAGTCACTGCCAGCTGCCCCACCTTCATCCTTGCGGTTCAGAAAGAAATAATTGCGCCCCAGACTTTTTGGGGTTAAGTTTTGTGCTTCTGTTTCTGCTACATAATTGGTTCATTAGCTTGCTTTGGTGTTAGTCAGCTCATCCCTGGATTAGTGAGCCGTTCCTCTGATTTTTTTCCACACTTATTGCAAAATTCAAGAGAATTACTATCATCTTTTTTTTTGGAACACAGTTTTTTTTTTTTTTAATTACTATTGATTTCTTTCTGATCTGTCAGAGCCTTCTTAGAGCCAAGGTTGCATAATCTGTTTTGTGCCCTGGGTCCCTTTGATTGTCTGGGGAAGCCTGTAGACCCCCTCTCATAAAAATGTTTTAAATGTATCAAATAAGATAGATACATGGTACTACAAAGGAAGCCAGTTATGTTGGAATAAGTTGTGAAAATATTAAATTTGATATAGTAATATGTGTCTTTTTAAAAGCTAATTAAACATCAAGATTCAGTGGTGACTCTAAGAACTACTTTAATTTTAAAACATTGATGATAGTTAAAGATGTTTTTGATATCTTCAATAGTAATGTGACCAAAAAATCTCTGATTTCTTTTGGTCACAGATTCTGCTCATACTACTAGTTTATTAATTGAAGGAAATGATAGACATTAAATTTCAGAAATACGGGTGTAATTCTTCCAATTTCACGGACACCTTCAGTGTGATCTCTAGACTCCCACCCATCTGCGTGGACAGTGGTACCACCTTGTCTTTCCATCTCATTTCCTGGTCCTTGTGCCTCCCTGGCCTGACCCTGGGGTCAGACAAACTAACCCTATTCTTCAGTCTTGCCCATTGTGCTTGTAGATGTTTGTACAGCCCAAGAAACTCTTCACTTCCACCAGGTATTTTTTTGTTCCTTTCTGTTAGACTCTATTTAAGAGTCTCAGTCTGCATTATTATCTCATCCATCCAGCCATTCATCGATTCATCCAATATTTATTGAGAGTCAACTAGGTACCAGGTACAGATCTAGACACTGGGGACATGGTGGAGAAATGCCATGTGACTGTAGAGCATGGAGACCTAGTTAACCTTAGAGGTCAGGGAAGGCCAGAAGCTGAGAGATTTACAATAAGATCTGTAAGATCTGGTTAAAGAGGGTTGGGGGGGGGGGTGAGGAAATGAAGGGGATGTTCCAGGCAGAATACAGCAGACACTTATCTACAGATAAGGAAAGGAAACCGTTCCTCATAGTTAAATGACTTGTCAAAGCCACACAACCATGAACCTGGGAGTCCTTATCTGTTCAGTCTGTACCATCCAAGGTTAGCAATGACATTATCCTCTGCAGTGCTCTGTGTCTATTGACTGTTTCAGCTCATAGCTACGTGTGGAACTAGCCAATCTGATGTATCTGTTTATCTTTCCGTCTCAAGTTGGATATTCATTGAGGAAACTTCTGAGTGTGTTTGTGTGTGCGTGCACATTTTAAACTCTGATGTAAGCTGAAATTCTGAGACCCCCGATTGCACCCAGGAAAGACTTAACATTACATAATAATGATAATGATGATGATATGAAATGGTATTAGTTAACATTTATTGAGCCTTCCCTGTGTACCAGGCTGTCTTCTATATGCTTTACACACATTCATTCACTTAATGCTCAGAACACTCCTCTAAGGTAAAGAATACTATTCAAGTACACAGGAGGAGAGTGGCCTGAGCTTACAGTTGTATCTAGAACATAGTCAGGCTAGGATTTCAACTGTGGTAGAATGGCTCCAGATTCCATTTTCTCAAATTACTAAGTCCTATACTCGTATATACTTCCGCTTGTGTAAAACTTGGATAATAGAGGGATAAGAATTTGCATGAAACCCTTTATGTATAACCCATTCCTTTGGTCATGTGGCATTTTAACTCATCATGGCCAAAGTTATCATCAAAATTTTCTGCCCAAAATTACTATGTCGCTGTATAATATTTTTTCAGTGAGCTCCTTGAAGGTTTACGAGGCCTTCAAACCTCACTTTTTCCTTTCTCCCTGATCTTGCCTGGCTGTGATTCATTGCCTGATTGACACTTTCACCACCCACCTCTGTGGTCCATCACTTGCCAAGGAGCTCAGCTCCTAGAAAAAGAAAGGACATCCCTGACACAGGTTGAAAGTGCCTGTCAAAAATAGATTAAAGAGAAAAGAACAAAACAAAACAAAAACAAAAACAAAAGATTAAAGAGAATTTGCATTTAAAGAAATCAACCCCATTAGCAGAGCTTTTTAGCTATGTCCCAGTTAAATTAAGTCATTTTTAAGAAATGTTTTCTTCTTGTACTTTGAGGCTTGGTCCACAGCTCTCATCCTGCATTGGGGTTGGTACAGTTGAGCTGTGATTTATTAGGTACAAATTGAAGATTTCATGTGGAGCTTGGTTTTCCTCATGCTCATGCAGCCAAATATTTTTAATTGTGTCCAAGAAAGGGTCCAGTTGAAAATTAGAAGATATTACTAAGTGAAATATAATTATGTCTTGAAGATATCTGACAGCTGTTGTTTTAGGTGCTGAACTGCATATCTCAACTCATATTTTTCCTTCACTTTTCAGATTTGAAGACTTTTAGATTATCCCATTATCTGCAGAGGTTACTTAAGGATACTAAGTGACGAGGTTTTATTCAGAAGGAGAACTAGAGGTAAAATCAGAAACTCAAATACTAATATTTAGGGCAGTATTAAAAAAAGAATATGGTAATTGGGTCAGTTTATATATGTATGCATGTGTATGAGAAGACAAATGGACTGGAAAAGGGAAAACTTTTTTGCATTATACTGTAATACTGACACATTAAAATAGTGCTTTGTAGAGGAGGAATCAGCCTTAGAAGGTTGGAGGAGTTGACCAAGGGGCTATGGGGAGTGAGGACAGAGCCAGGATTGAAACACATGGTTCTGGCTTCAAGTACACTTGACCTTTGCCTTCTGGCCAAGCAGATGTCAAGAAGGATCCACTATGTCAAGAGAAAAAAATGGAAAGAGAAGGTGCTCATCTTGGGGGCTGATATGGTATAGTTGACTCTGGATTTAAAAAAAAAAATGGGTTTAGTACAACCCTGGGCTTATCAGTTTTGTAACCTGTGTAAGTTACCAGACCTGGGGCCTCAAGTTCGGAAATCCTCATACCTGACCTGAAAGGTCCTGGGGAGATGAGCTTCCCAACCGCCTCTGAGATAAACTGAAATCATGTACGTGGCAGTCCTGGTGCTTGATAAATGTGAAATTCCCTTCTCCTTTCTTTGCATACAGATCTGTTAGTTGTCTAAATTTTTCCTGATGGCATTATTTGTTGTCTGTGGAGTCTTCTCTGTATTATAAAATCTTATTAAAAAACCATTTTATTATGTGCACCAAGTAGACTTAATAAGTAAAAAACAAAACAAAACAAAACAGAGCTTTTGTATGTTTAAAGTATCTTCCAGGAGGTTTTTATCTGGCCAAATAGTTCGAAACTTTGTGAAGTCATGAAGATGCCCTCTTCAGTTTAGCTTTTAAGAAAATAGTGAAGATGTAACATAAACACCAAGAGAAATGCTGAGATACTAACATCTTATCCCATTTATCCTGTGGCTGTGAATATTTATTTAGCATTGTTGTGATTTTTGTTGTGGAGTGGTTAATGTCCAGACCAGTTCTACATAATGGAAAGCTAACCTCAAGTAGGAGGAGGATAAATGGGTTTAAAAAAAAACAAAAAAAAAAAAACTAGCAGAGGTCGCTGTGTCGGGGAAGGAGATTGATGACTGAGGACTAATAGACCAGGGGTAGCTGGTGCAGGGTTTCAGCGCAGACCCTGAGAGTGTGGGGTGGTGGGTAGAATGGAAAATATCATTAGTGGATAATAAATATATTTTGTTTATACTTGAGTTCTTTATGTTTATATGAGGAAAGATTAGATTACAGATTTATTGTAGCTCATTCCCCAAAATATCTGGGAGTGAATAAAAACTGTATAATCCTCTATTACTCATATTAACAGTGTAGGGGAGGCAGGAAGAGGGTGTGTGTGGATGATACAGAACAATGAATAAGGAAAAAACCACTGAAGGCTGACAGGCTCTCACAGAGTCTTCTCTGTCTTCTGCCTGACCTTCCTGGATGGACAACGCTGGACACAGCTGAATCCTTAGCATAAGGAAAGGAGATGGGACGGAAGGGACAACTCAGATGCCACTGACGATTGATGATCTTAAATTAAAAAAAAAAAAATCTCCCAACATTGCTCCCCCACAAAAAACCCCTATTTTTCTCTCAACGTCCCACACTCAGTGTAATACACTTACAAGCCTCTAATGCCTGACTTGATCCTCACTGCAATGATTAGAGTCAGATGTTTAGACACACTAGGCTAATGTGCTTTGACTTGGCCACAGCTAAGCCCGTAAATCCATATGGCAGATACTGGGTGACTGCCATTTTTGTTATGAGCATAAATTATGTCGGACCTGGAGCCTAATGTAAAATCGTGCATTATGTTGTCTTGTCAACCAATCATCACGGAAGCCTTTGTTTGATGTTGGTCCTGATTGTCTAATTTCCAGAGAATGAAATGAAGTAAAAGGTGCCAACTTCAAATTCAGATGTCAGCCAGACATGATGATAACGTTATATAAACTTATGCTTTAAGACAATGTAAATCTCACAAGTGGTTCTCAATATATAAAGAGTAAAACCATTCAATGCTCTTAAAGAGTGTGCTGCACATATGGCACTCAAAATATTCAAAAAAGAAAATGTTATTGATAAAGTGGAAAGTAACCATAATAGAATGATTAGGAGTGTGGGATTTGAAACCAAACCTTAGTCTGAGTCTTGGTCTGGCCTCTTGCTAACTGTTTCATCTCTCTCAACCTCATTCCCCCCATGCATACGATGAGGGTAGCATAATATCTGTTTCATAGAGATGTTGTGATGATTAATTGAGATGATGTGTATTGTAGGCTTTAGCCTAGCATGTTGTGAGTACTCAAGAAATGCAGTTAGTAATAATATAAATAGATAATAAAGTTATCACTCTTAACATCTTGGGTTTATAGTACCTTCCTGAAGATGGAGAGGGATTCACACCTGTTGCTGTTACTGATGTTGTAGAGTATACTTATTTTTGTCTCTTAGGGCCCTTGAAAGCAATGTGGAGATGCCAATAGTATGTCCTCGAGGTTTATTATTGGGAGGTGACCTGATAGTGATTTTTTTTAACATCCAATTAAAGTGAAATGTTCTTTAAACTTTCCCTTCCCTCTCTTGTCCCCCTCCCTCCTTGAAGAGAACTTTGGTGGTAATAATGTCTATATGATTTTCTTGTTGTTGGAATAAATGATCTAAATTGAGTGTATGAAACAGCATGTCGCAGGGGAAAAAACAGGACTAGAAGTCACAAGTCTGAAACCGCCCTTGCCTACGCCTCTGTCCTTCAGCTTTGGAGGACAGATTGTGGAAACATCACCAGCTATTTGCTGCTTCTGTGGCTCCAGTTAGTCATTGCTTTCTTTGTCTACGTGTCTGGTGTTGCTATTAGTGTGTGTGCATGCTATGATGCTTGGAACGCCATATGGTTATTAAAAAAAAAAAAACAGTTGCCTACCCATGAGACTGTGAGTTCTTTGAGGGTATTTTATGTATCTTTATTTTCCCAGTGCCCAGCAGAGAGCCTTGAGCTGAACACCAGCTTAGTTAACACTTTTCGAGTGATCGCATGGCCAGAATCAAGGCATGACTTCAGGCTTTCTTGCTGGGTGGTCTTGAGAAATTTACTTACTTTTAAAACCCACAATTTCCTTGTTTCTCACATGAGCATCACACCTGATTTGTCCCCTATAAATCATCGATGTAAACCCCAATGAAGCAATGTGTTTTATGTACATCGCAAAATGTTGGACAATAGAAGATAATTTTAAAAAGTCATAATATTGAAATCTAAGCTCTAATCTTTACTGTGATATGGTTCATAATAGTGAGAATTGGAAACTTTTGTCACTAGGGCGCTTGCTAAATAACTGACACCACACATGTAACATCTATTACTGGGCAACTGATAATTTATCAACATTTTCATTATGTGCCAGGTCCTATTCTAGGCATTTAAGAAATATCTCATTTAATCCTTACAACATCACTCTCCAATCTGAGTGCCATTTTCCTAAACATTCAGATGAAGTAGAACTACACTGAATAGCTTGGAAGGAGATACAGAACATTTTGGGTGTGGATGAGAAGCAGGCTGGGGAACAGTATGTAGAGCGTTGCATACATTTATTAAGCAGAGAAGAAACACCCCTTATAGGTCATCCACCAAAAATTAACAGTGTAATTTATGCAGAAGCTTTTCTCTCTATAGGGTAATTTTCTGTTTGGTTTGAAAAAAATATTTTATTGTGAGCATGTATTATTTTTTATTTTTATTTTTTTAAATTGAGTTATAGTCAGTTTACAATGTTGTATCAATTTCTGGTGTACAGCCCAATTTATGAGTCATACATGCATGTACATGTATTCATTTTCAGCATGTATTATTTTGTAGTTAATAAAATAAAGCAGTACATGACAGCTTTCAACCAAAGAAACTTTTGTTTTCTTATTCAAAACTAAAGATGCCCAGGATTTCTTGGATTTCCCACCCCCTGCCCACCATTTTCATTAACAGTGTGGTCTCTCCAGGGGCCCGTCACTGAGGTTTATGTGCCAGCGAAGTCGCCAGGCTTCCCGGAGCCACGCCGGGTGGCGAGGGGGCAGACCCTGTCGTCTGGTTGGCTTCCTGGGCACCTGCACCTTGTTGCTGGTGGGATTCAGCCTCTCACTGTTGCCTCAGAAACTTCTGTCACCACAGAACTTTCTCACACTTACTGGCCCAGATGTTTGCTGAATCCCAGGGCTAGTGTGTGTGGTCAGGCAGCCAAATTCCAATTTTAGAATGTTGCTTGTGACCGTGAAACTCTGTTAACTCAGGCTTTGAAAGGCCTGACAGGGTGAGTGAGTGAGTGTGTGGTGTGTGTGTGTGTGTGTGTGCGTGCTGGGGAAGAGACAGTGATGAAGAACCATCAACAAGCAATTTCCAACCAGAGAACGAACATACATTTTGATTTCCAGAGGTTCTGAATGTTAGCAGTGAGAAAACAAAGGTATCTGAAAGGTCGAATGGCCCTGGAATTTTGTCACCCACATTTCACAAAGGATTGCACTAACATTTCTTTTTCCCCCCAGAAAGACACAGTGCTTATTTTGCCTTTGAATTTCCAGTTATTTCACAACATCCTTTAGTAATGTGTCTCAGAATTTGACCTTATTTACAAGTCACAAAGTTTTTTCTAATGCCTAAAATAAGCCTTTCTCCTTCTAAAACTTATAGAGGCACTTACATTTTGTTCCTTGGTTCCTTCCTTCCTTCCTCTCATTCTTCAGTGTCTCTTCTTTGACAGGCATTGTTATTAGCACTGGGGCTACAACTTTGAACCAGAGAGGCAGGTTCCCTTGCTCTCAGAAACTGACATTCTACAGGGGACAGACAATAAATAAATAAAATAAGAATTTCAGATACTATTAAGCACTATGAATAAAACCAAACACGATAATGTGATCGAAATGGGCCTGAAAAGTGGAGGAGGGAGGGGACTTCCTGATTTCGATTGGATGCTCTGGGAGAGCTTCTCTGTGGAGCTGACCTGTCAGGAGACCTGAATGACGGGAAATTATGGGAAAGACTGTTGACAAGACCTGGGAGCTTCATTTTTCCCCAGTGTAAATGGTGGCGGGTGGGGCAGGAGGAGGATACCTATCTTATAGGTTGGTTGGGGTTAAGTGACATGACATGCGAGGATACCTGACACTGTGCTTGGGCTCATAAAAGCCTTAAATGATAGTAATAGTAGGGCTTTAAAAAAATACCCTTCCCCACACCACAACTTTGCATGTCCATTAGTTGAAGTAGTCACCATATCATCTATATGAAAATCTGTTGGCAGTAGAGGCCAGAGCAAAAGATCTACAAGAGCCGTACTTTGGGCTTACAGAGTAGGAGCAAACAAGATCATGCAAGAATCTAGCCTGGCTCTTCAGCTCACTGGACGGGTTAATTTTCTTCCATTATTTGCCAGCTTTATTTCAAGAATTGGCTGCAACTTAGTTATTTGATAGATGAGTTGGACGTAGGACTTCACCAGATGAACCACGCCTAGATTTACTTAACTCAATTCCTTCTCCCCAAAGAGATGAGTTGCAGGAAGCCCTGAAGGCAGGGCCAACACACTAGCTAGCCTCAGGAGACTCCTGAAATATGCTCAGCTCTTGGCAGGTCCCGCACTGAAACTCCCAAGTTCTTCAGAGTAGAGCGTGGAAGGGATGGCTTTGGCTTGCGAAGATTTGACGGCAGGTGTTACCTTGCAGCTGCCAAGTGCTGGATGACAGAGATTCCTCATTGCAAGAATGCTGCAGAAAGCACATTTTGCTGTACGTGGGCCAATTTGAATTTATTCTAACTAGATGTAATTGTTGTAGACTTTATTTCACGAGCTGCCTTCAAGGTTTACTGGAGTGATACAACAATAACGAATGCTCCCATTTGTCTAGCATCTACACCTTGACCTGGCCCTTTGGCCTGACAGCAGTCCTGGTGTTTGTTAGGCTCAGCCCAGGAGTGCCACCCCCCGTAGGGTGGCAGTGGCAGTGAGGGCTGTTGGCGCTGTGATGCTGGGCTTGCTGGGGCTGAATCCAGGTTCGATCACTAGCTGAGAGGTGCTGCTTGACCTGTTTAACTACTGGATGACTTGGTTCCTTGTTGCGAAGTAAGGCTCAAAGTATTCATCTCAAGGAGTGATGTGAGGATTAAGTTAATATATGTAAGCCCCTTAGAGGAATGCCTGGGCCTGAACCAAGATTTTACAAGGGGGAAGATGGAGACTCCAGAGGTCACACTGCTGGCTTGAGTGAGCACATTTGCACAACTGGGACCCAACATGAATCTCTTGATTGTAAGTCTAGTAACCTTTCTACTTCTTCGTGTGTTAAACAGTTGTTGGTTATGATTTTAAAACAGACTCAGAAAGTGGCATATTAGGATATTTAGGATTATTGTAATAAAATAGCACATTAGCGTCTGTGCTGTTAACTTTGCATATGGGGAAACTGAGGTTCATAGTGGTGAATTTGAAATGACTCCTGATGTTGTCTTGTTTGTTTTCATTTTAAATGCCATAGTCTTTTTATATCTGCCTCCTAGTTTTATAATGAGTGTGAAAAGCATAATGCTGAAAATGATATCTTCAATATTACAATCAAATATTGTAATTGAACTTTCCCTTGAGGCAAAACTAAGAATATGACTTTAAAAATGAACTGGAAATGTATACATCGCAATTAGCATTTTTTTTTCTAAAATGGAGTCACAGACTTTCTCACTGACGTTGTCATTCCACAAATATATCTCAATTTCTCCTTGGAAATTATCTGAACAATCAGCATTATCTAATTTTAATATTAATTTTTTAAAAATAAAAAATTATTTGAGGACACATTTGGTAAAAAAAAAAACAAATGGGAGAAAATTACTGAATATTTTTTTCAGAAACAGAAACTGGCGTCAAAAGTAAAATAAGAAAATGGTAGATGAATCATCAATTTGGGGTTAACAAGCTAAAGGCGTGGCAAGATTGTGATTTCCCTGTGCGGTCCCAGCAGATAGATGGAAGATTTCACACGGCATTCTCCGTCACCATGGCTGCCTCAGTGCAAGAAGTGAATTCCCTGCCAGGAGGCCACTCTGAAGCTGGCATCATGGGGTGCTTGACGAACATCGTCAGAAACCCTCTGTGCGGTATGAAGAGGTAAAGGAGAGTCAGCAAACTTATGAACTGGCTTGAAGGCATTACTTTTCTTTCCAGGGGGAATTGACTAAGGGGAAGCCTTTTGGCTTTGACTACAGCCATCTACAAATGGAAACATTTGAATTTCTTGAAGCCTGGGAGAGAGTTTTGGGTGGGACGCACACCAACACAGTCAAGAGGCTGTTAAAGTGAATTCTGCAAATGAGTAGAGAAATGATTTGCCTGAAATCCGAGGCTGATGTCTTGGGTATCAGTAAGTCCTGCAGAGTTGTGAGGAGAGCACGAGGGGGTATGGAGTTGGGCTTGGAGGTTGGGGGAGATGTGAGAAGCCATGGTGGTGGTCTGTTGGGAGAGGCAGGGGAATGGGTAAGTTGTGGGCTTCCAGAGAATTTCCTGGAGGAGGGAAGAAGCGGAGTTAGCCAAGGAGGGGATGTCCTGAGGGTGCCCGCAGGCCAACTTGTAATCCTCTGATTTGCTGCAGGCGCACCATGGACACACAGGGAGACGGGCCGTGTCTGCCTGGAGTCACAGACTGGGGACTAGCAAGCTGAGGCCCTTCCCTGCTTCAGTAAAACATGTACAAAACCACCGATTTTCATCAGCCATTCAGGACTGAAGCTCTCACTTCATTGGCCTGAGGCAGGGCACTCTGGACGTAGTAAATGGCTTGGAATGTGACACTTGTACATTCTCCTAAGCTTTCATATCAGACATATAAAAGTCAGACGTTTGTCTCACAGCAGATTTAGTCTAGGATTTCCAGTTGTAGCTGTGACAGTGGTTGTTAACTTTCACAACTTATTTCTCTTATACTTTAAATTGAGTCTGAGGCAGTAATTTTTGTAGACATCAAATATGGAAATACATGATCGTGTGCAGGAAATTTAAGCATCAGGAGATGATTTTTAACATGGGATGAGAATAAGTTTCTGTTTCAAGGCTAACATCATCATGAAGAATACAAGCCAGGAAAATGCTACAAAACCATCTAAATTCAAAAGACCCTTCCAGTTACCTGTTCTACTTGCGAAGAGAGTTCTTCTATCCAGGAAAAGAAACATGCGCATTAGTCTTTCTCGGTTAGACCGAAGCCTTAGCTGGAAAGGAAAGGAAAATGAACTTCTCTGTGACCTTAAATAAGTACCCAATCTCTCTACACTTTAGTTTCCTCAGGTCAAAAATAAGGTTAATAATAGTGTCTACATTACTGGATTTTTCTGAGAATTAAATAAAACGTGTATAGCGCCTAGCATATAAGTATACAGTGAATGTAAAAAAAAGTTGTATGACGCGCTGCTCTCAGTCAGTAGTAAGCGGCAGTCACTCTCTTATGCTGGGGAGAAGGGGAATCACAGAGCTCAAGTCCCGTCCTCATGGCCACGTATTTACGTAAAGGGGGGGACTGGGGTTCAAACCAAATTCCTTCTGACTACAGAAGCTCGTATTCCTCCCACTGCACTTCCTTTTTCTGATTAACGAATGCTGTATCAGTGAGCGAACAGTAAATTCATGAATTTCATTAGCTTTTATTGGATATCATGCTCTGGGTCCACTGTGTCTTAGCTGAGTAAACTTATGTGAGTTATTTCACACCTTTCTGTACCTCAGTTTCCTCATCTGTAAAGTGGGAGAGAGACTGGTATCTGTATATGGGATTGTATGAGCCTTCAATGAGTTTTAACACAGAAAGTGCTTACCGCAATGCCTGGCACACAGCATATGCTCAAGAAATGGTGGTGATTGTTGGTTTTGTTCTCAGCACTGTCATCGTTGATGGTTTAGTGTTGTTTCACGGACTCTGCTTTCAGTGTGGGCTTCCAGCACTCTGACTTCTGCTTTGGTTGAGGTGGTGGGTCTGGCACTCTCCCTCCAGGCATCACCCTTTTTCTGATATGAGCCACCAGAATTGCAGGTGGAGTGTTTGTTAAGAGCAAACCCTCATATTCGCTTATGTTACTTAGGGTGTATGCACTCTATAAATTTTTTAATATCTGGAAAATTCTGAATTTTAAAACATGTCTGGCCCCAAGGCTTTCCAGTCAGCCTCTGTGCGGACCTGTATGTAGTAAGATTACTTTAAACAGTCAGTAAGACTCTTTGAACCAGGACTCAGGATATTTTTTTTGACACAATTGTTAAACATAAAATAAAAGCAATGTTTGGTTGAACAATGAGTCAACATGTTTACCGAGACACGGTATCTCATTTTTCCTTAAGGTCTTTCATTCATTCAACCAACATTTCAAAAAGTCCCCAGTATGTGCCAGATACTGTGTTAAACAAATAGGTCCAACATTTCTGCTTCTCAAACCTTATAGCCTGGGAGTGTGTGTGTGTGTGTGTGTGTGTGTGTGTGTGTGTGTGTGTGTATGAGAGAGAGAGAGAGAGAGAGACTTAAAAACAGACACATTTTAATATGTCCTGGTGGTTGCTGTGATTATCCCAAGCTGGTAGAAGTCTTGGTTGAAGGCTGAGAATTGAGAAGTCAAGTTTTAAGCTGAAGTTAAGGCGTGGGGTTCAGGGGAAAGCAAGGGTGTGGTGGAGAGAAGGTGGAAGTGGTCGGGGAAAAGCTGAAGCAGCACAGTGGTGCTTCCTTCCGATTGGCAGGACCAGTCTGCGGATTACTTTTCCCTAGGAGTGATATTCTGAACCTCAGAATAATTAGGTAAGATTTTGCCAATAGTGCTGTTCTGTCTCCCTTTTGGTTTGTTTTTGTTTTAAAAAAAAGTACTTATTTATTTATTTATTGCTTTTGTTTTGTTTTGGGGGAGGTAAGTAGGCTTATTTATTTACTGATTTATTTTTAATGGAGGTGTTGGGGATTGCACCCAGAACCTGGTACGTGCTAAGCATGTGCTCTACCACAGAGCTATACTCTCCCCCCATCCCTTTTTGATATGAGCAACTAAAGCATCTTTTGTGAATGTTTTCCCCACTCACACACAGTCCTATGCATTTGACAGAGTTCTTTCTTCAGTCTCCTCCCTCCCTTCCCTCCTTCCTCTCTTTCCTTCCTCTCTTCCCTCTCTTCCACCCCTTATGAACATAGAACTGTGTATAATTTATGTAGCTATGGTGATTCTTGCTCCTGATCTTGTTTCACCTGTAAGGCCGAAGTGAAATTGAGGCCTTTTAGAAATAAACACACCAACACCCAGCTCAGTTTCAGGCACATGCTTTTAAAATGTTCGTTGAATAAAAGAACTTAGGCAAAAATTAAAAACTGTTTCTAAATTCTTGTTGGCAGCCTAAAGTAATCTTACCATGCATGGATCCATGGATACTTACGTGAAACTCTTGGGGTCAAACACATTTCAGAATTTTTCAGGTTTTAAGGGGTTAACACAGTGCATATAACATATGTTAGGTGGCATCTCCGTTAGCAGCGCCCTCTATTCAAAGGCTTAATGTTATATGGATGTTTGCATTGGATAAATAAAGACAACACGTAGCTTCAAGTGACTTCATGTCTGGTTTTGTTATGAATTGAGTTTTCACCAGGCTTATATACTTCTGGAATTTTGGAGTTGTGTTTAAAGAGTTGTGGACCATCGTAGTTCTTCGCAGCTATTTCTTGCTTATGCTGCTGCTAGACGTTGCCCAGTCCCCTTTAAAAAATTGCATTCCTTTGGGTCAGACAGAGTGGCCATCGATACTATTTGTTTTCTGTTTCCTGCAGGAAATCTGTATTTCTTATATGCTCCACAGTCAAAGAGAAAAATCAGAGGAAAATTCGTCTTCGGTCTTCCCTGTGGCTGTCTATGTTAGATAATTACCAGCTCTGTTTCTCAGTGATAAGAACACTCCTCTTGGCCGCCAGGTTTCTCAGTCCCTCTCCTGGTCCCTGCTTGAAGAATACAATGTCATTGTTCACTGCTTTTAATAACCTGGGTTTCGCCTGGTACAAATGGATTCTTAAATTGAGAAGAGCGTGTCTGTTTTTCTTCCGAACGTGTAAAAAGATTTCGAACATGAAACAGATTGTAAAGAGTAATTTACTTGTTTTAATACAGAGAGATGATGCCTTCTAATGGCTTCATGTCTGGAAAGGGTTGTGATGCTGTGAATGGTTCCAGCCCCAACCGCTTCTGCCCTATTTCTCATCCTGCAGTTTCCACCCTTAACTTCTCAGTACTCTCAGGGACTCTTTCTCCCACCACCCCATCTCTGTTTCTGTTAGCTGCTACCTCTGCTTCCTGCTGCTTTTACACCAGTTATATCGACTTCTAGTTCTTTACCCCTGCAGACTGGGTGTCTGTGGGCACTGACTTGGGCAGCCAAATACCAACTCTAAAAACAGTTTCCTGACAAGCACACTGACTCTTTCTCACTCTTCACGTCAGAGGCTTTTCTGGGATTCTGCTCACATATGCAGACACTTAAATGTCTAGTCTCATGGCTGTTTCAGAGAACTGGGGTTTCTGGACAGCTGAGAGCTGGATGTCTGAGGTGCTGCTGTTTATAGGAACATTTATATGCATGTGAATAGTTTTGCTCTGAAACCGCGGCTAGCTGTGAAATTTGAGAGAGTGAAAAGATTTCTATAAAATTCCAGGTGAGTCTTAGTTCTTTTCATGGTATGTATATAAGAAGTGTTTTTCTACATTCTTCTGTATAATAGTGAAAGATTTATTCTATGTGGATGTTTCATAGCAGACTTTAGTGAAATTTATGAATCATAACCGTATCCTGGCAATTTTACTTTAGAAATATTACGTGCTTAGAGTAGTTCAGATAACTCAATCTTTTGAAGGTTCTCTCCTTATTACTGCCTTTCACAATTGAGGAGAGGTTTGAAAAGGGTTGTTCTCTGCGTGTGAAGAGTCTAATGCATGCTGCAGTTGGTTCCACACAAAACTGTCATTTCCTACCAGGGACTGCCCCTTTTAGTCTTAGGGTTGGCACGGAAACATTATTGCTTAAAAGCGCCACCCTATTCCTGAGTGCAGTTTGACCAGTCTTTGTAAACAGACTTCTTCAGCCTTGTTGAAATTAGGAAAGATTGCAGCCCTCACATAACAGTTCACAGTTATTAAGCAATTGCTGTTGGCTTCCCTTTCATCTAAAATAATTATTACAGGTAAGACACTAGGTTAAAAAAATGCATTCATTTATACCCTTGATACATCAAAGCACACCTGCTCAATGTTTTCTGTGAAATTGCAGTGAACACGCAGCTCCCCTACAGACGAAGGTGTGGGGTGGTAGTGTCCGCGCCCAGTGCCTTGCATAATTCCTGGGCACAGAAAGAGGCGTCCACCTCACACGTGGTGAATCAGTGAATGAATGATCATTGGTATGTCCTGATTCCATCTGATGATCAGAGAAAGTGGTCAGACCTAAGTTATTTTACATCTGAGCACTTCTTGGATAGTTTAGAGAGAGAGAGGTTTTGAAACTGATGGCTTGAGATCATTTGAATTTTTGGAGAATTCCCATTGCTCCCCCTGCTCCCTTCCTCTTCCCACCATGAACTGTCTAGGGTCTTCCTGGAGGCACTATTCATGTCTTCCGACTCAAAGGAAGGCCATGTCGCATGTTTTAAGTACCACATGAAGTTTGTCCTCAGAGTAAAGCTTCCTTTGCCAAGCTCACAAATGATGGATTTTGTTTTCTTTCTGCCTGAGGGTCAAGAGAGTGGGCAGTTTTGTATTTATCGGTCCGCATGGCCATTTCCTCCCTCCTCCCCTGCTGCCCTCTCCATGTCTTATGCAAGAAATCAGTGGGTCTGGTGCAGTGACCTCCATGGGGTCAGACACAATTCTGGAAGCCTTTGTGTGCTCATTTCCTTAAATAAGTGGAAGGTAAAATGTTTGAAAGCAGGGCAGCTGTGGGCTGTTCCAGAACATCAGTGTTGGTTGTTTGTTTTTCTGGATTTTAACAAAGGAGTTTTTGCCAGGAGACCTTGGCCCTCCTGCTCATACAACACCCCCACCCCAACCCCAGGTTACAAAAATACATAACAAAAATAAAACAGAAGCCAGACCTGGGTTATCTTACCAAAACAAGACTTCTTCCTTCTTTAGACTGTATAAACAAGTGCGTTCCCCAGTTAAGTTTCAGTCAGTCACTCCTGATGAATTCAGTGTGAGTTTTGCTTTAACTCATCCCACATTGCTAGTCCTTGGGGCTTAGTTCTGTTTCTTCACTTTGTTTACCCACCAAATGGTAAGCCCATTTGGAAAAAAAGAATGGTTTACAGTTTTTCTCCCCTCTCCATGTGTTCAGCAACTAGAAAAGAAAATTTCTCTGAAATGTGTGCTGGGTAATAAGAGGCAGTTTTCCTTGTGTGGTCTTAATAGCTCCATGGCTGGACTGCTCTGGAATTGAGATTCTCAAAGGCGACCTCTTGATGGGGCAGAGGAAGTGCTGACTTTCTAGTCTTTGGGAGAGAAGGGCATGTAGCAATGGAGAGACAGAGTGGAGTAGTGGGAAAGAACAGGGAGACCAATCTACTTGGTTTTGAATCCTGGCTCTGCCTCTTGCTAGCAGTGGACCTTGGGCAAAGTCACTTAACTTCTCTGTGTCTTATCTGCATAACGGGGATGGTAGTAGTACGTATCCCATGTTATGGTGGTTAGAGAACTTCGTATTTCTAAGGCACTTAGAGTCTAACAATTGATACCTGCTATTTAAGTATTTGTTAAATAAATTAAAAAGAACTGGAGGTGGGAAAATGCTGGGAGAGATTAGTTTCAAGAACTCCAGGGGAGGGAGTTGATTTCAGATGAGAAGAGAGAATCAACGGGGATAAATGTGGCAGAGAAAGCAAGTGGCTGAGGATCAAAAGGCAGACAACCAGGTGACTGTTTGGAGATCTTAAGTGGCTTCTAACTATTCAGATGTGCGACCTTAAGCCAGTCTGTAGCCTCCCCATCTGTAAAAGGTGACAGTTGGCTGGCTAGATATTCTTTTAGGTTTGTTCCAACTCCAGAGATCTGTGGACTGAGCTTCCATTTTTAGTGATATGCTAGGAGCAGGAGCTGGACTGTGGCTTCAGGTAGGATTAAGGAAAGATGATAGTGTTCACACTGGTACCTAAGCCATTTCCTGAGCAGGAAAGAGAAAAGAGTATCCTTGGGGGCAAGACTTAGACTGGGAGGCATGGAGTTGAACTGCTTCAGGAAGATAGCTGTTCACTGCTGCCTTAAGACTTTCATGTGTACTTCCCTTCCCCTCTCAAACATTTGGTTCCATTTCCTATTTTTTGACCCTTTCCCTTTCCAAGTTGCGTGTGAAAGGGTCTCGTTATTTGAAATCTCTCTACTTGGAAAGGAAGAAAGTGGTGTGCTTTAAGATGCTAGCAGCAACTTAAAGAGCAGGTGCAAATACTCTAGATGAGTTTCAGGCAAAGGGAGAATACTTAAGGGGCTGTATTGAATTCTTTCTGTCTAACTTGAGAGCATATTTTTGATATTACAGTCCATCTGCACACCATTTTCTTGTATTTTTTTTTTGAGAGTGTTTTATTCTCATATTCCCTTGGGCTTTTAAAATATTCCCATTTTACAAAGCAGCATTTGTTTCTGTTTGTTTGTTTTTGTTTTTGTTTGCTTTTAGCATTCTGACCCTGGGTTATTTGAATATAAATTTACTGTGTTTAGCCTCCAAGCCAGGGATACTCATTTCTGAGGAATAAACATGTTATTCTGGCTTAAGATATGCAAACAGACTGTTCCCTACAGATTTTAGTATCTTTGAGAGGTGATGCTGAGGACAGTGGCCTTTGGAAGCATGGTTCAAACAGATATTCACCTTGGTTGTATTAATGTTTGTAGCAGGCTATGGTAAGCACAGTATTCTCAGATTTGAACCTAGAAAGAATTATGAAAAAAGGACAATGGGTTCAACAGGAATGGTCATTCCACCTGTAGTCTTCAAGTTTTGCTTTCTTGACTTTTCTTCATTGAAGTTTCATCCAAAATATTTTTTGATCAATCAGGTTGTGCTAGGTTATGCTGCAGTAACAAACAACACTCAAATCTCAGTTGCTTAAAACAATGAAGTTTTCATTATTGTTAGTGTTACATGTCCATTGAAGGCTGGCTTCAGGTTGCTCGTGGGCCTCACTTGTGGGTGTAGATTGATGGAGTCTTCTCCACCTGGAATGCTGCTGGTTCCCATGGTGAAAGGAAGGCAACATGGTGACTCATGTACCACATCTTGTGGGATTTGGCCTAGAAAATAATATTATTTCTACTCATATTTTATTGGCCAGTAAATGAAAGGCAAGTCAAGTCAAATGGCCACGCCTAACTTCAAGTGGGCAGAAAAGCGTAATCTTATCGTGTTTCTGGAGGGAGGAGACTCAGAAATATTTGGTAAACAGCACGAAATGCCTGACTTTACATAAGCCAGATACTGTAATAGATGCTGCAGACACAAAAACGAAGGGAGTGTGTCCTTGTCCTAGAGAAAGTAAATTTCTGGGAAGCAGTTTTATATAGGAATTTCAAAATATAATGATGAAGCAAAGATGGTTTAAAAACCATCTCTGTACTAAAAGAGATTAGGTCTATCTCCTTTCTCACCCCTTTCCCCCAGTTTTTATAATTATTTTCTAGAAGCTGCAAGTAGCTACGAAATAATCTTCAGAACTTAAATCTGGTTAAGAAAAATTTGCTTTACTTAATTTTATATAATGTTTAGGTCCTCCTTTGAATCATTATGAAACACACAGTTTTTGTGTTTTTGCCACGCTTTAGCAGTCTAAAAATTGAATGTGCCTGAGGAGAATAACTTCTTTATTACATGCTGGCTGAAAACTCAGACAAAATTCCATTGAAAGCCAATTGGTTTTCTATTTTTTTTCCCTGTGTGTCCTTCAGCGCTGAAATTGGAAATAAACCAGCATTATGGCTTTATAACAGAAAGTGTAGCAATCCTGCACAATACACAAGCAAATTTGCCATTTAAAATATCAGACATCTGTCTGAAGTTGGTGCTGGCCTTCTAAACTGCAACTGAATGTCCAGATTGTTATTTCTCCATCCTCCTCTGGGGCCTTTTCAATGCTGGGTTCACAGCCCCGTGCTTCTTGTCTGCTTCCTAGTGGGTTATGGGTTGTTTCCTAGAGTCTAGACGTGAAATGGAAAATGATTGTGTAATCCATTTCCTGTTCGTCTCTGCGAAATTCAAAGGAAGGTCTCCAAACTTTGAGATATACCACCTCCTCCTCCTGGGTAGAAAGAGCAGACGTGTGGGCTCTGCAGACGCAAGTGGAGATCCTGGCCGGCCTCTTGCTACCTGGACAACCTTGGGCAAGTGGCTGAGTTGCTTTCAGGCTCAGTTTCCTTCTCAGTAAAATGAGGAACATAAGAACTGTTTCAAAGTGTTGTTGTGAGAGTTCGGTATATGGTTTACGTAAAATGCCAGCAGTGTCTGACATGTAATAAGCACCCAATAAATATTCCCTGTTGGCACAGGGCTTACTGGTTTTCAAAGGATTTCATCGGATATTATCTCACAGGAATTAATCGAGGAGGAAAAGGCATATAGCTGAATTGGATTTCCATTAACTTGCCAAAATAAAAAAAAAGAGTTTGAATTCTCTTGGAGTCACAGTTACACTTGGCTTTGCAAAGCTCTTATTTAATTGTGATGTGTGTCTGTTTTCTCCTCTGTTCATGTTTCTCCTCACTCGTCATCTTGTTGGATTCCATATACAATGAGTCCTTCTAACTACTTTTCTTAACTTTTACAAATCTTTTCTCATGCTCTTTTGAGTTCTGAGTGATTACTTTCATGAGCAGTTTTAGGTTAAGGGCCGAGGGGCTGGGTGCCAATACAATAGGTAAAGAAAACAGAAACTTCAATAATTTTAATAATAATGGCTAACACTAATTGAATCTGTGCCCAGCTAGTAATTAAAGCTTTCTTTTCTCATATGAAACCACAGTTAATGTTCCCTCAGTAGTAAGATAGCTACTATTTGTGTATTACAGATGAAGACATTCAGGCTGGGATAGTAAGTCACTCACTCTGGGCCACATACTTAGTGTTAACAGGTGCTGTTCCTGGAATTTGAATCCAGACCCTTTGATTTCAGAACAGCTTGTTTTTCCCTTCCAAGCTCTACTGCACAGACAAATTTGAGTTCAAAATAGGGCGGTTATGTTCCCGGCTGATGAATGCTATGTGAACACTGCTTGAGCAGATTAATCATGGCAACTAAAAATAACAGGTATATTGTTGCCTTTTGGTACAATCTAACCTTGCTTGTCTGGGTGGCTTTAAAATATGTGTGGTGCTGCCCTGGATACCTGACAGGGACTTTTGAGACCTAGAACCCCATCCTTGGTATAACTCTTCATTTATAGCTTCAGATCGTGTGCACGCGTGGCCCCTTGTCCGCATCCACAGTGGAGGGGTTAGGAGTGAGAAGGAGTAAGAGTGCAGACGGAAAGCAGAGAAAGCAAACAGTCCATACTTTCCCGTCTGAGTGACTCTGTCATTTCTCTCACCCCTGACAACTTTCTAAGCAGATTGCCCTAGTAAGTCAGTCCAGCGGTCCTCAGTCCTTGTTTGGAATGGTGTCATTTGGCCATGGCTTGGCTGTCAGTTTTCCATTTAAAAATATTTCCCAAAGTAAATGTTAAGGCCTCGGGGATGGCTCTTGATTGGGACTTTCAATTAAGAGGCTTACTTGGCTGGACACCGTTCTTAAATGATAGTGAACTTTCATGACTTAAAACCTGGTTGCTAAAATGCAGGTCGTTTGGGAGCTCTTAAAAAGATCAAGTTTCTATTACAGTTTTTTTTTTTAAAGTAGGCAGTAGAGGCTGGTGCATAATTTTCTGATCTAGTTTCACGGTCCTTTTGATCAACCGCAAATAAGACTAAATGTGACAGCATCTCTCAAAGGGTTAATACCCTGGAATTTCACACTTAACAATTGGCATTATGTCCTCTGCATTCTTGAGGAATTTTCTCACTGATGTCAAAAGGTTTTGGTTTGTTATGCAAGACAGTGGTCCACTGACTTTGCATATCACATTCTCTTAATCAGACGGAAATCCCTGCATGCTAATTGGGGAAGAAAAAGAGTAGTGTAAGTGGTTCTTTGGCTACAGATGAATTAAATGCATGAGTGCATTTAGTTAAAAAAAATAAAGCACAACAAAACTCTTGCAAATGAGTGGACATTATGTTGAAATGGTTGCTCCCCACATTTTTGTCGCTTTGTGTGTCTTACTACCGTGTCACTGTGATTACATTTTAGGAAACCCTTTAATATATTTATGTAGCTTATTTTTCTATTTTTCTGACTGTTTTAGTTACTTATTACTGTGTAAGAAACCATCCAAACTTACTGGCTTAAAATAACAGCAGTTTGTTATTTCTCAAGATTCTCTGAGTTGACTAGCTCAGCTGGGCGGTCCTGTTCCGTGTGGTGCTGGCAGGTCATTGTATTCACCTGGTGTTGAGAAGATGGGCTTGGAGGTCCAAGAAGTCTTCTCTCCCATGTCTGGTACCTCAGTGCTTTCCCATAACATGGTGACCTCCGGGCAGTTGATCTTCCTCAGGTAGCTGGCTTCTGAGGGACAGAAAGCAGAAGTTGCTAGTCCTCTTAGCGCTAATTCCAGAACATTACTTTAACTGTATCCTGTTGGTCAAAGGAAGCTACAGAGTCAGTCTAGATTCAAGGGAGGGGAATAGACCCCACCTCTTGATGGATGGAGAGGTCTGTGCTTAAAGGGAGGGAAGGAATTAATGGTCAAAACTAGGCAGACAGGGGATACTGAGGGCAGAGGGCCTTGTCCTGGCTGATGGGAATGCCAAAGGCAGAGGCAAGTTTTGTCCCACTTCCTGTTTAAGGTTTCTGGGTGGAGACTGCTACGTGGAGTAACCTCATGCCAACCTGGAAAGGGTGACCAGCAACGTAAGAGGACTTGATGGTGAGGTCAGGTAGAAGGAGGTCTCAGGTGCACTCACAATCCTCTCTCGGCTCCTGGGTGGTGGCAGAAGGCACCAGAAGTTCTTGATTTCTTCAAGGGAAGACTCAGAAGGTAGCTGAGTTAAAAGACAGTGGGCTTATGCCAGGCGCTGGGTGGAGCATGAGACGCAGAGCTGTTTCTAGCACCACTGGCGGATGGCCAGTGGTACCCAAGGCCCTGAGCACTGGCTGTGGATGTCAGTAGCAGATTTGTTGCCAAAAGATCGGTCCCTGTCCCTGAGGAGCCAAGTTGAAACTCTGAGACAAGAGTCTTAGAGCACAGAAGAAAAGAGACAGCTTTATTGCTCTGCTGGGCAAAGGGGACTCTCAGTGGGCTGGTGCCTTCAAAACTGTGCACCCATCTTGGGGATGGGGCAGGGTGATTATACAGCCTTAGCTCAAACAATAAAGCATTGATGACAATCAGCAGAGTTATTTTCTTCTCAAAAGGCTCGGAGTGGCATCATGGTGTTTCCAGGTGACCAATTCTATAGAGGCTAGTGCTTGTCACTCTTTCCATCTCTTTATCTTATAAGCACCCAAGGCGTGGTCTTTTTGGTAATTCAGGGTATTTTGAAAGGTTACAGTCCCGTGACCTTCTCCCTGGACAACGACTCAGAGACCAAGCATGATTATTACTTTCAATTACTGAATTAAAGCAGAAACAGTGAAATTAATAGCTTTATTTTAACAACGGGCCTGGAGCTGTGAGTATAAGCTGGTCAGTCAGGTTAGTTGACCGTTTATAAGAAGAAGCAGTCTGTTAGCCCAAGTGTGGCCATTTTATTAATTCTCCTTCAGATGCCCATGGAACATCAAGGGGGAGAGATCTAGCCAATCTCACTTCCGTGGTCCCCAGGCCAGGTAGCAGCCCAGACTGGCCACTCTGCAGCAGAGAGTAGCCAGGATTCAGAGGACACTATCCAATTTGTGTTTCCCACCTCCCATGTCACCATAATAATGGAGATACACACCCCTCTTCACATACCTAGCTACTATCTTGGAGGTATGCAGGAGGAGAGCAAGAAATCTCAGCACCGGATCGTGATGCCTGAAAAGACTGAACTTAATGGAACTGTTTAATTTATTGCATTGGACTAAATATTTGCCAAATTGGTTTACAATTAGGTCTCTCCCCTTCCAGTAGTCTGAATAATGGTGCTCAATTGTGTTCACGTTCTAATCCTTGGAACCCCTGAATATGTTATCTTACATGGCAGAAGAACTTTGTAGGTGTGATTTAATTAAGGATCTTGAGGTGGACAGACTACCCTAGATTATCTGAGTGGCCCTGTATAATCACAACGGTCCACGTAGGAGGAGTGAGATGGGATGCCAGAGCCAGATGTTGGAGTGACAGACTGAGGATGCAGGAAAGGGCCACGAGCTAAGGAATGCAGGGAGCCTCTGGAAGCTGGAAAAGGAGAAAAAAAAAAAGCTCCTACAAAGCCTTGAAAAGGAAAGTAGCCCTGCCGACACCTTGATAAGAGACTTCTGACCTCCAGAACTGTAAGAGGATACACTGGGGTTGTTTGAAGCCACTGAAATTAATGTGGTAATTTGTTACAGGAGCAATAGGAAATGAAATAAAGTCACTTGGAAACTCTGAAGCTCCAATTTCATTATTTGTCTGGGTGCAGAACAGAGCTAGAATTAGCTTTATTCTTTTCCACATTCATTCTTCTAGTAAGATATTATTTCTTGAGGGGTGGGAAGGGACAGACTGGGATTTCAAATTTGTAGATACTGATAGACATATGCAGAATAGATAAACAAGATTGTATTGTATAGCACAGGGAAATATATATAAGATCTTGTGGCAGCTTTCAGCAAAAAACATGTGACAATGAATATATGTATGTTCATGTATAACTGAAAAATTGTGCTCTACACTGGAATTTGACACAACATTGTAAAATGACTATAACTCAGTAAAAAAATGTAAAAAGAAAGAAACTTATATACCAAGAAAAAAAGATATTATTTCTGTCTATTTAATAAATAAGAACATTGGAGAGTAGGGAGTGAAGTTCAGTAACTTTGTCCAGATACTCAATTCTGGTTAATAATTGAACCAGGTTTAGAACTCAGTTCTTTCAGAGCTGCAGAGAAGCTCTCTGGGAACATCATGCAAGGGCGTGGTTTGGTACCAAAAGGTAACAGGTAGAAATCTACATCCAGAGCAAGCTTTCAGGATCTCAAAAGTCCTGTATTGTAGCAACTTACTGATACGATGCTTCCTAGAAATCATATGAAAACAGTTGTCACTGCATGACTAAATGATCCACTCATCCTTACTGCTGAAGACTTTGACTCCTTAAGAAGTGACCAATACACTGTATTTACTCTACTTTGAACGGTGTAGGCAGTCATCAATTCATTTATGGTTTGTTTAGTAAAATTCAGTTGTTCTAATTTCTTTTGATGGGAAAGGTCACAGAGCCACAAGAAAACCTTTTGTTTTTCTGGTAAAAAAATACCTTCTGAGTTCTACATTAGGATTCCAGGGATCCTGGTTCTGTCGTTGGAGGTGACATCAGTGGGGGAGCTTTGAGCCTCTTGTTTCCTCACCTCGCTCTGGGTTCCTGGACACTAGGCCTGTTCATTCTTTGCACTTGTCCATGGGGGTGGCACCACTGGACAGTGGGCACACCTCCAGGGCACTTCTCCTTGAGCTGTTCTGACCTGGGAAAGGTGGGCTATGGCCTACGCTGGCAGACTGGGATCGCAGGCTGCCCAGGGGCCTGCTCACCAGCCTGGATCACTCAGAAATAATACCCATATGTTGGGGACCGCTTGTGTTAAGAATAATCTTTGTGAGCCAGTTAATACCGCGAGAGATTTTTTCCTAACATTGTCATTGTGCTATTTGCAGCACAAGTTCCAGCAAAACAACCTTTCCATTTTATCATCGGGATTGTAGAGGCAGCATGTAAAGTAATTAAAATCATGGCGCCAGGGCAATCTGTGTGAGATGCTGTCAGAACTGGAAGTGGAATTCAGACATTCCTAAATTTCTGTGCGTATGCTTCAGTCACACCCAGGGAACTTTAATATGTTTTTCAGGGCTTTGTTTGCGGAGGATGGGAAACGTGGATTTGGTCAGTGTCTAGGTATATATTGGAAATGTGGCGCTGGTAGAAAAAAATTCACTGAGGAGATATAAAGTGGAAAATGAGGGTAAAAAGATACGGTTTCTAGCTGGTCTTCCGCACTTCCAGCTGAAAGGTGAATTCTTTAATCTAAACTGAAATCCATCTCCAGAGTCCCCTAGGTAACGTGTCAAATACTGTCACGGAGCTTGGATCCCTTTAGTTACGCTCTGTTATTTCTGAACGTGAGCCTGACACGAAAATCTTCTCTTAAGAAGGATTCCCAGAAGGGCTACTGTAGCTGTGCTCATGCTTTAGAATAAAAGTAAATCCGTTTCTCACTTAAACACACACACACATATACACACAAAAAGCTTAGTTCGTGTCCATGAAAAATATCTTTGCATGTCTAGACAGTAGTGCTGATCAGTTGCTTTTCATAAGGAAAGAATACAGAAAAACTATTATTCTCCCCCAGAAACCTTGTAAGGTCCTACGTGACCCAAGTGACCTCTCGCTCAACTAGTGAAACAGGAGCCAGAAGTGTGTAAGGAGCCTGAGCTTGACGGCTGATGTTATAAATCAGTCCCGGCATTGTGGACCTTTCCTGTTCAGAGCCCCTGAAAGACTGTTGCTGATTGTCCTGTAGACTGAGGGTGAAAAAACTTCAGAACCAGTGTGAGTGGTGTCACTGACAGATTGTTAGATTTCCACTCAGATGGCATTTATAACTAGTAGAAAGGAAACTCTGTAATGTAATTAACTTACAAAAAGGAAGGAAGCATTAAAGCACAATTTTACAGGCAAAAATGGCATAGAAGGATCAAAAGGGAATGTTTATTCACTATCTGCTTTTCCAGATATTGTGCTCGGGGTGTTGCTGATGGGCTTTGCAATAATGAGAAAAGGATTTTGTTTTTGTTTTGCATTTACAGAGTGGCCAGAATGGCCTGATGCCTGCTGGGGGGAAGGTATCGATGTGTTTCTGTCTATTTTCCACATAAATTAAATTTTTTTCTCCTATTCTCCAGGACATCTTTCTCCATGCATGTTAATGACTGTAAGTCATCAAAGGCATCTGGAAAGCTGTTTTTAGGTCTTCAGCTGTTGTTGGATGGAGTTGAGAAATTTTTGCTTTCACAGCGGCCCAAAGTGAGTTGTCACATGTGGTTAAGTCCGAACCCTAAAGCGACTGCAGGGTCCAGTCCTGTGAAGTCCATTATGTGCAGAATTTGTGGCCAAAATATATTCTACCTGGGGTATGAGAAGATGCTGGGACACTTACTGTATTATCACAGGAGAGCTGTTGCCCAAAGCAGCTATGGGTTTTTTCACACAGCTGTGGAACAAACCACATCCGAAACATGTTCTGTGTGTGATTGACCTTTGTATTGAACACATATTGAAATTGTCACCATTGCACATGGGGAAAGAGAGGCTCATTTAACAGAAACACAGCCTCCTGCATCCTGATCTGCTCAGATAAGAGGAGGGAGGTTCAAAGAGGTTAAGTAAGTGACCAGGGAAGTCGTAGAGCAAGAGGGCTCATTCCTGGGTTTGACTGACGCCAATGCCTGTGCTCCTATTGCAGGATTTCGCAGACTTTGGTGGTGAAAGACTTAAGTTTTCGTTTTTCATTTTGTTTGATTTTGTTTTAAATTTCCAATCCATTGTAATATTGTACACATTATACCTTCTATTACACCTTGAAATACTGACTGTACCTGATTAGTACACAACTCGCATCACATGCAACTCACCCAGGCTACGAGTAACACGTAAACCAACTGACATGTTGTTCAACAAGACGAGTCCTCTATCATGTGCTTGGATAGGGTGTCCACGTCAAATGGCTGCACAATTTCTAAGCGCTTATCCTCAATTCCTGTGCCTGATGACATCAGGCACTGGTAAGGATGAATTCACAGATGCACTTTGAGGAGTGCTGCTTTGATGTGAGGCTCAGGGGAGCGTATGTCCAGAAAAAGCCAGACTCTGACTACGGAGGAGACATTGGGAGTAAAGGTGAATACGTGGAAGATGGAGCCTTCAGCTGGCAGATGCTATGGTTTTCCTTACAGTCTCCAGTCTACCCAGGTTATTGCTCTCAAGTCAGATGAGCAAACTCCTCTGCAAGAGAGACACCAAGAGATTTCTAACACCTACAGCAAAATTTACACGTGGGAGTGGGGACAGGGAGATTCCAAAAGGGGAGGACAACAAAACACTCATCCTTGCAGCAGTTTCTCCCAGAGTCCTTGCTAATCACTTGGCAATCTGTTCAGCTCATGTGTTGAGCATCTCTTGGGCACTTGCACCCTGGTAGACGTTTCATGATTAAGGTATTATTTCTGTACATTGTAGTTTACTGCTGCTGGAGGAAGGGAAGAAGTAAGAAGACACTTATAAAATATCATTAAATAAACTTTAGTATTAAGTTTGTTATTAATTGATCCTCTATAAGTTAACAATTTTAAGAAAATGTTTGATGCTTAATTATTTCCTTTATACGCAATTAAACATGGTATTTGTAGTAATTTTATTTTTTAAGGCTATCAATCAGAAAATAGCATCTAATTAGAACAATATTTCTATGGGAAAATCACATCTTGCCGAAATATCTTTTGACTTCAACACTTTCCTCAAGAATAAAACCTATCAGACAGAAGTGTGAAAACTGCCTGTACTTAGGAGAATAATTTGTTATGTAAGCCAGTACTGGCTAAATGGTGCAATATGGTACCTTTTGGGTTCCTTTGGCCCAAGACATCATAAACAATCTTCTAGAATTTTAGCATCTGCAACATAAAGAAAAAAAATACCACTGCCTATCTTTGGTAATACGAGCAGACCTAATTCTATGGTGAACAAGTATAAAAAAAATTTTTTGACACTCTCAAAAGCCTTGACAATGATGCCGAATGTGAAGTGGCAGAATAAGAAGTTTGGTCTTCGGTCTTTGACTCTCATTGTTCATAGATTCTTTCTCTTCATATTAGATTTCAGTTCTGTCTCATGGTTTGGAGGTCAGTTTCACTTGGTGCTGCAGGTAAAGGTGTTAATGAGGTCAGTCCCTCTTCCTACCACTTCTTTGCCTTGAAAAGTCAAGGATGACTTCAATTACTGGGGATTCTTGATTCAGCTAATCTCTTGCATTGAAATAAATCTATCTGGAGAGAGTATGGAAATGTATATCCAAATTATTATAGAAATTAATAAAAATGAAATTTGCTTTAGTTTTAATGAAAAATGGAAATTGAATAGGTTCTTTATAAATAAAATCTATCAGTAGTATCTTAAGTAAAGATCTAAATAATACATTTAAAAAATGCTGGTATTTGTTGTAGATTCCTGGGCTCGATTCTCTCTTGCTCTGTTTTTGAATTTCCAAAGAGAAGGACTTAAATACTTAGTGTGTGCTGTGTCTTAAGTCTGTGATTTTTTCTCTCTCTGGTAAAGGCATCATTGTGCCTCGGTTTTTAATATGAGGGAAAATGAAGGTGGGAGTGGAATTTGTATTAAATATTTGGAATTTTTTTTCCTCCCCACCCCCAACATCTAAAATATGCATGGGACTTGGAAAACAAATTAGAAGCAGAGTCTTTCACCGATATTTTAAAAATGCATTTCTAAATGGTGAAGCGTTCTGATTTCTGAATAGTGCTATTTCACTTAGGAGCTTACGTTGCCAAGTGATATGCAATAATCTCTATTTTTCTTTTCCTTGGGTTTTATTTTGACTTCCTGCAGCATGAAAGACCTTTTATATGAAAAAGCTAATATTAAATGTCCACTTTGCTAATATAAACGTATTTGCTAGTATAAACCAATAATAGTACAAGCTAATTTTACATTTTGGGGGGGTGGTACCTCTGCTAAGGGAATAGAGAGTAATTAGAATCAGAAATAGTTTTGCTTCTTTGTCTCTCTCTGTCCCTAAATTCCTGGGTTAGTGGGAACATGCAGACCATACAGGAAACAAGGGTTGTGCTTCCTTCTCTTAGACATTAATTTTAAAACGAAAGAGGACAGATGGGCCAGAACAGACCACCAAAAAGCTATTTCACAAGAGACGCAAGTTTGGCCGTTTAAAGTCATGTCTAAAATAGACTCACTGCTGTGCACGTGTTTAGCATGTTCCCTGGTGCACACACAAGGCTCTCAGTATCTATTTGTGGAGCGAATGAGTCAAATCAGAATAACTGATTTTGGTGAGAGTTGAGAACTTTATTAGTGTGGGTCACCAGTGCTTGAAATTACCTGTATTTTCCAAACAAACTTTCTGTCCTCATTTTGGTTGACTGTGTTGATGAGGAAAGAGACCCTAACACTCAGAAGTCCAAATACAGCTCCTCACAGAAGCATTCATGTTATAGTGATGCAACGTGAAAATCATAACAGCCTTTTTTTTCGCACCTAATCCTATTTTTATGATGTTTCTTGTACTACTTGTTTAGATACTAATGTAGCAACAACAGCTTTCTTACACTTAGAGTTAACATGATATATCTTTTTTCATAATTTTCACTTCTGACTTTTTTTATTTGTTATTTTTATTGAGGTATGGTCGCTTTACAGTGTGTTAATTTCTGGTGTACATCATAGTGATTCAGCTGTTCACATGTATACATATATTCCTTTTCCTCTTCTTTTTCATTATAGGCCATTACAGGATGTTTAATATGGTTTCCCATGCTATACTTTAGGACCTTGTTGTTTATCTGTTTTATGTATAGTGGTTAGCATCTGCAAATCCCAAACTCCCACTTTATCCCTCCCCATGCCTTCCAGCCCCCTGGTAACCACATACTGGCTTTTGATCATTTCAGCAACACCCATCTCCTTCCCCTCCTCATTCCGTTTTATCACAGGTAATTACATTATTAGACATCAGTAGTTTAACCAGGATAAACAATAATTGCTGGAAAACTACAATTTTTAATTTGGAGAAAAGAGTTGCTAAGTAAATAGAAGGGAAGAATATGAACGTGTTGTGTTTGGCGATCCTTTTTTTTTTTAATGTAACTGTTTAGCAATTCAGGAAGTGACTTAAATTTTGCCTGCCAATGTTTGATGCTGGATTTTTATCAAAGGAAGGGTCATATCATTTTTCATGTGTGTTTGGTTAGAGATTTGTTTAAATGGAAACATAAGCTAGCAAGCGACAGTCTCACCTTTGGGGAACGAGTTTCTGCGTAAAAGCTTTGTGTCTCATGCTCCAGTGGAAAGAAAAAAAGTCCTATTGGATGTCTTTTTCTGTCTGCTTTGGGAGTGCAGCAAATGTGAGCAACACAGTGAGTTCAGACCACCTGTGAGACTCCAAATTGCTTTCCTGAATGTTGAATTAAATAACAACATTTGATTATAGTATTTAAAACAAATCAAGGAATATTCAGATGAATCAATGGATAAACAAATTTAATAGTAATATGGACCTTGATGTCATTGCAAATGGATTAATTATCCAATGAAACTGTGCTTTCATGTTGTAAAGCTTTCCAGATTTCAGGACGCCAGGGCAGCTGTATTTTTCAAAACCTTCACATGTGATCTAAAAGCATCATTTCCTAGGAGAAATGGAGTTATGTTAATGTTCAGTATTTATAAGGAATAGCTAAAATCTTTTCTGAAGACATCAGAAATACACCTGGTGAAGAAAAGCTCTCCTGCCAGATAAAATGGAATGTTCTGGATTAACCAAGGGAGCAGCTTGACTGAGAGAGATTCACGGAGCAGGTGCTGCTGGGTCTCTAATTCCAGCGTGCAGAGGATGTGAGGAGATTTGCCTGACCTCAAGGGCTAAGAGCTATTAATAAAAGCAACTCAGCAATTTCCTTCTATGTTGCTTGCTTTGTTTTGAAGGATGTGCCCACATAAAACTCATTGACTCAAGGAAATGTAAGCTGACTCAGACCTAACAAAAACTGTGGAAAAGGCTGCATCTGTCAGAGAAAATTGCAGTAAGAGACAGTGCAGATAACATCTTTCTGGATAGCTATTGTCAGGGGGACTGAAGGGGGTTGAAATGCATACAGGAGATGGCTCAGAGACCGAAGGGCTCTTCCAGTTTGTCTGAGTCTGAATAGTTCCCCAAACTTCCACACCCATTTGGTTTGGGTTCAATAGCTGGCATGTTTTCTTTGTACACAGTTCTATTTTTGATACTCCTAAACAGCCACTCGGTGATTTTTTCAGTCATATGTGTATTTTTCTATCATTCAGGGCATAATTTTGGAGGCAATTCATACTAATACATGAGCTTGACTTTCAAGATAAGCCATTGGTCCTGAAACTACTTGGTGGGTGTCTGGCCAGTTCATAACTTCTGCTTGTGGTGACTCTTCATTGCCCAACACAATGGTCTCTTTGCTTGGCAATCTACCTTTCATTAGGCAGTCAACGTCTCACAGCAACGCTCTCCTCCCCAGATAGCCCTGGGAACAGAGGCGCTAACACAACCATAAACCCTTGCCAAGTACAACAACGTGAGCTTCCATCTGCCCTGAGGAGAGGCGTCCCTTGAAACCTCAGTGCCCCCTGGGCTGACCATGAGAGCAGTGGGATTTTCAGTCTTGCTCAACACTGGGGACTTGAGCATCTGTTAGGATAATCTTCCCTTCCCTAGTGGTTAGGGATATCATACTCATAAAAGAAATCTTCTTGTGGACTGTATTTTGCCTAAATCTGCCCATCCACAGTCTCTGTTGTGAGGACCAGACCATCAGACTGAGTGCTGGGTGATGTTGCCAACTTCTTCTGGCCTGGATGGTCTTGCTCAATTACTATGTGTTTTGCAGGTACAGATTAAGAGAATCTTCACTGTTTTTCCCATTCTTTATTAACTTGTAGGAAGCATATTGGGATCTCAAGCCTCTGATTGACGATCAGTTCATTGATTGCCAGTAAAAGGTGGGCTCATCTGATCCTGTGTCCCTCAGCACTAGTTTAGGTGGAAAATGATGGTAGTCATCTGAAGTAAGAGCCTCTGTTAGATAACCATAAAGCGGAAAGGATCAGAGGCATCTGGGAAATTTTTGTCCTTAAATTTTTTGGCAATAAATATTGCAATCAAGGCACTCTTAAGATTTTCAAGAAAAACAGTAAAAGTGGATTGTTGCAATTAGTTCCTCCAATTAGGTATTTTTAAAAAGCATAAAAATATGTAAAGTTTTCCTGATCTATTTGTCCACTGACCTGTATCTTTCCACTGTAATTTTCAAGTAGAATTTATTTAGCCTAAAAAGGGAAATTAACTTTGTATGATGACCTGTGATTAGCGTTTCTGTGTATTCTGGGGACAGGGTAGCCACTGACCTTGGTATCTTACTCTAATATCTGTTGGTCTTGGCAGTACCTTCATCTTCCAGGGCGCATTCCCAGAATGGTTCAGTAAAACCAATGCAATCTTTGGAGGACTTTGGTTCTTTGTGGCTGAGAAAAATATATACTAACTTAGAGGGGGTTTTATTTCCCTTATATTCTAGAGAATTGCCATTGTGGAAAGGATTAAAAGTTCAAATATAATAGAATGAAGTTTCCCTAAAGGATTCTGGTTTGAAGGCTCAGTATATTGAGTAATTGTTCTAAAAGAGATCTTTCTTGTCAAAGGGTTTGGAGGGTCACTGCCGGTCCATTTCCAAGCTGATGATGAAGGGAACAATTCTAAACTGCAGGTTCAATTGGAACTTAGTAGAGGAAAAGCCTCCATTCTGGCAGTCATCACTTGCTTCGGTCACAGATGAGACCTGTGAGATTTGGGCAGCATGAGGTGAAGGGTGTGCAGCAGGGGTCTGAGGGTTTACACTGGCATTCTTGCTCTGGTTGCACTTTTGAAACCTCTGAATCTATGACTGCCTCATGCAAGTGTATATTAAAATAGATGAAAAACTAGATCCCTAATTAGTCGGGAAAGGAAGGTCATCCTCAGAGATTCATGAATACAGATAGTTAATGGAACCATAACTTTTAGAAGTCAGTATTCAGAGAACAGCATGGAAATGGCTGGAATAAAGTGAGTTTTGAATGCTGATTGCTTTATTTTCATACTAGCTAATGAGTTAATGTGCCACACATCCTCTAACCTTTCTGGAATGGTGAACAAATGGAGAGATGTGCTGAGTAAGTGATGGAAGACAACGTGAGCTCTAAGGCAGTTAGCTGGAATTTAAAGGACTAAACCATGCGTTTATGATTAAACTAGTAAAAGCCTGTATGTAAATCTAATTGGTAATGTTTTATCTAAAGATAAGTGAGAAAACCCCTAACGTTTTTCTTGATCTTTCAAAGTTTCCTTAAAATGGAAAGTGGCTTCAGAAATTGAATTGAGAGGGAAAGGAAGAATGACATTAGTGTGTGTGTGTGTGTTTCTGAGTCGAAGATTCTGATGTGGATCAGTATAATGGAAGCATCAGAGACAAATTTGAAAGTTAAATTAATTCATTTCATTACAAGAAGGGCAAGTGCTGTGTGAGATACAGGACCTTTGGGGAAGCTGGGCTAAATATTGATTTTTGTTTCTTTAACAGGGTCACCATTTGCGTCTCTGTCTGGAAACAAGATGATTGTTAGGCAGCAAAATGCTGTTTTTATTATTATTTCAGCAATGTCAATCCAAACTCAATGACTATGATTCATGGAATCTTCAAGGAAAACCAAATATTCTTTTTTAATAAAGCAACGGAGTTGGGATTTGCACATCTGCTCTTAAAATCTGTTTTTTATAATATGGAACATATGTTAATAGCTATATCTTTTATTAAACTGCAGGAAAATTCTTGTCCAGTGGATTAATTCTAGATCCTGGAAATGTGGAACAACAGAGGAGAGCATATTGAGACAAATGCTCGTTTGTCTCACCTCTTACCCGCAGAGCAGTGCTTTCTAAACTGCTGCTTGTGACCCTTATGAGGATAACACAGTCAAGCTAGTGGATTTTGACTAGCATTTTAAAAAAGGAAATGGAATAGAAAATAATCTCAGTACACTGACCACAGTACTGTGAACTTTGTGTCAGTGCTCTGTGTGGATATACACAGGTGTACTGATCATGATGCAGGATGATTTTTCCTGTATTCTAGAGCTTCAGCTTTGGAGGCTGCTTTAGGCTTACCCAGACCAGAAAGTCCCACCACTTGTTGCACAGATGAGGCTGACTGGTCCAGGCTAGGGCCATGTCTGATTCAGAGGGCTTGAAGACAGCTACACTTTCCAGTCCCCTATTCTGAAGCTGCATTATACCTGCAAGTTCAGAAAGAAATGCTTTCATTTGCCAGAGTGCTCCTAGTCCTTTCTTGCTCTCTCCACGGCTTGCACTGACCCAGGAACTAGATACAATGTTTGTAATGTCTAAGGAAGCATCATTCTTTAATTCTTTTTTTTTTTAAGTTTTTTTGATAATCTTTTTGAGAAATAATCCTTTACTGTAACATATAATTCACTCATTTAAAGTATGAAAATCATGTTTGTAGTGTATTCACAGAGTTGTGCGAGCATTACTTCAATCCATTTTTGAACATTTTCACCATCTCAAAAGGAAACCCTGTAGCCATCATGGTCCCACAGTCCTTCTCTTGGATTGACGGTGCCAACTCAACAGAAGCCTCGAGGAAAAAGATTAACTTCTTAAAAAAAATTTTTTTTTATTGAAGTATACTTGATTTACAATGTTGTGTTGGTTTCTGGAGTACTGCAAAGTGATTCAGTCATACATATATATGTAGCTTTTCATTATAGGTCATTACAAGCTCTTGAGTATAGTTCCCTGTGCTGTACAGTGGGATCTTGTTGTTCATCTATTTTATATATAGTAGTTTGCATCTGCTAATCCCAAACTCCTAATTGATCCCTCCCACCTCTTCCCTTTAGTAACCATAAATTTGTTTTCTATGTCTATGAGTCTGTTTCTGTTTTGTAAATAAGTTCATTTGTGTCATTTTTTAAGATTCCACATATAAGTGATATCATATATTTGTCTTTCTCTGTCTGACTTACTTCACTTAGGATGATAATCTCCAGGTTCAGCCATGTTGCTGCAAATGGCATTATTTCATTCTTTTTTATGGCTGAGTAGTATTCCATTACACACACACACGCGCGCGCACACACACCACAGCTTTTTTATTCAGTCATCCATCAGTGGACATTTAGGTTGCTTCCATGTCTTGGCTATTGTAATTAGTGCTGCTGTGAACACTGGGGTGCATGTATGGAAAAAGATTTAAGTTCTGCATCTAAGCTGACACAGTGGTCTCCAAACTTTATGATCATTTACTTCTTCAGTTAGAAAAAGGTTTTGAGTATGTACTCCCAATTTGTTACATAGAAATACATTTGTAAGTTACATATGTCTCTATGCTAATGTATTGTTATATTATCAAACACACACTAATGAAGTAGAAAAGCTGTTATCTCCCCCACACACCTCTGCAGATCGTCTGGTATGCTCCCACACAGTTTTGATGCCCTTGATTGAGCATAGACAGCCCACTTTGGGTAGGACCCTGCTGACCTCTTAGTCTCTCTTTTTGCCCTCAGCACCCTCCCACCCACTTCACAAACTCCAGCTGGCTTTCTTAGATGCCAAGTTTTTGTTGTTTTTTTTTTTCTTTTTCCCCACAGTACCAACACTGAATCTTAGCTGTTCCCCATGCCTGGAATGCTCTCTCTTCCTTGTCTTTCTGGAGGACTCCTTCTAATTCCTAAAGAATATGCCCAGGTTTACCTCCCCTGCTAGTCTTAATTTCCTAAATACAGTTAGGTGTTCCTCCTTCTCCCTTCCCTTAACAGCCCATACATATTTATTATAACTTAATAAATCTGTCTGTCTGCATCCCATGCTAGACTATAGGGATTAGACTTGTAAATTGCTTATTTTTTTTCTATTAGAAACAGTGTTGTGAAGAATCTTTCCCCCTGTATAGGAATCTCTGCACATTTCCACTTGTATTCTTAGGACAGATTGCTAGAATGTCCATGCCATTTATTGTCATAGTTTAAAAAATATCCAGAAAAATAGGCTGGGATCAGATTGTGGAGTGACTTGACTATGAGACTGAAGTGATTCAAGACTGAAGTGATACCAAGACTGAAGTGATCCAAGACTGAAGTGATTCAAGACGGAAGTGATGCAAGTGTTAAGGCCTGTTTATGAGGATGCTGTTTATACCAGTTTGCTAGGGCTGTTGTAACAGGGTACCACAAATGGGGTGGTGTAAACAGCATAAATGCATTCTCTCACAGTTCTGGAGGCCAGAAGTCCAAAGTCAGGGTGTTGGCCTGGTTGGTTCCTTTTGAGGACTTGGAGGGAAGGATCTGTTCTGGGCCTCTGTCCTTGGCTGCCTTCATGGCATTCTCCCATATGTGTGCCTGTGTCCAAAATTTCCCTTTTTGTAAGGAGACCAGTCAAATTGGATTAGAGGTCTACTCTACTCCAGTATGACCTCATCTTAGCTGAACTAATTGTGTTTGTAATTATAATCTCCAAGTGAGGTCACATTCTGAAGTTCTAGGGGTTAGGATTTTAGCATATGAAGTGGAGGAGGGGGGCACAATTCAGCTCCTACGTTGATTGATACAAAATTGAATTTTTATTTTATTTAGGGAGGTTTGATCTATTTATAATGTTGAATGTTTCTAATCAGGAACCAGATAAATTTCTCATTTTATGTAAGACCTATTTACATCACTTTGTCAATTAAATGTTATAGATTTGGGGCACTTGGAAAATTACAATATTTGGATGACAACAGCAGAATAAGAATATTAGGTGAACTATGTTAGAAAAATTAGGTAGATATGAGAATGGAATGGGGTACCTGGCATATAGTTGGCACTCCATAAATGTCTGTGTATCAGATTTGCTGGAAGGAGTAAAATGGTAAGGTAGAAAATTTAATTTTGCAACGTAAAAGTTGTAGGAAATGTTGCTGTATAATCTAGGGGTCCTTACATATTTGAATTAGTCTAAAATTGTCCTTTATCAGACTAAGCTTTAAACTAGATCACTTACTTTTGTGTATAGCTTATCATAGAAGAAGTAGAGGAGCTGAAATACTATTATGAAGAAAGAGTTTGCATAAAAAAATTCATTACCACTAGGGTCTCCTTTTCCTTTTTCTGTTAGTCTTTGGAAATACAGATGATTGAAAATTATTTACATTATATGGGGGGAAAAAAGAAATACTCTCAAAAGGTGTTTTAAAAGCATTTATTTTCATGGACAAAAGAAAACTCAAGCTCACCTCCTGCTATGTATCCTATTGCATTTCCAGCTCCTGGGAGTCTTCCCCGCTCCTGGATCCTCCCCTTCCCAGTTGAGTACGGGTTTAGGAATGTTTTGAGGATAGGCCTGTTGTGTCAACATGCGGCATTTCGTATTTCATCTCAAATCCTGTAGGTGAAAGGAGAAATATTTCCTGTTTTGAAAACATGGGAATCCTTTGCATTTCACAGACGTGCACTTCCTGGTTTCAGCGTTGCCTTGATACTTGCTACCTTATTACGGTGCTCAGTTTAACCTTCTACCTTTTGGGTAGCACTGCATATTCAGTTAGTGCATAATTTGCTTTACTTTCTTCTTTCTATGCTGCAGGAAAATTCATCTCTGTAGTTAAGCGCCATCCGCCCCATCCTCTTACTTTTGGGGCGCCTCTGACAGCTTAGGGTGTGTTTCTCAAGGGAGTCTTCGCTTGTCCCTTTGCTTCCTCAGAAGCCCTAGGGCGAGCTTTCTGGATGGACTCTTTTCTTTTCACCATTAATCAACCCAGGCCCTGCCTGGCTCTTCCTCTAGGCTCAAGCTCTAGTCTATAGAACCCCCACCCCCTCAGTACAGAAAGAACTGTAAAAAGGCAAAGCGTGCACTCGCTACCATGGCAACCACCGCCTGCCACTTCTTAGCTCCTTTTTGAAGTTATTTCCTAGTTGTGAAGACTCATTTGCATGAAGTTATCAAATAGCTGGGCTCAGTGTTCTCACTGTTCCCAGTGCTCATTTGAAGGCTTTGCCTTGCTTCCTTTCAGACCCTTTACTGTAGCTGTTTGGTGCATAGGTTTCTCCACTGCAGATACCTAGAATATTTCCCCTGCCAATGGCCTCTAGAGCATTTCCTTGTTGCTAGACTTACAAGTCCCTCTGTGTGAGGCGGTGCATCAGCTTGTTATGCACCCTAAGTGTGAAAATGTCTCGTGGATGATGAATTGGCTGTAAATCTAAAGTAGGGTGGTATCTTCTAAAGTTCAGACTTAACACATGATAGCTCACTTTGGGCCAATGTGAAAGCAAAAATTCTTTACTCCTCCTAATGATGGTTGACCTACAAACAGCTCTCAGGGGTTGCTGTAATTCCTACCATTAGTGTGGATGGACATGTCCAGAAGATCATGGGAAAACACAGAACTGTGTGCAGGCAATGAGGGTCAGCACATGGATGGCTTCTAATGATGTGACCAGGCATTTGAGGTTACTTCTTTTGGATGACCATTGAAGCAAGAATCCTAAACTCTTTGAGGTCATGTGATTCCTGAGTCCCTTTTTATAACTTTTGCACCAAATAGATTTCTCACTCCACTCTGAATACCTTCAGGGTCTGGAAAGTCACCCGTTTTGGGGGGATCCCATTCTATCTTTGGCCGCCTGCTACACTAGTAGCTGTTTCTTGTTGAGATTGCCTTTCTAAGGGCTGCCGTTGTATCGGCTTATTTCTGGGTTTTCCAACCATTTAGATTCCCTGGGCAGCATGCAAACATTTGCATTTGCTGTTGTGCAGCTAGAGGAGACAGAAGGAAGGAAAGATGTGCCCAAGCGAAACTCAGGAGGCATGCACCCAAGCTCATATGAAATGTTGATTTGTTGATTCGTTGAACAGACTTTTGAAGACTGATGACTTTTGAGGCATAGTACTAGATGCCGAGGACTTAGAGATAATCGGCTTTAGAGCTTCTAGTCTCTCCAGGAGAGGAAGTAAATATAATGTCTGTTTGAAGCCCACTCTATGCCTCTTCCGAATTCCATTCTCTTTCTTTATTTAGAAGCAACCACTAGCCTGATTTTGGTTTTTATCACTTTTATATTTTTACTGTGTAGGTGTATGTATAATATTGTTTTGTATGTTTTTGAGCTTTATAGAAATAGTAACACACTGACTGTATCATTTTGTAACTTACTTTCTTTGCCTTCGGGGCTTATTGGTGTCATTCAAATTCATAATTTTTACTACTGAGTTTTATTATATGAAAATACCATTATTTATTGATGCCATCTGCTAGTAAACACTTAGGGTGTTTCTGTTTTTCACCGTAGAAATCCTTGATGCACTGAACAATTTAGCTTATGCTCCTGTACAAGAGTTTCTCTGGGTATATTTGTGTCATTGTTGCATCATGTGAGCTGTATTCTCTTCAGCCTTTCTAGATTTTGATCAGTTAGTTGCTTCTCAAACTGATTATGCCGACTTACTTTCTCACCATGATGGTATTTGAGTTTCAGTTCCTTACGTTTTCACTAACACTGAGGTTTGTTGTCTTTTTTGATGCTAGCCTTTATGATATTTGCATGCTCCATGAACTTTTATCTTTTCATCATACTTAGTTAATGTTCTTGTCAAACTGTAGATTCTAAAAGGCAGGGACAGTGTGTGTTTACTCACCACTCCACCCCCCAGGAGTTACCTAAATCCAACCCCTTCATCCCTCTCCTGTGGTGCAAGGCCAGTTTCAGATGCTGTATCTTCCGTGAGCGCTCAGAATCAGATGGCTCTTCCTTCTTCGAGGATGAGCCTGAAGCATTTCGCTTACATCGCTTTCATGTTTGTCATAGACTGCCATATCTTATACCTAATCGTGCACTTTTCTGTTTCCCCCAATAGATTATCTAGTTCTTGAGGATAGAAAAGGTCTTACTCACCTTTGCAGCACCCACAGCCTTGTATGTTTTAGGTGCTTGGTAAATATTTGTGCATATGCTTCAGCGCCTGGTACATTCTGAGAAATCGTTCACACCCTTCTTACTTCATGATATTCAGTTGGGGTTGCCAACAAAAGATATGCACTTATTGTGAGCTGTTGATCGGTAGCCAGATGATGTTCTAGAAGATCTGCAGAAAGAGGGGAACTTTTCACCCCACACCTGCCCCAGTGCTGGGATTACCAGTCTCTTTATCTTTGTCAGTAGGATAGAGAGAAAATGGCATTTCTGCTTTAATTTACTTTGAGCATCAGTTAAGTTGGGCATCTTGTAAATATCATCATATTATCTTATGAATACATATATATATATTCCTTTTGTAAGATTTCTGTTCATGTCCTTTGTTCTCTCCTCTTTGGGGGTGTTTGTCTTATTGTTTGCATGACCTCCTTCTACATTAACAATTTTAACACTTTTTCATGTTGCCAATTTATTTGTTATATAAAGCTTGATTCTTGGAATGAATTTCCTGCCTGAGTACCTCCACTCGTACTGTTTCTCTGGAAGGAATATTCTTCCCTTTTCCGCTTTTCTCTTCCTCTTCCACCCTTTACTTCTTGCTCCACTCCCTCTGATGCTCTTAACCTGGTCAATTTCTGCTCATCCTTCGGAGCTAAGTTTAAACACCATTGCTTTAGAGAGGCCTGTCCAATTCTGCCCTCCCACTTCACGTAAACCGCCCCCCCCACCATTATCCTCTTCCGTAACTGCCTTCATGTCTCTTCATGGGCCTTACCACTATTTGCAATTACGCATATGCTTAATGTTTTTATCCACCACTACGATGTAAATCCCTTCAAGGGCTGGGATAGAGTCTGCCTGATAAATAAGAGACTGAGTAAATTTAACAGCCAAGTGATTCTCTTTGATCATTCCTTTATTAAATTAAACTAAAATTTAATTTCTGTTTATCAGTTGGTAGAGAACTTCTTAAAAGACTTCCACTTGCATTCCAAAAAAATTGTGTGTTTGCTAAATGGAAATTCATAAAAATGGAGCTTTTTCAAATGGGTGGATGATCAAGAGAGAGAGAATGTGCATCTGGAAGCAAAACAGCTGCATTTCTGGGAGGAGGTGCGGCCAGCTGTTCACCCTGTGCCGCCGCCGCCGCACCCCTCCTGGTGTGTTTGCCCAGGAGGCTCTGGAGAAATCTGTAGCATTTGAACAGCCCTCTGAGTGTGACTCAAGGCTGTGTGTCTAGTGGCAGTGCACATTTCACAGCTACTTCTAAAAGATAAAGCAGAGACATAAGCTATGCGAGGCACGTCAACATTCACAGCAGGCTAGTTTCTAGGGAGCACTTGTGAACCTGATCTGATTATTAGGCTATTTTCACACATGGTAGGTGTGCCTTAAGTTAGGCAATTCCATGCACAGTGGTGAGAAAACAGGAGACTGAAGTCCTAACCTTCTCTGATTCTGCATCAGATGTTTCGATAGCACAGAAAATGTATTCCTTAGGGTTTTGTAGTTGTGTGTGTACGTGTGCATGAGCGTGTGTGTGAGAGTGCACGTGCAGGGATGTAGTCAGATGTAATGCAAATGTGTTTCTTTCACTGGTTAGTTTGGGGTTATTGACATGAATATTACAGATACTGCCATAAAATGTACTGTGTTTTTCTGTGGGTTTGACTGTTGTAAATATTTATGGGTAGTTTCTTTTCTAGAATAGTTTTCCCAGATTAGAAGGAAAACAATATCTGACTATTCTGAAAGATGAGGAAAGAAGAGGCTGCTATCAATTACAGTGTTTAAACGTATGGCGTTAGATAAAAGGGTGACTTGTTATTTAATATATCAAACAATATTGTGAATAAATTCTGGTTGACCACATCTGGGTGTGTTCCCTTTGACCCTAAACGGAGAGGGGTGAGCCAGGAGTGATGAGGTTGGACCCAGTCCACGGGCAGAGAGGGTGGAGCTGGGCTGCATGGAGTGAAGAGAGATGCTGCTTGCATTGGTCCTTACAGCTGAGCCTGGGCATTTGGGGAGGACACTGCTTCCGTCCAGCTGTGTGCAAGATCAGCTACACATGCTCTTTACATATTACTTTAAATTGGCTTCTAAGAATCTGGCTTAGACTCTCAGCTGTTTCCGGGTGGTTGGCATCATTTATTTAGTCTTCTTTTAGATTTATTTTATACACTGCCCAAAATGGTTTTTAACAAACAAACAGCCATCCTGCAGACACGCTGATGAGGAACTCTGCACTTGTTTGCTTTGACTCAGTGCACAGCTAAATTTAATGCTCTGAGTCTGGTGGATTATTCAAGTCCTAAATTGTGAACTGCTGTGGTTAGTCTATAATGTCAAGAGTTTTGTTAATCATTTTGGCTACGTTAACCTGTTGCTAAGAACAGGCTCTTTGGCTTCAGACAAGATATCCAATGGTAATAGTTTCTGACGTGACCCTAAATATTTAGAAATTCCTTGTTCCTTTAGAATTGCTAGTATAATATGATTACTTACCCATTTAGTGAATTTGTATTTTAACATTCCTTTATTTCTGATTTTATTTAGCTCCTGGATCTGAAACACTTGCCCCCTCCCCATTTTTTTTTTTTTTGCCTTCATGGGTTTGGGTTCTTACAATATTGGTCGAACAGCTAGATCAGTATCTTTTATTACAATAATTTTTTAATCAGAATATTTGGTCATCAGAGTTTATAAAACTCATGACTCAATAGCAGCATGAGCTTCATCAGCTCTAATTTTGAAACATGGGTATGTTTATATTTCTCACACAGCTTATTATTAATGTTTGTGTTAGGGTTCACAGCATATATTTTTATTAACAGAGAAAATGAACGATCCAGTCTGGTTCTCTGTTCTTATAGTTTTCAGAAACCTGTACTACTCTAATGCATTTTCTTATTTCTCTTATAATGTTTCTTTGATTTTTTTTGAGGAATGATGTTTTCTTGCCCAAAAGAGCAACTGTGAATTTCCCAGGTGCAGCCAGTAATATTCCTTGTCTTAAGCAACTAATTAAACAAACTAAAAATTATAAGATTGACCTAGATGTAAAACAATACTGTGTGCCCTGGACCATTCTTTGACCACTGTTGTAGTTTTGAGTAAGATACACTAAGGTCAAAGCAGGTAGAAGGTATTGCCTTTATCAGTTAGCTATTGCTGCGTAACATACCGTCTGCTCTAGTACTGTGCCTGCTTAACAAATTCCCCCAAAACTTAGTGGCTGAAAACAATGACAGACTTTATTTCACTCACAAATCTGCAATTTGGTCAGACCTCTGCAGAGATGGCTTGTCTCTGTTCCATTCAGCATCAACTGGGTCAGCTCAAAGGCTGAGGGCTGGAATTGTTTGAAGCTTACTTGCTTACATGTCTCATCATTGATGCTAGAGGCCAGCTGAGACCTTAGCTAGGACTGTCACCATAGCACCTGCATGTGGCCTCTCCATTTGGCCTGGGCTTCCTCATGATATGGGGGCTGGGTTCAAGGACAAGGACAATATTCTGTTACTATGTAGGAAGGAGAGGCCAACCAGCACTCTGTCATCAGAGCTAGGGCACACAAAGGAAAGGGACCACTTGGAAACTGGGCACTGCAAACCTAAAAATTCAGAATTCACGCATTGATTAGATACAGGGGAAATGTCTGTGTTTTCTTTATAACAGGAAAGTAACATCATCGTAACAAATCTAGTGAGTTTATTGGACACATAGCTCTCAATTTAGACAAGTTTCTGAACTATTTTAACTTCTCAATGGTTAATTAATTTTATCTTGCTTTCACAGTCTTACTAACATTATTCTCCTTATGGTAAATTTGATCATCTCGTTTTATAGGTATAGACTATTTCTTTCTGGAGACCAGAATAAGACCTAGAGGGAGATTATGGATCTGAGATTTTTACCTCCATGACTAAGGGAAATTATGTGCATTTTAACTAGGTCCATTATACCACTGATTTGAGAGATGATGTCATATTAATAAGAACTAATATTGATTGAGCACTTAGTATATTCCAGGCACTGTTGTAATCATTGTATATAAATAGCTCATTTAATCCTCCCAGTAGTACTATGAAGGAAATATTTTTATTATTTTAATTTTATAGGTGAGGAAATAGTAGCCCAGGTGAAGTAGCTCATCCCAAATCATACGGATATTAAGTGCTGGAGCAGAGTTAAACCATAGATAGTTTGGCTGTAGAATCCATGTCCCTAACCATGGTGAAGGTAGAGAATTTGGGTAAAGCCTAGGCCTTTGACTTCTGTTTCTTCTGAGAAATCACATATGCTGCATCTGTGAAGAGTTGTATAAATGAATTCAACAAATATTTGCAAGTCATCTGAAAGTTATTTGTAAAAGTCACTCTTAGATGCTGATGAGAGATTTGAAAAAAATCTCTAAAATGCCCTTTTCACCCAAAGACTTTACAAAATTGTAAAGGTATTAAAATAAGAACACAACTAGAACATAAGCCAAACAATGGATAAATGAATGAGAACCTATGAAATGGGGAGCTTCAGAGAAAGGCTAGGCAACTGTACTTTGGAAACAGCAGGCAATTAATAAATATCTATTATGCTAAAATTAAATCGAATTTTGAATAGGTCTTGAGACACACCTGAGGGATAGAATAGGGGTGAGAAAACACTAATCACACATGTAGGGGAAACAGCATATAGTCAGTCTGGATATGAATAAGGAGAAAGTAGGGCTATGACTGGAAAGGTGATTAAAGCTGGATTGCTGAGAATCTTTTTTGAAGATCAAGCTGAGGAAGTTGAACTTTTTCCTGAGACAATGGGGAGTTAACTGACAGTGTCTGAATAGTGCACAAGAGGGGAAGGAATTTGCATGACCTTATGTGAACTCTCAAGTCATGCTGAGTCACTTAGTTGCTGTTTAACCTGTGTAAGCTGCTCTCTAAGCCTCATTAGACTCAGTTATAAAATGGGGATAAAAATACTGGCCTTTTAGGGTTTTATTAGGAAAAATAAGCTATGATATGTAAAAATCCCAAAGTAATGCTTGACACTCAAGCACTATGTAAATGATGATTGCTAATGTACTTTAATATCATGTACTATTTTGATGGTGAAGATGATGATTATGGCTGATTTCATGGCAGCAGTTATCAGGATGAATTAAAGTTAAAGAAGAAACTCCAGTTAGGATACCTAACTCCAGTTAGGTATCACTTTTCAGTAAGGAAAGCAAAAACCATATTGGATATTTTAACAGAAGGAATTTAATAGAGGGAATTGGTTAAGTGAGTGGTTTAAAGGCTAAGAAGCCAAATGGGACAGTGAGCCAACCCAGAGATAAGTAATAGCAGAAAGCTGCTACAATTCCTAGAGCTGAAGGGACACAGGGAGAAGATAGTATTACCTGAGCCCAGAGACTGAGGCTGCCCAGAGGGAGCTAGAACTGCGGTGAAGGCTGCCAACGAGAGCTGGCAATGTGGAGGGAGGGGCTGACTCACAAGCTGGAGCTGTGGAGGGGAGGTGACTACTGCTGGAGATACCATTTGGGGCAAAGCTAGGGAGGGAGAAGCTCCCTGGCTTTTCTGTTCATCCTGCCCTAGTCTTCACTAAAGCTTCTCACTGACTACTGACCTGGAAGCCAGTTGCCAATAGAAGCCAGGAATTACAAGTCCCCTGTGATATAAAGCAGAGATGGGGTTTGGGCAGTAGAAAGTAGATCTGAGAGCAAACAAATAACTGTCACAGATGGAATTGGCTATATCTATGCTGTCCAGTATGGTAGCCATTGGGCACATGTGGCTGTTTGAATTAAATAAAATTTTAAATTCAGTTTCTTAGGTGCACTAGCTGCATTTCAAGTGTTTAGTAACCACATGTGGCTGGTGGCTACCATATTGGACAACACAGATACAGAACATTTCCATCGTTGCAGAAAGTTTATTGGGTAGTGCTGATTTATAAGCGGTCATGAAGGGTGTATCAGGGTAGCGCAAATAGAAGATAAATTCAGATTTGAGAGGCAGTGAAGGGGTAAAGTGAATAGACCTCGTGAAATGATGGAATGATGGACGGAGAGGGAACAAGAAGACAGGTACTACAGATGGTCTCTCACAGTAGTGTTAGAAGTGACAGGGAACCCAGGAGAAGAATCTGCTTTGGGGTGGGGGGAATTCGAAGCTTGTTTTGGCCCATGGTGGGTTTGAGGATCCTGCAAGCTATATGTGTGAAGCTATCTAGGCACCATATTTGGGTCTAGTTAGCAAGTGGGCTAGAAATATAAATGTAAAACTTGCTCTCATAGAAGTGATAGCTGTGCTCTAGGGAAGAGAGCCACCCACTAAGGATTTGTGAATTTGTTTAAGGGTACAGGTGCAGACAGAGTAGACCATGTGGTCTAAGCTTTGGCAAATCAGAAGATGGTGATTCCATTGAAAATTGTCAGTCATGCAGCCCAGGTGCCAAGAAAGGTCATTGAAGCCAAAATAGAAGCAATGGGATAGGAGAAAAGGGTGATTGGCAATCTTGATGGAAATGAAAAGTTGATCCAGTAGGAGTGAGGTAGTGTCAAGAATAAGTGGACAGCAGGGAAGCAGATGCTTTAGGAAACCTTCTGAGTTCAAGATCTTCCAGGAGATGCTGCACACTGTGGGGTGCAGGTGAGGTTTGAGGTGAGGCAGACGTGAGATGGAGGAGCCTCTCATTTGTAAAGAAGAGATGCTAAGACTTAAATCCTTTTAGAAGTTGAAATTACTGTGGATTTGTCCACTAAATAAATATTTTCAAACATTTACTGTGTGACCAGCACTGTGATAGGCATTAGGCATAGCGAATTAAAGACACAGCCCCGCCGCTTCAAGAAATGCATAGAGTAAGAATCTAACCTAAAGAGAGAATCTCCTTGCGTGAAGGTGGGGTGGATCTCGTTAAAAATGTTGGTGCTGGGCCCACCCGCAGAGAGTCTGCGAGATTTGTGGTCGGAAGACAGGAAATGGAGGGCAGGCTGAGACAGCAGGACTGAGAGAAAGAAGGTGGTTCTGGTCCTGACTGGAGGATTGCTCTAACCCGGGTCTAGGCTACAGAAGCTTTTAAGAAGAAGGAAGGACAGAGACAGGAGGCAGGTTCTTGACCCACGTGAGGGTGAGAAAAAAGGCAAACAGGCAGATTTTTGTTTCTGGACGGGTTGGCAGAACTAGTTAGTCCTAAAATTCTAGGAATGATATTTCTACCCGGCCTTTGAGCTAATATTTAATAAAGGTAAATGTTTCCATCTATAGGATGGACTTAAGGTGACTCAGTCATGGCATTCAAAAAATGAGATGGTGAGCACTTTCAGTTTATGATGAAGTCGGAGCGTTACCAGCAGACTCCGGTGCTCCTTGCTGCTTCTGCTCCCCGGGATCCCCTCCCTCCATACACTCACTCAATTCAGTCTTTGCAAAGAGTGACCTTCTTTGATCACCAGTTCCTCTGCCCATCAGTCCTCTCTTGACTCACTTGTGTGCTGTGATAAGTGGCTGAGATGTGTCCTGTGGGCATTTCCTTTTGTAGATAAGCCTTTTATTTCAGTTTGTGTAGCTGATGTTTACAGCCGAAGGCACTTGCGTGGTGGCAAGGAAATGCCTGCCCAGATGAACTTCCTGCTCTTCCCAGTTCCCCTCGGACCTGGATGGGGCAGGCGCTGCCCAATGGCCATTTGGAAATTGCTGGGTTGTTTTGTTTTGCTTCCAAACAAACAAATGATTTCTGAATGGCTCTCTTGTTCCTAGTTTCTTTCCATTTGTTTAATGATCAAGATACAATAATCTGGTTTGTTTATTGTTTGTGGAAATAGTGATGGCAAACATGTACGTAGTGGATACCGCATGCAGGTCCTCTTCTAAACACTAGTACTTCCTAAACACCTAGGAATTCATTGACTCTTCACAAAAACATTATGAATTGGGCACTGTTGTTATCTTTAATTTACCAATGAGGAAACTGAGGCAGAGAGTGTTTGAGGATCACTTGTGTGAAGGGGGAAGTGGAGGAACAGGGTTTCAGACCCTGGTGGTCTGGCTCTAGAATCCACGCTCTTAGCCATGTTTCTATTACTTGAGGCCTAGCAATGCTAGATGCAATTTGTTTGGACTTAACTTCTTTGATGGCTTAAAATGACCAAAGAGACTTCACCTCATTTGATGTATATTTCTGTTGAGCTGCACAATTTTTACTGTCCTTTGCTTTAAAAAAAAAATAGGAAAAAGATGACAAGCATAAAAGAAAATGACAGATGGTTTCTGAGAAGCTGAGGGTCAGTGGTCCCATTTCATTGTATTGGTACCTAATCACATGAGCGAGAGTACAGTCTTGGCTTAGTGATTCATTCCTTTGGGATGTCTATGACAGATTTAGCACAAAAGCAGAAAGGGGAGGCCTTACTGGGGTTGCTCTTAGGGCTGGTGCCTGATTTCTGTTAGGTTCTGCAAAGCCTGGCCATTTCTTGAGGGGTGGGAGGCCCCCAACATAATCTAGAACTTTCTTTTGAGGACTTAGATTGTGAAAGCCATCAACAAAACATTAGCCCAAGTGGCATTTCCCCCTCACATGCTGTCCCTTTGCTTTGCATGGAAATGATTACCTTAGTTTAAAAACATGGAGGAGAAAAGTCCTCTGACCTAACTAAGATCCTAATGAAATGAACGTGTGCAGTCCATGGCCCTTCGTCAGGGCTGAGGCCATGACTGATTGTTCTGTAGGACTGTCTAAATCAGTAGCATGTTTTTCGACCGCATGCAGAAGACCAACCTATTTAGCATTTTGGCCAGCATTGTCAAGGCAGCTGCTGCTTCAGGTCTGCACAATTCTCTTCATATGATAAATAATTGTAAAGGAAACTGTCAACTTGAGCATCTGGCTGATGGAAAGACTGACTTGAAAGCATGCTGAACTTGCGTGGATGCAGCCCCAACATCTGGACTTGATGGATTTGGGAGCGGGGCAGTACATTTGGCATCTGTGTATCAGGTCCTAGAGCATTCTTTTTAAGTTGTTTGTACTGGCCCAGGTTGAATTGTATCCTTTAGGAAATGAAAAGGCAACTGCAAAAAGGATTAATTAGGTTCCATTTCTCTGGAAAAAAGTCTTTATTGGTAACGTACGGTTTCAGATGAGAGTTTTCACTGGTAATGTAAGTGCTCATAGGTTAGTCTTCCTCCTTGAGTAGATTATAATTGAGGAGATGGTTCATATAGAGAAAAGAGTTCTAACATCATAAAGGTAAAAAGATAGAAGAAGACAGAAAAAATCCCACAGGAATCTTCAGAGCATTTGGCATAGAAAAGTAGAAGTAATTCAAACATAAACTGAAAAATGCTTTGAATCACATAGAAAAGCATAAGTAAGTCATCAGTTTGTGCTGGATGAATCTTGAAATTTTGAACTTTGGTGCATAAACTAAAAAGAGCACAAGCCTTCTACCAGTGACCCCAAACCACAAAGTCATTTACTTTTATTAACATTGGAGTAAATACCAGTGTTTGCTGGCTTGTGGCTTGGATATGAAACATGAAAGAGGAAAAGTCTGTTTGGTTTTCTTTTCCCCCAAAAAACTAATACAGCTGGCAAAAGGCAACATTTTGCCTCACTTGTAATTGCCTGGAAATTTAAAATAGACCTTTTACTTTTTCAGAGTTTATATTGGAATTCCATCTTTATAGGAAGTCAGTCAGCCCAGATTTTAATGGTACACACTGATCTTTCATGTGTAGTTTGTATTATGCGCAAGACCAACATGGTGGAATGCTCAGTTCTCTTGGGATGGGGCTGCTTGGAGAGCATCCAGGGTCTTGGACCACCTGAGTATTGAACAAAATATTGAACCACCCCAATATTGTCTTCTGTGCTGCTATAATCATTTACTCCCTAGAAGATCTCAAAGGGACTTATATACACAGAGAACCAGTTGAGTAAAATTCATGTTTTTTTTTTAACTATGAATTTTTTTTTTCTGAACGCCAAAGGCCCCCTGAAGAGCTTGGGTAGGGTGACCCAAATGTCAGCTGTCTAAGATCTGGACACAGTTGACTTCCTAGAGGTCACTTTTTCTGTTTATGATCAACTCCCATTTGTGTTATCAGCCATATCTTAAAACAGGGACTCTATTAAATCTGTTTTTAGGGCTCAGACAGAACAGGAGAGAATGAGGGAGGCTCCATGGTTTTACCTTTGCCAGTAAATCTCTAACAAATATCTAGAATCCAGGACCTGGGCATTTCCAATTGGTAGAGCTCTACCATTATTGGTTGATGGTGGCATGGTTTCCAGTTTGGGTTCTATAACAAAAGCACCCCAGTGTTGTTCTGCATCCACTCCCCACTTGCCCTTCTCCCGAGCCTTTCTCTTACAGTGGGATCTTCCTGAAACACTAATCTGACCTGTTACCCTTTTCCCAACTCTGCTTGAAGCCCTTCCATGGCTTCCCATTGTTCCTGGGCTCAGTTGACATTTCTTCAAGTGTGCTGCAAGACTGCACTGGTCCTTGTTCCACCCGCATCTCTAGCCAGGTGTTGGGCTCTGCTCACCTTGCTCTCTGAGCTCCTACCAGTGCATCCTGTCCCTCACACGTGCCGTGTTCCTTCCCTCCTCTGGGCTGCACACATGCCGTTCCCTCTTCCTGGAAGGCTTTTCCCTCTCTCTTTCCTTCCTTACCTCCTGCTCATTCTCAGCTCAGAAGCCATTTTCTTGAGCAGATCAAGTGTTCCCATTCTAAGCAATCCTGGCACCATGTGTTTTTCCTTTCTGGAACTTACAGCAGTTGTAATTTTGCATGTGTGTAATTTAATGAGTCTCTTCTCCCCTCTACGTACCTCATCATTCTGTTTCTTGTATCTAGCACAGTGTCTTTCTCACAGTAAGCACACACAACTATTTGTTGAATCAGTCAATAGTCTGCAGGGAAAATCTGGTACTGGATCATAGTGACCAGAAGCATACCCATCGACTTTCAGAAGTTAGGCATTTGCAGTGGCGGTGCCTCTCATCTCTGTGTGTTTCCTGGGATCTCTGTCTCCTGTTTGGTGCAAATTCCATATAGGTAAAACCTCAAACTTTCAGACTTTTCTTTTGGACTAATACAACAATTCCTGGCAGTCCAGATCTAAACTGAGAAGACTACTTTAAATTTAGTGAAGGGAATTCTCCAAGTTGCATTTCCCACAGTCTTCTTCTGCTCATGTCTTTGTTTTCATTCCCAGCAGAGCCCCCAGGCTTTCTCACCTCTGTACTACCACTTGTTGCTTCCTCTTTGGAACTCTACCATCCGTGAACCAGACTCCTGGGGATGGTCCTCACCTGCCTTCACACTGGTTCCCATCTGAGAAATTAGCTCGATGGGTTTCTGGACCAGTGGTACCCTTGGTAGTGATTCCCCAGTTCCGGCTGCCAGCATACCAGTGAGGTCCAGAAGGCCCTTGGCTGAACGATCCTTCTCAAAGTCTTGCCTTTTCTCATCCTTTGGACTCCTAACCTTAAGTTCGGATGATCACCCTACTGACATGCCTTTTGACTACCTCTTCTGCATCCTGGGCCATAATTCCTGTTCTCCTGGTGTTCCGTGTCCATTTTTCTTGATAGCTCTGTCTTTCAAAGAAGGACACAAAATTACAACCCTCTTCTTTGGTTGCTTTGTTCCCATCTTCGTGTTCCCACCTGGATCAGCATGCTTTCCCTCTGTTTATTTTCTTCCCCACAGTTTTTGTTTTTAAGTTCAAAACAAGTGTTTTATATTGATCCTACTCCTCTCTGCATTTGAGATTCTCTTTCCAAAGTCCAAGTAATAATTTTTATCCACTTAGAAAATCTGAAGCCTTCTTTCTCAGCAGAGCAGAGGCCAGCAAAATTATGGTCCACCACATGGTTTTATAAATAAAGTTTTATTGGAATACAACCACACCTAATCATTTGTTTGTCTACAGCTGTTTTTATACTATAAAGGCAGAGCTGAGTAGCTGTGACAGAGACAGTATGGCGCACAAAGCCTAAAACATTTACTGCCTGGCCCTTTTCAGAAAATCTTTGCTTCAGATCAGTGGTTCTCCATCCTGTCCGCACATTAGAATTACCTGGGAAGCTTTTTAAAAAGATGTCAATGGCCAGACCCTGCCCCAGAACGACTGAAGAGGCTCTGGCAGGAGTCATATTTCTAGATGATTGTTACGTGCAGTCAGAATGAGAAGCGCTGTTGCTAAGTTCCCCTTCTTTATTTCTTGGCTGCTTGATGAACCCTGCTTCCTGGGCCCCTCAAATTTATAATCATTATTGAAGCTTAGAAATAGGTCAGTTGCTTAGCCTCGGCTAAGAGATGGAATGAGCAGGGTGAACCCCAAACTGCACATCATCTTGAGAGCCGCCAATCTGCACACCAAAGGTCACTGCAAATTCCCAAGGAGGTGGTTTATTCAGAGGCCAGCAGATCAGTCTTCTTTTCCTTTAGTCTTCTGCCTAGCTTTCTGGTTCATCACTATGCTCCTCTCTTCGTAATGTTAGACTCTTGTCTGCTCCTTGTAGAGTTCTCCTGTGTCCTCTCAGGTTGTTTTCAGAATATTCCATTTTTTACTGTTAATTTTATTATTATTATTACTAAATTGTGGCAAAATACACAAAATTTACCATTTTAAGTGTACAGTTCAGTGGCATAAAGTACATTCGCGGTGTTGTGCAACCATCCCAGCCATCCGTCTCCAGAACTCTTTCTATCTTGCGAGACAGAAACTTCGCTTTGTACTCATTAAACAATAGCTCCCTACTGCCCTTTGCCCCAGCCCCTGGTAACCATCATTCTACTTTCTGTTTTGATAAATTTGACTATTCCAGGTACCTCGTATAAGTGGAATAGTACAGTATTTGTCCTTTTGTGACTGGCTTGCTTCACTTAGCAGAGTCCTCAGTGTTCATCCGTGTTGTGACATGTGTCGGGATTTCCTTCTCTTTTCAGGCTCAATAACATTCCTTTGTGTGAATCTCCCACATGTTGTTTGTCTCTTCATCTGTTAATGGACATTGGAGTGTCTTCTGTCTTTTGGCTTTTGTGAGTAATGCTGCTTTGAACATGAGTATACGAACATCTCTTCCAGTCTACTAAATTCCTTTTTAACTTGGTATCTCTGATATTGAGGGGAATTTAGACCTAGACCATGGTCCTTATTACTCTCATATAAGAGATCATATTCTTGGAAAATCAGTGGTCAGAAATAAGCATTTTATATTTTGCAGCTCTACCAGAAAACAAAACAAAATATCAATATCATGCTTTCAGGCACCATTGAACTCAGAGGCCAAATATTTGGCAGCATCCATTACAGTGCAGTTAGAAGTACCGACACATACTGGGCACTATTCATGCAGTGTCACAAATCATACTGCAGACGTGGTGCTTGCCTGGTGATCTTCAACATTTTGATAATCTACATTTTTTCCCGTTTGCTTTTCATGTGGCAAAAGTGACAGGACTTTGGGAGCCTGATAGTCTAATACAGCGAAAGCTTTCATGTTTGCTTTTATTTTCACAGGTCCATAATCATTTGAGCACAATTATAAAGCCTAAAAAGTTTTGAAGAATGGAAGTTTTCTTTTTAATTTTAGTTTTAACAATATTTTTCCTTCCTTCTTCCCTCCTACCCTCCCTTCCTTCCTTCCTTTTGTAATTTGTTTTTAGCAAACCTCTGACCTGATCTGAAATGACTTCAGGCTATTTATTATTTTTATTTATTCCCTTTATGGGGCCATTCAAACATTTCACCATGCAACTGTTGTGTTTGATTACAGGGTGCTTCCCTAGACCCCTTGGAGGTGTTATATAATAGACAGCACATGCATTATATTTCCATTCTAAAATCTAAGAAATTATAAATGACCCTTAAGAGTTTTGGGTAAGGCTTTGCAGCCCTGCATTACCAGGTATGTGTGTTTCTCTCATTCGGGTAAGATCAAAGTTTGTGATGACACCAAAGCTACCTTTTGGAATTTTACTTACTTTTGTACACCCTTACTGTCTGTCATTTGACCAGTGTAGCATGTGGGTAGCAGCTCAAATTTCTAACTCTGGGCTCTTGTCTGTTGAGCTTCACGTGCATGAAGCTCACTGTAGAGAGAATCTTATTTTTAAGAAGTTGCAAAGCTGTCACATCACCCAGGCAAGGTGTTCATCTTAGTGATTTTCAAACTCTTCTTCCAAAAGACTCAGCAGAGGAGCTGTCATCATGGCTCTACTTAAATATACTCAATGGGCAGCTTTCACCATGACTTGTATAAAGATGTCATAGTGTCATCCAGTGAATCCATTGAAGCTGAAAACCATTGATACTTCTTAGAAGGCAGAAAGTCAGTGACCTGTACCTCTTGGTAGTTGGACACTGGTACTTTTAACCCCCACTCCCTGCCTCCCCAGCACACACACAACTGAAATGAAGCCAACCACATGTGAGCGACTGACCTCCTCTACCTGTTTATCTTGCTCCTTCTTTGGGGGAAATAGGATCCCTTGTATTTCTCCAGAATATACAAATGTGGTTGAAAGTCAAAAATCATACCATGCTGATCTGTTTTCTGCCTCCTCTTTCAGTAATAGATTTCCCAAGTCTCTGAAGTGTTGTTTCTCTGGAATGTCCCACTCATCAATGACTCTCTTGTACTTGTCAAAACAAGAGGTGAAGGGGGCTCTGAATGTGGCTTTGGGCCATGCGTGGAGTCCTCAGTATTTTTCATAGCATCCAAGGTACAGCTGATGACATATATTCCAGAAAAACTTTCCTTCTAGTTTTAACATCCTTTTCAGGATGATATCATTGCTGGTTTTGAAAAACTCACAAAAAAATCTTCTGTTTCTCAAAGACATCAGGCTTATCTTTCAGCACATGTCTCAAGGGTAACAACTGTGAAGTCGTAAAGACTCTTGAAGGAGAGGCAAAGAAGCGGACGAGGCAGGAGTGGACCATCTGATGGTGGCCCACACTTACTCACTACCCACATATCAGTTCACTAGCCCCACTCTTCATATTTTTCTTTCCTAATCCTTCATCTCCATTCTCCTTTTCTCACTCTCAGCTAATGGCTTCAAGAAGCTGTTTGATGGGAACTGATGGGAACTGCTTATCTGTTCATCATTAAACTTACCTCTGCATCTGCACCCCTGGACTGCGCCTGCCTTCCATTACAATGAATGATCTTTCTCTGCACAGCTAAGGCCAGACCTTGCCCTTGTGGTCTACACCCCCTCACCTATGCAGAGGTTTACTCTTTGTCTTAGTTGTCGGCCCTCTTTTTCCTATATCGTTGCCTTCTCTTTTTGTACCAGGTAATTTCTTTAGTGTGTGCCCTTTCTAAATTACACACACACCTCCACCTGCTTCTCCACGTCTACTTGTTCAGAGTTGTCTCTGCTCTCCTTCTTCTCTACTCCAGTGTACTCGCATCCTCACCAATCTGTAGGAGTTACCCACGTCAAGGTGACCTGTGTCCTGCGTTGCCCAAATCCAACAGACAGTTCCCAGTTCTCATCTCATACAATCTCTCAGCATCACTGGACCATGAACCACTCTGCCCTTCTTTATTTTTCCTCCCTTGGCTTCCAGGACATCCTCATCTTATAATTTCTCCTAATTCATTAACCATTCCTTTTTGTTCTCCTTTGCTGAACTCTCCCTCTTTCTCCTGATCTGTAGTTGCTGACTGGCCCCAGGGTTTAGTCCTTGGACCTCTTCTCTTGCACACTCCAGGGGTGACTTTACCTCATGGTCCACATCCAGGTATATAACTCTAGCTTTCACCTTTCCTTTGAGCTGTAGTGTATCTGTTTCCCCGTTGTCTCCACTTCGATATCACAGTTAGCTCAACCTTAATGGGAACAAAATATAGCTCTTGATTTTTCTTTCCAAAGCTGCCCCTCTTCAAGTCTTCCCTCTCTTGATAGCACCGCTTTGCTCAAGGTCAAAACGTACAGAGATTCTGAACTCTTCTCCTTTGCTGATATCTCACATTTGGTCAGTCCATCAGCAAATCCTTTAGACTCTTCCTTCAAAATAAACCTGGGATCTGACCACTTCTCATCATTCCCTCAGCTTCTAGCCTAGTCCAAGTTACCATCTTTCTCTCCTAGCCTATGGAGTTATGTCCTCAGTGGTCCTCCTGTCCCCAGCCTTGCCCACCTGCCCCCTCATGTCAATTCTCCTTACAATGGTCGAAGTAATTTTTTAATGTTAATTAAATCACAACACTTCCCTGCTCAAACCCCTTTTTTTTTTCCAGTGAATGCTTTGAACAGAACTGAGAATAAGTTCCAAGGTCCTTCTTATTGTCTAGAGGGCTGTTAGCCTCCTCTCTGTCCTCTTCTTGTCATGCTGCCACCCTTACTGCCTCCATTCTAGCCATACTTGCCTTTTCCTTTACCAGACACCACACTTTCACACCCACCTGTGGGCCTTGAACTTGTGTGTGTCTCTGCCTGCAATGCTTTTCCTACAGAAATGAGGGTTGCTCACCACCTACATCATTCAAGTCTCTGATTACGTGCCACTTCCTTGGAGAAGACTTTTCATGGTAAAATATCTCAAGTAACAATCCATGCTTCGCCACTTTTATTTTTTAAATTTTAACAACCTTATTTTATTGAGATATTTTTATTTACAATATTATATTACTTTAAGTTGTATGACATAATGATTCAAAATTTTTATAGATTATACTCCATTTAAAGTTATTTTAAAATTTTGGCTATATTCCTTGTGCTGTGCAATATATCCTTGTAACTTATTTATTTTAAAACTAGTAGTTTGCACCTCTTAATTCCCTACCCCTATATTGCCCCCCCATATTGCCCCTCCCCCCAATCTCTCCCCACTGGTAATCACTAATTTCTTCTCTGTATCTATGAGTCTGTTTCTGTTTTGTTATATTCTTTTGTTTGTTTTGTTTTTAGATCCCATATATAAGTGATGACATTTCTCTGTCTGACTTATTTCACTAAGCATAATACAGTCCAAGTCTATCTCTGTTATTGCAAATGGCACAACTTCATGTTTTTATGGCTGAATAGGATTCTATTTTGTGTGCATGTGTGTGTGTGTACACATATATATTTACATGTGACATCTTAATCCATTTATCTGTTGATGGACACTAATGCTGTTTCTGTATCTTGACTATTGTAAATAATACTGCTATAAACATTGAGGTACATGTATATTTTTAAAATGAGTATTTTAGTTCTCTTTGGATAATACCGAGGAATGGACTTGATGGATCATATGGTAGTTCTTTTTTCAGCTTTTTGAGGAAACTCCACACTGGTTTTCCATAGTGACTGTTTGCTACTTTTTATCCCTTTATTTTGCTCTATTTTTCTTCAGAGCACTTACTATTACCTGATATTGTATTATATTTTATATTGTTTATTATCCATCTACCAAAACAATGCCATGAATCCAGAGGTCACATCCCCAGTGTCTAGAATAATGTCATACACAGAAGATAGGCTCTGTAAACAATTGTTCAATGAATGAATCTACTCAGGGACACAACATATGAATAACAATAGCAATTTAAGGTAAATTACATTTTACAAATTGCATTTTTTTTTCATTAACAGTTTTTGTGTGCTCTTATATACATACTCTCATTCAATCCTTACCTGTAAGATCAGGGCTATCAGTTTCCTATTTTTTAGGTGAGGAAAGAGCTGTAGTGCAGATGTATCTGCCCCAAATCACATAGCTAGTTAGTGGAGGAGGTGGGATTGAAGCCCAGATTTTCTGATTATAAATCCTGTCTTACTGCATGTATATAAAAGATAAGTTAAGTGAAGTAAGCCAGAAAGAAAAAGAAAAAAAATCATATGATATCACTTATATGTGGAATCTTAAAAAATGAGACAAATGAAATTATTTACAAAACAGAAACAGACTCACAGACATAGAAAGCAAACTTATGGTTACGAGGGGGGAAAAGGGAGGTGGAGGGTTAAATTGAGTTTGGGATTGACAGATACTAACTAAAATATATAAAATAGATAAACAACAAGGCCCTACTGTATAGCATAGGAAACTATATTGAATACTGTGTAATGGCCTATAATGGAAAAGAGTATGAAAAAGAATATATATCTATATCTATATCTGTATCTATATCTATATCTATATATCTATATCTGAATCACTATGCTGTACACTGGAAATTAACACAACATTGTAAACTGACTATACTTCAATAATTTAAAAAAAGACATTAAATGCTTTGTGAGTTGTAGACAAGTTTGGTGTACTAAGGGTTCTAGGGGCTGGTGGGTGCTTTGGGGAAATCTTTTTGCATTTGTGTCTTGAGATTTGAACAGGGGATTGGACACAAAGAGCAAAGGCGTTCCAGATACAGTAAACGTCATGAACAAATGCAAAGAGGCATGGATGTGTATGGTGAATTCACACAAGGAGTAGATTCAAATAGCACATTCAAATTAGTGCTTGAGCTTGAGGCAGTAGGGAACATTAAAAAAATGTTTTTTAATTCAAGTATAGTCAGTTACAATGTGTCAATTTCTGGTGTACAGCATAATGTTTCAGTCATACATATGCATACATATATTCGTTTTCGTATTCTTTTTCATTATAGGTTACTACAAGATTGAGTATAGTTCCCTGTGCTATATAGAAAAAAAATTTTTATATCTATTTTATAGATGGTAGTTAATCTTTGCAGATCTGAATCAAGACTGCCACATACAAAGAGGTTTGCTGAGGATCCCTTAGCTTGGTGAGTGGTGCAGAGAAAGAGGGGAGGAGATCAGAGGGGAGGGAGTAGGAACTAGGGCCTGGATTGGAAAGACTCGCTCAGAAAGAAAGAGACAATTCTTTGCTTTGAGGCAGAGAAAAAGGTGCCAAGGTTAGGGAAGATTCTGGTAGCTCCCAAGATGTTGGAGAGTGATCCTTTCTGTGTCTGAGGATGCTAGTCTTTCCAAAACAAGACATTGTTTTGAAAATAAAGATTGAAGACTAGACAAGTTTAGGGGTTGAGGTTTTGGGTTGTTAGTAAAAATCTTGGAAGAGTCATGATGTAAAAAATAACTGACATTGTAGAACAGCAACAGTTAGATCTTAACTCAGATTAAGAAACATATTTTGAGCTCCTATCATTTGTTGGCTCTAACTTCTTAATAAGAAAATATTTTTGTATATTTTCTGTTTGTTTTTTAGATTGTGCTAATCACACGGTGGTGAAGTTAAACCACTATGCACTGTGACTTCAGGCAAGGTGAAGCTTTATTTTAGAAGCTGAGTCACTTTGAAATGGTTTTTAATAAATGTTCTAGGATGGTGGAAAGATCTGGGGAGAACAATGCTTAATATTTCAAAGTGAGCACTTGGAAATCTATTTCTGCTTCTTAGTAATAGGATCTCTGAGGCTCCAGAATTATTTTCGAACTGGTTCAGTGGTTCTCGGAGGCCCTGCTATCCCAGGTCTGTGGAGCTGGCAAATGGTTTGGTGTAATTGCTTTTGCACCTGGCATTTGATGGGAATGGTTTTGGAAATTACTTAGTCATAGAACTAAAAAATATCTCATGTTTATCCTCTTAGAGTTTGGATTTAATGGCCAAATGGCTTGATTGACCCTATCTATGGTTCAAAGCTATTTCGTTGTTAAAATTCCCGACCACTGTGCTCCTCAATTAAATTGCAAATTTAAATCAAATGTGTGTTTTGTAGCTATATTTTGAAGCAGCCTGTGATCTGTTTTTCTGATGTATTGATTCCAGCCAGTGCTTTTGTTCTTGGCGTTTCCTTTAGCTCGGCACACACCCCTCCTTTCTACCAATCTAAGCTCACCCCCACTTTTGGGGGAAGACTTCCCTCTTTAATATCCCTCTCTCACTAGTCCTTGTTTGACTTCTCTGAACACCTGCACACAAGTGCACTTGTAATTTTTCTTTCCTTAACTTCCCTATAAACTGGATACATTATATGACCTTTTTTTTTTTTTTAAATTCCTTTGTGGTTTAAAATATTCTGCACAGAAAAGGCAGTTTTGTGGACAGAGAGTACTCCATCTCCACTCTTTTTTTTTTTTTCAAGAGAAGCAGTAAAAAACCATTGTTGTTGTTGCTTAATTATTAGTTTATTCAAATTTTGGTAGCTTATTCAAATTTTTTAAAGTACTAGGAAGTCCAGTACAGTAAAGAACAACTTGTGTGAGGGTCTGTTTGGTGCCCCCAGGCTGTGAGTTACCAGCTGGCTGGAAAGTCTGTTTCCTAACACACATTCTGTGCAACACTGGTCCTACTCACCAGAGGCTTTTTTTGAAAAGGGGTCTTGGTAGAACAGATTAGGAAACACTATTTTATCCCCCATAGGAGGATCTCTGTGCATATCAGCATATTACTGGCTCGGAGAAGCTCAAAGTTGACCAAAAGAAATTTTTTTTTTTTTCAAACTTAGCGTTCCCCAAACTTACTTGACCATGGAGCGTTTTTTCCACATCACATCTCTTAACATGCTGCGAAAACTAGGATTCGGTGGGACATATTTTGAGAAATGATTCTGTTAAGTATTTCCTCTCTTAGGTAGGCCAAAGAGTAAATATGAAGGCCAATCCCCATGAAATGATAATTTCATCTCACTAAATACATGATGTGAAAAACAAGTATGGTCTTTGCATGTTAGCTCCTCCCACTGCCATAAAATGACAGTACATTTTGGTGTGAGTGGATTTTTTTTTTTTAAATGCTGGGTGTGGGAAGAGGAAGCGTGCGGGCTATCACTGCCTCTTCTGGGAGACGTCGGTCTGTCCCTTGTCTTTCTCAGGTTGGTCATTGTGTGCCACTGCGAATCCCCGTCCCATCCCCATCAACATGCTGCATAATAGATGAGGCTGAAGAGACTGAGGCAGCAGGTGCTCCAGCAATTAAAAAAAAGAAAGAACAGAGCTGTTGATTGTGGAAACAGCATTAGTCTTCCCTTTCTTCCTCTCACAAACAACAGCTTTCTGTGTCAATCAGCAGCAAATAGCAACTGGTCTGCTTTGCAACTTCTAGTTATTACCTCCCGAGCAGTGTAGTCAAGACTCCCCTTTGGATGGTTTGTGTCCTTATGTTGGAAGTGGAGTGTTTTTTCCATTTGTCCTCTAAAAGGTTATCACAATCTGGTTAATTGCCTGCAAATTTATCTAGTTAAAAATTGTATTACTGTGCACTAGAATGGATTGGGGACAATTACTAGCTTCGCTGTAATTGTTGGCTCTCCCATAAGGGGAGGAGGAAATATGTTTTCAAATTCAGGACTAGAGAGTGTACAGATTTCAAGAACCATAGCTAGGAAATATTTAGAACAAAAGTAAGCTTTTTATATCTGATGTTAAATGCTTGGAAAAGGCCTATTCTTTGGATTATTACTGCACCAATTTTCAGGAATTTGGTGGAGACCTTTTGCTTTTGCTTTGTAATTGGCTACTCATAGCCAGGAATCAGAAACAATTATCTGAAAGGACAATAGATTTATGTCATCATAGTAGTTGTGTTGTGGGAGAGTAGGTTCTTGCCTCACACAGGAAAGAATTCAAGAGCAAGTCACGGTGAAGCGAAAGCAAGTTTATTCAGAGAGATACACACTCTGTGGAAAGAGAGTGGTCTGTCTCACTCAGAAGGGAAAACAGCTTAGGAGATACACACTCCAGAAACAGAATGGGGGCCATCTCAGAATGGGGAGAAGCCGAGAGGTGTGGAGTGTTCAGTTTAAAGTAAAAGCGGATGCAGACTCCATAGACAGTGCAGGCCATCTCAGAAGGCAGGAGAGAGAGCAGCCATGACGTGTGGGGCTGTTAGGTTTTATGGGATGGATAATTTCATATGCTGATTATTCCAGCTACTTGGGAAAGGGGCAAGGATTTCCAGGAAACTTCCCTGCTTACTTTTTGACCTTCTACAGTCATCCTTGGAACTGTCCTGCTGCCTGTGGGTGTGCCACAAGGCTCAAGGTCTACTGGGAGTTGAATCTTCCGCCATCTCAGTTCTCACCAGTTTGTCCTGTCCTCAGTTGCTGTGTCACTTCTTCAGTGGTTGTGCCCTGCCCCCTGGCCTCCCACTTCAGTTGTATCTTTCTATTGATTATTGATTAATTATATATATATTGACTATAAATCATTTATTTATTATATATTATAAAGTTACATATTATAAAAATATATTGACTAAGTATTCGATTGACTATGAACAAGAATGTATGCAAGTTTAGAAACACTTATATAGTTGTTTCTCTTTGTTTTCAATTATTATTTGATAATTCTCCAATCATGGATATTGTAATATATTTAAAACACCACATTTAAGTTAACTGTTAGCCTCCTACTGTATGTGTAATACAGATTGCGAGTTCGCGGCGGTGACCTGGAGCCAGCGCATACGGCTCAGGAGGGAAGGCCGCTCGTTTCCTCCTCACTCTGCGCAGGGACATCAGCTGAGCTTGAAATCAGCCTTGGCGGAGGGAGTAGTTCTACCACCGAGATGGGTAAATCCTACACGTCAGGGCTCTTCTCCCCTCCCCACCTCTTGAGAACCAGTTGTTAGGCATTTGGCAGCATACCCTTGGCTCTAGCCATCTTGCAGAACGGCTTGATTATAAGGGGTTTTAAAAATATGACCAAGGTCCTCTTAGAGCACATCACATGTTCCAACAACAACACAGTTACATTTTTATTCCCCTTTCCCTTTTTTTCTCTCTCTAGTCTCTTAATGAGGTTACCTCTAGTTAATGAGGTTTCTTAAGATGGTAGGTGGCTGTTGTTGGTTTTGTTTTGTTTTTGGTTAAACATGGATCGCACCTACTAGGTTTATAACAAATAGCCTTGTTTTTTCTTTAATTTACCTGGGGTAGTGCAGCATTATACTGTTTTCTTATGTTTTTTGGTGACACGCTGAAGACAGGACTCCTTCCTTGCTGATGTGGACGGCGCTTGTGGAGGAAACGTTGTAAAGAGAGCTAAATACAGTGCTGGAGCAATGTTCACTGCCTTGGAAACCAAGATGGCGCTGTTTCCTCACTGGTGGCAGCTGCCACATCGCGGCGTCAGTGGCCCAGTGATGAATGGCAGTTTAGTGGGCTGGGATCACCACCTGATGCCTCCATCACAAAGCAGCCAAAAGAACAGATTTCCTGCCATAATCCATTATTTGTAAGTCTAAAGAACCAGAGGGAGATAAGTAGGGAAATACTCTGCTGTAGAAATGCTTACTAATGGTCTCAAATGAGGCATCTTGTCTTCCTTCCTTCCAGTCCCCTCCACTCCCCATTGGGGAGATTTATTCTTTATCCTATAGGGGATCAAGTTGTATATAGCATTATTTTCATTGAATTCTTGGGATATATGTAATGATTTTTTAGATACAGAGATTAAAATCCAGCAACATCACAGAGATTGTTACTATTTCATCCCCATGGTGTTGACTGAATTGACAATATATGGGCAGACGTTTTGACATTTCTCTGGATTTGGGGATTTATTTTCTTATTACACATTTTGAGAAAGAGGCACGTTGAAGACAGAAGGTGGCATAGGCGGTGGGAGGTCAGACCTTTATTTACAACTCAGCTTAAGATACGGGAAAATCAGCAGGGACACCGGCATGTTTAGGCAGCATAGCCTTCTGGTTAGGAACGTGGGTTGGGAACCAGATTGCCCAGCTTGGAGTTTTGGCTCTGCCACCTACTGTATGAAACTGGACCAATTACTTAATGGTCTTAGTAGCACAATTATGGAAAACCACATAAATTCCTAGCTTAGTTAATTATTTAAGGTGAACAGTCTTGGAATCACTAACTCAAGAAGTAGATCAAATCAAGAAGTAGAATTTTGTCACCCTGGAGGCCCATCCTGGGTTCCCTCCCGCTGATAATTCCTTCTCTCCTGAACATCACTCTTCTTGTTTTATGTGATCTCTTCCTTGCTTTTCTCCGTAGTTGTGTTGCCCAAGTCATACCAACTTTTAAAAGGACAGGCTGTTTGAAGTGTGATCATCCCATCTGTGTAATGAACATTTCACCATGTTCTGTTTTCATTTGGTAATCTGATAACTTGTTTGGGTGAATTTTAGTAGTTTTCTAACTTCACTTTGATGTGTTTTAAAATACCAAGTACTGACGAAATACAACAGTTTTGTGGTTACTTTGAAACCTTAGCTAAAGTTTATTCAGTTATTAGAATATCAAATGGTGAAATTGATCAGTTCTTCAGACAGTTCTACAACTGTCACAGGACTGTGTGTACTTGGCGCAGCCTCTAGTTCCCATACTTTGCCCCAAATCAGAAAGCCAAACTTTGCCCCCAACTTCCTTCCCATCCTCAGGACTAATGTCATGTTGATTTGATGGCCGGCAAGAGCCATGTCTGTGTTGTGAGCAGGTGAGAGAGTGGGTTAAATATAAATGAGATGACTGATGGTGAACTGGTAAGTGACTGTCGTCAATGAAAACAAATAGGAGAAAGTGCTCCTAGAAACAGATGAAGGGGCACTGGACAGGTTTTTAACCTGAGTACTTCCCTGGACTGCTGAATGAATTTCAGCCCTATCTAACTCCAGACAACATCTTATTATGAATATTTTGAAATGTAACAGTTGTTAACATTTTTTATATCTTATTACATACATACATACACATATTCACATCCCTATTGTTTTCCAACCTTTTCAAAATAAATTACAGACATCAGACCCCTTTTCCCCTAAGTACTTTACTGTACATCTCCAAGGTATAAGAACATTCTTCTGCATTTCCACAATGCCATTGTCACTCTGCATAAAGTGAAATAATGCCCCAGTATTATCAAATAACCAGTATATATTCAAATTTCCCATTGTGCCCAAAATATCATCTATAAATCTTCTTTTAAATTAGGGTTTCATTAAGGCACATACAATGCAATTGGTTGTCATGTCTCTTAAGTTTCCTATTCAGGGTAGGAATTCTCCCCTTTTTGTTATGACACTAGCTTCTTGGAGATCAATTTTCTTATAAAAATGTGTCATTTTCTGGATTTGCCCAATTGTTTCCTCATGGTCTCATTTAATCCAGACAGTGTATATCGGAGTCCGTCGCATCGTGTGATTTTGTACCCAGCTCTTGCAATGCAGATCCATCTGTGAAGCAGCAAATCTGCCTCAGCTGTCCTCATTGTCTCTTGAGCGATATTTCTGAACAAAAATTGCAACCACCTGATTTAGACTCTCCAATGTGGGTTTTTTCCTCTCCTTAGATACGAAGCTTGGGGACAAAATAGTGATAGCACTTCCAATCAGCAGGAAATGTCCACTCATTAATTTCTAACCTTTCATAACCTTGTAAAACAGGCTCCTACAGTCACCTTTTAAAGATTATGGGGCAGGCTCAGAGAAATCAAGCCATTTGTCCAGTGGCACGTAGCTCCTAAGTGTCAGACCTGAAATTTGGATCCAGAGGTTTTATGTTTCACTGTGCTGGGAGCTGGATGACAGTTCCCTACACTGATTTGTCAAAATCAACAGCGAATTGAAGTATTTATTTAAGGAGCAACATGATACCGAGGTCAAAATAACACTGGCGGAAGCTATCTCTGCTCCCTGAAGTGGAGACAACGGATTTAGCCCAGAGGCACTCTGCAAGCCCATTTTCTCTCCGGCTTCTTCTTTGTCTTTGCTCTCAAGTCAATTGCTATACTTTATGTTATGTTAAAGCTCACTCTGAGTGTCTCCAGTCTTTCTTTACCGGGTCTGTTCTGTCCCTCTGTAAGGTGAGAACAGCCTGAGGATGTGCAAACCCACTTGCTGCTGAACCCACTCGCACGTTCCTGGGCTGCCCTGTTTTCTGTGTCTAGAGCACACAGCGGCTCAGTCAGGATTTAACACTCCCAGGGTTCTTTTAAGCATTTCTTGTATTTTTAATTAGATTTTTTTTTTCAGTGGAGTCTGTCAATCTGGGGCTATAAACAGCGCCTTCTGGTTTTCTGATGACATGATGAAAATATAAATGGATTCTGCAGATTGCATTTTATTATCCTCAACATTAACCACTCAGAGCTAGTACTGGAGAGGATGTGGTCTGGTAACATTGATTAAATAACCTTAGGCTTGGACTTCTGTGCTGTTTCTTTGCCAACCCAAACTGAATAGATATAAGAAGCTAGTGTTGTTAAAGAGAGGGTAGCAATGTAACTGCCATAAGAATACGCACCTTCAGAAGGCAGTGGGGTGGGGCAGTGACGTTCTGGCCTGGGTGAAGGGAGGCCTGGTTCTAGACTCATCCTTGCTGATAGCTAGCTTGTGACCTCGAGCAAGTCACTTAATTTTCAGGACATTATTTTTTCTTATCTGTAAAATGAAGAGGTGGTATATGTAACTTGGACTCATTCTGATGTAGTGAGAAGGGACACAGGATGGATCTATAAAAAGATCTCTGGATGCTGTGTGGGAGATGCTTGTGGAGGGACCAGAGAGGAAGCAGAGGGACCACAAAGGTGGCTGGTGCAGTTTTTTAGCTGAGAGGTGATAGAGGCTTGGACTAGTGTGGTAGTGTAGAGACAGGGGGAAAAGGATGGATCTAAAATACATCTTGGCAGGGGGAGGATATAGCTCAGTGTTAGACAGCATGCCTAGCATGCATGAGGTCCTGGGTTCAATACCCAGTACCTCCATTAAATAAAAAAATACATAAATAAACCTAATTACCCCCCCCCCCAATACAATACATTTGGAGAGAGGAACATTGTTCTTCTTGATGGTTTGAATGTGTCTGTATGTCACTAGCGATGGAAGATGGTGGTACCATTCATTGATATGGAGAAGACCAGAAGTGGAACAGCTTGGATCAGAGGACAGACATAACGAATTTTGTTTTGATCTTGTTAAGTGTGAAATATTTATTAGGTACCCAAGTGGAGATGTTGAGTAAGAAATTGGATATTTGATTCTGGACTTCAGGAAAGAAGGGTCAACATAGAAAATGAATGACATAGCAACATAGACAATGCCACACAGAAAAACGTATGAGGTGTCAAATGCAAGATAAAGGCAAGATATTTAAACTCATAAACATGGATGAGTTATGTGAATGGATGTGAGATATTTAAAGACCCATACATGTAAATGAATGATTGTGAGATATTTAAAGACCTGGGACTTCTCAGGGAAGAGGAGTGTGTGGCTAGAGGGAGAACAAAGAAAAAGTGAAGAAAAGGAGAAAAAGAATCATATTTTACACTTAGGAAATGAATGCAGTAGAATTACCTAAGGCAACAGAGAAAGGAGTATTTACTGAATGAGACAGAAGGAAAACCAGGAGTGTCTGGCAGTGGGGGGGCCTTGGAGAGGCAAGTGGTCTGAAAAGGAAGGAGTGGTTGACTGTCATGCTGCGGAGACTGATTGAGATCAGATGAGAAACTGTCTGTTGGATCAGACAGTGTGGCAGTATTAGGATTGAAGAGGAGAACCAGTAAAGCATGGCATCATTTTAAGATCAGGAAGGAGAGATCTGCAAAAAGAGTACTGGAAGAAGAGAAATCAAGAATGAGATCCATGGCAATTCCAGCATTGTTGTCAATATTGACAGTGACACTTACTGAGCTCTCACTGTGGGTCAGGCACTGTAGGAAGGGTTTGACTTTCATTTACTCTTATGCAGTCCATTGGTTCTTCATGCATTTGGAGGAGGTACAGTTGTCACTTTGTAGGTGGGGAAGCTGAGTCTTGGTGGAAGTTCCTTAATCTGCATATGATCTAGCTTGTGCTGGTGGGGCTCAGAGTCAGATTTTAAGTCGACTCTTAACCCTTTAAGAATCTTCAGTGAATTCAAAGAGGACAGGTGGCTGAGCTATGATGAGAAGAGTAACAGGTACAGGCTTGCATATTCGGACTCTGGAAGGAAGGAGAAAAACAGGACGGTGGCTGACGGGGCTGGATTGAATTAGGGTTTTCAGGAAAAGAGGGAAATCGTTATGCTATCAGCAGAGAGATGAAGGATGCTGTGGAGCGAGGGGTAAGGTTGAGATGAAGGTAGCACCTGGGGATAGGAAGGGATGGGATTCAGAGCCTTGCTAGAGGAAAAAGAAAGTGCATTTCTTTATTTTGAGCTAGCAGGAAAAGATGAAAAGATATGTGTAGAGGTGGAATCTTAAGGAATGTGTGTGGGGCCAGGGGTGATGGTGCTAAAGGAAAGTCTGGCTGAATGGTCTCAGTCTCACTGTGATTCCAAAAGCAAGGTCCTTGGCTGTAAAACGGGGATAGCTGAGTCCATGAGGAAGTCATTCTGGGACCATCCCTTCAGGAATGAGGAGTTCGTGGGAAATGGGGAGAATAATTGCCAAAGAACCTTTCCCTTGCCCCATCTTCTGCGATGTCTCTGTTGTTTCAGGTTCAGCTACAACCCACAGTTCTGACGTACAGGTCCTTTACCAGGTGGGCTATGCCTACTGTGGCACTTACCTCCTCCCTGCCTCTCCCTGTTCTCAGCCCTTAGGACTTCTCCTCTTTGCTCAAATAAACCTTAGTGCAGGTCTTCACGTCCGCCTGGTGCCCTGCTTCCTCGCCTTCCTTTGAGGACTCCTTTCTAAGTTTCTTAACCTCCCTGTGCCTAGGTTTCCTTGACTTTAAAACAGGAACAATAATAATCCCACCTCATAGGGCTGTTATGAGGATTGAATAAATTAATATGTGGCAAATGCTTAGGACAGAGAGAGCATAAGGAAATTGCTATTTAAATATAAACTATTATCGTTCAGCTATTTCTTTAGTTGTACAATTTGTGTTGATTACGTGCTCCATGCTCTTGTCCATTTTTTCCCTCCAACACCAACTACTGTTTTGTCATGTTTTATCTTTCCCCCTGGATTGTGGGTTCTTACTGGGTAGGGTCCAGATCTTGTTATTTTTGGTCTCACTCACATCTACCTCTTGCACTGCCTGGCCTGAAGTAGGCACTTGGTAGATGATTGATCGGTTGATTGCTAATTCTGGCTTAGATGAGTATGATTTAAGATGGTTTATGAAGAGTTTCCGTAGAATTTTGATTTGATTTTTCTAGCAACACTATTACAGAGATGGAAATAGCAGTGGGTTTATTTTTCAGTAAGTGTGAAAAATAAGAGCGATTCTGTTCTGCTTCATTTTACAATTTAGGTGTAAAAATTTTCAGAAATGTTCTTTTTGTTAAATAAGTTAAGTGTGATCAGAAGAGAAGTGAAGATAATGAGCTGCAAATAATCTTCTCCAGTGAATTAAAGAGTGTGACTTTCATTTACTGTTGATAGATGGAAATCAAACCTCCTGAAAAGCATACCTGTTTTTGAACAATTTAGAGAAAATGTCCTTGTCTTTCAAAAGTTAAATGAAAGTATAGTAAATTATGTATTTTTTTCAACTGCTTCAATACAGGGACCATTATTTTGTCAGCCAATAGAATCTCTCCTTAAGATCATAATAGTAGGGTTTCCAACATTTATTGAAAATCGTCTTCAGACCTGCAGTTTATTAGTGGACTGACTTTGTCCACCAGATTGCTTAAAAAAAAACCAAAAACTAAAGATTAATGAAAATATTTCTGAAGTACAATTTGTATAAATTGGTAATGATCAGGCTGAGAGACATATTCTTGGTAGTCTTTGTTCTTGGCGATTACTTAGTAACAATGGTGACAAAGTAATTAGCAAAGTGTTGCATTATGATATATAATGTGTCACATTATAAACACATCATAAAAATGTTACCATAAAATTGTGTGGGTTTTCTTTATTAGACTGGTTTTCTAAAAGTCCTCCATATTTCAGTTTTTTGAATGGTTTAGAGCTGTGCCATTGACAGACAAACTCAGAGACTATAGGAAGGAAATCAAATACAGATGAACTTATCACTCAATAGTTACTGGCATAAAATAGCGTGATGATACATCATGAGGTCCTCTTGCTTCTGCTTTTGGTTTGATTGCTAAGGTAGAAGAAAGGTTTTGTTTTCCTTAAGAGCATTAAGGCTTTGGTAAATTATCCATTCACTGACTATTTTAATCTGACATAGCATGCCCCTCCAACAGATGGAGGAATGAGAGTGAATTAATCCTAAACCATTAAGTAGGGGAAACAAATCTGATATTGGGCTTTCCTGAAAGACATATAGGGCATAGTTGGTGATGTAATTGTCAGCACAAATACTTCTGAGGACCCCCATGAATGGGGGAGATGTATGCAAGTTCATTATGTCCACTCTTAAAATCATGGTGGTATCCAATAGTGTTGTCCATGCACTCCTAGCAGCTGTTTTTTTTTTTCACTTTGAATATCTTTAGAAAACCGTAGGAACTTTTGCTTTTACTATAAATGGGATGGGGAAGTATTTGGGAGAGGGGAGTTGAGTGGAGTAGTGACTTGATCTAGCTTGACAGGATTACCCTGGTTGCTGCGTTGAGGGTAGATGGAAGGGAGACAGGGATGGAGGCAGTGAGCCAGTTAAGAGAGACTTCCATCTAGGTGTTAGGATGATAATGGCTTGAAATTGAACTAAGGTGTTAGAGTGGAGGCAGTGAGAAGTGTCTGGATTCTGCTAAATTCTGAAGGGTGAAGCAACAGGATTTGTTGGTGGGTATGACTGGGTATGAAAGATCAGGGTCAGGCATGACTCAGCTGAACAACTGCAAGGGTAGAGTTGTAGGACTAATTGATCACATGGGTGAGCATCAGCAAGGTGTGGAGAGCCGGATTTGGAGGCATGGTAAAGTGCTCTCGACATTTCATGCTGCTCTTCCCGTTAGCCCCTGAATGCTCCTGAACCGGGGCTCTCTCCCCACCCACCCCACGTCCCTGATCTCCACTGCAGATCCTCTTTAAGAGCTCTACTGATCTTCCCATCCTGTTCTGCGCTCTTGGAGAGTGATCATGAGCTGATGGTTTGGCCAGTGTCTTATCTGGAAGGTTACCTAGAATCCTCCATCAGTAGGGATCCAGGTGGGAAGGTTAGTGCAGAGTCTCGCAACCTGTTTTCATTTCTCCTGCTCATGGACTGTTGGGAATGGTGGGTGATTCTTGACAACTATTTTGTTTCTTGGTTTTTTGTTTTTGTTTTTATGTTTTCATAGCAATGGCTTATGCTGTTACAAAGGGAATAGTAGTTAGCAGTCTTTATAGTTAAAATATACAATATGTGACCCTGTGAATGTATCGTAATGATGTTGCTGAGAGGGATCGTTGAGACAGGTCATCCAGAATCCTGATTCCAGTGGAAGGTCCTCCCTTTCTGATTCTGAACTGCTGGCTCAGTTTAGTATGCAAGGTCAGCGCTTTGCAAAATTTACTTCGTGTGTGAATCACATGGGGATCTTTTTTAAACGGCTGTCTGATTAAGTAGGTCTTGGAGAGGGTGGGAGGACTGAGAGCCTGTATGTCTTACATTAATTCCAGGTGAAGATGCTGTGCTGCTGCTGCTGGTCTGAGGACTGCACTTTTAAGTGGCATAGTCCTTGTTGAGTTTCTGGAGTCTGTTTAGCTGTTGACCCTCCTAACAAACATCCAGGTACCTCTACACTGAATAACCTGGGCTTGGAAGAATGGATAGCATTTGGACCAGTAGAGAGCAGTGTGAAGGCTGTGCTGGAGAGGCTGGAAGAAGGCAGAGCAGGAGGAACAGAGGTGGAAATGAGCACCTGCCTTCAAATGCATGGCGCATCCTCCCACCTCCAGGATTAGGAGCCTACAAAATTGAATTTTATCAGGCTACAGCTTAATTAGCAGGGTGGCCTTGGACTATTAAATTGACTCAAAATTTTTTAGTGGTTGTGCCTCACATGCAAGATGATTTTTGAATAGTACATGGGGATTTTAGTTGGTCCATGGGTCACCAATATTTTCATATAATCTTAATAGTTACCTTACCGTCTGTTTACAGTAGGAGTTTAGATATCTGCTTTCCTCACCCGTCTGTGAGCTTTCTGCATGCAGCGGCCGCGTCTCATTCGTGTTTCTCTCGCTAGGCCCTGCTCATTATCACTCAGGAAATGGACAGAGGCCTGGCTTAACTTAGCCAGAGATTCTGTAAGAGATGTAGCTAAACTATCCTGGGTTCTCAATGTTAGCACCATTTACACTAGACTGTAATACTTTTAACAAAAATGTAAAGACCTGAAAAAAATATTTTCAAAACTTTCTAATCACTTCTTGGTGAATAGAGTTTAGTTTTACAGAGAATATTAGTAATGTTTTGAGAATATAAATCAGGACTAATAGATTCAGGAGAGAAAATGCTATAGTTTTTAAAGTCTGTGGTGAAAGTTTTAGCTTTTTAAAGGCTTTCTTTATTCTTTGGTTCCTTTCTTAATTTTTTATTTTGGGGGAAAAGCTAAATATTTGCAAACTGTAAGGAACTACCTTTTATCTATTTTCTCTCCTTCCCTCAAATAAAAATGAGAGAATATTAACAAAGGAATATTTTTGAGGCCATGTGTTATATTGGCTTGTGAATTGCCTTTCTAGTGGGAGTGGTCATCAGGTTGTTTTATAATAGAACTTGAACTTCGATTTACAAGAAGAGTTGGGAACACTTAGTTCCCTTAGACTGCTCTTTTAAAAAACCCAAAAAACCTTGTTTGGTTTTTTTGATGATTAAAATAATATGTATTAATTGGAGAAAGTTTTAGGAAAATAGGGAAATTTTTAAAGAAGAAAATACAAATCACATCTGATTCCCACCATGAAGAGATAAGATGTTGGCGTATTTCCTCCCACTCTCTCTCTGTCTATATATGTGTGTATGTGTGTGTGTGTATTTGTATCATAATGTCTTTGGTTTTGGAATCAGGGTAATGCTGCCCTAATAGAATGAATAGGGGAAATATTCCTTCTCTTCAGTTGTCTGGAAGAGTGTGCAGAATTGCATTCTTTCTTTCTTATTTGCTATCATTTACCAGTTAAGCCTTCTGGGCCTGGTGTTCTCTTTTGGGACGGTTATCTATTTCATCATTGAGTGAACTTTGGTTGTATGTGTCTAGGAATTTATTCAGTTCATCTAAGTTGGTGAATTTATTGGCACAGACTTATTTATAGCATTCCCTCATTATTCTTTTAATGTTTACAGAATTGTAATCATATCCTGTCTTCCCTGATGTGTGTCTTTCTTTTTTGGCTAAAAACCAAAGGTTATCAATTTTATTGATCTCCAAGAAACAGCTTTTGGTTTAATTGATTTTTTTTTCTATTGCTTTTTTGTTTTCTTTTGATTGATTTCAATTCTGATATATTTTTTTCCTTTTTTTTTTTTTTTACTTACTTTGGGCTTAATTTTCTTAAGGTGGGAGCAGAATTCATTGATTTGAGATCTTTTTTTCTGATACAGGTGTTTTGTGCTATACATTTCCCCCACATACTGCTTTAGCATCTTTCTATACATTTTATATTGCCATATTCTTTCACTACAAATTACACTCTATTCTTTTGATTTCTCCTTTGATCAATAGGTTGTTTAGAATTGTATTACTTAGTTTAAAATGTTGGGGATTTTTTTCGGAGACATTTCTGTTGTTAATTTCTAATTTAATCCCTTTGTAGTCAGATAACATGCTTTTTATGAACTGAATTCTTTAAGTTTGTGGAACTTGTTTTCTGACCCAGAAATTGGTCTATTTCAATAAATGTTCACAGTGAACTTTATTCTGTCAGTTAAGTCAATTTGGTTGATAGTGTTACACAGGTCTTCTTTATCGTAACTGATTTTCTGTCTGCTTGTTCTATTAGTTATTGAAGAAGGGTATTAAATCTCTTACTCCAGTTGTGAATTTGTCTATTTCTTCTTGCAGATCTATCTGTTTTGGCTATGTGTCTGGAATCTTTTTTTAAAAATTAGGTGTAAAAATGTTTAGGATTGTTATGTCCTCCTGACGACCTAAACCCTTTGTGAAGTGACTTGTAAAGTGATTGTAAAGTGACTTTCTCTGTCCAGGTATTATTCTTGGTTCTAGATGTTTCTTAGTCTGATATTAATATAACTACTTTAGCTTTCTTTTGATTAGTGTTAGCATGGCGCATCTTGTTTTGCTCTTCTATTTTTAATCTATTCATATCTTTATGTTTAAAGTGCACTTCTGGTAGGTATTACATAGTTGGGGTGTTGCTTTTTAATCTAATCTGATGATCACTGTGTTTTAATTGAGGATATTCACACCATTTATATTTAATGTTCTGATTGATATGGTTGGGTTTAAGTTGACAGTATTGCTATTTGATTTCTGTTTATTCCATCTGTTCTGTGTACCCTTACTTTTTTTTCTTTTTTCTTTTTTTTTTTTTTTTGTTAGAGTATTTTTTATGATTCCATTTAATCTCCTTCCTTGGCTTATTAGTATTTTAAAGTTTTGCTATTTTAGAGGTTGACTTAGAATTCATAGCATGCATGCCTACCTAGTATATTGTTGATGTTCAATAAATACCTACTGAATGAACAAATGAATGCCCTGGTGCCCAGACCAAAGGGCTCCTAAGAACCAGAGGACACAGCGCACTTCATTCTTTCCCAGCTTTTATTTTTCTTTTTCACACCATGTTATTATGGATATTGGCTTTATTCTTCCTGTCTTGATGTTAGTCTTTTGAGGTTAGAGGTCTGAGTCTTCTTCTGAAGGCTTTTTTTTTTTTTTAAAGAGATATTTCAGATGGTTAGGGAATAACTTGTATCACCTTAACTCAACAATGTTTATTTGGGGGGAAGATAATCGGGTTTATTTATTTGTTTATTTATTATTCTTGTTTTAGTGGTGGTATTGGGGATTGAACCCAAGACCTCGTGCATGCTAAGCACGTACTCTACCGTACTGTCCCCCTCTGCAGGCTTTTTTGAAAGCGTGGGTTGTATCCTCAGGATGAAAGAGGCCATAGCCTTGACTTACCATGGCCAAACCCCAAAAGTAACATCCTTATCAGGAAGAACAGATATTTTATAAGATATTAGATAGGAAAAAAAGCTTCAAAGAAATGGTCTAAATTTAAGATTAGCTGATCTAAGCAAAGCTACACATGGAAAGGAAATTCAGACCTAACAGATTTTCTCCATCCTTGGAATGTCACCAGTTTTATTTCAAGGCTCTTAAATATTAAAAAAAAAAAAAAAAAAAAAAAAAGGAAGAAAGAAAGAAAGAAAGATCATTGAGCTTCCTGATTAAAAAAATAAAAATTTATGCCTTGTTTTTCTTTTTTTCTTTTCCAGCAAGTAACTGGCAGAAGTTTTGGTGATAAAGATTTTCGGACAGGGTTAGAAAATGGAATCCTTCTCTGCGAGTAAGTATAGCCTATATTCAGTTGGTTTTATTTAAGAAAAATCATGAATGGTGTTCAGTTTGTTTATAAAACTTCCGGTATTTTGTTTGAATTTATTCACAGTTTGAATATGAAATTAAAAAAAAATCACTGGGTTGGGCAGTAAATGTAAGTAGTCTTGGTATCAGTAGGGAGTGGTGTGGACTGTGGCAATTTCAAGCTGGGTAAAGGAGTGTCTGGCAGCTGCTACTCAACACCAACCAACGTTTACAATGTAGGAATTTAGGCCCAAGTAATTGGAAGGATGTGGACCAAACTGTGGTAAAAGTAGCAGCTTTATCCCCCTTATTTCTTCCAAACAAAAGCAGCTTGTGCCCATTGAAAGCAGGGCTTCTGTTTACTTACAACATCGTGAAACATGCCAGGTAGTGTTCCTCACTGAGGCCTTTTGAATATATTTAATCCGTGCTGTTGACAAAATAACTGCAGTTTTTAATGTTTACATTTTGAACCTGGGCTTTGTCAGAGAATGCTACTGTGGGGATGCATTCAACAGCTTTCTGTGAAGCGGTTCAAGACACAAAATAAGCTAGAGCCTCAATGCTTGTAGACGGATGGACACAACCTTCCACTCAAGATTTTGAATTTTGAATTCATTTAATAGGTTCTGTAATTTGGGTACTGATTTTTTTTTATTGAGTTGAAATATACATTCATGAAATGCACAGCCCCTAAATATACAATCCGATGGGTTTTAGAAACTGTGTACATGCGTGTAACCTACCCCTTGATCAAGACAGAGAACAGAAATTTCCCTCGTGTCCTTTCCCAGTCAGTCTCAACGAACCCCCTGTGGAAAAGCACTGTTCTGATTTCTGTCACCATAGACTCTGTTTTGCCTTTTCTTGAATTTTATGTAAATGGAATCACATAGAATGCAGTCTTATTTTGGCAACTTGCAGAGTACTATTTGAGACCCACCCATGAAGCTGAAGGAACAGGGGTTTCGGAGCCTGAGAATTAGACTCAGTCTTTTCTTCACCCCTTAAATCATGTAACCTCCTCGATTCTCATTTGTTTCTCTTTAAAATGATGATTAAAAATGTATAACTCTTGCCTATTTCATAAGGTTTTTGTGAATTTCAACAGGATGATGTTGATCAGGTGCTTTTAAAAATTGCAGCATTTGCTAAACAAATGTTGATTATTAAGCAGCAGCTTTCAGCACAGTTCATGTTAGCATTTGTTTTCCCTGCTCTCCGCTGCCCTTCTCTCTTCAAAGAGAAATTTACATCCCGGACTGCTGTTACCATCCCTTCCTTCCTATGGAGTCTCTGCCTTCTTCTCATACTTTACTTCCCTCACCACCTCCTTTCCCTCTATTAAATCTAAATCAGAGCTCATCTCTTAGGGAACGCATAATTAGTTTAGCATCTCAAAGAGACAAGCTTGGACAGGCTCCAAACACTTCCCAGGTACTCGAGCACCTGCTTCTCCAGTGATTCTGGGCTTAGCCCTCTCCCGATATTAACAGACCAGCCAGAATCTGATCTAATTTATGTGCATCATGCTGTCTTAAATCTGTCGAAGAGAGTCTTTGGTACCAACTTTTGTTTACCTAACATTTGCTACAAAGATTATTGTAGGCGTCCACCTCTCCACCACGTGAAAAACCTGTCATGGAGTAATAGACTTTGGATTGAGTGAGCTTGTCTGAAGGCAAGGATCTGGGTCCAGAGACATCTGCACACATAGACCTTGTTTCTTACCTAGATGATGTTGAGTTGGCGGATGGAGCCTCTCATGTGTGGAGTGGCATTACCCATTGACCTTTTGCAAACACATTAATGAATGTTAGGGTTGTTTAGAGGTGGAGATGGTGAGGTTGAGGTCCAGGCCGTGGTTAGGAAATAGTATGGTTAGACAATGTGGAGACACAGATTACAGCCAGGAGCCTCTTTAGATAAATAAAGGGTTTGAACTGCTGACAGCCTGAGGGTGAAGCTGAGGGAAATGGCCAAAAACAGAAGATGTGGACAAATGTTACTGTCTGGGTAGGAGGACAAAACCCAGGACAAGTGAGTTACTGTGTAACTCCTCTCACCACGGAGGATGAGACCCACTGGTGTATTTGAAGGAGTCTGAGGACCAGGGTCAAGTCCTGGCTTCCCCATGGGACTCCATCTGGCAGCCCTGGCACAGAGTCTGCAAAGGTGGAATGAACTGTGTCCGTGGCCTGGGCGAGGAAAGCCAGAGGTGCGCACCCCAGCCACAGCCTTGGAGAGAAAACTGGGTCAGCAGCCAGAGAAGCAAGATGCAAACCAAGTTCTAAGTGCAGGGAGGGCCCGCAGAGCAACGATGGACAAAACATGGCCCAGCAGCCGACTGCACTGACCTCGGGAGCAACAGAGGCAGAAGACCTCCCTCTTCTTACTGGTCGGGGGCAGGGGCACGGCTAGGTCTGACCTGAACTACAGCGTGTGGGGCTGCCGCAGACTGGAGTTACCAAGTGTCCTGGTATCCGGAAAGCAGACTGGTGAGGAGGGAACTTGCACTGTTCCAGGCATGGGGTTGGTTGATGGCAGGGCCCAAAAGGCCAGAAACTCCATTTGGAAAGTCTCAGGAAAGTGAGGGTTCTCAGATGATATATCCATACGGGTTTCAAACACCTATCTTTGGAGAATAGCTAAGAATGCCTAAGGCTGTGCCAGCCTGTAGAACCAGAGTTTTGTGGATGCTGGGGATTAAGAAGTTCTAACTCGCAACCACCACCCATGTAGCAACATTTAAAAATAAAAGAACTCTCTGTAATTTCAAATTGTGAAAACTGGCAGTTCAGCTCTTCTGAGTTGGATTGGGTCTAAGTGTTGGTTGCAGCTGTGGAGAGACACCATGCTCTTTGTTATGTTCGCTAAAAATTTCCCAAGTTCTTTATGAGTCTGAATAAAAAGCCCTCATAGCTCTTCTCAAACAGATGGGCATCTTCTGGGCCCAGGGTCTGGCTTTCCTCTTACCAGCCTGGTTCTGAACTTACCTGTGGCTTGTAGGGTCTCCTATGATACCCATTTTACCGAGGAAGCAACTGAGGCACAGAGGATGAAATAACTAGGCTACGGTTATACCAGATAAGAAAGATTTAAATTCAGCAGTCTGATTCCTTTGCTTTTGCTCTTCATCACTGCCCTGTGTTTAGAGCTGGAATTTTAATGGGAGAGGAAAGCAAGAGGTTGGGAGGTGGGGGTGGGATGGAATTGGTGCTAAAAAACCTGGAGTGTGGGGAGAATGGCAGCACAGAGGGTAACCACGGGGTCTCAGCGGGACAGAGGAAGACTGCGGTGGGGTTGGTGGTCTTTGAAAAATGTAAACATCGGGGGCCTGGTGGTCCCTCTTAAGACAAGAAGGCAAGTCCAGTGGGAGTGAGGACATGAGAGAGCTGAGGGGACAGGAGGCTGTGGTCAGTGGAAGATGTAGGGGTTTTAATTTTCTTAGGTAAGAGCCGTCAAAACTTGATGGAGACAAATGAGATTGGTGGACCTCTACTACAGACTACAGAGATGAGAGAGAGAGAAGACTGGCACCCACAGGTAGCATGTAAGATGGGAATTGAATGGCCTCAGAATCACCCTGGGAGCTCTTTCACTTCGCCGGCGAAATGCCGTACACATGCCTTGGCGAACGCACCCCCATATACAGTAATACTAATGCATAAATGGATAACTTACAGTAATGGCAAGAATAAAATTGAGTGCATGTGTCAGATAGTAGATGTGTTTTTGCTTTAAGCGTCTCCCTCTTCCTCTGTTGTTTTTGCCGTGTGTGCAGTTGACGTTTTGGAGGTTAAATGCTCAAATGATGGGAGCACTCTGCTGAGCATTAAATGAAAGGTCTAGGGTCGAAGTGTGACAGAGCTGCAAACGGGTGACAGGTGTCATGCTGTTAGAAATGGTAAATGACTGCTGCATCACGTCCTTGGGGACTTCAGAGTTTAAAAGAAGGGCTGCAGAGTCTTCCGTTCCCTAAGGCAGTCGCTCCCAGGACGGAGTCGCTGGTGACTGCCGTCTGCTTCCCTGCACCCAGGTCAGGCAGTCTGTTGTGAGACAATCCCAGAAAGGAACGTTTCTGACTTGTTTTCTTGACTGTGATTTTATCATATGAGTAGCACTCTATGGAACTCCATCTGTATCAGAAGTTGGCAAATTCTAGCCTTAGGCCTGTTTTTGTGCAGGCCTTCCTGCTTGCTAAGACTTGTTTTTACATTTTAAAAGAGTTGTAAACAAAACAAAACAACAACAACAAAAAAGAGTTTATATGGGGCTCACAGAGCCTAAAATGTTTGCTACCTGGTCCTTTATGGAGAAAATTTGCCAGCCCATGAGGACTATGGAATCAATTTTGGATGTAAATTGTTCACCCTCATAAAGTTAAGTGGTTTGAATTGGGGCCATGCACAGTGCTATTTGGGTAAATCAAAAAAGATTTCCTCAGGAGTTTCTTTACAAGTCCCACTACCCACCCCCCTAACTTTTTATTTTGAAACATTTTAAACTTACAGGAAAGCTACAAGAATAATCTAATGATTATCCATATACCCTGCAGCCATATGCAAATGGTTCAGGAAAAAAGAGGCATAAAAAGAAAGAGAGCGAGCTAGTGAGAGGAAGTGATAATAGTAACAACTGCATCTAGTTGTGAGGTGTGTGCTCGGCTTTCTTCTCTGTGGCTTGGTTTCACATCCTTGCCCCACCCTTTTCTTTCTTTCTGGTTACTGTCCAAGGATATATGTATTTAACAAAAGCCAGTTCAAATCCTTTTATGGAGAACACAGCAGAAAGTGAAAGGATCTGTGAACTCCCAGGTTGAACCCCATGACACTGTTGCATTAGTAGACCAAAAACAGATAATGGGACTTCCTATGCTCAGCCTAGTGGACGGTCCAGATCCTAGATTCACCTCCTGTGTGTCCTTAGGCAAGTTGCTTCACCTCCCTGAGCCCATTTCCTCATCTCTAAAAGCAGGTATAATTGTACCCAATTTACTGGTTCAGAGGAGTAAAGGAATTATTAATGTGTATAAAACTCTTTAGTGCTTGGAATATAGGAGGCACTTAAATGTTAGCTTTTCTCATGTCGTCTCTGAAATGGGGAAATTACTACCTATGAGGTACTTACTGAGAGATTTCAGTAAGAAAATGTGTGGCTGGTGCTTGGTTGGCACTCTGGAGCACTCACTGTTTTCATTATTATTGTTGGAAATAGGCCCAAAGTCAATTATAAATATGACATAGTCAATGCAACTCTGTGTCACTGTGCACCGTCAGCTCTCTCACTGGGGCTGCCAACAAGCCACAGCATGAACCAATCGGGGGTTTACTTTCTAGCCTCTCTTGCCTCGCCTGTGATCAAAAACTGGGCAAGAACGTTTGGGTCCCTTACAAACTTGATCATCTGTGAATAATGAACTCTGGCTGGCAGAGCTTGAGGCCTAGAGCAATTGTTTTGAAAACAGTGGCCTTGCCCTCTTTGGTGATGTCATTTCCTCCTGCTCCGTCCAGTCTGTTGTGGTTTCTTTCTCTGCGAAGCTGTTCCAGAACCCTCCAGGCAGAGTTAGTGGGTTCCTCTCTGGTTCCTAAGTACCTGGACCACCTCCACGCTAGTGCTTGTCACAGGGCTCTGCCTCTTTGTCCCACGTCTGCTTCCTGTACCAGATCGAAAGCTTCCTAAAGAACTCTTTTACTTATCTTTGGATTTCCCCACTGGACCCTGTTCTGGCACATAATACATCTGTGACGAACAGCCATTGGATAAATTGAGACCAGTGGTAAGAGTTCTACCTAAGCGATCTAATCACAGTGACCTTGACTTTCTCCCAGTCTTTGCTGTCAGCATCACTATTAGCCTCTGTCTCTCCCCCCTTTCCTCTTCTCCTCTTCACTCCCCTCTCCTTCAAACACACACACACACACATACACAATTTTACATAAAGAGTGGCCCCATCTCTGAAGACTGGGAGTTCAAAGGATGGAAGTATCTGCTTTCTTGACATGTAAGATTCTCCACTATGGCTCTGTCTTCTTAGGTGTCGTAGAGGTTAACTTCTGGGTTTTGTTCTGCAGACACATTTTGATGGAATGCAAAGTCTGAGTATGTTGGTCTGCAAATAAGTGACCAATAAAGAATGTCTTAGTGGATTTTTGTCTTAGTTCTTATGTTGCTGAAATAATTTTCTCAAGATAAGAAATCTGTTGGCAAACATTTGTTTATGTCATCGCTGATGAATGAGCTGCTTATTCTGAGAAGGAGGGTTTGTCTTGGATTCTTGTCCTGATTTCAGCATGAGATGTGGCGTGCCCTGGATGTGTCCTCATCTTCCAGGACATGTTGGGAGTTGATGGGTGTAGCTTTCCATGGAGACGTTTTGTCCGGTGGAGGACCTGTTGAATACTGACTGTGTTCTGCTCAGCCCCAGACCAGGCACCCAGGGGTGTAAAAAGGGAATGTAAGGCTTGATTCCTAATCCTCAAGAGTTTCATAATGTGCTTGGGGCTTGAACACACACACAAAGCAGTTGTTACAGTGTAAACCAGTGTATGAGTAAATGCATAGTGACCAAGATTTAATCCCCAAGATTGAATAAGAAGTTAAACAAGGAGAGATTGCTATAGTTTGGGAGACAGTTATTGGAGAAATGTTACACCAAGTGATTTTGACTTCAGATGAGAATAGGCTGAGGGAAAGAGATGGATGTCCTATCAGGGACAAGAGCAGAGGAAAGGTTTGGGGACAAGAATGAGGACACTGTGTTTGGCATACGTACAGGAGATCTGCTTGGTACAGGGGCAGGACAGGGGAGGCCTTCTCTTTCTTCATCCAACTAAACTTGTTAAGAACCTGCTTACAGTGGTGGCAAGTTACTGTGAAGACTATTAAACTACACCATAAAATCGTGTAACGGGGCACCCTGATCAGATCCGGAGTCTAAGTCCTGCCCCCATGTGGGATATGAACCTCAGGTTCCCTTGAGGAAGTGACATTTAGGTGGAGACCTGAATGAAGAGCAAAAATTAGGCAGGAAAGAGGGAAGAGAGATAGAAGTAAGGAGAAAACACATTCTAGCTGAAAGAAAGAATTTAAAAGATACCAACAGGACTTGGGAGGGTATAGAGTATAGATAAATGAAAGACTAAAAAAATTACTTCAGTGTTTCAGTTGTTAATGACAAGCAGGGTGGGCCCTTGGCGTGAGCTGAAAGGGGTCCTGTGTTTGGTGGGAGAGGTCATGACTTCAGTTTGAATCATTGAGTTTAGAGTACAGACCGGCCACCCAGGCAGGTGTCCTACAGGCTGTGGGGGACAAGGGCAGAACTTAGGGGTGAGATGATGGATTTAACACATTCAGATTGGAGTTGCCAGCCATTGTTGGACATCAGGGTTAAGCTGTTGTATGACAGTCTCTCTCAGGGAAAGATCACATGAAGAAAGAGCAGAACGAGGTCCCAGGTTGAGGAAGTCTGCATCCTGGTCAGGGACAAGAGAAAGAGAAGCTCACAGAGAGGCCATCAGAGAGACAAGAGGGGACCCAGGGAGCATGGTGCCATGGAAACCAAGAGCACTACGAAGGCTTTTAAGGTGCTGGAGGTCACAGGTGTTGCATGGCCCCAGCAGAGGTCAGCTTGAGCAAGGCCTCCAAAAAGGCCTGCCTTGCCGGGAGAGGGAGGCACCAGAGACCTTTGTCAGTTGATGGCCGTCTCTGGGAACAGCCAGTCAACTGATCATGGTCCCACCTAATTGCCTTAGCTCTGGCTCATGGTTTTGCATCATTTCAATAGGCTATTGTTACAGATCTTATCTAATATAAACTGCACATGCAGTATTTTCCTCAACTATTGAAAAGGAAATGAGATTGGTTTGACCCGAAGGCTTATTAGTGGAGTGATCATATATCAAACAACATGCTTTTGAGAGTGAAAGGGGGTGTTAACCAGCTGAGGTGCTGGAACAAAAAAATGAAACCTGCACTGTCTGCGGCTGACTGGATGTATGCATGTATGGATGGATGCATGCATACACGGGCACCCCAGTGGTTGGTGATTCCAGACTGGTGTCTTCTAATCACCATTATTTTGTTCAGTATTCACAAACCCTTCCCTTATTTTATCCTTTCAGTAACTATAGTGAGTGAACCACCTGGACCAGATCTTCCCATCCACCTTTGCAGATGATATGATGGAGACCCAAGAGCACAGTTTGTCTTCAAACTCTTCATCTGGAGCTCTTTCTCTAACCCAGATGCTCACTCAAATCTCAGCAAACTTGGGTGTTTTTACCCTTACTGATTTGGGCCTTAGCGGGCTGGTAAGGATTTGATAGGCCTTCTATGTAGGGTTCTCCCTTGTCTTGCTGCCAAATCACAATTGGCCTCACTGACTTGGCCTGTCTCCAGCTCTTTGGCACCAAGACTCATTAAGCTTTTAAGTTCAAATGAGGACATTTCAACTCACTCTTTTTTGTAAAGATCTCCAGTGAAAAGCTGCTTTTTGTTTGAAGATTGGCCTGGCTTAGGTGGGGACTTAGGCAAGAACTGAGTATCCCTGACAGCCTTCTGTTAGGAAAGATGAAAACAGATGAAGGACGCAGAAGGCGAATTTGCAGGATTCATGATGAGCAAAATGGACTCCCAGTGTTGCCTTTTTTTTGAATCCTCACCAAATAAACAGCCCTTGGTTCCTATTTAAATGAGGGACTTTCAGCATAGTGTGTGGGGGGATTCAGCTGTTCCCATTCAAACTGTGCTTTAGCATCAAAGACAAGAGTCGGCTGTGGGAGGGGGACTTAACAGTGCATCTGGAGTTTAGACCAAGTAGGGCAACTATAGTTAGTTTTCATGCTTCCAAAAATGTGTTCAAAACTTATTTCAGCACAATTATCATTCAGAAACCCCTTCCCTCAAAATGTGATTTCCTTCACCTTATCAAGCTGTGCCTTAATGCCTATCAAACTACTACTTAGGTAAATCATAGGCTTAATCTCTTTCCTCCTGAACAAATTTATTACAGATTCATTGGCATGATTAATTGACTTATAAATATATGTATAACAAGGAATTTAAGTGCGGGCTGCTTGTGCGGTAGACAAGAAACCGGCCTCTCCTGTTGGCTGCCTGTGGGGTTGCATGCTGGATTAGGCTTTGCTTGCATTTGAGAGGATTTAGAAACTCCCTAATTGTATTTCCTTAATAATCCATTTTTTGATTGTCTCTCCTGGGCTGTCAGGCTGGGTGGGCTGGCCTCCCACAATGAAGTGTGCAAAATTCCGGCCTCAAGCATGCCATTCTCAATGTTTCCTTTGGTTACCCACAGGAGAGGACCTTTTCTTAAATAGCCCACCAAGGACCCAGTTTTAAATGATTCCTTTCTAAAGTGAACTATGCAGAAATCTACTTCCCTCTTTTTATTAAGGGGAAGAAGAAAGAGTGAATGAAAAGACCAATAGAAAGTTAAGCCTTTATGGCTGAGGGATCAGCTCCAGTGTCTGCCTTTCCTTACACCACCGTAGACTATGCCTCAAGGCTAACATTCCCAAACATAGCTTCATCATGCCCAATGTCTCTTCCTGCAAGACAGGACATGATTCAGTCTCCTTTGCCTAGAACCTGGTGTCCCTCACTGTCTGTGGGCAGTGTTTCGTTTGGCTTATCTGAACCATCCCTTTGCACTGGCCACAGAGAATTACCATCCTTCCCATGATCCAGTTTGTGCTTCCCCACCTCCATACCTTTGCTGCGTTTCATCCCAGCCACGTAGGGTGTTCACTTCCTTGTCCATGTCCACCCCTCTAAATCCTGAACCCATACAATGGGCACCTTTTCATCCCCTGAGGTATCCCGCCGGCCCGCAGCCCGAATTCAGTGCTTCCTTCCTCTTCTTAGTGTCCACGGCAAGGATAACCACACATCTTGGAGTGGAGATGACAGCCCTGATTTCAAGTGCTCTCTCTCTTGTTTCTGGTTTGAAAAGCGTTTTGGCTTTGTCTAGAGTAAGTAACTTGTTTCACATAAGGAACTACTCATGAGCTGTATTTCTAAACTTTCTATTAGATTATCAATTCTTTGACATAATGACCTGCTCATATTTCCATGCCTAATGGTGCTTGCACATGGCTGGAATGCAGTAAGTTTTGGAAGAATGGGAAAAAGGAAGATTATTCTAAAATTAACATTTTAAAAATTACTAACATGTTTATAATTAATCAATAAATGTGTGCTAAAGCCATGTTAGCTCAAAATTGATCATAGATCTAAAAATAAGAGCTGAAACTATAAAATAAGTCTTAGGATAAAACACAGGACTAAATCCTTGTGACCTGGATTAGGTAATCGTTTCTTGCACATAATATCAAAAGTGTAAACGACAAAAGAAAAACTAAATTGGGCTACTTCAAAATTAAAAGCTTTTGTCCAATAAGTGATACCATCTCCTAACCCACAGAATGAGAGAAAATATGATATTGGCAAATTATATATCTGAGAAGGGACTTGTATCTAGAGTATGTAATATAGAATTCTTACAACTCAATAATAAAAACATAAGCAGCTCAATTAAAATGGGCAAAGATATCTGAACAGATATTTTTCCAGAGAAGATATGCAAATAGCTGATAAACACATGAAAACATGCTCAACATCATTCATCTTCAGAGACATGCAAATCAAAATCACCAAGAGATACAGCCTCTCACCCACTAGGATGGCTATAATAAGAAAAGAATTCAGTAAATTCAGCACGGATGTGGAGAAATTGGAACCTCCATGCACTGCTGGTGGAAAGTAAAATGGTACAGCTACTGTGATCAACAATTTGGCAGTTCCTAAAAAGGTTAAACATTAAGTTACCATATGACCCTGCAATTATACTTCTAGGTACATATCTAAGAGACACGAAAACATATGTCCAAACCAAAATTTGTGTACAAATACTCATTACACCATTATTTATAATAGCCCAGTGTTGGAAGTAACCTAAAAGTCCATCAACTGATGGATAGATACCATGTGGTATATTCATAGAATGCAGTATTACTTGGCTGTAAAAAGAAATCAACTACCAACGCATGCTACACCATAGATGAAAACACTATGCTAAGTAAAAGAAACCAGTCAGAAAAAAAACATATATTATATGATCCAATTTATATGAAATATCCAGAACAGGCAAATCTGTAGAGCCAGAAAGTAGATTAGTGGTTATTCAGGGCTGTGGCTTGTGGGTGTGTGGCATGAGGAGTTAAAGTTAATGGGTTTGGGGTTTCTTCTGGGGGAAGGAAAACTAAAATTATTTTGCAGTCATGGTTTCTTCTTGTGAATGTACCAAAAAAATCAGATTCTCCACTTTCAGTGAGTGAACTGTATGTGAATTATAACTCAAGCTATTAAAATACACACACACACACACAATGGAATTAAAAAATTTTGCTTTGAGATGGTTAAAATGCCCTCCAGAAGACTCGTCCCAGATACCATTTTAGTGCATTTCTAGATGTACTAGTGTCTTATTGCAGCGTGCTGTCAGGGTTTTAGGACTTCATTGAAGAGGATGTGCGGTAGATTGGTTGTATTTATATTCTGTCTACTTCCAAAAGAATGTAAAGAAAATTACAAAACTGAAACTAAAAATCAAAGGCACTTTCTGTAAAATCACAAAGTGTAGCATTGGACAAAGAAAAGCCACAGAATGGGGAAATGAGGAGACTTGATTACTTAAATACTACAGTTTTCTTCACTCAAAGCTCCTTTGCTAGCACAGATGAAAAGGAGTCTGATTCCTTCCTGCCACAGCTTCTGGCCTCAAGAACACTTTCTCTGTTCCTCTGAATAAGACTGTGTTTGGTATTTCTGCTGCACACCCAGCAAAGTAGAATGATGTGTGCTGCCCAAGCGGAAGTGGCCTTGGTGACCCTGGCAGCCCCCTTCCCATTTGTGTGTCCCGCGGAGCGCTAAGAGGAAGAACCAGAGACTTCACTGCCTCCTCTGAGGCCGCCAGCTCCCAGCAGTGCTTTGGAGAGGAGCAGGGTGACTCCACTCATTCCCACCCTGTCCGTCCCACTGACCAACAGGAACTTCATGAAATAGCAGTAGCTGGTGGCAGCGAACTGGACGCCTGTCAGATGATCCTTGTATGCTGTGGTTGCTTGAACCCAGCGTCAGTCTTGGTGCTGAGAAAATGGTTCAGATGTAATTGACAACAATGGTTACAAAATTGTTACTGGACCTGAAGTCCATTGTAGCTTTAAAACTGACATTTTGGGCTTTCCCAATCTTTGCAGTTGTTACTCATTTCATTATCAATTTTATTGGCAAACACAAATTGAAGCCCCAGCAATGACTGGCCCTTATAGTAGAGCTGGGGTTACAGTGAAGACTGACCCTTTGCCTAGTAGGGAGGTTGGACAGTTTCAGTGATGCATAATAAATAGATGAACAGCCAGAGTGTTGGGACCTAGAGGTGGAAGATACAGTATCTTCTTAGGAAATGGTTTAGAAAGGAAGTAACAGTTAAGCTGGGTTTTGAAGGATGAGTAGGAGTTTGCTAGGCCACACAAGGGAGTTAGTGAGGCCTGTGGGAAAGGCAAGTCAGACAGAGGGAACACCAAGCACATGGAAGTGCTCAGTAATATGAGGGTGCTTTGCAGATGCAAGGAAGGAATTGTAGCTAGAACTGAGGATGAAACGGGGCAGACTGAAGATGAAAGGTAGGTTTCAGGTCCATTTGCACAAGACCTGGAATAGCATGTTAAGGAATTTAAGCAGCATCCAGCGAGCAGTGGGCAGCTAGCCTGGTGTCTATACAGAGGAGCAATGGGATTAGGTTGCTTTTTAGGAAATTACGTCTGTTGGCAGTGGAGACTTCTGATTACTTTCTGCTGTGCACCAAATATGAATATTTGGAAAAAAAAGTCATCCTTTCCAAGGAGAAACAGAAATGCTTCCTATGCTTGTCTTTCTATATCCATCCTTAATTTATAGCCTGACTATGTACATTTTATGTTCCTCAAGTTCTTTTCCAAGTCACCCATTTAAAACTTGGAAGCTATTTCCCCCTAGAACTATAGTGTTCAGCACTATGGGGATAAGTCTTCTGTAACCCATACCACCTCTGAGTTAGTCCCTCTGTAGAACCCAGTCTCCTGCAAGGGTCTGGGCTTAACTTGGCACCTGGGGTGGGGTGTTTAATAACAACATGTGGAATGAGTAGGAAAATCGATTCAGAATACTAACTAGCCACATTTGGAGCTGACCTCCCCTTTCTAGGATAGCAGAGGTCCTCTCCAGTTCTTGGCTTTTCCCCATTATCCTCAGGATGGTGAGATGGGGGCAAAGGAGCCTTAGCAAGAGTCAAAGATAGCTAGACTTTGGCGGAGAAGCAGGACCAGAGGCGGCTGTGGGCACAGTTGTAATGCAGCCGAGGTTGCCCTTACACTTCTCACCACCTTTGCTTTGTTAGTTTCCTCCCTCCCTTCCTTCCTCCCCAGCATTAGAGACCACGGCCATGTGGGTCTGCCCTATGAGAGGACTAACATTGTTTCATTCCCTCGCTCCTGTCCTTTCATCTCTCCCAACTACCAACCTAACTTTAGCCACAGGCAGGATGCTTGGGAGGAGAAGTGAGCCAATGGTTGACACAGATTTCCACCTGTGGGCGGGGCGGAGGTCAAAACCTGCTTGGAGCAGGGTGGGGTTGCGGGGAAGAGATGATAATAATCGCTGCCAGTTGTAAAGCGCACACTATGCACCAGGCCTGTGCCAAGGGTATCACATGCAGTATTTCACACTCTCACACCATGACTAATAGGTTTTATTGTGCCCATTTTTCAGAGGAAGAAACTGAGACTTGAAGTTGAGTGCTTAAATAACTTGCCTAGTGAGTTGCAGAGTTAGAATTTGACCCCTAGGTCTTCCTGTCTCTGGAGGCTCTTACTATTCTTGTAGTTTTATGGGTCTTAATCCTGGGACTTGATTCTGAGCACTCCTTGCTAAAGATGTGTGGGGAGCGAGGAGATAAACTGGCTGCTTGATCCACTCAAGTCCAGATACAGAAGTTTTCAGAGCTTCATCCCAGCAAGTTCACATTCCAAGCTTTCTCACACCCTCCTGACAGTAAACCCAGCAATACCAAGTTTTAGCTGTGCAAAAGAAATACTAATTACAATCATTTATACATAATTACTACAGAGCACAATGATGATTACATGTATCATTGCCTGTGTCGGAGTAACTTCAGTCTCCATTTTATTTGGTTACACTAAATTCTCTTCATGTCTTGCCAGCTTTCATGGTTCATTGATCACATGTGTTGTCTTAAACATGTAGCTTATAAAAGTAGGGGGGATACTCTGCGTGGGAGTCATTGTGGGAAAGGCAGCTTGGGGGTGAAGGAGCTTGATTACCTGGTGAAGGCATTTGGAGGGCATCCTGTGGACACCCAGGAACCTGGGAGTCATTGGAGCACAGAAGCTGCTTGACCAAAGTCAGGGCTTAGATGGGGCCAGTTTGGCTGTGGTGGGCAGACTGGTTAAGGCGGCAGAGATCGGTGGCTGGAGATTAGTTATTAAAATGCAGGAAGTAAAGCACCGTAGGAGGGCCCACTTCTCAGTGCAGAAACCCGAGTTTGTAATCCTAGCTCTGCCGCTTTGGAGCTCTGACCTCAGTTCTGACCTCAGATATGTGCCTGGTGATGGTTTCCTTTTCTAGGTTTTTAAAATTGAATTTTAGGCCTCTTCTCATCCAAAAATTACATACTTTCTAGACAGCAGGAATGGTCATGCAAAGGTTGGACTGTGAGAGAGATTGAAAATGAATGAATCAGAGGACTCCCAGATACTCAGATAATTGCTCGAGGTTCCCTTCCATGCTTGTAGATTATTTCACTACTGTTGCTTTTTTTAGTGTTAAGAACAGAAGTGATAGGTCAGAAGACTTTTCATCCCTAGCAAATGTAGGAAGATAAAAATTTGTTTACAATGTCCCAAATTTTAGCTCTTCTCCCTCCTGCTGCCTTCCCAGCAAGACCTGGGGGAAGGATATGCCCAGGTGTTTAATTTTGAATATTAGGACAGGATTTTCTTGGGTACAGTTTGGCATAGTAGGGCCCCTTTTTATTGGGAAAAGACCTCCTGGAGAGCTTTCATAGTTAAGGCAGCACTGGCTGCTGTAACTAATAAACTCGTAGCTTCAGTGGTTTAATACAGTGAAATGTCCTTCTCACTCTCATGTAGTGCAGTTTTGGCAACAGGGAAGGGTGTGGGTGGAGATGACTGACTCTCCTCCAGGGAGCTGTTCAGGGACCCCAGCTAACAGAGACTCCGTCCTCATCGCATGGCTTCTAAGGTCTTCCTTGGCCCCGACATTTAACTAGTAAATAGGGAAGGCAAGAGAGAGAGCGGAGAATTGCCAGAGAGAAGCTTTGGGGGCAGGCCTGGGTGTGACCTGTACCGCTCCACCCACATTTCAGTGGCCAGGACTCTGTCCTATTGCTACAGAAAATTGCAAAGGAGGCTGAGAGATGTAGCCTAGCTGTGTGTCTAGGGAGAAAGGAGACAAGTTTGATGAGCGATCTCTGCCTCAGGAGTTGTATTAGAATAATAAGAGCACTGCTGAGAATTCACAGGCCCAAGTTCTTGGAAATTCCAGTCGACAAAGACTTTCTGAAGTTCTTACAATTTCTTCTTTAGGTCTGTTCAAGGCAAGTGGCTTAAGACTTGACACCGCCTTGACGATGCGTACAGCACCCCACAAACATTTGGTAGATATTAATGATGGTGATTTGCATTCCATCACTGTTTCGTTCGTATGAAACTCCCCTTCGGTTCAGGTTTCACTTTCCCCCATACTTTAGTCAATTTCTCTTGACCTCAGAATGTTTATTAACTTTCCTGCTTTTGCCCAGGCAACTCTAAAAAGAAATCTCTGAAAAAATGACATCTGTAACAGGTTTATGGTCAAGGTTAAATTGATCTCATGCTTAGGTTCAAAAACGGTTGCCACGTTAGATTACATGAAAGTGCGCATACCTTCGTCCAGGATATGTAGTCAAACCAGAGAGGGATCAAGGAAACCACATAGAAAAACACAATGGAGCCAAATTAAAAGGGACACAAAGTAGGTAATTTTGTGATCATAGTTACTTATTGCAGCTGTGCAAACCAACTAAATGAGATGGTGATGTAATCTCTTGTTGCAAAGAATAAAGTGATTTCCCATGAGATTAAACATGAACTTCCCAACCCTATGTTCAAGGTCTAGATCGATTCTCTGTTCTCCCCCAAACTCTAGGATAATTATTAGACTTGAATTTCTGAATTGAATGATGTATAGAGTAAGCTGAATTTTGCAGTCCTTTAAAAATTTTATCTTTACTATTTATTATAGTCCAGTAAAGTAAAGTAAGCTGCTGTTGGTTTATTTCCTAACATTTTGATGGTCTCATAATGTATCTACAGTATTGTCAGTATTGTGCCCCTTGAAGAGCTATTATATAAGCTGCTGGAAAAGTCAATATGAAACAGAACCTCTGTCCCAGAGTAGGGATGTGAGAAATTTTTTTTTTAATTGCAGACAGACACGGATTTCTTCAGTTTTATTTTATAACCATTAAACCATCATTGAGAGGCTACCATAAACTGGATATTAAGTGTTACAAAGAGTTATAAAATACAGCCTGTGGCTGAATCAGAACATCCATATCATTCCTGGATGTCTCAACAATTGTTTCTTCAAGGAATATAATATTAAATATTTTAAGAGCTGGATTCCACTGAATGTGTGCAGAGTATGTCTTTAATTCACCTTCTCAAAAATTCACGGTGGCCATGCATTAGCTGGCATGACAATGAACCACATGTGCCCACAGTTCTGGTCTTCCTAAAGGTTTTAAATCTCTAAGTGAACATGCCCCATGAGGGAGAGACCTGGGGTCTGCCTTGTCCCCCTTTGTATCTCCCGTGCCCAGGTTCGGGCTGGGACATCATGCATGCCTGATAAATATTTGTTGAGCACATGAAGAAGCATATGGAGCAGCCTTACTTGAAATAGGTCACGGTGTGTTTTAGATTTAGAATATAAGAGTTTAGTAGACACCACTTTATTTCGATCATATAAGAAACACATGTATATTTGCTTACCTTCAATGTCATTAACTTTTTTCATAATTGAGGATTATCCAAGATCGTTAACTTTTCTTCCTGTTTCTAGTCGTGTCTCACCAGACATGCTTTAGGTAAGCGATACACATGTGTTGACTTGATTCATCTATATGAGGTTTCTATCCAAAGGTGGCCGGAAAAAGAAAATACGTAAAACTTATTTTAGTCTTTGGCAGCTGGCTGATGGAAAAGTTGAAACTGAAATAACTTGTACTTACTTAGCGAAAAGGGACTTACCCAATATACTAAATGAGTGGATATAGAAGTTTCTGAAACCATTTACCAAATGCTAGCAACACACATTGTCCTGTTGGCTCCTCACCATGGTCCTGGACAAAAGGTCGGGTTTTCAAAATCCCCATTTTATGAAAGGGGAAACTGAGACTCTGCTCATGTGACTTCCCAGCGGCTCATTGCTAGTGCATGTTTTACCTATGAAAACCTGGACTGCTTACTCCAGACTCACTGCACTGCCGTTTTAACACTGCTGAGTGTTCTAAGTTGTTTACGATCTTTTGTTCATCTGATACCCGTGATTTTCAAGAAACAAAACTTGTCTGTCTGTCTAATTATAAACTGACTTTACTACTACTTGTACATGGTGATGTTTTAAAACTACAAATCAGATCGTTTCAGTCTTCATCTTAAAAATCGGATGCACTAAGTACATTGCACTTAGAAAAAGATCTCGATGCCTTACTTGGGCCTGGATGCTGTTTCCACCTTGGCTGTCATGTCCTGTGTTTCCTCCTCCCACTCACTCGGCTTGGCCACATTGGCCTTTGAGCATACTAAGCCCACTCCTGCCTCCAGGCCTTTCCACTTACTGTTCAATCTGCCCAGAGTTCTTGTTTTCCATCTTTCTTTGACTATTACCTCTGTATCATCCCATTTTTTCCCTCAAATGTTCCTCCCAGAGCAGCCTTCTGACCACCCCATTAAATAACCACCCACAGGAGTTACTATGCTGACTTCCCAGCGCTTGTGCTACCTGAAATTTTCCTGTCGTTTATTTACTTGTTTATTTTCTATTCCTCCGACTGCCTCCCATGCTCACCTGGACCAAGAAGACAAGTTCTATGCAGCAGGTCCTTTGTCTCGTCCACTACTGCCTTCCCTGGGCCGGAGCAGTGTGAACACACAGCAGGCACTTGATAAATAATTGCTGGATAAATAAATACCTCAATATTAGTTCTTCCTAATTAGCTCTCGTATCTCTGATATTTTTTAATATCTTTATTTTTGTTTGTAGTTGTATGTGTAATGCAGTAAGACGTGGAATGGTACCAAAGTTTAATTTTTTTGTTGTGTAAAATTATGCCAGTGTTCCAGAAATGTCTTTAGATGAGTACGGAGATAATCTGCCTTGCCAGACGGAGAGGGCAGACTTCTCAGACTTCTCTCCTTCTAGCTTTAGGGTTTGGAGATCACAGGTGGGAAATTGCTACAGAGTAGGGAGGTGACAATGAGGCAGGAAGCCCCATAAAAAGACAGGCAGGACCCTTAGGCAGGGCCGCTGCTCTCCCAGCACCGTCTGGTTCCCTGGCCAGGAAGCTCTATCTCACTTTTGCCTCTAAAAGCGGCTAACTTACACCTAAAATTCTATTGGTTCGCTGAGCTCATTTCTGATTGGTTATTTCCTTCACTCCTGATTGGTTATTACTGTCACTTCTGATTGGTCCACTTCCCTAACTTCTGATTGGTCCATTTGTAGTACTTCATTTGCATGGATCTCACTCCTGATGGGTTATTTCTCTCACTCCTGATTGGTCTATTTCTTCAAAGCTTGTTCCTGGTTGGTCAACTTCTGTTATACTTTATTTGCATATGATGTTGCAAAGTGTAAAACTGGCAGCCTATAAAAGGCCTGTGTAAAACTACAGACGGGGTCCAGAGCTTGGAGTGTTAACTCTTTTGGGCCTGCTGGCCTAATAAACCTGAGTTCTCCAACTCTCCAACTGCTGGTTGGTATCTTGTCTGGATCCAGGTTGCTGTCACAACTGAGCCGTAGCACCGAGCTGTAACATATTTTTCCGCAACAACAACAGGTGAATGCCGGTCCCATTTCGTCTGGCGTGCCTCCTGATGGCGCTGTGTGTCATGCCCAGACACAAGTGAGATCCGACGTGTCTAACACTTGACTGTCTCCCAGGAGACACGCGCTTTCACTTTCCTTTTGTTTCCTAGTGTTGATATTCTCCCATTGTATTTAGATAGTGTTTGGGTTTTTGTTCTTTGTTTCCTGTCTTTTATTTTGGGGGGGGTTTGTTGTTGTTGTGCTTTGATAACATAACTGAAGTTGAACTTTCTAAAGCACCAAGTTGCAATATAAAATGACTGGCCCAAGATATGAAGGCTGTCCCAGCTGGGCTGCGGACTAGCTGTGCATGTCTCTGGGGACAGCGTCACATCTGTTGGGGGCTCCGTCTTTTCTTCAATAAAAATGGTAGAGTGAATACATGACTTGTCTCTGTAGGACAGGACAGTTGGGGAACAGTACATCTTAGAAGGTTCATAAATATAAAAATATCATCATCATGCCTTTAAAGCATGTCATCAATAAGTATTGAAAATACTGTATTAATATATAGGTGGGCAACAGTGGTTTTTAGTAAAATTGCAAGTGAATAAATATCCTTGACTCACACTCATAGCTGTATTGTTGAACTTCTCATCTGATTCTAATATATACAAAAAATGGCCTCAGTTTAATGCAAAATACAAGATAAGCAGATGGGCATTTCTGCAATGTGAATTCAGTGTTATCTTTTATTGTTGTGTACTGTAAACTGTGTACATAACTCGGGCAATGTTTACATGCAAAAAATACAGCTGCCTTGATATTGAAAATATTTCAAGTATTTTAGAGAACTATGGCTTTTTATTTTTTAATTTGTGGTTAAATATTTTGATAGATATCTTAGCAGGTTTTTTTTTTTTTTTTGGTTGCTCTTTTAATTAAGGTCTAACATTACATTTTTTTTTACATCTTCATGTGACAGGAAAGATTTCTGCCATATAAGTATAATTCTACAAAGGATGAATATAATGAAATATTTAAGATTGTTTAAAAGTCTAGACGTGTGTAAAAGAGGAGTTAGTGGATCCATCGTTACTAAAAATAATACAATTCTTAGATATAAAAGACAAAATGGGACCGCTTTAAAAAAGGATTTTTAAATTATGAAATTTTTGGTAGAGTATTTGTTATTTTTCCTACTTTGGCTAATTAGAAACAAAGCTCTGGGATCTGATACAATGGTATTTTATTTCATTAGAAAAATCTGAAAGTATTAGAGAAAGTGTTGATGTAGAATGCTGTGAACTGCATTAGTATAAATAAATACTTACACACAAATGTAGAGAACCATTTATGGAGAACTTACTATGCACCAGGCTCTCTGCTAACTTCTCACATATTTTGTCACATTTAAGCCTCATTGACACCCATGCAATTGCTGCCATTGTTTCTCTGTTAGGGTTGAGGAAGCTCATGCTAATGGACTTGCCCAAAGTAACACCCCCAGTGAGTGACCAAGCTGGACTCTGGATTCAGTCAGTTGGACTTCAGAGCCAATGCTCCTCCGCCTCTCCTCACACCAACTCCACATCAGTCTGTCCACCAGTATTAAAAAGGACACATTTCCATATGACACATTCTGCAGGGTAAATTATTCAACCTCCAGGATACATTGCTAAGTGGAAGAATAAATTGTAGGACAGGACATATTATATGCTACACCTGTCTTTTCTTTAAAAAAATTATAAATATCTTTGTTTATTTTCTTTAGAAACTCTTCAAGGTTACCTTCAGGTTATAGTCGGGGCACCATGGGACCCAGGTGACAGTGAGACTTATTTCACTGGATTTCCTTTTGATTCCTTTTGAATTGTCAACACTGTTGTTGGTTGGCAACTTTGGGATTTCTCAGGGTGAAATTCAAACCTGGTCCCCAGACACAGAAGGCAGGGAGAGCCCGAGAAGGAGGCAGATAGCTCCAGATTTATAGGTGGCGGCCTTAATGGGCAAGGGAACTTACATATGATGCTTGTCTTGGGCGGCTGAAAGATGAGTAGAATCTCACCAGAATCTTAAAAGTTTATATGGAAGCTTTAACTGGGTCAGGCACATATTCAGTCCAGATGGTCTCAATAACACACTGCTATCTCAGGGCCGAGTGCCTGAAAATGGCTCCCACTGTGGGAACAAGGGGCAGAACCTACATTCCAAGGACAGGGGAGCCGGTGAGGAGCCTCCAACTGCTGGGGGCCAGGCCGCGTTAACCGGCAGTCATGTCCACTTGACCTTGTCCAACAACTGTGCACGAATACTGTTTAAATAAGTCCAATTTAGAATGACACTGTTAAGAACTAGTGGAAAAGTTAATGTACCTTAAGAATGTTGTACATTTAAAGTCTCCTTTGGAGACATCATCTATTTATTTGGAATACAAGCTATGGGACGTTAACCATAGCACTGAGCTGATCCAGGGAGCTCGGGTGCTGAGCCTGACCAGCCGTACCACTGACCAGCTCATCACTATCTTCTGTTTTCTCAGGCTTCAGTTCTCTCCATTATAAGATGTGAAGAGTGAACAAGTTGCCTTCCAACTTGGGAAACCAGTAATTCCAAAAAAAGCTATAAAAAAACACTCTTTAAAGATTAAATTCATGGTTAAAATTAAGTGGATTCATGGAAGGAGCACCGTCTTGGCTCTCAGTTGCCAAAAAAGGCACTACTTTTTTCCATCTACTCTAGGTGTTACCTCTTAGTGGCAGCATTTGGAATCGCAGTGAAAGTGTCCAAAAACAGGCAAAGCAGGAATGTCCTATCTGTCGTAACCACTGTAGGGACGTTTTTCAATATATGAATACATAGTGATGTCAAAGTCAAGTATAAGCTTAATTCAAGACTAATTATTGAACTATTTAAAAGAATCTTTTGTTACTGGTTTGTAGAAATCTATCAAGCATAGGTTCTTCAGAATTTACTATAATTTGGATTGCGTGAAATATAACAGAGCATGGCAAACTTTTTGCATAAAGGGCCAGATAGTAAAAATCGTATGCTCTGTAGGCTATAGGTTTTCTGTTGTAACGACTCAGCTCTGCTGTCATTGCACAAAAGCAGCAGTAAACAGTACATAAACGAATGGGCTGGGCTGTGTTCCAGTAAAACTTGTTTACAAAAACAGATACTGGGCCAAATTTGGCCCATGGCTCACAGTTTGCTGACCCCTGAATTTTACTAACCGTCTGCCCTGAGTTTCTCTTTGCCCTGTGTCCTGAGAGAAATTACCTGACAGCCTCTCCTTTAATTCCTGAATGTGAGAATAAGTGCTTCCATTCTGAGACCCCAAACCTTCAGTAATTCCTTTATGAATGACTTACTTGGCAAGTGCTACATTCTACCACATCACCCTGATGCCAGCCCTGTTTCCGTTTTGCTAGTTTCCTTCCTTAGTTCTTTTCACTCTGAACTGACGTTCACTGAAGACAGTTACGGTTGCTTCTCCCGCATTTCCTTGCTTGTATTAACATTTTTACGTGATTTCAACCTTTTACCCCGAAAACATTTTGCTCACATATCTTTTATACCGAGGGAATTGTGGTCAGCCTTGTTTAAAATCCTCAAGATATGATTGGTTAACCTCTTACTAAACATATTCTTCCCTTTCTTAAGTGAAGCTCACCACATTTAACAAGCCACTCTTCTCAAAGAGCAAGAGTGTTTGGAGGTAGAATTAGTCTTGGCAAATTATTTGCAAAGATAGATGTTGGGCTCTGAACTGAGTGCCTCCCTGGAGAGACCCCTGCCTTAGCCAAGAGAATTGGGAACAAGCCTTACTGTGTAGCATTACCTGGCTCCAGTCCTAGCCAGTTCCCCCCAGCCTCAGTCCAGCTCACATCCTTGTCCTTTGCCTCAAAGCCCCTCCCCATCTCCAGCCTTTCTTTTCTCCCAACATTTCCAAATTCTATAACTTCACCTGCCATGGACAAACTTGACATTGGCAAAGCTTGGATGCACGAAGGCTCATAGATTATTGAGATTTACTATGTACTTTAAATTTGCTGCTTTTCCTATTCAGCAATTTCGTTGTCACCCCGGATAAAGGTGATTTGTGTGATCCGTCTTGCTTTATGTCTCACTTGACATTCTGCCTTTTTCATGACAGGTTGCTGAATGCTATAAAGCCAGGACTTGTTAAAAAGATCAATAGATTGCCTACCCCCATTGCAGGATTGGTGAGTATCTAGAATTGAGATTTATCTTCCAATATTCCTTTGCTCTAACTTAAGGGTCATGACAGTGCCATTTATTACAGTTCTCTCCTGCAGTATATATTCCACTTCAATGAGAATGCATTGAAGCCATTAAACTCAGAGGTCACTTAAAAATGAAAGATTGCAGTTATGCCGAAATGGCATCTTAATCTTTGTATTTTTCCCATGAGCGAAAAGGACGTTCATTCTTAAAGAGGTAAATTTGTTTCGGAGTGAGAGGCTGATAATTAGGTTGACCCCAAGGAAGGAATGTGATTGTAATTATGGTTTTCTCATTTCATTTCTTCACTGCATTCTCCTGGAATGAAGGGCGGAGGACGTAGGGAGAAAGAGAATTTCACGATTAACAGCAGCACTTTCGTGATAAATTGCTGTTTTCAATCTTAAAAATGTACTTGCACTTAAATACCACATTCGTAGACCGACTTTCTAAAGACTTGATGGGCATGAGGTGATTCTGATGTCGTCTGGAGTTATTTAAGCAAAGCCATGGTTCTTCTGAACGTACTCATCGAAAAACCATTAAAACTCGTATGTTCACATGTGGGATTTTTTTTTCCCTGCATTACTATGTTTCATAATTCTTGGTGACTTATTTTAATTGCTTACCTTTTGGTGTTACCTTTTGGTAATAAGAAAAAGGTGGAAGATCAAAAAAAAAAAAAAAAAACCAAACAAATCATAGTTCTAGAAGGAACATGGTGCATGCACTTGGGCTCATACACATGCACAGACACACGTGTGCACAGAGAGCTGAGGACGCTATGGCCGAGTAACAACTCCCTGAGTGTCCCACGGTGACTGCCTGCTGAGCACGTGGTCTTGCAGGAAATGGTTAGAAAAATGCCAAGAATTTAGGCAGGCTCCTGCACAGACCTTGATGATTTGTTGTTAAAAAGTTTCTTAGCTGTATCATGGTGATTAATTGAAATTAGATGTAACAACAACAAAAAAATTGCATTTGAGAACTGTGGGGGTCATGGTAATTAGGTAGGTACATGGTTTCAGCAAGTTGAATGAAATGGATTTTTTTAAATTGTAAGAATTGCTATTTCTGTGGATGCGTTTTTGTTTCCCATCCTGGTTAGTAGTGTGTTGGTGATTAGTCATTAAAATACTTTCCAATTTCATTTGTCAGAATCACGTAGCTAAGTCAGTAAATAGATAGATAGATAGGTATTTAAATTTGAAAGGAATGGATTTGAATAATTTTATTAAAAATGTATGTATTATATTACAGATTACATATATGAATGTGTACATATATTAGTTATTTTAAAGCTTTTTGTTAAATCCATCTTTTCCAAATGTTAAGACGATGGCTTTAATGATGCTGACAGGTATCTGTTTGGCCCCCGAGCCTGTGGCATCTCCAGACCTTGGAGGTCTAGGGTTTAATGTTACAGGAGCCAAACCTGTAGCATGAAGTCAAGGAAGGCTCCAGGGAAATCCACATGAACAGAAGCAGGCAACTCTTGGCCAGAAGCTAAGGAGAAAAGGGGTTTTGAAACATTAATTTAAAATGTGAATCATAAGTAATTTTAGCAAAATTAAGGGTTTGAGGCACATTCATTGGTCTTTATATTGGTTTCTAATGGCAGGTCGAGTGTTGTTCTCTACCTGTTGCCTCTGCTTTGGAGCACGCAGGCAGTTTGATTAAAGAAAACCAGAGGCCTCTGTTACTTTACTCCCATTTATATCCTTGACTTTTCTTCCTCTTCTTCCTTTTTCATTTGAATTTCCTTTCCAATTTGTCCTTTCCATCATTTTTTCCTTTTTCTTGCTCTTTTCCAATGAATACTTCCCCACTTACCCCCATCCTATATCATATATGTTTTCTTTACTGATTTGTTATTGTGATTTACGATAAGCAGTACGTATTTGGTCTTTGTTTCTGGCACAGAGCGCCTAAAACCCTTGGAATTTCCTAAGCACTAAGAGCAGTGGGAGCAACTTTTGTTATAATGCTTGGTCTTTTGTCATCAGTTTCTGAAATAGTTCCAGTTGCATAAAGGTGAAGGAGTATCTTGTTGTTTACAACAAACTCCTTTCAGCCACACCTGAATAAGGTAACTTTTGGAGAGCCCCAAGGATGGGGGCTGGTTGCCAGGGGAACCAACCTCATGATTAGAGAGTTGGAACTTTCAGTCCCACTCCACTGACCTCTGGGGAGAGGGGAGGGGCTGGAGGTTGAACCAATCCCCAATGGCCAATGATTTAATCAACCACGTTACATAATGAAGCCTCCACAAAACCCCAAAAGGACATGGTTTGGAGAGCTTTTGGGTTGGTGAACACCACATGGAGATTCCAGGAGAGTGGTGCACCCAGAGAGCATGGAAGCTCTTTCCCACATACCTTGCCCTGTGTACTTTTTCATCCTGCTGCACTCTGTATCCTTTACAATATTCTTTATTGTAGTTATAAACTAGTTAAGCATAAGTAACTGTGTCTCTGTTGCAGAAGCCACTCTAGCCAATTAATCAAGCTCAAGGAGGGGTTCTTGGGAACCTCTGATTTATAGCCAGTTGGTCTGAAACACAGCTGACAACCTGGACTTGACTCTGGTATCTGAGGTGGGGGCAGTCTTAATGGGCTGAGCCCTTAACCTTGGTGATCTCACACTGTCTCGAGGTAAATAGTGTCAGCATTGAGTTAACTGCTGGGTGGTGTTGAAAAACCACACAACAGAGTTCTTTTCGGTTAAAAAAAAATTAAGTATAGTTTCTTATTGCCCATACACTCATGATTCCTCAATCTACTAATCTGGTCAAACTCTTTTTTTCTCTCTTCCAATTACCTTCAGATCAGCATTTCCAAAAACCAGTGCACGAGGCAGTGTCTCAGCAAGAAACAGAACTGCCACCCTCCTCTCCCCTCCTCCATCCTGTTACCATTCTTCCAGAGCACGCCTCAGACCTATTGTCTGCTTCCTTTCACTACTCATGTTCTTGCCAGTCTTCATGACTTTCCATCTTCATAGCATTGACCCAGAGCATCATTTCTCACCAGGTTTTTTTCCTCGTGAACTCCAGGCCTCTTGTTCTGCTTATTGGACAGCTCCACCTGGATGTCCTACCAGTGCCTCAAGCATAGCGTATTCAGTTTAGACTTAAATGACCACACCCGCCCACCCATGTCAGCAAAGGCTTCATAAACATGCAGTTGCCCTAGCTGAGCTATCAGAGAATTTGGCAAGTTTCTTCAGTCTGTCTGCTTGTCTGCATTTCCTTTGGCCACTAGACAAGGCCTCGAGCAAGCCTTTCTCATCTCTTGCCTGGATTATTACAGTCAACTCATAGTGCCTCAAATGTTATTCACTCTCACATATAAAGCCTTTTCCCGTGACACTTTTTATGAATATAATACTCTCTCCTTGCTCTTCTTAACAAAATCCTATTTACTTATCAAGACCCAATGCAAAAATCACTTCCTTTGTGAAGCCTTTAGTGTTTATAGTCCATGTGATCTTTTATTATAGAATACAGTTAGCATCTCCTGGTTTATGAGAAAATGACAATATATTAGAGACATAAAAGACAGATGCATTGAAGTATGCTTTAGGGATTGAGGTTTTTGAATAACTACTGTTAACAGCTTGAAATTGAAAGTGTGTAAACGATGTGGTATTCATATCAAAGCATTGTAGCTTTAGGCAGTTAATTGGCCATGCTCAAACTTACCAATACCTACAATGGGTGCAGTGATGTAAGGTGTCCTAGTGATGCACTAAGCAGTCAGTCACAGCATCACCTTGATGGAGTGTCTGCTAAAATATTTCACCTAAATCCAATTCTGGGGAAGCAATCAGACAAGTCCAAATGAGGGACATTCCATAAGACAGCTGGACCACATTCCTTAACATTGTCAGTGTCATTAAGGACACCTGACACCCCCTACAATTGCTGCAGATGAAAGGTGGCTGAGGACATAGGACAGCCAAGTGCCACGTGTGATCCTTGGTTGAGAAAAAGCAACAATAATAGACATTATTGGGACAATTGGGGAAACTTGAGTGTGTTTTGAATATTAGATAATAGTATCCTCTCAGCGTTGAATTTCTTTCCTGTGTGAGAACTGTCTTGTCCAAGCTAGTGGTGGATATAGGGGAATACTCGATGTTAAGAGCTATGTAAGCTGGAGTCTTTAGACATGAAGTGTTGCAACATGTACAACTAATCCTCAAATTGTTCAGCAAAAAGTCTGTGCGTATATTGTATAATTTTATATACACATTCACACGGAAAGATGGAGGGAGGGAGGGAAGGAGAGAGAGAGGAAGGAAGAGAGGGAGAGAAATGTGGCAGAATTTTGGATCTAGATAATGGGTATGTAGTCGTCATGGTGCTGTTCTTGCAACTTTTTGGTAGACTTGAAAATCTATAATATAAAACATTAGGGATTAAAAGACATTAAGTCTCAGATCTTTTTTGAGGAGGGAGGAGGGACTTCAAATACGCAGTAAATTTGAAGGCGGCAGAGACAATCCTAGATGGGTAGAGATGCAGCCTTTCATGTGACATGTTGATTACACTCAGAAAAGAGCAGACAGCATTCCTCAAGTGCACCTACAGACTTTTGGATTGGTTTGTGCTTTGTCAGGGGGTTGACAGGTCCCCTACCATCTCTTGATCCAGCAGCCATCAGTAGCAGGGGCCACGGAGATCTAAGAGGGTTTTGCATGCCTGGAACCCGTGTGTCTTAATGGCCTGGTGTTGAGAAGAATCCATTAAGATGGCCCAGCTGCTTGACTTGAAGATAAATAGAAAAGTGTGTTTTCACACAGCAATCCCAAATTATAAACACGTGTAGATTTACAAAGGTATGAATAGGTGTATTTTAGCCCCTGAGTTGAGCTGTGGTTACAGAGAATTCAGGGGTGAAGGTGTTAAAACAAAGTAGTTGAAAATCATTTCCTGGCAAGAATGCAGAGACCCTGGATCTGGGTCTGCGTTTCCTCCGTAGCGATTGCTGACATACGCGGCCGTGTGGTGACTGCCTGCAGATGCCTGCATTCTTGTTTAGGTGTTAGTGTTACTGTTTGCCGTTGCCAGAGAGAAAGACCTCAAATTTAGGTCTTGGCGTACCAATGACTTTTAAAAACGCTGCCCTTTTTTTTGGCCATTTCGACAGTATTGCACAATTAAGCCACATCCTGAAACTCAATTTAATGGTTGTTAGAGATCATGCTAAACTCTGTTTCAGCCCAGAAAGATTAGACTTTGTGCAAGAGACACAAGTGTATGAAATCTTTGCTTGCACTATGAATTTGGAGATTAAGCCTTTTCTTGCTCAGGTTTTCATTGTAGTAGCTGTTGTGTGTCTGTGTGTGTGTGCACGTGTGAAGTACAATTAGAAATAGGAATTTGGGGATTCTGCTTTCGGGTGCTGAACCTTCCTAGAGCTGTCATGAAATATTTGCTTAATCTTGCATGTGAATCTGTGAGGATGAAAGGAATCTGAGAAAAAAAGAATTTTACAGCTGGAAGGGCATCTTAGATATATTTGCTTTACAGATGAGGACACATGGGTCCATCAAGGGGAAGATAACGCAAATAGTAAAAGCTGAGATGGATTCAAAGCCGAGGCCGCCTTTCTTCTAGGCTGTATTACTCACGTGTTCCCAGTTGAAAATGGAATACATGTAAATGACAATTATTTTACTTTTTCTGAGAAAGAGGGGAAAGCAAAGACATTTTTTCAGTTCATCTTTTTTTTTTTTTTTTTTTTTTTTTGATTCCTTTTGGCCAATACCTTCAAAACATCTTTCCAAGCTCTGTGAAAGGACTCCCTTCGCGGAACGTCTCTTCTCCTGATGGAGGCTGAAGTTTGATGCTAACTGAAGTTGAGCAGGGAACAGCAGGAATGTAACCGGTAGATTTATCCTACCGCTTAGTTATGCTAACCCATTCAAAAACTGATTCTTTGGAAAAAGAGATGTATTCTTTAATCAAAGGGTAAGACTTCAAATAGGCTTAGAGCTGAGCTTTCTGAAATGGATTAAAAAAATGTAAGTTTCCATAAACTCTGTGGGCCTTAGGAAGCTTTCAAAAAGTATCTGCTTTATTTTATGAAACTGATACCTGGATGGTTGATGTTTCATTGTTTGAGGGAAGTCAGAGGAGGAGAGATGATGAAAAGGCAGGAGGGTTGTCCATGGTATAAGAAGATTAAAAGTACTGCTTTGGACAAAGGTAGACATGAAGCTTTTGAAAACTGAGTAGTAGGAGTGAAAAGCCTTTCCAGAAGCTCTGTAATTTTCGGAAGACAACAACGCAATAAATTTGAGTCCCAGGTGTTCTAGGTGTCTACCTGCCAAGAAGGGGTTTCCTGCAAATCCTCCCTGGAGAGACGCTCTTGTCTGTCTCAGCTCATCCTTATCAATGTCTTTTATTTTAGGTTTGTATTTTACAACTTCATTTAGAAATTCTAGAGCATTTACCTTCCTTCAACAGGTTCCCTCAGAAACGCTGGTCAGAGTTCTGTTCTCTGCCTGTGTTTCTCTTTCAGTTAAAATGATTGTTTCAGGCCAGGAGGAGGGAGAGCAGGCAAAGAGGGAGGCCAAAGGTATAAGTCACCATCATGACAACCATCGTGTATTAAGTACCTGCCGTGTAACAGTGCGGTGCTAAATTATCCTTCTCAGTCTTTGTAATTGCCCTGCAACGTGGTGATTGCTGCGCCTTTACTATATCTCGGGAAACAAAGGTGCAAAGAAGTAAGTTACCAGCTTTTTAACAAATAAGAGGCAAAATGGAGAGTTGGACCCCGATTTGCCCAAACCCAGATGCTGTGCCTTTTCTGCTGTGTTCCACTATCTCCATTACGCCTTCCAGTGCATCCTTGGACCGCAGCACTCCGAAACATCTGTCTGGCAGCATCAGCCTCTAAGGAGATCTTGTATGTTTTTGGAAGACAGCCTCTCATCCTTCTCATTTAAGGTCTATTAATTTCACCAAGTTGAGGCAGTGGCCTGTTTTAAAAGGCACTGTAAATGTAATCTTTCTCCTATCACCCCTATAAAATCAGTCTCCATGTGACCACACCTCAAATATCACAGTCAATGAAGAACCAGCACAGGAATTGAGAATAGGGGAACACCAGGCATCTTTACGAAAGTCTTTCCCCAAAAGATGATAGAGCGGTTCCCTTCATAACATGCAGTGGAACTTCCTAAAACGCCCTCCTCCCTCTCTCTCTTCTCTGTCTTTCTGTCTTCACACACACACACACCCCTTGGACTTGTTAGCTCCCCCGCAAATCTCTTCCCACCCCAACTACCTAAAATCGCCCAGACTCACCCTGTACTAGCTCTTGTCTCTCTCGCTTCTTACCCCTTCCTCTGCCACTGCCACTAAGCCTCAGCCTTTTCAGGGGCAAATCAACACAGCTAGACTTAGCTCCTTTCAGTGCCTCCCCAGAGTCGTGGTTCTGATTCTGGACAACAAAGACTCGGGAAGAGGCAGACACAGAACTCTCCTTCCCAGGCAGGAGAAGAGGGGAGGCTTGGAACACGCCCACCCAGCGTATTTCCCCATCACACTCTGCTCTTTGTGGTCATTGCTTGGTGCGATCAGTGGTCTTGCTCTGCTTCGGGGGACAAGTGGAAACTAGTAGCTGAGCGATGTTCTGTGTGAAGGAGGTACATTTCACTGAGGGAAATGAATAGACCTGGTGAAGAATCTCAGCCACACTTGAACTGAGTGACACACGTTCCTTTATTGTCAGCCCTGGTGCGGTGAGAGAAACCTCGCTTGTGTTTCTGCACCACAGACAGCAGGAATGCTCAATTTGAAGCTCTCCAGTTTGGTGCCAAAACCAAGCCGAAGTGGGGATGGTGGTTAGCATGGTAGTAGGTTTAGACATGAAAGAACATTGACTGGAGGGAAAAGCAACAACAGAATGCATGAGGTCGTTGGTCCTCGCAGTCCTGTGTTTAGTTGAATGACAGGCTATGAACCTAGGGGGTGCTGAGATCGTTCGATGCCTCCAAGGTCAACATGGCTTGTGTGCTGCTAATTGTAACAGCTTCCACAGGTACCTTCTAAAGTACAGGTTGTCTCAGGTCCCTTGTTTCCTCACTAACCTTACCTGGCTGCCCACTGCATATAGGAATAAAACCGAAACACCTCAGAAAGGCATTTTAGGCTTCTCCTGGGCTAAGGGAACATCCTAGGTGTATCTCCCACTGCACATATCACTTGTAGAACCGGGACTACAGTTAATTTATGACCTAAATCAAGAGACTTAGCGCACAATGAATACAAAAATAAAAGTATGTCAGTGAGTGAGACCCATCACCCACAGTGAGTTACACCAGGGTAAAGGGTGATGCTGATTGCCACTGAAACAGGCTGGCTTCTGGTTATCTACTGATTGTTTGGATCAGACCAATAAGTTAGTCCCCTTGTCCATCCTTTTTGAGGACTTGGGAAAGCCCTATAAAAGTTTTTGTCCTTTCCATTCATCCTGTGTTTATTATCTGCCTTCTGCTTTTCTTATTTAGTGAGTGTATTAGTTATCCATTGCTGTGTAACAAATTACCCCAAAATTTAGTGGCTTAAAACAATGTTTACTATCCCAGAGTTCCTGTGGGTCAAGAATCTCGGCTTAGTTGGGTTCCTGATTCAGGATCTCTCATAAGGCTGCTGTCAAGGTATTGGCCAGTCATTTAAAGACTTGACTAAGGAAGGATCTGGTTCTATGTTCACTCAGGTGGACAGTGGCGGGATTCAGTTCTCTGCAGGATGTTGGCCAAAGCCACTCTCAGTTCTTTGCCATGTGGGCCTGTTCGCATAGAACAGCTCACAGTGGAGCAGCTTGCTTCATGAGAGTGAGCAAGCAGGAATAACCAGAAAGAGAGGAGGGAGGGAGAACATCACAATCCTTTGTAACCTAGCCTCAGAAGTGACATTTCATCTCTTCTGCAATATTCTGTTAATCAAAGCAAGTCACTAGGTCTAACCCACACTGAAGGGGAGGAGATTACACAAGGACCTGTGTACAGGAGGAAGGGATCACTGGGAGCTGTTAAGAAGCTGCCTACCACAGTGAATGAAAAGATTGTCTTAATCTACTGAGAAAGCAGGGCATAGATTTCTAATTCTTCTGCAAATTTGTCCCCTGTGTTTATAGTACTTTAAAGATAGCACAGTTTTTCCTTGGATGACGTCTGAGGTCTGTTTCCCAGTTTTCTTCTGGACCTATACACTCAAAAAAGATGATATGTTCTCTCTTGCCTTCCAAGTGAAAATCCACTTATGACTCAAGATATAATTCCTGCCTTTCAGAGGATGACCTTCTAGGAGACAAGTGTACCAATAAAGTCTAATAAAGGTAGACTGTGAAATGTTAATGAAATATAATATGCAAGGAAGAACAAGGAAAAAGTTTCTGTTTGAGAGTAAACTTTGGAAGACCTGGGGTCTGAACATGCATCTACAATTAGTGAAGACCACTGGGGTTGGGGAAGGACATTCTAGCCTCAGGGCATGGAACAAGAAAGGCTCTGAACCACAAAACCTGGGTCTTGTCCAGGAGTGGCTGTTTTTTGTAGGTGGCGGAGCCCAGGGTCCCTAAGAGAATTCAGTGCTGTGAAAAGTGAACGAGAAAGAGTAAGCTGAGACTGGAAATGCCATCTGGAGGTGTTTGGACTCATTTCATATGCAGTAAGAGCCACTGAAAACAGAGGAATCTTATGTTCCAGATAACTCTGGCGGCTGTATGGAAAATGGATTATGGGAAGAGACCATACAAAAGCCAATTAGGAGACAAGTAGTCCAAATGAGAGATGATGTCTGCTACTAAACCTTGGTAGAAGCAGTGACAGTGGAGGTGAGGAGACAGGATTTATGTTTCTATGCTTTTCACTGAAAGTAATATGCCGTCAATTACAAGACACACCATTTTTTAAAGTATAATTTTTAAAAAGCCATCAACTAAATTATGACACAGTGCACAATATACCAGCCATGGAAAGATACATCTTTATTTTAGAGATTAAAAAAATGTACACCTTCCTTGGAATTGATGAAATATGATAAATAATCTTAGGAAGATGACATCTACATTTTGGATTTGAGCAACTTGGCGAATAGTGATGCCATTAATAGGAATCATGGGAGCAGGGGATGAGAACTGGGTTCCAAGAGAAAAGATGAGTTCTCTTTTGGACATATTGAGTTGGCTACCTTTAAGAGATATTCATGTGCAGATGTCTGGCAGACAATTGGAAAATGTTGGTTTGAAATTCATGGAAAAAGTTATTAAAAATTGGACTAGGTTAATGAGTAGCTTATTTTAAAGTTAAATCCTTACGCTCAAGAATATATGAAGACAAATTAGTTCTTTTTCTATAAACACAAACTTTGAAGCTTTTTCTCTGACAGATTGTAGTCTGATCTTTGGAGTGTTTGACTTTCACTGGCAGAGACTAGGGAGTGAGGAAAGGAGTTTGAGACCACAGGAGGAGTCATGAGCAATTGCACTCAGGTATGACAATCATGACAAGATAGTGACTTAGAACGATCTTCATGTAATTGACAATTTGTTAAGATATAATACCCAACCAATCTCATACGCTCTAGTCTCTTAGACCCCTGGAGTCTTCACTCTTAGTACTAGGTAAGCATGTTCATTTGCTAGGGCTGCCATGACCAAGTATCACAGACTAGGTATCCTAAGTGATAGAAAGTTTCTTCTAATTCTGGAGGCTTGGGGTCTGAGATCGAGGTATGGGCAGGGTTGGTTTATTCTGAGGTCTCTGTCCTTGGCTTGTGGATGGCTGTCTTCTCACTGGGTCTTCACATGGTCTTCCCTCTGCGTGTGTGTTTCCTGATTACCTCTTCTTATAAGGACACAAATCATACTGGACCAGGGCCCACTATAAATGACCCCATTTAACATAATCACTTCTTTAAAGACCGTATTTACAAATACAGCCACATTTCTGAGATAATGGGGGTTCTGACTTCCACATGTGAATTTGGAGGTGGGAGGGGTACACAATTCAGCCCATAACAGTGGGTAAGCCAGATTAGTACTTAAATTCTTATTCATATGTGCTGTGAATGCCTAGACTTGCTAGCTAAAGTCTAATATCCTCTTTGTGCACCACAAATTATTTTTCCAAGGTTGTTTCCATAATTACTGTGTGTCTCTGCAGAGGTGGAGGGTTATATATAGCAGTGCTAAAAAACTTTTTTTTCTAGGTTTTTCTACCCACTTCCTGTCCCTGAGGGAAAAAAAATACCATTCTTTGAAGAAAGAAACCACTTGTTCTCCCTTATCTTTCATTGAACAGCATTTAGCAGAGTTTGTGACATGACATGAGTTCCTCACTTTTTCCCCCTTAGGAACAGACCTTCAATTAGGAACTGTGAGGAAAAAATACATAATAGCAGGAAATACATATTTCAGCCTAAGTCTTGCTTCTTTTTTTCATAGTCATAGCTTGCCTAAAGAAGGAATTTCTGTGGATCTAATTTTTAGCCTGTACTCCAAACCCAGGTTTGTAGGGATTCTGTGGTTTGACAACAGGGAAAAGAAAAAAAAAAAAAAAAAAAAAAAACTTCACCAAATGTCTGGATGTATTGTTTGAAAGAGTGAGATCATGCTAGGTTGAAACAACTTCTCTTAAAATGTGCCATCATCTGAGATTATTTTGTAGGAAATTTGTCTTGGCAAGCCTTGCAAAAGAACTTGCTAGACACCTCTTTTGTAATTAGCTGGCTTCCTGCTAGATCTTAGGTCTACCCTCATCTCAAAATGGACACAAAACTTAGTTTCTCTCTCTGGCATTCTCTCCACAGGATAAAAGACTGTATTTCTGAGTAAATAGTTTGGTATTTTATTTATCTTTTCTTTTTTTTAAGTGGAGGTATTGGGGATTGAACCCAGGACCTCATGCATGCTAAGCATGTGCTCTACCACTGAGCTATTTCTCTCCCCCAATTTGTCTTTTCTAAAAGTAACCTTATTCAGCTGGAAGTTTTGCTTTGACTTAAATATTTTCCTTAGATATAAAAAAGGATGACTGATAAGATGTTATGGGAATGGTGTCACCTCAGTGGTCCTCCTTGGCCCCAGTCTAACCAGGAGAAAAATAGCAGACAAACCCAAATTGAGGTGCAAGGTACCTGACCAGTACTTCTCAAAACAGGCAAGGTCATCAGAAACAAGGAAAGTCTGAGACATAAGCAAAGTCCAGAAGAAGCTAAAGCGATATGGTGACTATCATGTGATGTAGTATCCTGGATGGATGTGGGAACAGAAAAAGTACATTAGGGAAAAACTAATCAAACCCAAACGAAACATGAAGTTTAGCTGGTGCAGATGTACCAATGGTTGTTCATTAGTTGTAATAAATGGTACTAACCACTGGCTCATAATATAAAATGCAGAATACAAGTTATGCTGGAACTCTCTGGACTGTCTTTGCAATTTTTCTGTCAATCTAAAAGCTATTTTAAAATAAAAAGTATCCTTGAAAACCAAAATGATTGAAGATAAACATAAAACAGAACATAATGCAAGGATACTTTAAAATAGGCAAGGAAACACAGAAGTTATTAATAAACATTAAATGTCAGCCTACTGTTTGATGTATTGGTATCCATAAATGGCAGGATACCAGAGAGTCAGTGGGCATATCAATCTAATAAACTTTTGTAAATGATGAATTGGTTGTAAACACTGTGTTTTATAGCATTCGAAAATTCCAAATGGTAAATCCACACACGAGGTTTCTGCTCACATATTTCATGATCCCCGTTTTTAGAATCTGCACAAAGAAATATTTCATGTCCTTTAGGGAGGTTTAATAAAAAACAACAGGTGGGAAATGGGTTTTGCAGTAGCACGAACGACCATAACCATAAATACTGGTACCTCAGAATTATAGCAGTGGATGACTGTAAACACATTAATCACCCAACAGTGCAGAAATTCCATCCTCAGATGTCATCTCAATTTCAGGCACAAAGATTAAATGCTTCCATTTAAATTCAGAATACTGACTGGATACGATGATCCTTTATTTTCATGGGGAATCATGGAGTGAGGTCGCTAGTTTCCTCATCTATAAAATGGGGTTGATAAATCTCATCTCTGTATCGTGGGATTAAATGAGGTGGTATATGTAAAATGCCTAATATGTGGATGGTACATAGTCTGTTCAACAAATTGTAGCTTCCCTTGCGTATTATGTTTGTGATGACTTTGATGGCCTTAAGATTTCAGGACTAGAAGCTACTTAGAGAGTTATTTTCGAAATAAATTCACCATTATTTCACAAATGAGGAAACTGAGACCCAGAGGGCAATGAGGCCACTTTCTTCCAGAGTTGGGACTTGCCCTGTCCTCCCTCAGGTCCTACCGGGTGCCTCTTCTGGATCCAGGCTGAGTGATGGCATTGGGTGCCTGCTGTGCAGTAGCAGCTGTGACCAAGCTCTCCTGCAGAACTGCATGGGGCACATCTACCTCCTGGGAACTCTGTCCCCCTTCCTCACTGGGAGCCCAGTTCTCCGCCTCCCTCCCCGATAGGTGTGGCAATCGCGCTGTCTTCCAGTTGGTCCTCTTTCACTGCATCAGCATTTCAGCTGCTGCAGCCTGCTCCGGGCAGAGCTGGGTTTCCTGTGCTGAGGACTGTTTTGGGAAAGGGAATGTAAGGGCACTTCAGCTGCTGTGTTGGGGCTGACAGTTGGGAGGACGCAGGAGAGATGCCCCACCCACCCCCCAGGTGTGGGCAGACTGGAGTTTTATGTGGAATATGAGGCCATGTAGTGGTAAGTAAAATGCATTATGAAAAAAAATACATGATGATGGGTGTCCATGAGTGAAGGAAGGAAGCTGTTTAGATTTTAACACTTGTTTTTTTTGAAAAGTTCCTTTTTCTACACTTAGAGTATGGCTAAAATAATACCTTGTCCTCTGTTATTTTTACCACCTGTTGCTTTTAATTAAATCTTTTTTTCCCTTTTCTAAAGAAAACATTGTCTTTTCTTTTGGGATGTGTCATGGAAGATACATAGACACAGTCAAAATAAAGGGGATTTTCAAGAACTGTGTAAATTAGAGGCAACTCTGCTACATCTTAAAAGTTTATTCCTCAACAGCACATAGCATCATGGGAAAAATGTGAGGACATACCTGTGGGGTGCTGTTTCACCTGAGCCCCCCTCACATCCTGCTCATTTCCACTGCTCCCTTTGCTTCCTAAACGTCTCCACTTCTTAAAACAAGGAGGGAAAGAACTGAGGAGGAAATAGAGGAGGGAGGTGGGGAGGGAGGCGAGTCTGAGGTCAAGGGCTGCATATCCCAGCCTAAGCCCACTCTTGTCCTTCAGAGTCAATATTTACCTCAGGCTAGGGAAGGAATGGCGGCTCTTTCTGGACAATTCTTGAATAAAATCCCATCAAAACTGTCCAAATGCTAAACGCTTCATGGCACTGGTTATCTCGGAGAAGGAAATTTTCCTTAGTCAAATTTATGAGGCTGGGTTGAAAACGAAGCTGAAACAGAGCCTGGCGAATCCCCACAGCAAAATGATTCATCTTCGCGGAGTCGGAAAAATCTATTTTTATCACCTTTATTCAGCCAACTCCTCATTTTTATTCCCTCACTGAACGACTGCTATTTCCTTCACGGTGCTGAATAGACCAGATGTCTCGGGAGCCTGCAACTTCTCTTTGGGCTGTTCCCAGTGGGGCTGACTCTGCGGCCTTAGGAGAAGGGGGTTGTTCCGCACTGCGCCTTGTTGGGTGCTGAGCTCCGTGAACGTCAAGTCACACGGAGGCTGAGCATTCAGGAATGCTGCCTGGGGGAGCAGGCTGCGGGGCTGACAGGGGGGACACATGCCACTCGGCTCTCCTGCCTTTTGTGTCAGGTGTGCTGAAGGTGATTGGGTGACCACTACTCTTCTTGTCTGGAAGACCTTTCCAAGGTGGGAAGCAGGGGCACGCATCCTCCGAGTGGCTTGCCTTTGTGAAGGAAAGCATAGAAAAGTTGCCAATATACTCATTCTAATAATAGAGCAGAAACACCACTTTATGCATTTCTCCATTTCCCTTTCTGCCTATGCCATTCCAGGCTGCTACATGTTCCCACTGGCTCTTGTTAAAGTCCCATGTAATGTTGAGAGGACTGGTGATTGTTTTCAATCAGAAGGTATAAAGACCTTCTAAGAAGGGGAAAGAACCAATTCTTAACAAATTTCCTTGTCTAACAGATTCTACATGCTCCCTGACTGGGAGATACCGCAAATGGCAACTAGGAAAGCAACAGGAATGTTGACTACGTATGAACAGTGTTCAAGAGTGTTGGGGGTATTTTCGGCACATGGCATGTAGTAGGCACTCAATAAGTGTTTTACTGAATGAGTGGCCCGGATACCACTCCTTAGAGCCCTCAGTTAGTCTTCTCAACACCTGTCCTTCAAAAGGCAGTGCAGTTTGGTCATTGGGAGCTGGCATTCTGGAGTCAGACGGCCTAAATTCAGTTCCTGGATTCACAACTTCTTAGCTGTGTGCTCTTTGGCAAGTTACTCAATCACTTCAGGCCTTTGTTCTTTGTTTCCTTGTCTGCAAAATGGGAATAATATAGTAACTACATCATGGTTTTCATGAAGAGTAAAGTAGTTCATAGAAGTAAAGAATCTAGACTTTTTCCTGTAATATGATCCAACATATGGAAAGGGGGGAAAAAAAGGCAGGAGGAGGTGGTAGAGAAGGACTGGCTATTGGAATGAATTTTGATATTTTGACCCTGTCTTTTTCTTTTCAGTTCATTAATTCCCTTAAACCGTGATTCCAGTGAGTTACAAACTTTCCTTTCTTCAGTAGAGAAAATAATTTGAGAATAAAAGAATAAAATGAAATTTAGAGAAAAAAAAAAGATTACTTCCAATCTCTCAACAAATAGTCATTGAGTTCCTGCTCTGTCCAAGTACTAAAGTGAACATTGGCTATTGAGTGTTGAAACCAACAGTCGTAGTCTTTGCCTTAGTGGATGCACAGAGTCGACGCTGTTGGGCACTGTGAATTTACTGACCCGGTGAACACAGCTGCTGTGTTTCTTTCTCTCTGTTGAGGAGGGATGTTGAGTAGACCTAAGAGAATGGTGCTTTCACACGTAGCTCCCAGCAGTGGGTGAGGAGGGAGGAAGCAGAGGGAGGGGGGGGGGGGAGCAGTGTGCAAAGTCAACTCTACAGTCATATGAAGGTAGTGAAAGATACATAGCATGGGCATTGGATTGACCCATGAAACTGGAGGGAAATCCAAAGCAATGATGTGATAATCAACCTCTGAAACATAAAGGAGCACAGGTAAGGAGTAAAAGAATAAGAGAACAAAAGTATTTATAATGATAGGAAGTAACAGTCATTAGACCCTAAGAGTCCTCACGCCCAGGTTTGAGAGTGTAGAGTGAAGAAGGCTGGATTTCTTTGAGGTCATCCTCTCTTTTCAGCCTCTGGTACTGCCGTGGCAGGAAGGTGGGCTTCTCTTTGGTCTTTTTCAGAACCTGGAGCTTAAATACAAGGATATGTGTGAACTACTGATCTCCATCTGGTTTTGCTGGTCTGTAGAATGTTCTGCTACTTTAATTTGATGAATCCTTTTTTTCTTTTGGAGAACAACAGTGATCTGAAACCTGCCCCTTACACCATTCGCTCGCTTTTGCCGTATCTGTTTTGAGGGGCAGTTTTAAATTCAGGTGTCTTATAGTCCAGACCTAGTGTCATCAGTGTAAATGGTGGAATGAGATAATTAGTGATTTTTTATTCTATTTTCATCCTGATGACTTCATTAATTCCTGGGGTCTCTGTTTTCTGGAAGCAGTCATTTCTTCCACAACAGCCATCTGAGAAGAAACCGAGCTTACAAAATGACTGGGGCATGTTTTACATGGCTGTATCCAGTTCTTCTGTTTGATTCCCATGTAAGCTTTGGCAGTGATTTCCATAAGCGTTTCTGTGGGTGGTGCTGGAGAATGACTTTGGTAAACAACCCCCTGGCTGTTGTTGGCTGGGTCTCTGCAAATACCATAAAGGACACAACTTGAAAAGTCACTGAGGTTTCCCTGCCCTTCCGAGAGCTGCCCCAGCCATATTGTGGTAGGAGCAGCGGTCAGGAACTGGTCTGTGTTTGCTGGCTGCTTCTTGGCTTTTCTGTGATAGTGTGGAATTCCGACTGCATCAAGTTTCCTCTTCTCTTATTACACATCCTGGGTTTTCACTCTAGTCCTGCTTTTGCTGGAGTCTTTTTTGATAGAATCTCATTTCATCTTCCTCATTTCTATTTCAGGGTTTCACTCCCAGAACAATTAACAAGCCTTGACTCTCAACTTACTGATTTTATCCAGGCTGTTGCTGCTGCATTTTGCTTTTAGGAATATGAACAAGCTTAGACAACTCTTAGATATAAATGAATATGGATATATATGGAGATATATATTCTGTTCTATAGGTATAAATATGTGTGTATGTGTGTATAGCTGGGTTTTTTTCCTGAGAATGTTCTAATGGTAGGAAGTCTCTGCTCCCAGACTATTCAACCAAGGTAATTGAAGATTCAAACATCTAAATATGTGAATTAAGCAGTAAAAACTCGTATAAAAAATATCCTAAGAGAAAAACAGATTTAAGTAGACTTGTGGGAAAAAACAAAAAAGAAAGAAAGAAAGAAAGAAAGAAAGAAAGAAAGAAAGAAAGAAAGAGAAATCTGATTGGCTGGCAACTGAGCATCCTTTTGTTTCCTGACTCCCTTTGTCTTTCTCTCTCTCTCTGTCTCCTTTTTTTGTTGTTGTTGTTGTTGTTCTTAAATAGCCCATGCTACCCATTTCCTGAAGTTGACCTATTTCCCCTGTTTTTCTCTTCTTCCATTCCCATAAAACAAGTATTTTTACGATTTACTGCCACATTAGTATTTCAGTTGTATCCAGAAATCCATCCCATCTAATAATAATAGAATGTGGTAGCTTATATTCTGTTATACTGTGAGCAAACTTGATCTATTTAGAGTTAGAGGAGAGTCTTTAATCAGTGCAGGATTAACCGTAAGAGAGAGAAACTTACTATGAATTTAGATGAATTGACTTTAACACATTGAAAATAAGGACTAAATAAATGATAGAATATTCTTCACATTATTGCTAAAGAATTAATCTGTTATGATGATGGCAAAACTGATTACTGTAGGTAATGGTCAAGGGATTGGTTGCCTTTCAAGAAATAATTACCTGGCTTGTCTTTTTTGATAAATAACATGTTGGTTCAAAGAAGGCTAATTGCACAGAGGTTGTGATTTGTGTGAGAGAGAATAACACATTGAACTGTGTCTAAGAGATTCAGGGGTCAATTGTGTTGGTGGATCTAGCACTTTCTTCCCCAACGAGGAAGGAATTTGTCCCTCAGACAACCTGGTGTCCTTCAAGGCACAGAATGTCTAACTCAGCTAAAAGTACTTAGTTTTTACTATAAACATACATACTATGCATTTTAATAGAAATATGTTAACCTAGGTGTATAGCTTTAAATATAAAGTATGAAATTGGTCTGAGTATGGTATTAAGACATCTTTGAACTACTGCTTAGTGTTTTGTCCCTAAAAGAACTTGTACTTAAGGAAGTTGGATTTTTCATATTTGCTCAAACAAGCCAACAAGCCAGATTTAATATATATGACAATTAAACCATAGGTTCATTTTGTCCCAAATTGAAACTTTCTTCTTTTTCTTTGAGCCTAGGGATCAAGGCTAGCATACTATCCAGTAGACTGAAATCTGTCTGCATTATGAGCACGATTAACTGGATGACATATGAAAGAACCTTGTCACAATTTTCTTTTTCTCTCCTGGTCTCAGCTCCCCTGGCAGACCTCTGAGCCCCAGATCAGAGTTATACTCTGGGGTTGTGACAACTTGGCTAGGTTTCTGATAAAAAAAACAAAGGTGTTTCTGTGTCTACTTTTACAGAGAGCATGTGGTGTGTATTTTACTCTGTGATAGGTTTTTATCACTTGGTGGAAAGATGTTATTGTATCTTAAGTGAATGCTCACTCTTTCCCTCCCTCCGTCCCTTCACAGATCTTAGTTGGTTTTTTGGTTTTTCCCCTCGTGGTTGACAGATTTAGGGGGCATGTCAACAAGACTACCATGGAAACAGTCCTTCTGCAGATGTTTACTTCTGCATTTTTATCTGCAACTCAATCTTTTCACCTGTGGGCATGCTTTCCCACAGCAAACAGCACGATGAACTCTTGCTACCATAATTCTGACTCCCCATCCTTGCCCCCCAGCCTCCTCAGCTCCAAACCTGTGATTATGCTGGATGCTTTCTGTGTTACGCTTTGGTTTGCAATGGGCCAGCTGAAAGATAAACAGCTATTAAATACATCTATGATCCTTTTGAGAACAAATAGAGCTGTTGAAAGAGCTTAAGAACATAGTGACTCCTTAAAAGATTGTCAACATTCTTGAACCCTTTGACTGAAAGTGAATTTTCTTCTGTGTGTATGTATATACTGAAACATATACATTTATTTATATATATATATATGAAGAACCTCAGTAGCAAGATATTAGAAGCCCCTTTTGTGTTCTTAACCTTGCAGTGTTTTTCTTGGCAGGACTTGAAGAAAACTTAGCTGTCAACTACTTTCTGCTGCTGTTGAGGGAAGCAGTTGGGGCCAGGAGACGCTGGGGTGGCAGGGAGGAGCCCACAGAGGAGAGAGGAGCCCGGGAGCTTCTGGGGGCCAGGAGCTTACCTAGTTATTCCACTGCATCACCCTGTTCCCTACGGCCACATCTTTCTTTTCTTTTCATAGTTTCTCATGTGTCTGCTCTGCTGTGGGGCTGGAACATTGGAGTCTACCCTGGACCACACACATCTCCTATTGCCACCAGGTTCATCTCTGGACACTAGATGAGACCTACTGCCTTTAGGATGGCTGTGCTTCCTAGGGAGCCTTGTTTTTATGTGCTGGGACAGCTGATTAAGACCCCACAAATTTTGCTGTCACAGGTTCAGCTTTGTGGGACTCCCCAACTTCCCTAAGTTACCTCTTGGGTCTTTGACCTAAACACCGGTCGCCAGGTAATGAAGATGCAGTAATTTGACTTGGTCTCTCTTCCCTCTTCTGTCTCTTGCTTCCATCCTGAAAACAACTGCCCTGAAGTGGCAAATGCCTACAGGGACTTAAGCATCCTAGGACAGGCTACTTTATTCCTGTGTATAACCTCAGAGTTACTGTCAATATGAGGGTGAAACAGGTTTTGTCCATCATCCTGCACTGCAGGGTGATGTGAGTTGGAATGTTAAGACCAACTTGGGGTTATTTTTAGCAAAATGAAATATTTTGATGCATATCTTGCACCTGAAATTTTTCCCAGATTTGCTATTTCTAGCTTCTTAACAACTTCACAAAGGGGTATTGTATTTGAGTCGGAAGAGAAAAATATTTTTATTTCCTGCTCTTGACGTTTGGTGGAATTGATAAAAAGCATCAAGGCTCTTTGAGTTCTGGATCGCCCACCAAAAAAAAAAAACAAAACAAAAAAAAACACAAAACATTATGTAAGAAAGAACTTGAGTGGCTTTTTCCTGTTTGTCAGTATGAGGGGAGAGTTACTGCGGAAACTGAGGGGCAGTCATCAGCAAGACTGGAAAACAAAGAGCTGAGAAAATCACAGCAAGAGGGATTGCACAGCTACCATGTCATCTGGCTCTAAACTTAACACTGACCTTGACAAAGGCTTGACTTTGCCTCTCAGGTTAGTTCAAAGGCTCCTTTACTCACCTCTATTCCTGAAGAGAAATTGTTGCAACTTGAATTGAAGGTTGTTGGAGCTATCGTGTGTTTTATTCAATGGTTTTTCAATCAGTGAACGAGTGTCTGATAGTCTCTTACGGTTGACCAGAAAATGTTAACTTAAAACATCACAGGTTTGACTTTTTAAAAAGTTAAGCAAACGCAGAGCTTATGTGCTTAAGCAGTCGGAAGGCAAAATAATGCATTCAGTCAAGACTATCCGTTTCATTTTGTACTTACTTGGTATTGTGATTTTCCTGGCCACAGTTTAGATGGCCCAACTGCTAACGTTAGTTAAATTTGCCGATATGAAGTGTTAACAGACTGAATGCTTTACAAAAAAATGAGAAGTTATTCCTACTTGGCTTACCTTTTTATTCATTCACCAAGATTTCCCAGACTTTGTCAATAGATTTCTTTGCAGACATTCGTGGTATAGTGTTATCATTGCATAGAAGACTGCTATGTAGAGTAGAAGAAAGCCCTCACTCGTCTCTCTCTCTCTCTTTTTTTTTTTTTTAATTAAAAAATCCCTGGGAGACATGGTTTATGTTGTTCTGTTACACCTGTCTGTCCATGGGATGAAATCAACATGTTGATTTTTATTTGTATTTTCTTCATGCTTACTCTGAACCCTGCTCATTCAGTTTCTTTACTCCTGAGTCTCTCAGGCACTTTGAGCGTGCTGTTTCTGGACCTGATTTACTGTTCCACTTAGCATGGCATTCCAGGCCGCGGACGGGTTGCTTCCCCTTGATAGATGGTGGCACTGAAATAGCAGTGAGCTTTAGTGTAATCAGAGCTAAAATTGCTCTGCAGGGTCAGCCCCATTCTTCCTTTATTCAAGGGTGTGTTCTGTTAGCTGCAGAAATGCCAAGAGTTTCCCCTCCCCCTCTACAGGAATTCCTTAAGGTCTTCACTATAGTATTTATACTGCCTTGTCAGCTTGGGCCTTTAATGCTGGAAGAGTCAAAGATTTGCAAATGGATTTTTCTTTGCACTTTCTCCTTCCTAATACTCTTTTTAAATATTTTGAGGTAATTGACATATAACATTATACAATTATACAACAAAATGATTCAATATTTGTACACATTGCAAAACGATCACCACAGTAAGTCTAGTTAACACCCATCATGGTTACAAAATTTGTTTCTTGTGATGGGAACTTTTAAGATATATTCTCTTAGCAACTTTCAAATATGCAATACAGTGTTGTTAACTAAAGTCACCATGCTGTATATTACATCCCCATGGCTTATTTGTCTTATAGCTGGAAATGTGTACCTTTTGGCCCCCTTCATTCATTTCACCCACCCCTACCCCCTGCCTCTGGCAACCACCAATCATATTAACTTAAAGATGTTATAGAGACCCAGATTTGTCTCCTAGTTGGACCACTTTCCAGCTAGATGACCTTGGACCAGTTATTTAACCTTTTCTAAGCTTCAGCTTTCTCCTCTGTAAAATGAGGATTAACTATATTATTGATCTCATAAGACTCTTATAAGGATTAAATGAGCAGATGCATGTAAAATTAGAATGTGTACCTGGTAACTGATACATGCTCAGAAAAAGGTTTTGATGGTAATGGTGCTGATGCAAGTGCTAATGTCACTCACATTCTTCCTTCACTTCTACCTTCTCACCTGTGAAATGGCATGATGAGGGTACCTAAGTCATAGATTCATGAGGAATAAAGTATATGGATCAATGTGGTGTCTTGTCTGTCCTCTCATAAGCTCCCAATGAGTGGAGGTGGAGACTTCTGCAGTTGTGTAGATTTGTTATACTTCTGTTTATCTCTACTTATACTTTAAGACATAAACCCATCCATGGGGACCTGAAACTAAACTAACCAAGTCACTCTGAGCAAGCCCATTGCTCGGTATCTAATTCCTCGCTGTAAAATGACAGCGTTAAACTAAATGCGCCAAATAGTTTCTTCCTTTAGAGTATCTTAGCAATGATCATTTCATCACTGAGCTCCGTTTTGAAAATAGCTGTTAATGAGAAACTCATCCAAAAGAACTTCTTTACCCTCTACCATCCAAGACCTTACTAAATTAGCCTCTTCAGTCTCTTAGTAAATTTTGTCTTATTTAAAAATCCAGGCTGTTTTGTTTATATGATTAATGACTTTATCGACTGGCCCTATCCGGAAGTGTAATTGATCATCAGTCTATAACTCCTCAAAGCCATTCTTATTTCTTGTGGTTATATTTTTAATCTATAAACCCTTGGCCAGTCTCACCAAGAATTAAATCCTGCTGCCTTGCAGATATACCGCATATCAAGGAATCATATTCAATTTTGTCCCTTTGCCAGTGGCTGTTCTCGCTTTGCTCTACCCCCCAATCCTCAGCCAGTTTTTTTTCCATGTGGAAAATAGACATGAAAAACAGATTTCCATTTCAGTCTCATCACTCCTGAGGCAGGAAGACTAAGTGTGCCATGTGGTTTCAGGCCAACAACATTGGACTAGAAGCCAAAAGACCTGGGTTGTGGTCCAGACTCTGCCCCCAAAGCAGAAGGACTTTGGACAGTGACCTCCTATTGCTTTAGTCCTTGATGTTCCCATCCGTCAGATGAAAGATAGAACAGAATGAGTCCTAAGACTTTTCTACCTGTGAAAGTTTATGGTTCCTATCCCTTCCCATTTTGTCCCATACTGGTTTGTTTTTTTTGTTTTTTTTTTGGCTTATTTTATTTTTGTTGTTATTGTTGAGGTATAACTGACATACAACATTATATTAGTTTCAGGTATACAACATAATGATTGATATTTGTATATATTGCAAAAGGATCACCACAGTAAGTCTAGTTAACATCCATCACCGCGTGTAGTTACAGAATTTTTTTTCTTGTGATAAGAACTTTGAATATCTACTCTCTTAGCAACTTTTCAAATACTCTATATTATTAACTATAGTCACCATGTTGTACATTATATCCCCATGATTTATTTTACAACTGGAAGTTTGAATCTTTTGACCCCTTTCACTCATTTTGCCTCCTCCTACCCGCTGCCTTTGCAACTGCCAATCTGTTCTCTGTAGCTGTGAGCTTTTTTTAAAGAAAAATCCATATTTAAGTGAAATCATATGGTATTTGTCTTTCTCTGTCTGACTTATTTCACTTAGCATAAAGCCCTCAGGGTCCATCCATGTTGTCACAAATGGTGAGATTTCATTCTTTTTATGGCCGAGTAATATAGCACATTTGCTTTATCCGTTCATCCACTGCTGGACACTTAGGTTGTTTTCATATCTTGGTTATTGTAAATAACACTGCAGTAAACATAGGGGTGCATGTATCTTTTCAAGTTAGTGTTTCATTTTCTTTGGCTAAATACCCAGAAGTGAAATCACTAGGTCATATGGTAGTTCTATTTTCATTTTTTTGAGGAACCTCCATACTGTTTTCCATAGTGGCTGCACCAATTTACAATTCCACCAAGAGTACACAAAGGCTTCCTTTTCTCCTCATCCTCACCAACACTTGTTATTTGTTGTTTTTTTTTTTTTTTTTTTGATGACAGCCATTCCAACAGGTATGAAGTAATAGCTCATTGTGGTTTTGCTTGCATTTCCCTAATGATTAGTGATGTAAAACATCTTTTTCATACTGTTATTATTAGCTTCCACTTATTTAGTACCTACAATATGACTGACATTAATAAGTCAACATTAATTGTGCTCATTTTACACTAAGCTCTTCTTAGGAACCCAGCAAGATAGATGCAACTAGTATCCTCGTTTTATGGATGAGGAAATTGAGACACAGGGATGTTAGGTATGTGCTCAAGGTGATTGAGGAATCAAGCTGGAATTTGAATCCAGGAGTCTGACACCATACCCTTGTGCTTAGTCATTCTATTAAACAACATTCCTAAGCACTTAAGTTTTTCCCTTTTCCTTCCTAAAACAATGCAAAGAAGGATAGACTAGTACCCTCATTTTATAAATGAAGAAACTAAGCACAGAGAGATTAAACATTTGGCCAAAGTAACCCAGCTAGTTAGACAAAGTAACCCAGCTGGAGGCTAGCAAGATAGAGCTGGGATTCAAGCCCAAGCCTGGCTCTTAACTACCACATTCCATGGCCTGAGTGAGTTTCTCCCTGCTCACACAGGTACTTTAGTGATTAGTGAAAAAGCTAAGTTATGGTACATTTTTAAAAGAAGGATACTATTTTAAGCATGTAAGATAGAGGCTTTTAAGCACATGAGAGGCCAGATTTCCTTGAAGAGTAAGGTATGAATCTCTTTGAAATCAACACATTATTTATTTGCAAATAGAGTATTTTATTTAGTAAAATATTACAGTGTAATCTAGTTCTTATCTGATTTGTCTTTATCTCAAGTGATGTTATCTAAGTTAATGAAACTTCACCATGTATCCAAATTGCTAAAGATGGCAGACTTCATTCCCAACATCCTCAATGCAGCTCTAATTACTTATGTCCTCTGTTCTTCACTCTGCTGTTTAAACATCTATTTACTGTTTATCAAACCACAATTTGATAGAAACTAATTGGTTAATTTTTATTGTATGTCTGACATGTAGTAGGAGCTCAATTAATGCTTGTAGACTGACTCAATAAGGAAAAATGATTTGATACCCTTGTCCCATTTTACTCTCCTAAGCATTAAAAAAATGAGCCTTTAACTTTCTAAAGGACTTGCAGTAAATGGCTCAAGGCCTTCTCATCTCACCATCTCTGGTTGCATCAAGTTGGAATCAATCACGCACCACTTGATCTGAAATTCTAACTAGGAGTTGACAGGAAGTGGGCAGGAACTGTTACTTTGCTTTTTATTGTTTGTGTAAATATTAAATGTCATGGCAACAAAAAACTAACAGCCAGATGAAGAACAGAAACATATGGGGAAGTGGAACACTATCTTGAAAAAGAGGTTATTTGAAAGAAATGCTTCACTTGGCTTATCTTGATATGAGTATATTGCTTCATTTGGCTTATCTTGATATGAATACATTGCTAACATGGTTTATACTGTTCCTGAGGAAATATAAAGATATCATTAGGGGGAAAAATAAAAGCTTTGACCATGGAAAATGTCAATATAATCAAAGAATAAATATTTAATTTCTATAATTGGGGTACAAACTCAACTCTTGAGTTTCCTGGCAGCCACAGTAAAAAGGAAAACATGATTAATTATTAACATTTTTGCTTCCATGAAACAGAGTCATATAATTTATTTTGAGAAAAAAGTCTATTCCTAACATCTCAGTTTAGAATATAAAATCTTTTTTATAAGTCTTTCCATATGAGACTAACTCTTTGATTCCAAACACTCTGAGTGTTTCTTCTGCCTTTCTATTTCTGTGAGAGGAAATTGATACCATTCAAGATGAGAAGCAAATTTTTGAAGTCATGTCAGGTTAGTTGGATGATTAGATAAGAATACAGGTGGTCTGTGGGGGGAAATATATGTTTTTTCTCTCTCCAGCAGTGTCTGTAGGATTCATGAGTTTAGTTGAACTTTGAATCATGAATATCTATAACAGCTCTACCTTCTATTCCCAGGCTCATTAGAGCCCATGCAAAACAGTGCTTGATCCTTGAAATTTCCTGAAGGAGTCACTTGGGACAAAGCAACCCTCTTAAGGTCCGCTTTTCTTTATGCAGCTGTATCTTGAGATTAAAGGTTGCTTTTATCCAATCAAAATGATAACTACTGAGAATCTTCCAGGGACGGTCTGTTTGGCTAGCACTGTAGCAGGAGGACACAAATGTGAGATGAAATTAGAGGGCTCATGTGGAGCAAGGGTCAGCAAACTATGGCCCAAACCAGCCTGCTGCCTTTTTCTCATGGCCTGCAAGCTAAACATGGTTTTTACATCTTTAAATGGTTGGAAAAAAAAAATTAAAGGATAATAATATTTTGTAACACATGAAAATTAAGTGAAATTCTAATTTCAGTGTCTATAAATAAAGTTATACTGGAATACAGCTATGCCCATTCATTTATGTAATATCTATGGCTACATATGGCCTACAAAGCCAAAAATATGCACCTTTAATGAAAAGTATGCCAACCCCTATTAAGCTGGAGAAAGCACTTCCCATGTGTTCGTGAGCTATGTGAAGAGTCCAGAAAAAGAAGAACTATCCTATCCAAGGGACAGGGGTTTCTATCTGTGTGCTTCACCCCTCATATCCTCATATGCTGATCTTGAAAACATGGCATCTGCTAAGCCTGCATCAGGATCCACCTGAGAGGAAGAATGTTCCAGAAGGCTGGAATTATGAGCTTAAGGCTCAATGTAAATACCATCACCTTGCTCTTGAAGCCTTTACCAGCTCTTGCTCTCTTGGAATCAGTGCCTTTTCCTAGTTCCTCATTTCTCATTCTGCTAGGCTACTTCTCACTAATTCATAAAAATGATAAAACATGAATTTTTTTAGAGTTTTGTGCTATAAAATATTCAAATTATCGTCCTTCTACTTCCCCTCAGCCTGTCCTTTATTACTCCTGTTCCTTTTCTCAGGAGCTTGGAAAATAGCTTTTCCAAATATTTCTCTAAATGTTTTCTAAATATTTGGTTAGATCTGTGTGGCTTTTAGACCCAGTTTCAACAATTTACCCTCTTGGATTCATGGACTGGGGAGCAGACTTGCTATATTCCATTCATTTTTGGTTTAATAAATACTTACTGAATACCTCCTATATACTAAATTCTGGGCTATTATCTGAATGTGTAAGGATGAAAAAACAAAGCAGACAAAGTCCCTGACCTCAGTGAGTTCTCAAGCTCTCTGACATTAAGCCAGGGCAAGCCCAATCCAGCAGCCCAATCCAGGTGAAACTGTGATGAGGTGGTTGGCTTTGCTGGTTTCCAAGCTCAAATTCAGTAAAGCCTATTCATTAGATGGATGGCTCCAGTCCTTAGAAAGTTCTGTTTCTAAGAGCCAAAGTTTTCTTCTTGAGAGACACTAAGGATTTATATCAACTCTTCCATTCTCATCTTCAAAGGAAATGGAACTCTTTTGCTTCCTCTTATATATGATAGAGCTTCCACTATTTCTCTTTGTATCAGTTAGCTATTGTTGCAATTCAGCCTTGTAACAAATAACCCCCAAACCTCAGGGCTGTAAAACAAGTCTGTGTTGCTCATACATCTGGGATGGTCAGCTTGCTGGGTCTGCTGAGGTTGGTGGGGCTCTCTCCTATGTGAGGGGGTGGCCTGGCTGTCTGCCAAGGTGATGGGGGTAATCCAGTGCTGCTTTCCTTATTTTCCTTACTCCAATTGGCTATTCTAGTCATGTTCTCATGGTACCCAATTCTTTCTGTTCCCTCTGAGACTTAGTTCCCAGACTACCCACCATCATGTCCGAATTTTTCTTAAAATGCACACCCATGCCTGGACAACTCTCTTCCAGGCATACTTTGACCCATTGAAAATGCAGAGGAATCATTATTTCTTATCTTCCAGACACATTGCTTCTGTTAATTGTTAATTTGAGCTCAGATGGAATTAGCTTATTTAGCAGATGAATTGCACAGTTGGCCCTCATCTCATGTCAGCCTTGAGAAAAACAAAACCTCTCTGATCTTTTTCTGTATATACTGTTGCCAAGTCTCATCCATCCTGTTGAACAAAATCTTTAGTCCTTGAACTGTGTCAGTTGGGTTTTGTAAAGGGTCTTTGGAATATGTGTTGAATTAACTAGGTTGACTCATTCATTCAACACATATTTCTCACGTGCCTGTGAGATGCCAGGCACTGTGCAGGGAACAGGACATTGCCATAGTCTTTACTCTGGGGACTTTATACTATAATTGCAGAAGGATAAGGTGGAGGCTGAAGATTTAACAGTCAGGATTAAAGGGCATTCTCAACTTTATAGCATCTTTTTTTTTTTTCTATGGAAGCATCTCCATTCTATTTGAGAGCTCTGTGGTTGATTAAAATTCCAGTCATTGCCATTTGATTGATATTTTGGTAAGATGTTGACACATCTGCTTGAACAAGGCATGAATAGTTAGCAGAAGTAGAAACTGTTCACAAATTTCAAAAAACAGGTTTCTGTTGAACATTATGAACTTGATCGACATTACACTCATGGTGATGTTGATTTAGCAAGAGTTTCCTACTGTGTTCATGAAAAGCTCAAACATCCTTCCCTTGTGCCGCTTGATGGGCACATAATGTGTGAAGAATTTTAGGCAAAGGTGCGTGTTGTGAATACTTAAGCCTATCTCAGAAGAGCCTCTGTCAGTCATACTGCTGGGCATACTGCTGCACTAGAGCCAGTTAAATGCCTTTCATCGGTTCTGGGTGCCCAGTTAGTAATGCCCTCAGTCTTGCCCTGACACTAAAGCTGATCTGTAAGGATTGTGAGGAAGCATCACTCCTCTTCTACTGACCCAACATTCCAGTGCAAAAAAACCTAAGCAAAGTTCTTCTTTCAATTCATTCAGCAAGTTTCAAGAATCCACTAAGAGCTGGGAATGCATCAGCTGGCAAAAGAGACACAATTCCTGCCCTTGATGGGTTTATAATCTACTGAGAAAACAGATAATAATAGTAATAAAACTAATAAATAAGAAAAATATTGCATATGTTAGGTGGTCATAAAATATTGGGAGGAATGGCTAGAGGTTGTCCTGTTAAACAGAATGAGTGGGTGACCAGTGTAGACCTTCTTGAGAAGGTAATATTTGAGCAAAAATCTGAAAAAAAGTAAGAAGTTAGTCATGCAACTATGATATTGGGAAAATATCGTAATGTGCAGAGATAACAGCCAGTATCAGTATCTCTAAGTCTAGTTTTTTATCATGAGCTCTGCTGCCTACTAGCCTGTAATACTACTAGCTAGCATTTTTTGAGTACCCATTGGACACTTTACATACATTGTTTGGAATCTGCCCAGGAGGTAGGTTATATTATCAATCCCCATTTATAGTTGAGGAAACTAGACTCAGATAAATTAAGGAAAGACCCATATCTTAAGTATCAGCTGAATGGGATTTGAATCCATATGGCTTTGAACTCTTAACTCCCAAAGCCTGTGCTTTTTCTGCCTTGCCATGTGTATTCCCTCATGTATGTGACTTGGTGGGAACAGATTGGGGAATTACCCTTCTGGTCAAGCAATCTGGGGAGTGGCCTTGGAACTAGGAGATCAGATTCCAAAAAGATAAAATTACATCACTCACAACTCTGCAAAATCTGCCTTGGGGTCCACTTTTTCCAGGAAACCTCCCCCTCAACAAGGCAAAATATTTGATCTGATCATCCAGCTAGGTTAATAGAGCTCCTCAAATAACCTATTTACTCTGAAGGCAGTCCTCCTGCATGGAATTCTGTTTATCTTGACTATCTTTAGTGACTCTTGTTGATGTATATCTCTGATTAGTGATGGCTTGACAATCTGGCCACATAATAAACACAGAACTTCTTTGTGCTCTAAAATTGCAAAGTGTATCATCATGTGGGCTGTTATAACATGGTTCTCATTTTTTCCCATAGCAACAATATGAGGATGGAGGAGTTGCCTGGTTTATAAGGACTAGGCATCAAGTAGTCACCATGACCAACAGTGGTGGTCATAAAAGCAAAGATAAATGTAAAATTATGTTCCAAGCCTATAAAAAGGGTTATATGTGGGAGTCCCATGTGCTATTTACTGTACTTGTAGCACATTGAAAAAACACAGCTCCACTCTCTCATACACTTAGAATTTACAAGAGTCTAGGAGAGATGATTTGCAAAACCCAGCTCTCTTTTTAAAAAGATATCCAAGGAAAACTCGTGCTTTTTCTTTCAATAAGTAGCCCTAAATCAAACAAAGGCATTAAAACATGTATTTTTTAAACAATTATAGCTACTTTGTGTGTGTGTGTGTCTGTAAATAAAATGATGTTCTAAATCCTTAATAAAATGTGACCGGCTGAGCAGAACCAGTACAATTTTAGTCACCAAGGTGCTAAAACACCTGGAAGTTAAAAGTGTTGAGAAAAACTTGACTTAGTAGAGTTGTCTCCAGGCACTGTGTGCTTGGAAGGGATCCTCGGATAAGCCCCATTGGGTGAAGGTGGCAAATTGAAACCCCAAGAGAGTGTCTAAACTACGCCCCAATAAAGTTGAGTCGGTGGGTGTGAGGGTTTTGTGGGAGCTTCAATTGTGAGCCTAAGATCTGAATAGAAATACTGAAGAGCTGAACTTGTCACCAGCACAGCCCCTTTTTCTAACCCTCCCCATACTGAACTCGATGTCTCTGTCGACTGAAATAAAGTGCACAACCTAAAAGTTGAGAGTTATGTTTTATTCGGTGGATTTTCTTAGGACTCAGATCGCTCTAAGAAGCTGTTCTAAAGTGGCAATGTAGAAGCCAGGATATTTGGGTTTTTGCAACAAAGATCAGGTAGCCGGAAATCAAAAGGTTATTGTTAATTAAAGCAAACCAGATATCTCAGTTAAGGAATTTAGTGCTTTTCTATGTATGGGAAGGTGCAAAGGTCTGGGCTCATTAAAGTCATTCCTTTGATATGCACCTGGCTACCTAGGGCCAGCATCCTGTGCTTTCACATCCTGAGTTCCCTCAATGGGCACCATTGGCAGTGGCCGCAGAGGCGGGGCTGCCTGCTTGTCTGCATCCTGAGTTCCCTCTGCTCATCATCAGGGGAGTGATGGAGCTGATGACTTGATGGCCGCAGCATCCTTTGTTTACTGATATGACTGGCAATATTTTTCGTTCACATCCCCTAAAAAATCGATGTTCAACAGATAGGTTCTAAGGTTGCAGATTCTTACTTAACCTGACTATGGTGCCCACGTGTGATGTTTTGAGTTCCTTAAGGATGCCTCACAGCCGTTAAGTTTATTTAAAGCTTTAAGAATAGCTGCTGCATACACATGGACCAAATAAAAGCATCCCATAAGCAGTATGTGCATAAAGGACACATTTCACTCGTCTCGGAAGAGTCATAAAAAGTGAATATCCAACATTTGAAAAATAAAAGGGCTTCAAAATTCATCTCTCAGAGTTGTAAAAGCAGGAATGAGACAGCACTGTCCCGCCTTCCATCTTCTGGGAATTCCCTAGAAAAAGAGGGAATGGGGCTTAGGTGGGTGTCACATGAGCCACTGGCTGAGTAAATGGCAGTGATTTCTGGTTAGGCTCCTTCCCAATTCAGATTCTTGTATTGGTTCCATTCTCAGCCAAGATACAATCCATATTCTTTCCCAAAGTCTTTTCCCAGCCCCATTTCCTGCCCCCTCATTCCTACTGCCCCCACCATCCAGTACCCCTCTTTCTTCAGAGAAGCGGTCAAGCTGAAGTCATGTTGGAGATGCAGCTCACATCCTCTCTCTGAAGCCCCCCGATGGGTGCTTCCAGCTGGGTTCCCACACCCCTTTCACAGAGCTCGACAAGGGCGTCAACTACATTTTATTTAGGAAAGATGTGTTTGTATTTTTCCTCCTTGAGACAGTAAATTCTGTGGAATTTAGGGACCATTTTCTGTCAATCCTTTCAGTGCATGGCATAATTTTAGCTCATGGACGATTGAATTAATGTCATAAAGGCTGTAAAGAGGCGGCTTCCTATATATAATCTCAATGCAAGCATCACTTCTTTCTTTATTAAAATTATTGGCTTTTTGAATGTTAACACTCATTTCAGCAAACATGTCGTTGTCATCCAGAATCATGATAAATGCTGATTTACTAATTCAGAAATTTAGGTTTATCACATGCATTTTGATTTTTTGGTTGGTTGGTTGGTTTATTTTGTACTACCCCCCCCCCCCCCAAAAGCATCATTTTTGTAGCTGAAGAAAGGTAGATCTTTTGTCTAGTTTGGCAGGTTAGTCGTGCAGGGCAGGGAGAGGGTACAATAATATGTACTGGAAGGCAGGATTAAAAAAATTTTTTAATTTGTCTTAAATACAATCCTCTAAGAATAGCAAGTTTTTTAAGTAAAATACTCTTGCTGTCGTTGCCACTAAAACACTAAAACATAAGGAAAATAAATCACAAGTCCAGCTTCAAATCTTACAGAAGCACCTTCACCTTCCTTCCTCTCTGTCTCAGGTGTTCCTTGGAGCCTGTGTCCTGTCCTTCTTCCCCTAATCCTGTCTTGATGTCACTGCTTTCAGAATCTTCCTGGACCAGGCCCACCACTTAAGCACATCTCGCTCACATTTTCTGTCCCTCACCTCGCCACCAGCTCCTTCCTTTCAGTCTACACACCTACGCAGTGCCTTCTTACTGCTAACTCCCCGTTTTCCTGAATCCAGCTACGTCCTTCTCCATCCTCCTCTTCAGGGACAAACCTGTTGCAAAAATGTTCTACATTTACATCATCCGTTTCCACAGCCTCTCCTCACATCTTAACCCTTTACTTATTTCCATCTCTAACCTGGGTTAAACCTACTCTCTGAGTCACCGAGGTCATCAGTTACCTTCCACATGATCGATACTATTGATCCACCCCTGCCTGAAACTACCTTTCCTCTTGACGGCTTGATGCTGCAGCTCCTCGTTCTCCCTTACGGTCTTTACACGGCCCTGACCCCGCCCAGTGCAGGCCCTTCCTCAGGTCTGTCCTTGGTCCTTTCCACCTCTCTCTACCTCATTTCCCTCGACAATCCTGCTTCCTCCCTTCATTTGAGCCATTGTCTGTCTACTTGCCGAGGTCCCAGGTCCATATGCCAGGAACTCCGCGGGACAGGCAGTCCCAACCTCTCCCCAGGGCTTTGTCTACTTCTTTCTTGTGTTCCGGACAATTCCTCAATTTCATCCTGTCAAAAACATAACTGATCTCTACCTCAGCATGCCTTATTTCCCTTAATAACCGATTTCCCTTAATGGCCACACGTCTTTGCATCCATCGTGCTTGAAGGCGTTTCTAACACCCACACTTACCTCCAGGCATTCCAGGGTCCTGTAAATTCCACCCAAATCCTCTCTCTCACATCCATCATCTCTTCCTTCCTGTTCCTTCTGGCCTTCGTCAGAACTCCTGTCACACAGTGGGGATCATGTTACTCTCTTGCTCCTTCAGAACAACATCGAAAGACTTCAAATTCCTTAAATTCCTTTACAAGGCTTTCAAGACCGCTCGGGTTTGACTATAATTTATCTTGTATAATTATAAGGTCACAAGGGAAGGCAACACCCTGTTAATGATAAAAGTCCAGGCTTCTGAGGCATATGGACATGAACAAAAACATCCGTCCTCCCCTCCTTCAAATCTAGTTGCCCCTCCCTAAGCTTCATCCTCATTCCTTCCCTCTCTGTTGTCTTTCCTGGGTTTGGGTACAAAGCCAGTATGACTCTTCTCCACGCCAGGATATTCCAGATCCGTGAGAAGACCCAAGAGGTCGGATCTGTAGAAGTTTCCAGGCTCTTCCTGACCCTGTATTGCTTAACCCAGCCAACCAAAAGGCAAAAGGAAAAGAAACAATACTGTCTGAATGCGTATTTAACCCCTTTGTAAATTATTCTCCCTTCCTGCCTCTCTGGCGCAGAAATGCCATACTGAAATCTGGTCTTGCTTCCTTAGCTGTATTTTCTCTTTTCAGCACTGCATGGCTTTCTCTGTAGGCGTTAGAAAGTCTGGATTCCAATTAACTTTGCCGCTGATTGCTCGGTAAATCTTGGTGAGTCAGGGCTGGTTCGTAAATGATGATGAAAATTGGAAAGTTCTTTGAGCATGGTGATGCGTGAGCAGAATACAGATCAACTAATTAGGAAGGAGAGTCACTGCACTTGTAGGTGTGGTTTTGAGAAGACGCCTGTAAATAAATATGGGGCTTTCAAGACTGGTTTATGGTTTTTCCAGGGGGAGTTTGTGTGCTTTATCCTGTATTGCCAAACCAGCCTGCAACATCTTCTAAATCTCTCTTAATCTTAAATTCCTATTCTTGGGTATTCAAATATGGAACAAGCATCATGAGAAAAACCCAAAGAAATGGGTATTCTTCAAAAATGCCACTGACATTGATTAACTAAGCTCCTACCAGGAATTTGATCAACAAGAGACAGAAGGCATAGCAGGAGGGGAAAAGTACCCAGCAATTCTCCTAATTACACAGTGAAGAAACAGAAGGATGTCACAAGAGCATGCACTTCAACAAACATTTGCTTGAAATGGTGTTTAAGAATCCTCAGAAATCTCCCCAGAGGCCTCTGAAAAGCCTTCTGTCTAGAGAAAATTCTGATTATAAAACATTTTCTGCACATCTCACCCTCCTTTACAGGCAGTGCTGTGATTGCTATGGGCTTGGGGTTTCACTTTGCTTTTGCTTCTGTTGGGAGCCTCTGAGCAGCGCTGGAGAGCATTCAGAGCGACCTTGCCCTTTGCAGGTGCTGCGGCACCAGGCGGGGCCCATGCGAGCCGGAGTCCAGCCTCACTTCTTTTGAAAAGGAGGCCCATGGACCTCCCCTCCACTTGGCATACTGACTAATAAACCACTTCCTCACTTTTTTGTTGGAACTTTCCGTCAACTCTTTGCTTCCCTTTGAAAACATTCTTATCTCCCCGTGGGTTGAGGGTTCAGCGTGTGTGGGGAGTTTTCTCCTTCTCAACGTGAGGAGGGCCATCAGCCTTTTGGAGTTGTTATTTAGCTATCCTTTGTCTCCGGTGCCATTCAGAGAATGTCAGTTAGCAAAGTTTCTATTCAGAAGTGAAAAGGAAAGAGGCAATGTCAATAAATATGGTAGTAGGATAACAGTTTTGGTGAAATGCTTAACTAAAAGGAAAGTTGTTTTTTTTTTTTTCCACCAGTCATGAACATTAGCTTGGGTTCAGTCATCCTGTCCTGAAATAAATTAGTTTAGCTGTTAAATAAATCGTGTAATTGGATAGCCACATCTCTAGCACATTTTAAGGTGATTAGCCCTAGTATCTAGACCAGGGATATGTCACTGTGGCCATTATTTATTGGTGTGGAAGCAATTTTTAAAAAGTTCAGACTAGAGTCTGAAAGTAAGTGTTGATCTCTTCTGTGGGGCTAAGGGTTTAACAGAATTACCTTCTTATTAGATAGATGTTTGAATATCTGTACCAAGGAGGAAATACTGCTCTCTCTGGGCCGCTGTGTTGGGGGTGCTGGTTCCTGCTTTCCCTTTTACCAGAACTGATAGACTTTTTTTTACAGAAAAAGTGTTCAAATGACATGGTGATGATATAACACTGGCAGAGTATTCTGAAAGGGTTTACTCCCCCAGTTTTAGCATTCTTTACTAGAATAAATTTAGCCACACCAAATTCTATTGAGAAATGGATATTTTTTTCCTCTCCAACTGGAACCCTGGAAAGAACTGTCTTGTAAAGTTCAAACACTGTGTTTAAGTTGGGCAGGTTCATCTTTACCTTCAGAAGTTGAAGGCTTATGGCTTGAACTGTGGACTGTAGAGACCTTGGATCAAATCTCAGTGCTGTCACCTGTCATAGTGTGCAACTCGCTGAACGCTCTGTGTCTTTGATCCTCAAAACTGAGTGACAATACATGCGGGGGTTATTGAATGAATAAAAGATGATATCCATGAAGTGGCCAGCACTGTGTGGGCATGCAGTGAGCACTTGATGGCCTGGTGTCCACACTCTATGTACGTTATTCTTTAGAGACATACCTGGCGCATAGATAATCAGAGCCCCACAAACAGCTTGTAAAGTGAAGGGAGTATCTTCCAAATTCAAGCATCCAGCCCAGATATTTTCAAGTGGATTTTAATATTTTTCCCATATAAAGGGACAGAATTAAATTACCCTTAGTGATAGATACCAAGAAACCGAGCGAATTTCTTTTCTCCATCGTCCTGAGTCAATATGGTTAACTGAGACATTCTGGGGAAGGAGATTCTGGGAGATCCAATAAGCCAATGGCTTGAAAAGCAGCTGTACTTTAAAGAATAGTGTCTCCCTCTCTCATCCTGCAGGAATGCACCAGCATTGCTTGTGAATGCTTTGCACACCTCCAAGTCAGGTTTAATCTGTAACAGTCTTCCTCAGACTGTTCAGGTATCATCAGGTTTTATTACTTAAGTCCTGAGATACCTGTGTGAGAGATGAAAACAGAAGACTTACTTTTTGCCTACTTGGTCATTCTCCTAACAACAACCAGAAACTTTTCCATCAAAGTCTTGCTGCCAGATCCCTCAAGGTCAGGAGTGCTGGACTCCTTAGCAACTCCCATCACTCCATCCTGGAGCAGGAGGACGTTTGGCACTGTGTTCATACTCTGCTTTACAAGTGAGGAAATGGTGGAGCAGGAAACGGTGGACTTACTCCAGGTCCTTCAAGTAGCAAATAATAAAACAAGAGCTAACATTATACCGAGTGATCATTCACAGGCCAAAAGCTCTCCTTAACTCCTTTATTTATTATACTTACTTCTCATAACAAGCCTATTCTCTCTAATAATATTATAGATAAATTATTATACCCATTTTACAGATGAGAGAAGGAGCACAGAGAGGTGAGGTAACTCATCCAGGATGGTAGATGTCAGATTAGAACTCAGGCAGCTGACACCAGGGGCTTCTCTCACTCTTGGTTCTGCTGCAGAACTGGGGATAGAACTCAGATCGAGGTTGTTTCCAACTTTCCTTAGCGAGGACTCCTAGTTCCTACCTGAGCCTTATTGCTCAAGGGTCATTCTAATGAAAAGTAAAGGTCTGCTTTTTTGCAGTTTGGGAAATATTTATCGAGTACATAATATGGTTAAAGGTCTGTGCTAGGTCCTGTGGGGGAGTACCGAGGGATGATTCCTGCTCTGTCTGCAAAGAAATTAATTCTAGTCCTGCAACTTCACTGTGACTCGAATAGAATTAGCATGACTGATGTCAGTTTTCACTATAAACCATTCTTTAGGAAACCTGAATTACTTGGACAAGGGTAAATTGTTTCTATTAAAAACAAATTAAAGAGTAATATATGAATGAAGACTGTTCCCCAGTTGGAGCCTGGGTAAGCGGTGAGAGTGGCTTGACTGTGCCTCAGGGTTGTGTGCGTTTGCAATGACTTTGTTTTCAAGTTGTCACCGTTCTGTTCTAACTGAGGACCAGCCATTTAAGCTAAGACTTCCTTGGTTTATGCCTCATGATTTGATTGCTCTCCACCATGGTTGACATCTTAGGAAAGAAGGTTGGAAATAACTTAACTCCCAGGAGGGATTTAGCTACTTCTGTAATTTTGTCCTTCAAGCTGGTATTTGTCTTGTGTCTGTTTTCATTATTTTAAATAGTCTTATGGTTTTCAGAATCTCCCTATTCTCATAGTAAAAAAATACCATTTAGCTTTTATATCTTTCACAAAAAAAGAATTCTGTGATGTTTTACAAGGTCCATGTATCTGTTACCACTAGTATGCTTGGAATAGTAAACAGATCTCCAAATCCCAGATAAGCAACGTTGAGAAAGGGAGAAACAGGCGTTTTGGCTCTCATTCCTGGGACTGGAGTCGTGACGTGTGCAGTGGGAGCTTAGGAATCAGAGTGTCTTTCCAGCACTGCCTGTGCTGTCTGACTCTGGACCAGAGTAGGTGTCACGTTCCCACTTGTCTTCCCACACTCTCACGACATCCAAGATGATGGTGACAACAACTACAAACGACTAACATTTGGGGAGATGCACTATGTACTAGGCACAACACTATGTTCTTGGGAATTTGTTATTTAATCCTCACAAGGGTATATGTACATACTCTTATCCTTCTTTCACAGTTAAGGAAACTCATCCAAGGTTACAAAATTAGTAAGACAGAGCTAAGGTTCAAACAACGTCTGTCTCATTCCATCCCTGAATTCTTAACCACTAAAGTAGGGGTCCCTGGGGGAGAGGACATGAAGGGTCATGTCACATAGATGGAAGCAATTGCGAGGCTTTGAATGTGGGGAAGAGAAGACTGAGAAGAGACATGAGGAAGTATCAAAATATTGAAAGACAGTCAAATGGAAGACAGCCTGAGCATGATGTAGGCAGTTTCACGGAAGTAGAATTAGAACTGATGAGGAGAAATGGTTGGGAATACCATGTTGGCACAACATAAGAGTTTTCTATCACATTCGGAGTTACCCAGAGATGAAGTGAAGTGCATCAGAAATCCGTCACTTCCTCATCACAGAAGCCTTTCAAGCCCAGGCTGGACAGCTCCCCGTTGAGGACTGAACCATTGTCAGTCCTACAACTCTTTAATTCCAACCAGCAGTGCTCTTAAAAGTGCCCCCAAAGTACCCATCAGGAGAGTTGCAGAACCTACCTATTCAGACTTCTCTGTTCTTAAATCTGTTCTTCCTTTTATGAGGTCAGGGAACTACCAAGGGCTCTGCTAAATGGTACATCATGACACAATATGAGACTGACAGGTATGCCCAGGGAGGCAAAAAACTGAACCTGGAGGGTAGGAGTGGGACTTGCTGTGTGTGCATGCTGAAGTTGCTAAACCTCTCTGTGCTTTGGTTTCCTCATATATTATGCTGTAAATAGGATAATATTATAATGGAGGTGTTTTCAGGATTAATGAGTTAACACATTTAAAGCCCTCAGAACAGTACCTGGCATGTTTTGGGTCATCAGTGTTAATGTTCATTTTATAAACATGATTTACTTTTGACTTTGCTCTCAGATGAATGTGTGAAGCATTCATTCAATAATAACCATGACAAGATCAACAGTAGCAGCAGTAATAGTTATGTTACTGTTACAAGCCAGAATTAAATTCCAGAGCCGACACTTTTAACTGCCTACTCGGTGTTGGGTACTAGCTTAAGTGCTGTACTAAATTATCTCATTTACTCCTCAGGAAAACCTGGTAGGTACATTTTATTGCATTTTTCAGGTGAGGAACCTGGGACTTAGAGAGCTTATGTAGCTTGCCAAGTACATCAGTAAGTGGGAAAGGCATGATTAGAAACCAAGTCTTTCTATGTTTATCTTTGGACATATTTCTACCCCTGACTTAGTAATGGCATGTTGAAAAAAACTCTGTAATTAAGTGACATCAAAAATGATTACAAGTTGATTTCGCTTCACAGGTAATGTCTTTAAGATTTGTGCTCTGACATTCACTTCACATAGGCAGTAAAATGGCATTTGAGAATAAACAGTCAGTAGGATTCAGTATTTACAACTACAAGTGACAGTGAAGTTACAGACTCACCACAAAGAAAGCATTCCTATTACTTTGCAATAAATCTTGGGCTCTGAAAATAATTTTTTAAAAAAAGATTATCGAGACCCAGCCTTGGCCTGCTAATGCTACACACTATTTGAAACACCAGAACTGCAGGACAAGAAGAATTTCACAGTCCCTTGGAATGGGGTGTCACGGAATTCGACCCATACGGACACTGAGTTTGTGTATTCAAAACTGTGGTGACATAATGTTCTACTTATTTTTGGATCTAAATTTCTTCAAACACCAATGCAAGAAAAATACCCTAAAATGGATTATTTCTTCTGGCTTTCCTTCAGAAAGACTGAGTAAGAAAAATATGTTGCTAAAATGGGCCAAAATGTTGATGAAATGTCTATGGATATTGTAGGATATGATCAAATGTAAACTGTCTTCTTTGTCATAAATTAGAGGCAGGCTACAAGCCTAGGTGTTGGCGTTTCCTGTGAAGAGTAAGAAGCTGGTGAAAGAGGATGTTTGACTTTGAAACTGATTGCAAGGACAAACATTTTAAATATTTTCCCAAATTCTAGCTCCATGAGACATGTCATTTACATCCCTGTTCAGGTTACCCTGCCTGTCTTTGCTCACTAGAAATCTCACTAAATTTTTCTTTTCTTTTCTCCATTTATGTTTGTATTTCCAAGCTTTCATCCTGTTGACCTTCCAGATAAGGGTGTAATGAAAATCCAAACTGACTATTAGAGAAACGTGCTAAGTAGCTTTAAAAAAAAACCAATTTTGTGCTTCTTAACATTATACCAAAAAAGGACTTATCCACCGAGGGAAAGAGAAAAGAATTGACCATGTAAATGCCTGGACTCAAACCAGCATAGATACTATCCAATAACTGGTTTTGTTTCTCATGGTTAATCATGTCATATCACCTCTTAATCTGTTTGAGAGACGCAGGAGTGAGACAGATAAAGATGCTCACTTTCTATGGCTAAGAGCTGGGTTGAAGACTGTAACTTGGGGCTGGCAAGTGTACTTACTACTGTTTCAGCCCTGACTACGCTAGACTTACCCAGGCTGCCCCAGGGAGAACTCACAGTGCAGACCTCCTCTGCAGTAGCTGTGCCTGGAAAACATATAGTGCGGAGCAGGAGAGAAAGCACGCTTCTTGCCAGCAGCCGCAGGAAGAGGCTTGGCTGAAAATGCTCTCTCTCCTCCCAGACTTGGCACTCAGATAACTCAGGAGTAGGGTGGCAGTAAATGCCCAGGAGTGTTACTCTAATGAACACGAAGCAAAAGAATAGAAGGTCTGCCCTCAATGATAAACTATAAAATAAGATGCAGCTGGAATGTAGGACGCTGTTTTTCAACCCTGACTGAACATATTAAAAATACATCGTGCTTACCGAGTAGTGTGATTCATAGATCCTACATCCCCAGATTCCTAGAGATGGGTTGTCAAGGTAATAAAGAAACTGGTGGCAGTTTCAGAGATAATGCTACATAAGGACTCCAAAAATGGCACTAAAAGGCATTCCTAATCCTGCCTGTGCATCAGATCCACCAAAGGAAGAACCTGTTGATTAGAGCAAAGCCTTGTTCCTCCTCCTCCTCAGAAAAGGGATTATCCATAAAAGCCCCCACACTCTTGAATCTATCTAGCATTTCTCTCACTGCTGTGACCGAATTTCTCTTCAAGGAGGAAAAGAGAAGACTAGAAGTCAGCCCCCATTGCATGTGGTCGAGAGCACAGAATTAGCCCTGTTTGCAAAATGGTGGTGTGGCGTCAGGTCCCGGGGCAGGATAGCAGGTATCCGTGTCCCAGCGACTCAGTAACGCACAGCCCTACCCTTGGCAGTATGCTCCGGCCCCCCCAGGAAACATTAGTTTCAGCTCCATCACTTTGAACGCTGAAAAATGGTAAGCCTGCTGGCCCTCACAATTCTGTAGCCATTCCATGCTTTAAACAGTAGCCCCAAAGTGAAGCTCTTACCAGAGACATTCTGGTTATAACTGTAACAAAACTTTGTCTCCCAAGAGGTCTGAGTAAGTGATCTCAAAACATGTGGCCCCACCTCTGCTTAATTGCTGCAGAGAGTCTGTGGTTTCTGTGGGAGCTGCTATATCTGAAGTTTAAGCCTTGCTTTTCTTCTGTTCAGCCCTCTGTTTCTTAGGTGATACGGTTTGCATTCGTGTTGCAGTCGAGCAGATAGAAACTCTTATTTCTGTTTGCATCTTACGTTTAAGCAGAGGCATTAATTTTGGAGACAGAATGAGTCATGACTTTGGACCTAAGCATCATGGAAAGGAGTTAATTGTGGCTCAGCATCATACATAAGTGTCCATTCTCTGGGCATCTTATGACGTAAAGATGTCCTGTAGATAGTTTTGGAGAGTTTAGAAGGATTGAAGAAGCAGAAATGTTTAGACAAAGGTTAAAACCAAAATGATGACTGGCATTGCCCAAGAATAGACTGAGAAGAGTAATCAGCCATGGGGTGTGACTAGGGAAACTGTCATTTTCAAAATGGTAGAGAAAGAGGAACTCAGGAAGAAGATTGAGAAAAGAGGGCAAAGGAATATTGGAAAGTGAATCAACAGAAGCATCATTGGAAAGAAGCATGTCTCAAGGAAGAAGAGGCAATGAACTGTGCCAGATGCAGGTAGAGAATTAGCCCATTGTAAGAACTGGAAAGTCCCTCTTGAATTAAAAAGTATGGGATGATTGTTGACCTTAAGAACATTTGTACCAGATGGTGAGAATTGAAGTCAATGGTGAAGAGGCTCCAACAGGAGGAGAGAAATAAAGACTGAGACCGGGGATGACTCTCATGGCATGAGAGCTGAGAAGGAAGGAGAGAGAATGGGTATTAACTTGAGGGAGACACACAGTCCTTGGAGGACTTTTCTGTAGGGTAGGAATGTTCTTTGTCTTGTTTCTAGGAGAAAGAGAAGATTGGTGAGAGAAAGAAGATGAAGAGATAGGAGAGAGGGTAAAATAGGTAGGATGATGTCTTGGAAGATAGGAAGGGATAACACTGACAAGGAAGGAGAGACTTATGTCCTCAGACCAGGGGAGAGGAAGTGATCATGGGTGTATAAATGAAGAATGGAGTGTGACAGTGTCATTCTTTTGCAGCAGGAGGCAAAGATAACTAAAAATAAGTGAGAAGAGTGTTGCATAGAAAGCACAGAGAGAAGTGGGAGGTTGGATCAGTTGCTGAGGGGAACGGAAAAGGACTGGACTCAGTGAGGACCCAGCTGAGTTTGGAAATCATGAGTTTATAATGGAGCCAACATGTTCTATTGAGTGATCAAGGGGTTAGAAGTTTGTTACGAGGTCCAAGAACTAGTGCATGAGTGCATAGTTGAGAATGAGAGAGAGCTTGATGGATGATGTGGTAGACCACGGGATACTATACTAGGTTTTCTAAGGTATCACTACAGGTAATGACAAGGTTCACAGTGGGTCTCTAAAGTGGAACCTGGCCTTACAAGAAGGTGAAGTGGATGACTCTTGTGTGGTTTGATGTCACAGATGCTGAAAAGCCAAATCACCTCAAAAATTCACCTCTACCCCAAATAGGTATTTATAGGAGCCTGACTATCTATAGGAATGCTTTATACCTGCCCTCATAGTAAACCTCATAGAACAAGACTGTTAATATTTTAATTTGTAATGATTTCTACCGAAGCATGAATGAAAGGTAAGGACAGTTCTCTGACATATTCATTGATTGGTTTGTTGATATGGGAAGGAGCAAGTGGAGAGAGTGAGTGTAAGCTCTGACAGTGAGAGAGAGGGAGAAATTTCAGCTGCTGAACTGAATTCAACTTTGTCAGACTTTTCCTTTTCCAAGCCCCGCTCCATCTGTAAGTGTAACATAACTAACAGTATCTTCATGGATGCAAGAATATAGCCTTGCAAATGTCCCACTCAAATTATTACAAACTGTATAGAAACACAGGCAGTTTTGGAATCACACAGAATCAAAAACTTGACAATTAGCAGTACATTGAATTTAAGCAGCTTACCATTGGAGTTGGTTTCATATTACATCTCAATGCCCCAGCTTGAACAACCTTCCACTGCTTTTATGGTCCTAGTTTTTTACCTAAGGAAAGAAATATGAGATACCTTAATTCCAGGAGCAAAATTAAGAATGGAGTTTGAGTGCTACAGAATTTGACAGAGAAGTAAAAAAAAGAGGGTCTGTGAAATAAGACATTCTGGCAAAAGAAAGCAAGTTTCTTAATAGCAGGTTTTAAATGAGCATGGTTAAGAAAAATAACATGGAACAGATTCTTTTATAAGCAAGGAAGAGAACACAGAAAGGAATAATGCAGGGTTAGAATGAAATGAACTAGAATTAGAGTTTGTGGCAGCATATAACCAGAGTATTGCCGCATGGATCTCGTGTTTTGATTTCAGTATCTTGACAGTTAGATAGAACTTTGGTTTAGAAGTGGGAGAGGACCTGGTTAGTGACTCCTTGGTTGGTTAAGGACTTTACAGTCATGAGGCATCAGGAGTGTGGAACTTGAAGGAAGAGGCAGATGAGCGTGTTCACGTAGTAGGATTCAAGCACTTCACAGGGGCTGTTAGCAGTCAGTGACATCATGGAAATTCTTAGTGGAGAGGTTCTTATTCCCTCAGACTAAGATAGGGTTGTCTGCAGTAATGGAACAATTTCTGCATCAAGGGTTATACAGATAAAGGAAATCTCTAAGTAACTTTAGCTGGTGTTGGACTTTCAAATCTTCTCCAAACAAATGTATGGCAGTCAGTCTCTCCTACAAAAAGATGGCTTTGAGTTTCACTATTGTGTTCCCTCTTTCTACAGTGGTGATACCAGTAAGCAGTGAATTGGTCAGACTGCAGAGGGCAAGAGAAAAATGGTCCACGTCGAATTGGCTTGACTGTAACTGGAGAAGCCCCACAGCTGAGAAAGTTAACAGTACCAACAATCAATTTACAGAGTCTTTTTAAAGAAGTACAATTTGTCATCTTTTTCTGGATTTAACTATATAATCACTATATGAACGTAAAAATCAAAAAAATGTATGGAAGGGAAAATAAAGTTGTGCGTAACAGTCCACTCAGAGCCTGTTAGCATCCTGGGTGCAGTCTTCTGGTTTTTGCTCTGTACGTGTATCACGTATACAGATGACGTGGCTGAGTTATTACTGTACATCAGCTTTCTACCTTCATTTTCCCTTGTCCTTGATCATGAGGATTTCTCCAGGTTGCTAAGAATGCTGAAAACACCATTTTGATGGCTATATATTTTTCCCCCATAGGGACGACATACATTAAATTATTTAGGTATACTTTTTTATTGGGCATTTGGGTTATTTCCAGTTTTAACTTATTATAAATAAAGTTGTGATGAGCAATCATGCACATAAATCCTTTTTTCCTGACTGTTTTTTAGAATAAAGTCCCACAGTAAAATTGCTAGATCAAAGAAAACCCACATTTTTAAGGTGCCTCTCACACTCTGCACATGTGATGAAATGTGGTAAGCACCTGAGGCAGGAGACTCAGTTATAAAGGCTAATGACTACTTTGTTATTAGCTATAAGAACCCTTTAAAGGTTTTTGAGTCCTAGACCTTTGCTGTAAGTTCCCATACATTAATATAATTAAGAAGACAAATCTCTCTTATATGCCATCCGTGAGGGAATTTGTGCCAAATTAAACAAACAGCCCTCTTTTTAGAAAGCAAACCCAGGAGGCAAGAATTACCAGGGGTTTCACTGAACTACTTTATTCCAGGCAGGTTTTAGGTTTAGTATCAAGTGGGATCTGGCAGGGGCCATGGAGTGAAAGTGTGTTTAGGGTGTGTGGGGGGACTTCCCTGGATTTCACTAGTCTCCATGAGGATTTATCGTCATATTGTAGGATCCAGACCCATCACTGGGAGGCTAGTTCAGGCCACAAGCCTATCTACTTATCCATAGCTACTGTCATTGTTTTAATTTGCTGAAATTAAGCTATCAAGACTTCAAGTGTGGCTTGAGTTTTCTGTTATGCTATATGTTTTGGGCTTTATGGAAAAACATCTGTGAGACTGTGCAAGGCAGGGTAATGGGCGTTGGAGATTAAGTTTGAATCCCAGCTCCATCATTTGTGGCTGTGTGACAGTGGGGAATCATTCTACCACTTGGGGCCTTACCTTTTATTTCCTCGTCTGTAAATTAGGAGCAACTGAGCCCACCTTGTAGAGCTGTAGTGAGAAGGAAAAGAATAATGTCTTTGAAATACTTAGCACAATCTTGTTTCTAAATTTTTTTTTATCTTACAAATGCACTCACACACATGCATACACACACATTATTTATTGCAGCCTATTTTGAAGTAGCAGAAGATTGGAAACAGCCTAAGTGTCCATCAAGAGAAAACTAATTATTCCGTGACCAGTAGCTGTTCTCACTGCTTTAAGTATGAAGAAACTGACAAGGTTAACATTTCAACATTTTTAATTCTTTAAGGCATCATAATTGAAAAAGTGCAGTTTTGCCTGTTAGCTCTGTATTATGTTATCAGATGTGGATTTAATGGGTAAATGTCCATCTCACCCTAAATTCAATCATTCAGGAAGTAATTATTATATGCCAGCATTATGCTGTGGTTTCACATCCTCATTAGAAGTTCAAAATTTTAAAATTGTATTCATTTTGGCGTGTAGTCTTTTGGAAATAATTTTCAGATCCAGTTTCATTATGTGGATATGAAATCCTCCCTAATACATTTGAGAACGCTCCGTACTTGGTCTTGTAACTTCTTGGCATACAAATTTATATGATAAATATAAAGCTCATATTGGGAATGTCTTGTGAGTAGCAGGAAGATGTTTAAGGTTAAGGCCTGAATATATGAAATTATTAAAACATATTTTGGCAAGTGTGGATTTCACTTCATAAGGGAAAGAATCTGTGGCTTTTCTTTCAGAGTGTGTATACATGAAGCAAGAATGAGTCTATCTTGAAGGAGGCGGGTATTTGCTTCTTGCAGTGTCGAGATGGCACAGTTGTAGCAGATACCCCCAGCCTGCTGGCCCTCCCATGAGATTTCCCAGCCACTTTTGGGTTTCAGGTCCAGCGGCTGTAGCAGATACTGTTGATACTACAAAAGCTGTACTAATACTAGCCTAAGTAATAGACCTGCCTTTCTGGAACTGTTTGTTGTCTGAAAGGAGAAAAAAAAAAAAAAAAAAAAAAAAAAAAGACAGGCTTCTTTCAGCCATTTGTTGTCACTTAGTGACTTCAAGTGCAAACTAACTTGCCTAGTTAAACAACAAAGAAGAATGTGTAAGATACAAAATCAAAGGAGGGCAGGAGATGCATGGTGACTTTAATAAACATTGTATTTACAAGGTGCTTTTTTAGTTCACCCTCTGACTGCATAATCTCTTCATTTGTGATAGTTCTGGTGGGGTTTGTGTTTGATTTTGAAACTTCCATATAGTCTAGATATGCTCAACTTTAATTATTTCCAGTCTTGTGTTTCTATATGTTTTTATGATTAAGAATACTTTAAATTTGCTAAATCTACATTTTTCACATAACTTTTAACTTTAAAAGCAATTTATTGTTTTATCTTACTGTAAAAGCAATACTTGCTTATTTCAGAAAAAATGAAAATAACTACGATGTTTTTGGATGACAGTCTAGAATTATCTATCATATAAAAACAATGCAGATATCCTTTGACTAAGCAATTTCACTTCTAAGTATTATATCCTACAGACACATTCCCACTTGTGTGAAATGACACATATATAACGTTTTTAACTGCAGCATTTTTGCCTCACGAAATGATTAGAAATAACCTTAATTCCATCAAAAAGGGACTGGTTACTAAGTTGTGGTCTTTTATGGTTAAGATCACCTTACGTCCAGCTTTGTCTGAGATAGTCCTGGTTTATGTCTCTTGTTCCACTGTAATTAGTAATAGCATCCCTTTCAAAAGTATCTTCATTTGGGCAGTAAATTATACATTTATCCTAATTTTGACCTGCTCATGCCATGGAATACCACAGTCTTAAAAAAAAGGAATGATGACACTCTTTACCTATTGATTAATAATAATAATTTTAAAAAAGCAAGGTGTAGCTACTTTGGGTTTAAAAAAATGAAAGGTGTAGAATATATGTACATAGATTGGTATACACACAAAATGCTTCTGGAAAAATATATGAGAAACTGGAAATATTAGTTGCCTTGAGAGTAGGAATCTGGGTGACTGGAGGACAGAACTAGGAAGAAAACTTCACAATATACCCTTTTGTGTATTTTTTAATTATATGAATAAAGCTTCTTTTCAAAATACTCAGAAGAATTTTAGAAGGGAAGAAAAATTATATATTTACATAGAAAAATCACTTAAAATTATACATCCTAATGCTAACAATGCTTACTCTGAGTAATTCCATTGCAAGTCATCTTTTAAAAGAACTGTATAATTTAGACTTCTATATTCTTCAGACCATTGTAGTGCCTAACATAAATCTATACCAACAGGGGTGTATACCATAATAGTTTCCAGCATGAGTACATACCACAATTTTATTTCGGCAATCCCCTGTTGTTGAGCATTTTTGTTGTCTCTAGTTTTTCATTTTCAACAGTGTTCCAGTGAGTTTTCTTTTACAAAAATCTTTGTAAAAGAATCATGTTTAAGTCTTTAGAACATATTCCTGAAAGATAAATGGCTGAATCCGAGAAATGCAAAATCCGAAGGCTTTTGGCACTTATTTCTAAATCGCCTTTCTGAAAGATAGTATAGTACCGATCCCCAGTCTTGCTAGCAATATAAGACTGCCGACTTCATACCTTCTCCAACGCTCGGTCTTATCATTTGTGTTCATCTTGGCCAATCCGATGGTAAAATTGTTTTTATGCTGTTTAAACCTGCATTAAAAATTTTTTAGTAGGTTAAAACCTCCCCCAGATACTGGCCATTTGTATTTCTTATGAATAAAAGCTAACAGAAGAAAAACAAACTTTTAGTGGGACAAAAGCCTTAAAATTGTGCTCTGGGAGGGTGAGATTTTGTTTTCTGTTTTTTCTTTTTGCTTGTCCAACTACTCAGATTTAAAGCTGCTTTTAGAAATATCAAATCTAAAATGACTGTGTAAGTCTAAAGGCCAGCTGCTGCATTATACCAACCTGGTACCTTTCAGTGTCAGGGCTGTTCTCCACATCCTGTTGTCTGTCCTGTGAGAGTCTTGCTCAGTCCCAGAAATTGACAACATAATCATATCTCCACTTCTGATTCTTACACGGTGATACTGGTAAGACAGGAGATGTCTTAGAAGTTCATTGTAATTTGCTGAATGTTTTAAACTAACAACAGAACGTTGTACCCTTAAATATGGGGTGGAAGAATCATTTGTGTTAGGATGGTTTTACCTTAATCTGCTTTTCAAATGGCGCTGAGTCAAATGTCTCAACACAGTCGCACAGTCCATCTGGAGTGCAGACGGGCATCGTTAATCCAGCAGTTATCTGCATCGTGTATATGTGTCCAAACATCAAACAAATCAAACTCCTTTGATGTCCTTCTCAATCAGTGTTTAGTTTCAAAAATATTCTCTGCAGTGCTGAGCCTAACTGCAGAATTGCTTTAAGTCTTCTTTCTCCTCCCCTCCACTTCACACTCACACAGTGTTTTAAGGGAATTAAAACACTCAGCTGCTTCAAAAGACACTCAGGCTGAGATGGCTGCCTTTCTCTAGGATCTTCTCAGTGTGTGCAACATACAAGGGTGTATGTAATGTACAGGCAGCAGTGTGTCCATTTCTTTACACTGTGTGGTCCAAGGTGCCTGGCAAGACCCCACTTGGAGGCTTTTCTGTTGCCTAGCAGGGCTGCAGAGAGCTGCTTCTTAAGGGCAGTATTTGATAGCTAACTGGGATTTTTAGGAAGGCATTGTGTAGGAAGAGGGAGCACACCAGGCTTATTTAATTTTCTCACTGGTAACGTTGTGAAGCATATGAGTGTAATTTACATTTTATAGATCAGGTAACTGAGACCCAGACCTATGAAGGGAGGAGGCAGGAATTTTAAATTCCAAATCTCATGCTTTTTCTCATCATATCATACTAGGTGTCCTGTAGAACAATTGTTAAGTGAACAAATTTCATGTCAACTTTCTAAGATTATAGTCAAATACATAAAAATAGACAAGTAAATGTCCTTGAACCATTTAATGCCATCTCCTTTCCCCTGAGTCACATACTTGGCCACAAAGAAAGCCTTCAAAAGCTCAGAGAGGAGAGAGATTTATCAGAGAACACTCCCTGATTACAATGTAATGAGAATAGAAAAAATGCAAGGCAATTTTAAAAAACCTTATCCACTTGTAAATTATAAAACACACTCATTGATAACCCCGGGATCAAAAGGAAATCAAAGAAATTGTTTAAGTTACTGGGAAAGAATTAAAACAAAATATTTCTTTATCAGAACTTTCAAGCATAGTAAAAGCTGTACTCAGAGGAAACGTTTTATTCTTTAATAAAGAATAAAGAAAAAATAGCTCAACTTATTATTTGCAAAACAAAGAGGAACAAAACAAACCTAAAAAGTTAGTGAGAGGATTAATAGATAAAAGCTGAAATTAAAGGGATAGAATAATGGATAAATAAGTCCAAAAGCTGGTTCTTTGGAAGGACCAATAAGATAGATAAACCCCTTGAAAGCCAAATTAAGGGAAAAGCATGCTAGCAAAAGAATACTAAACAAATAAAATAATAGGAAATGACAAAACAGTACAAACAAGAAAAATTAAAATCGTGTAGAGACTTGTATAAACAACGCTTTTGTAAGAGGTGTGAAAAACCAATGGAAAAGGATGATTTCTTAGCAAAATACAAATGATCAAATTGACCCCAAGAGCAGTGGAAACCCTGCAGTTACTGGATTACTGTGAAGGCACTAGAAAGGTAATTAAAGAGTTACGTTTCACAAAGACTCTAGAACCAGATGGTTATGGAGCTGACCTTTAAGAACAGAAAAGACAGTATTATTTAAACTATTCCAAGTGAATTAAGAAAAACTTACTGAAGACATGTGGAGTACTAGTCAGTCACAGAGCTAATCCTAAAATAGTGAGTTAAACACATGGGTATGAATTCATGCATGAGAACTCATGGCAGGGTGGGGAAGCAAGTTGTAGACTCTTAACATGTGTGCATGCTACCACCATCCTGGTTCAGGCAGTGCCGAGGGAGCATGGCCCAGAGTCACACAGAAGACTTAATGGATGGTGGTATTTAAGCTATCTTTAGAATAGATGTCTTCAGAAACCAGAGTGAACTAGATTAATTCACATCTCGTGAACTAGAATTTAACTAGTCTAAACATTATTTATAACCTATTGACATTTTTGGTTTGTGAATCATCTCAAGACTAATGAGGTTTATGTCTTTATATGCTGTGTACATAAATTTATATATCAGGAGGCCTTGGGGTAAGTGGTGAAGGGCAGGGGATCTGAGATCAGACGGCCTGGATTTGATTAGCTGTGTGCCCTTGAGGAAGTTACATTACCTCTCTGTACTTCACTTTCTCATCTGGAAAATAAGAATAATAAGAATACGACCTCATAGGTTGTTTGGAGGACTAAGCTTTTAATACATATAAGTTGCTTAGAATAGAGTCTGGCACCAAATAAGCACTCAGCAAGCCAAGGCTAAGGATGAGAATGAGAATAAAGATGATATTTATAATTAATTTATGATTACCACCATCATCTATATTGTCATTTTTGAGAGATGCAAGGATCTCTCTATGGGCTTTTGAGTCAGACTGCCATGCCTCTTAGCTTTGTCGTGCACACACTGTGTAACCTTGGGAAGCTACTCAACTTTTCTTGCGGTAAAATATCCATAACACAGAATTTACTGTCTTAACCATTTTTAAGTGTAGCATTGAGTACATTCACATTGTTGTGCAACCATCACTACCATTCATGTCCAGCACTCTGATTATCATCCCAGACTGAAACACTATACATCTTAAACAGTGAACTCAACTGAACTTATTTTCAACATCATCTTTCCCCACACCTGTTCAAGGAGACATACTTAGAGCTGGTTGCTAGAATTAAAGAGGTTATAATTTGCAAAGTCCCAGACACCTTATAGGGTCACCATACCTTTTGTCCTTTGGTTCCAGCCCCATTGAAGTACCTTCAAGACCCTGAGTGTATAGGCGAGGGTCCTTTGCAGCCAATTGGTGACCTCTACATTTCTATGCTCACTCCCCACCCTGTGATTTTTATTTCCTCAGATACCTTGTTTTGTGAACACAAACGGCATATGCAATGTGTTAACTCTTTTCAGTTGCCAAGAATGTGCTAGGTGCTATTTGCGAGAGATAATTTGCCCATTAGATTTATTGTATAAATTAAGCCAAACACTAACTTGGAAAGAGGAAGCCAGTATCTGTAGAAAATTTATTATGTCGAATATCTTTTTTTTTAAAACGTTCCTTGAAGATGAAATGTGGTTTCCACTTGTGCACGGTTACAAAGTCAAGAATCCAGAGTTATTTGAAGACAAAACTTTTCTCCACACCTTTTTTGAATTACATAGGAAAAAATTTGGAATAGTAAAGGCGGCCCCAACTTGGATTAAGAACCTGATAAACTTGAAAGAATAAAAGGAGTGGCAGTGATGTTTTCACCAGATTTCTCTTTTTTGCTTCAAATTCCTACTCTGCATACCTCTTCTTCCTTTTCACATATGTTTTAATATCAGCAGAACATTTTAGGTGAACTTTTCTCCAGCCCCCCAACCCCCCAAAAAAACTGCTTCAGGCCACGGTGTATTTTGACGAGTGCAAAGGTTGATTTTGGTTTTTTACCTTATGGTATTTCCTTTCTTGCTGACTTTTTCGCCTTCTCAGCGGAGGGGTTGTGACCTCTGAACATGATAGGGGTAATGGTATTCGGCTCTATCGATGTGGCTCCTGCCCTGCACACTCATTTGCCCTCCGAAAGCCTGTTTCTTTTTCTAATGTCATCCACATGTCTGACCTAGACTATGAGATACTTTGTTCCTGGGGTCACCCCTAACTAGTAAATCCTCGTCTTAACTCGCAGCCCTATAAAGGCAAATGTGAAGTGCATCCTTGCAGTGAAGCTTGAAGGGTGCAGAGGCGAAGCAGTCCCTGGCTGTTTGACTGCTGTAAGCCTGGCACGCCTTGGGGATTGGCATTGCCAGCGTAGGACCTGCTGGGATGGTCTGTCCAAAGGTGGACAGTTTCAGATTATGGGCTACAACCTAAGCGTGATGGCGGTTTCACTCTTATTTGCGTGTGATGTCAAAGTACAAACCATGTGTCAGTAGTTCATCTGGCTCAGCATTTCTTAAACTATGTTTTGTGAGATGTTGAAAGATGTATGGTGACAAAATGGTTTTGAAGTCCCTACGTTTAGGAAATGCTGAGTTAAAATTAAAAGAGTTTCTTAGTAAGGAATTGCTTAGAACTCTTAATCTAAGCATTATGAGCTCTATTTTATGCAGCGTTTTCCAAGCTTTATTTGATCCAGAGCCCCTAGGACAAATACTCCAGGGCAAGGATTCTCACACTATTGTGATAGAGAACAAGGTTTATTGTTGTCGGGTTTTCTTTTTTTTTTTTTTTTTGCAATTTTTATTGTAAAATATACGTAACATTAAATTTACCATTCTAACCATTTTTAGGTGTGTACAATTGAGTGGTATTAAATAAGTACATTAACACTGTTGTTGCAAACATCACCATGAACCATTTTCAGAATTTTTTCATCATTCCAAACGGGAACTCTCTCCCTGTTAAACAATATCTCTCCATTCCTCAGAGCCCCGCCCCTAGTAACCTCCGTTATATTTTCTGTCTCTACGAATTTTCCTGTTCTAGGTACCTCATATAAGTGGAATCATGTAGTATCTGTTTTGTGATGTCTGGCTTATTTCACGTGGCATAATGTCTTCAGGGTTCATCCATGTTGCACAACATGTCAGAATTTCCTTCCTTTTTAAGGGTGAATAATGTTCCATTATATGCATATTCCACCCTTTGTTTATCCATTCATTTGCTTTTGGATAAATGGTCTGGTTTGTTTCCACCTTTTGGCTTTTGTGAAATGAACATTGGTGTACAAGTACCCGTTCTGAGTCCTGCTTTTCAGTTCTTTCAGGTACATACCTAGAAGTGGAATTGCTGGATCGTGTTGTAATTCTGTGTTTAACTTCTTAAGCCACTGCCAAGCTATTTTCCACAGAAGCTACACTATTTTATATTCCCACTAGAAATGCATAAGGGTTCCAGTTTCTCCACGTCCTTGCCAACACTTTCTCTGTGTGTGTGTATGTTTTTTAAATTAGTGATTCTACTTGGTGTAAAATGGTATCTTGTGGTTTTGATTTGCATTTTGTTGTTGCTGATTGTTTAATGTGTGATCCAATTTGGGCTGATATGTGATCCTCGAGCCATTAACTACACAGTTCACATGGTGTTCAAGTTGGACAGCATCCAAAATGGTGTGTACCCTGTGCAATGAAATGTGCCCATCAGTCACACCCTTGGATGTGTTTGGAATGCCAAATGGTTATAAAAGTTTCTAAATACTCTTTTCCAATTCTGCATTTATCTCATCATTAGCCAGTACCAAACCCACAGCAGTCCACAGATCACAGTTCAACTATCACTGCTGTGATAAATGCTAAAGTCATATTACATGTCAAATATATGGGTACTGTTTAAGGAAGTATGATGGATGGTTTAAGCAGTTTTACTTTAACATAACTGAAAGCTATTTTTCATTCAACATTCCCAGGTACAATTCCTAAATTATACTGGAAAACAATCTGGCAAGATCACATAATAATGCTGTTTTGGGTGGGGAGGGATAGTTCGGTCATCTTTTGGAGGGATGGAGGCCTTGGAATCTAGACAGTTCCCCTGATAGGCTGGCGTCCCAGCTCTCCTGAGTTAGCACTATGGTGTCGACCCTCAGGTAGGCTTGAATGTCAGGTCCTTGAGAGGAGAAGTAGCTGCTGTGTAGACAATCATGAGTCTGGAATCCAGAAAGAGATAAAATCAAGGTGCTGGAGCTTTGGGAGTTGGGCCCTCTGTTTCTGTAGGTTTCCCTGGGGAAGAAGAACTAGGCTCCAACTGCTGTCCTGGCAAGAGATTGTGCTTGGAAAAGCTCTTCCCACAGAATTAGTTAAGTAACTTAGGCTGGCTTCATTCAGTGGTTGGTCTTTGGCATCAAGCCTGTTAACTTCAGGAAACTGAGGCAGCACTGCTGCTTAGCTCAGGGACTCTTTCAAAAGAACATCTTTAAAGGAAAGTGAAATTTGATCCGTTCTATATAGAATGCTAAAGATGGTAGTGATGATTCTGTGTTCTACGCTTTAAGAACTTTGAGAGAAAAATCCACATCTGGTCCACTTTTGTGCAGGTGGCCAGTGTTGCAAGTTTTGTCTGCCCTGAACCCCTCTCCTGGGAATTGCATTCTCCTTTTGGAAACGGCTCTGGCCCCTACTCCTCCCATCGCCACCGTTGATTAAAACAATTCTTGGCCTCCTTTACCCTGTTCTGTTAGTCACTGTGGGAGGGTCAGGCCAATAAGGGTCTTTTCCTTTTCCTGGGATCTTTTTCAAACTGCAAGGGGAAAAGAGAGTCCTCTCGGGGTGACAACCTTCATGTGTGAGATTGGGAACCTGGGAACCTGGGGACCCACGTGGAGGAAAGCTGTGTGTAGTGAAAGCGAATAAGCCAACGTACAGAGTGAGCAGACAGCAGGTGACGGAATTCCTGGTTCCAAACACATGAGGCCCTGGTTTCCAGTTGTTTCAAAGGGTCAGCTGCCCGCTTACTCCCTTGTGGCTGGGATGCACTGGGCTCTGTAATCCAATCAACCTGTGTCCATCTGGGCCTCTCTCACCTGCAAATAGAAGTCCCAGCTCCTATCATGACCCCTTCCTGCCCAAAGCACTTAGCACATTGCCTTTCATACTATAAACATGCAATTAATATCTTTCAATAAATAGAAAACTTAAGCTAAAGATAATAGAACCTCCCTGCTGGCTCTTTGATCTTCACTCTGACACAGATTCCCGTTTTGCTCCCATTACTGAAAACATGTTAACAGGTGGTTTTCAAATGCCTTAAAATATTCAACTTTATATTCTTTTTTTTAAAAAAGTGTTTAGATACAGAACTTGGGATGGGTGATGTGAAGGGATTTAATTTAACTCTTTCTGTTGATGGAGACAGTGAGAACACGGCAGAGAGATTAGAAAGCAGAGGAGCCTTGTAAAACCCTATGCAAGGATGGGGAGAAAGGCTGACCGGGGACACAGGAAGGATTACCACGTGGGTGCAAGCGGCCCGTGGAGGCGGGAGCTTGTAAATGTGTAGCAGCTCCAGACCCAATAAAGCGCCATTATTTCCAGTAGCACCAGGAGCAGAGCATTAGGGGTTTAGGGTGATCAGTAAATCCTACTCCTTGCTTCCCCTCCCAGCTGAGACATAAACACGGGAGTCAGACAGAGATCAAATTGTCAGCTTTACTTCTCATGAAACAAATAGGAGACCTTGGGTTTAGAGCTACAGCCAAGTGGGTTTTCTAATCCTCACTCCTGAATTCAACAAATTCTTCCACCCATTGCTGGCACGGCTGGACAACCACAGGCCTCCCCGGCAGAGAGGCCCCCTACCACACGGCAGGGACAGACCGGACGCATGTGTCCTACAGACAGGCTGTTGTCCACAGAGAGGAATTCTCAAACTGGCTGAGCTGAGCCTGCCCCGTTGCCTCTCCCAAGTCAACCTTGGGGAGGAAGAGTGCGGGGCTCGGCGTATCATTCCTCCATGAAGAAACAGGAAGAGTGGGCGTACCTGATCCCTCCTAAGTACAGACAAGAGGTGGTTGGCTTGGCCGCCAAGGCTCATTTCTGAGGCTCACTGTTCCACCTCTATTTCCTTTTCCTGATTCTTTCTCCCTAATGGATAGGCAGGAGTGGAATGCTGAAGATGCCAGCAGAGGAGCATGTCACACTGGTCTGGACTGGATCAGGAAGGAGATAAGCCGTGGAGTAGAGGGAAGTGGACTGAGCGAAAAGAGCAGAGTCTGGAGATGAAAGAGCAGGTGTTAGAGGAGACAAGTGAGAAACCTGGGTTGAGGGGGAGGTGGTCCTCAGGCCAAGGATTAGGTGTTGGCGTTTATGATTCCACAGGGCAGGTGTGGGTGATGGTCCTGAAATGGCTGTGTAAGCAAAAACTACTGGAATTGAGGAAATCGAAGAACTGAAAAGCCAAGCTGTTGAACAGGTTGCTGTGTAGAATCTAAATCACCTGGACTGTTGACTGTAGTGAATGGCGCGCCTGTGCTGGGGTCCTCCACCCACAGCGAGTAGGATGGGAGGTCACGGTGGGGAAGAACTGATGGCTCAGACCTCGCACGCGATGAGGATCGCCCGTGAGGGTGATGGCATCAGTGGTCTGGGAGGGCAAGGGAGCTCTGAAACAAGCCGGGTGCCGCGTCCTCCTGACCTGCGGCTTTCCTAGAGAAGCAACCAGATGATCTTCCTTTGACCCGCCGTACCTTTTCTCATAATCTCTTCTCTGCAACACTTCCCAGGGTGTCTCTTTGTGTTTTTCCTCCATTGTTTTTATTCTACACTGCCTTCTTAACTTCCTGCAATCTGGTTTTTATCCTGTTGTTCCACAGAGAAGTTGTCCCCAAAGTCAATCATGTCCTTCTAATCAGAAAATTCTATTCATTGATGACTTACTAGTTTTATCCTAATGATAGAAATAAGTATCAAGTGGAAAACATCTATTGTGCCAAACACTGTTCTTTTCCTAAGCACTTTACCTACATTTTCTTAGCTCCACAACAGCCCTATGACATGAGTAGCCTCATTTTTATGGTGAATGAACATTCATTCATTCCATGTGTATTTCTTGAAGGTTTACTTATGATACATGAGAGATCATTCTAGATAGTATCTAGGTGAGAACAAGAGAGTGCTGAGGCCCTGGCAGGGATCTACTTGGTTTGGTTGAAGACCAGCAGGAGCTGTGCCTGGCTGCGGGGAGAGGGAGTGAGGTGGGGTGGCTTTGCCAGGCAGTGGCACCAGCTCCTGTCGGGCCATTAGGCCACTGTAAGGACTTGGGCTTTAGAGGAGAAAACTGAGGTGGAGACCACGTAGGCAGCTTGCCCCAGGTTGTTCAGCGGCTAAGTGGAGGAGCTGGGGTCCTTCCTAGATGTGACGCTGCCGCATTGGGCACTGGGCCCAAGTGCTCCCTGCATAGTGCTCTTGGTTCCTCCCGTCAGTCTTGTCTGGATCTTTTCCTGCTCTCATCTGCTTCTCCTCAGGCACAGGGGGTTCCTCCACCTCTAACCATCCTTTAAACATCGGTGTTCGGGGTGGCCCTGTTTTAGTCTTCTGCTGTGTCCTCACCCCAGTGACTTCCAATCCTGCATGTTCTGCTGGGGCCTCACTTCTGAGCTGTAGACCCAAATATAAGCTCCCAGTGAGCTGTAGCTTTGAATATGGAATATTCCAAGCTTACTTCATTATTTCCACTTCTCACACATCTCCCCTCCCTCCATTCTTTAAGATCGTCTCAGTGGCTAAGAAACTCCGCGTCACCCCAACCCCCTCTCCTCGTCCTCATCCTCTGCTCAAACAATCCGCTCAAGTGCCAAGCCAAGGAGGGGTGCTCACGTCCTTGCCCTTGTCTGCCCCTGCTGCTTCTGGATGAGCTCAGGCTTCCACATCCCTCCCCGAGCTCTTGTCCTTCTCTCATCCTCAGACCCTCTCCTCCACCCAGTGGATCTCTTCTGCTGCCACCCAACGTGTTCTCCTAAAGTAAAGGTCGGATCCAGGACTCTTCCCACCCTCATCAGCTGGCCTGGATTCCACACTGCCTAGAGGACAGTCCTTCCCAAGTCTCTCACAGCTCTGTCGAGCGTGCCTCTCATAACTTTCTTCCCCTCCCAGCCTTTCATTCTCTCCCTGCAGCCCGCTGTGCTTCTGCTCACTTCCCATCCATAAATTTTTTTCTTCTCCTTCAGGCAGCCACCTTCTGGGTCAAACTTCCCCAGAACTCCCCCAGGCAGAGTGAGTGGCTCTTGCCTCTCAGTGGAAGGCCTAGTATCCTCATTAAGTGCTCCTGGCAAATCCAAATGCACTGAAAGTCAGGTGAGTGCTGACTGTCGCTGGACATCCGCCAATTCCTGGAGCCAGGCTAGAACCCATGCAGGTTAGGAGAGCAGCGGTGCACACACGGCAGATACAGGAAATCCCCGAATTCTGTTCATTGTGGGGCATGTTCCTAGAGATATTTTGATAATGTCTTCCTTAAGTTCTGAATTTCAAAATTGCACTTCTGTTAAAGGGAGTTTGTTTGCTTCACATGCAGGAAACCTAACAAAAACCATTAAAAAAAAAAAAAAAAAAAAAGCCTGACAGCTAGAAGAGAAAAGTCACATTGGTGTTAGTTACTGATTTTCCAAAGAGGTCCAGGTCTTCTCTGCTGCACTCGCAGATCTTTCTGAGATATCCTAATCCTTATAAAAATTTTTGAAAGCAAATATTTATTATAGAAAATATATTAAAATAGTAAGTTCACCATATGCAGTCTTAGTTTACATGTTGATATCTCAACCTAGTCTTTTAAAGAAATTGAAGATTATACGGATGCTTTGTATCTATTGCATTTTAAATACCTGGCAGTATAGGTATCTGGGTTCATTGGAAACTCAAATGAGCCCCAAATGAGCATTACCTTCATTTTCTGTGAACTCCAAATCCATCATCATGTTGCCTTTTCCCTATGGGCTGTAAGGGAAGTAAACCAAGGAGATTGGACAGAGCAGGGGGCTTCTCACTACCTGCCTGGTTTCCCTAGAGAACCACTGAGTACCATCCTCCGAGCCAGAGAGCTGCACGCTGCTTCACAGTGGCCCAGGGAAGGAGATGAGCCACTTTCTAGTGGGAAATGACAGCTAAGGGAAAGGTAGCAAGAAGGTCCATGCGTGTCCTCTGAAGACAGGAGAGAAAGACCTGGGTGAGACACTGAAGTGTCTCAGGGGGCTCTCAGGAATGAATTGCTGACCCCTCCCCTCTCACTCCTGCCCGTCCTTCCCAAGGTGCTGCCTTGGGCTTAGGAAGCCTTTTCTATGTTCTCTGGAACCTTCCATCCGCTAGAGCCTAGAGCATGTGCCTGGTCTGAATGTACTTTCCCACTGAAGCGTTGTTCTGCTGAGTGGTTAGGTTCTGTAGTGTAGTTAGGACTCCTCTTTGGGTACATTTTGGATTAAGTTAGCTTTTCTGGCCCAAACTGAGGACCACCATGCAAAGATTATTTCTGTGAGATAATTACAAATGATGACTTACAAGCCACCATCTTACAAAAGAGCTTTTGATACATAGCTTGCACCTAAGTTTGAAGCAGCCTGTATAAAAGTGTCAAGCTGGCGATTCCTATCATTAGCTAAACAGCAATAATTGCAATTACCTTTTTTTTTTAACCATCTCCCATGTAACTGGCAAGGGCTATAAATACACACCGTGTCTGTTTTTTACGGGTGTAATGGATGAAGAAACTGTTCTTCATTTCATCCTCTGCGGTCTCTTTTTGACTTGAGTTGACAGTAATGTCAATAATAATGCATAACTCCTATATGAGTGCCCAGAAGGTGCCAGACCCTAGGCTGTGTTCTTAGTATATAGTTTCTGTAATGCTGACATCCCTATAAGGTTGGTGGCATCCCCCACCTCACAGATTAGAGATTCCAGAATCGGAAAGGTTAGGAAACATGCCCCAGGCCACATAGCTAATAAGCAGGTAAGGTTGGGATTCTAAACGGAGTCCTCCTGACTCCAAAGCTTTTGCACTGTGTTCCGTGATAGAGTTGTTCTTCTCTCATTTTCATTGTTTGATTAGACATTTTTTCATAAACAGACCTCTGTTTATGTGTATCTTGAACAAATCCATATATTTGATAGATGGTGAAGTTGAATCCTGGAGATAAGATACTTCTGTTGTAAGTCCTTATTATTTCATCTACTGGAATGTCAACTCCATGAGGATGGGAAATTTTTGTTGTTGTTTTTCATTCTTATAAGTGCCTAGAATATAGTACTTAATTTATTTTCGATATTTAGTGAGCACCTACTACATGCCAGGGCCCCTGCTACCCCCTGGCGGTAGAGACCATCCTGGGCCTGCCTTCACCTTGCCTTCGGAGGAGAAGGAAGTGGAGAAAAGTACAAGGTCTTCTTCAAAGAAGAGGCCCCAGCCGGGGAGGGCAAAAAGCGCAGGCCTCCACCCCACGCCCCTGGGGAGTGTTTTCATACAGAGGGCAGGCCCACAGATGAGTGAAATGGGAAGCCACTGGGCCAAGAACAAGGAAGACTAAATGCATAGTAGTTACATAAACAGCAGTATAAATCTATATATTAATACTAGTCAAGAACAAAGTGGACTCTTTTAGGAACTTTATGTTCCGCACCTGTGTTGCATTGAGACTCATGTTACAGCACTTTCCCGAGAGCCAGAAATGGTAACTTTCCATCGGTAGCACTTGAGCATTGACCTCCAGGACTTTGCAGTGGTTGTCTCTGAGGTGGCCATTATTTTTCCCTTGAATTGATGAAACTGGTTTTGCAAGTGAAGCCACAACCCTATGGAGTTGAGTACACTTTTACAAATTTAAAAACCTTTTCTCCAGACTTGGGGGAGAAATTTCAAGTGTACATAAAAGTTAAAAAAGAAAAAAAGGCACAGTGAACACCTGAGTAACCTGGAACAGGGCCAGTGGACTGCATGCAGCCTGTGGGCCCAATCCAGCCCAACGCCTGCTTTGGTAAATAAACTGAATAGAAATGCAGATCATTCCCATTTGTCTATGTATTTGTCTGGCTACAATGACGGACAAAGCTGAGTCATTTTGATGGAGACCACCAGAGGCCCACAAAGCTATATTGACTATCTGGCCCTTTATAGCAAAAATTTGCCAACCTTTGAGATCTAGATTCACTGATTGCTAATATTTTACTGTATCTGCTTTATCTCTTTCTCCATAACAGGCAGACATCATCCCCTCTCTGTCTTTTTCTCTCCTACACGTGCACACGTACATATTTTTTCTTGAACCATTTGAAATTATGTTATAGTCACAACTTGTCCCTAAATAATTCATACGTTCCCTTAAAAATAAAGGCATTCTCTCATATAATCACAATGCCATCATCATCATGCCTAAGAAAATTAACATTCAATTATATCATCCAACAACAATCCATATTTAAATTGGATTTTTATAGCCTTATCTGCTTTCCTTTTTTTGGATCTAGGGTCCAATCAAAGGTCAGACGGTGCATTTGGTCATCATGCCTCTTCAATCTCCAACTTTTGTTTTATCATGCATTGTCTTTTTTGAAGAGTCCTTTAAAAACTTCTTTTGAAGCCTAATTCTTAATGAGTTTGCAATACTACATTAGTAAGAGCTGAATAGAATAGTCACTGTGGTGAATCAGTGTCTCCACTCCTTCTACCCCAGGATTGAGACGCTGTTGTGTTACTTGGCTTCTGAAGCTAAGACACTAAGACATTAGTCTTGCTTGGAATTGAAATGTGGAAAAAACTCAGTGTGAAGAGCAGGGCAGATGGGAATTTGCAAGATGCATCTTCTGTAATTAAAGGCACAGTCCTCCCGCCCGCTCCGGTCGCCACCCCTGTTAGCTCTTGGCTGGGGGCGGGGGGGCTCTTCCTTCTGGCTTTTCTCCTGACTGGGGTCTGGCTCCCCTCCAGCATCATCAGGTTGCAGCAAGGAGCTGAAAGGAGACCTGCAATTCTTTAAATCTCCTAGTCTAAACTGTCCAGCCTGGCTGGCAACACAGTGCTTCTGTGTTTGCAATCTGTGTGCTGAAGACAGCATGGCACTCAGGGGCGTACCCAGGAATGCACGTGGGGAGGGCACCTTCTTGTCTCTCTTGAGGATCTAAGGTGCCAGTCATGGGCTTCTTACGGAACCACACGGTGGTCACAGGTCTGCTCCTTTCATTTTGGTCCCAAATGATTCCTAGAGAGTTCCAGGACCCACCCTTTGCTTTCCTCTGGACAAGAATCCCTCAGAGCTCAGAGGCCAACCAGAAAGATAGCTGCATGCCCTAGAAAGAACTCACCTGAACATCTACAAACCCCTGGAGGTGGGAGGGAAAAATAGAGAAACTCCACAGAGAAACTGGATAATTTTAAAATGTGCAAAGTTACTGGAGGAGAGACTGGCTAGGGTGTGGATGACTTCAGACCATGAGCAGCTCACTGTCAGTCTACAGGAGGTCTTATGAATGGTGGCAATTGCCTATTGAAAACATCCAGGGGAACAGGAAAGAAAACCTTCTGGAATGGGCCACCCTCCAAGGGGGGAGACACTGTGCTATCTCCTCATTGGTCTCCCTGTCTCCTGTCTGGTTCCTCCCAGGTCCTTCCTGCACACTGTCTACCTCCCCCAGGTCTACCCCCAACAGTCTACTTATGCTGCAGATCTGGGCATTCATTCCTCAGATCCTTGCCCCTCAGTGACAACCACAGCCTGCCTTCCATGGCCTTCAAAGTCCCCATGATCAGCCCCTGACTCCATAGCCTCATCTTTTTTGGTGCCAGCCTCAGATTTGAGGCTTGAGTTCTTCATAGATCCCATGTTGTTTTGAACTTCCATCCTTTGCTGGCTGTGTGGCCTTGGGCAAGATGCTTAATTGTTCTGTGCCTCACATTGCTCATCTGTAAAATGAGGATAAAAGTAGCACCTACCTCATAAGGCTGTGCAGGGATTAAATGAGTTAATATATGTAAAATTCTTGGAAGAATGCTTGGCGTGTAATAAAGGTGATATAAAGATTGGCAATTTATTGCTATTGCTCTTGTTTTGAGCCTGGATGTATTAATTTTTTTATTGCTGCATAATACAATCACTGTAAACTTAGCATCCTAACTCAACACCCATTAATTATCTCAGTTATTATGGACATGGCATGACTGAGTTCTTTGCTCAGGGTCTCATAGTGCTGAAACTGAGGTGTTGGTGGGGGCTGAGGTCCTACCTGAGCTTCTTCCAAGCCTCTTCCAAGCTCATGTTGTTGTTGACAGAATGCATCTCCTTGAACCCATAGAACTCCTAGCCGGCAGGAACTCTGACTTTACTTTCTTTTAAAAGCTCCCCTGATTAGGTCAGGCCCAATCTGAGCATCTTTCTTTTGACCAGCTCAAAGCCAGCTGGTTAATCACATGATCACAGAGTGATATTCCATCACAGGCACAAGTTCTACTCACATGCAAGAGGAGGTGATTGTACAGGTTGTGTTCACAAGGTGGTGAGATTCTTGGGGGTCCTCTTAGAATCCTGCCTACACCCTGGTAATTGGGAAATACTGTGCTTCTTGTTCGCTTTGTTGAATTGCACATGGATGAATATATGATTCATTTACCACTGCCATCATTTCAGATTTTCGTAGCATCTTTTCTTAGAGCATTTAGATGGACTCCCCTTGATCAGAGCCAGCCTTGATCATTCCTTTCTTGTAGTTTGAACTACCTGATGGGCCAGTTAACTCGTCAGAAGTCTTTTAGGAAGAGGATAATTAGAGGCTTGTAGCTGCTGAACCTGCTGCTAATATCCTGGAACTCCAAAAGGGCGACTCACAATGTGCAGTCCCTTCCAGAGCCATTTGTTTGTTCTTAATGACTCCCAATAGATGAAGACCAGAACCATCCTCAGCTGTAAATTGTGCCTGCCACTCTGCCAGTTCAAAATAAATTTGTACCTGCTGGAGAGATTTATTTTACTAGGAAGAAGATCTTTGACATAATTTTTGAAAGATTTCCAGGCCTTCTCACTTTTCCCTTTCCAATTAAGTCTAGATTTTCTTCCCATTTAATTCAGTTTATAGTCCACAAAGAGGTATTATTGGGCAAAAGCCACTGATGAAGTATGTATTTTTGAAGATCAATTAAAAAGAAAAAGTTGTCAAAGGTGAAAGTTGGGTAGTAAAACCTATTTTTAAGAAAAAAAATACCAATTTTGAACGAGATTCTAGGCAATAAGACATGGACAAAACTTTAAAGCAATGGGGGTTCTTGAGTACTATTCCCCTCAAATTGCTAAGTTCTGCTTTTCAGTGGCATTTAACTTACAGTTTTATACAAATGTGTTAAGGTAGAGGGGAAAACAAGAATTTGATATAGCTGTGGCTTTAGAAGTTTGAAGTGTCTATTTACTCCAGCATTTCCTAAGCAAGTATGATTTTTATTATCCAACAAGCCATGACTCACACCTGACTCTCACTGCCTTAGTAACTGACATGTCTCTAGTAATTTGGGCTACTAGGAAGAAAGGCTGGTTCATAAAGATAATATAAAATAATATAGACTTAGATTTCTTTTCTTCCTTCCAGGACAATATCATATTATTCTTGAGAGGTTGTAAAGAGCTTGGCCTTAAAGAATCTCAACTTTTTGACCCGAGTGACCTGCAGGATACGTCCAACAGAGTAACAGTCAAGTAAGTAATGCACGATTTATGTCTAAGGGAAACCCATTTATGGTTAGACTTGCAGGTTTCTGATGATGTTGTAAGGTCTGAGAGGCAGAGAATTGGGCGTGCCTAATAAAATAAAAATGTGGAGGTAAAAATTCATCTTTCAAAACAGGATGCGTTGGCCTTCCCTTGTGCATAGCCTTCATTCTGATTAAACATAATTTTTTGAAATGCAAAAATCATGCATGTAGAGTTAGAATTTTAGAGACAAGGAGAAAAAAATGTTAGGTGAAACTTAACAGAGGGAGAGGCAAGAGAGAAGTCTACACAGAATCTGTTCGAGTTAGACAAAAAGCTTTTATTGGCTCCAACTGGGCATATGAATAGGCTCTTGGAAGACTGCAAACTCAGTAAACAGATCTGAACCCTGTTTATTATGCAAAAAAGGCAATATATTATGGAGAAATCTCTTCTTCATTTACATTTGTAACTGTTTTCACATATGTGTCAGTGATCAAGTTGTTTGAAGATGGATCATTAGCCATTTGGCTATTGTTGACTGTATCTATTCAGGGGGCCAGGTTTGGGGCCAAAGAATTCTTGGGAAAGAATGTTATAGTAAAAGAAAAGCAATGTGCTTCTCTATAAAGAAATAGCTCATGACCAGCGTAATGAGAAGAAAAGTCCTTATGACATGGTAGAGATAACTTTCCTGTAGTTTAGAAGTCCTTTAGACTCTACCAAATTCATATAAAACACTTTCCAAATTAGTCAAACAATATTTGGCATGAATATGCTTTAATAATAAGCTTAATTACATAGATAGGGTCTTTGGATTGGCTACACATCTCCTTTTCATGACTTTTGGGTTATTTTATTATGAAAGGGCAGAAAAGAGAGAGAAACCAAAATTCAGAGCTGTTAATTTTTCACTATTTGCCGATACTGACTTTTTTAATGATGAGGGAAAATAATTGGGAAAAAAATGGAAACTACTAAATGAAATCAAGTTGGAGTTGATATTGTATTTTATGATGCATGACTGGGAATAAGGCACAGTCAGCCACAATTCTCTTAAAGTCACTCCTCTGTTGTCAGTGTGCCTTTTGTGGGGGCGGGGGCCGGTGGGGAGTATAATTGACATACACCATTATATTAGATTCAGGTGTACTACATAATGATTCAGTATTTGCATATGTTGCAAAATGTTCACCACAATAAATCTAGTTAACATCTGTCACCACATAAATTTTATTTTTCTTGTGATGAGAATTTCTAAGATATATTCTCTTAGCCACTTTGAAACATGCAATCCAGTATTATTAAGCATAGTCGTCATGCTGTACATTACATCCCATAACTTGTTTGTCTCATAACTGGAAGTTTGTACCTTTTGACTTTTCTTTAATATTTCTCATGGAAAATTTTTAGTTAAGGGCAAAAATAACAGAAGAAAAATTACTATGTTCAAATGTGGAAACCACCCTTAACTTCATTTTAGTCCTCACATGCTCCATTTATTTCTGTACTTAAATCCAACCTCTATAAATCATTATTCATGTTAGGAAATTGTTTCAGGTTCTGCCTCATCTCACATTCATAGTTTCACCTGGGTGGCAAGTGATCAGAAACAATAGTAACTGTGTGACATGGTAGGTAATAATTAGTCACACACACATTGCTTTGGGGGGTGAAGGAAAGTTCATTTTGACAGTGTTGGCAGCTGCATTTTTTTTTAAGAGCCACTCTAAATCAATATGTTACTAAACCAGAAGACTTCTGAGACTGGTTGGTTTTAGAAATTCCAGAAATCATATTACCTTTATTGCTTATCTACACAAACTGAGCACCAAGTACAAATGAACTTATTTACAAACCAGAAACAGACTCACAGACATAGAAAACAAGCTTATGGTTACCAAAGGAGAAGGGGGTGAGGAAGGATAAATTGGGAGTTTAGGATTAACATACACACACTACTATATATAAAATATGTAAACAGCAAGGACCTACTGTATGGCACAGGAGAGTCTATTCAATATCTTGTCATAACCTATAATGGTTATAGGTTTTTTGCTGAGCACTTGAAACTAATGTAACTTTGTAAATCAACTCTGTTTCAATTAAAAGAAAATAAACTGGGCATCAGGAAATCTGGGGTCCCCCCTACATCTGCTGCTCCCTAGGTCTACAATCCTAGGCAAGCTCCCTTGCTTCAGTAGGGTTGTGTCTTCATCAATAAAATGGAATTGGACAGAATGTTCCTTCAGGTATGATTCTAGCTAATGCTTGCTCATGCAGATCTGGGAAGATGGCTAAACCAACTTCTAAAGAAAGAGACTTTAATTTAAAGGCACAGAAAGCAGCCTAAAGTCACTTAGACCAGTGGTACACACAGTCAGTTCTCAATTACTGGACCAGCTTCGCCTTCTCCTGTGCTTTTCTCTGTCTTTTTTCTTTATCTTTCTCTCTGCTTCTTTGCTCCATCTCCTTCTCTTCCCTGTGCCTCCCTTCCCTTCTTTATCTTACTTCCCATCTATCTCCCCTTTTGCATTTCTTCTCTCATTTTCTTCCCTTTTAAGTTTTCCCTTCACTTGAGTATTATTATTTTCGTTAAACAACACTTCTCCATCACCTTCCCCTATGACTATCATTTTTCATTCCTTCATTCAACAAATATTTACTGAGCAGCTACTATGTGTCAGATGCTTTCCAGTGACTAGAGAACACGCTCCCCATTCACATAGAATTTATACCCTTTGACAAGTAAAGAAGTAAATTTTTTTAATTGCGGAGAGTAGTAAGTGCTAAGGAGAAAGTAAAATAATAATGAAATAGATGATGTAAAAGATAGTGACCATTGCAATATGTGCACTTATCAAATAATTGTGCTGTATACTTTATACTTAGATAATGTTTTATGTGAATTATATCTCAACAAAACCAGGGGGGATAAAAAAGGTGGTCAAGAATGGTCTCTCTAAAGAGGTGGCATTTCAGGTGAGGGGTCACACATGAATGAGAAGCAAGAACCAGCCATGCAAAGGTCTACAGGATGTTCAGGGTGGAGAAGGGGCAGGTAGAAAGGCTGGGGAAGAGAAACAAACTTGATGTCTACAAAGAGAAAGAAGAGTAGTCGGTGTGGTAAAGGTAATGGGCAAGGATGAGCCTGGTGTGAGGCATGGTCCAGAAGCATTGTAGGAGGTTGACTTTGGAATAGTTATGGAGAAAAAAATTTTATTTCACTGTATGAATATTTAGAAGAGCATAAAGAACTTTGTATTAAAAATTATACCATAAATTCGTTTACAGTACTTAGAAACTCTAGTACTATGGAGGATTTGGGCACGGAATGAGCTATCTGCTTCACAACTTTTCTGTGAGTGATGTTGGTTTAACTTGCTACTGTCCAGGGCACATTTGTAACATCTACATAAATTGTAGATTTTTTAGCTATGGTAGATGAAATTAGAGTGGCAATGTTTCTCTGCTTTCCCCTCTGAAAGTTAAGCCAAACATTAGCAGAGATGGAGAGCGCCCGACTGACACCAGTTAATAGTGTAAGGAATAAGGTAGAGGGTAGATCTCAAAGAGGAAATTTTGATGCCTTTCTGAAATTGTCTTTTTAAAAATACTTCTTTAGATGAGCTTTCATTGAGGGTAATTTTTCTTACTTTTTTTGTTTTTTGAGAAGTAACTTGAGTAGACTATAAAGAAAAAAAAGAAAGGAAAAGAAAAGAAAAGAAAAGAAAGAAAAAGAGAGAGAAAGAGATAACCTGTAAGTGATGACTGTGTGTAATTTCGTGACCTCTACCTGTAAGGGGTGCCAGACAACGCTGATGGGAAATGTAAACACCATCCAGCAGGGCGTGCAGCAAATACCATGCCAGGGAATCGCAGCAATTGAATGAAAATGAGGATAGCCTTTGGATCGCTCCCAAGAATGTCTCTGAAAAATTTCAAAGCATTTTCACATAATTCGTTGTTATGTGAAAGTCATTCAACAAATATTTTGTAAGCTCCTACTATGTGCCAAGCATAACTTTTTTAGAACTGGGTCACAATTTTAGTCAAAAAACATTTATTGTCAGTGCAGAAAAAGTTTCATGGCCCCTGTTTTTAAGTTGTTTTTCACAAAAATTTCAAATCTTTTTTAGATTTTTGTTTGTTTTCATTTGGGTTTTTTTTGTTTTTGTTGTTAAATTTTAAAAAATCCGTGCAAATATCTCAGCAGATAATGACATTCTTTATGTTAACAGGGGGGAAATATGAAAACATTCTCTTAATCAAATCCAAATTGGACCACTACTTCCTTCAATCTGTCTCTATTGATGGTTTTTCTCCTTAGTATATACTACGTTTTCTACTCCCTTAAACCTCAGTTGACTTGAAGTTGTGCATCTGTTCATTAATATATACTTTGGGTCAGAATATGCAGCAAGAAAGTAATTGGGATCTATATATATGACGGAACTCTTGACTGGTTTATAGTGGAATTACCTTCTACACCTCCCTCGCCTCCCCAATCCCCCACAGCCAGCCTCTAAGCTGAAGTTTTGCGGAAAAAGAAATGCTGCATTTCTTTTCCTAGTATTTGTTGACACGTTAAAGGAACTTTGGGATACTTTGGGAGAAATTTTTACATTTCAATGTATGAATATTTAGAAAGTACCATCCAGTAGCTTTTTTTGTTTATAATTTAAGAATAAACATTTATGTATATTTAAGAATGCATGTGTGTATATTTGAACATAGCACGCATATTTTCCTGCTTATGGCTAATTCCCAATGCTAATTTACGTCCATAGCAGAAAAGAGCACATATTTGGACAGTGTTGCCTCTTCTACGTGTATTTTCTGATTTAATTAAGGTTTTAGACCTTTGTTAAAAGTACTTGTATAAAGAAGATTTTGGAAGTGCAGTCAGATTTCAACTTGACAGTGATATATATAGCAAGGCAAAATTTTCCTTTAACAACTAAGCTTTGAGAATACAAATATAAACAGTCCTAGTTTTAAGTGGAATTCTTCATTTTCCAGATGTTACAAAGCATTCATCTTTCCATGGTGTACTACGGAACTTTAATCCCACCTTATCCTTCTATGTTTTGTTTTCTAAACAATTTTATTTCGTACCTGAAATCCTTAATCATGGACCTTAAAAATAATGTATTCCGCTGACTTCATGATACTTGTTAGCTTTCAGGTACTCCTTAGAGGTGTTGAAGGGAAGATCAGAGTGAGGAAACGGCTATACTGATCATGTTTTCTTTTCCTTTTCCTTGATTAGGAGCCTTGATTATAGTAGGAAGCTGAAAAATGTAAGTGTTTTAACTTCACTTTCCAAACTTTTTTCCTTGTCACTTTGATGGTTCAATGTAGCTCATAAGTTGAATGCCTCTTGAATGCCTTGCTAGAAAGAATCTTTCTTAGAAAACAAGAATATATGCCTCTAACAGAATAATTCACGATTGTGATAGAAATAAAAATGGTAGACTGGGGGTGGGGACGGTTCTCTTTAGATAAGGGCTCAATCCTGAAATAAACAAATGAAAGCTCACGCTCTGTTTGTAATTTGGTTTCTTAAACACAAAGTGCTCTATCTCAGCACTAACGTTAGTGTCTTCCTATTGGTAGGCACAGATGGGACCATTAAATTAAGCAGCTGGGCAAGTTGTTTTGGGGAAGAGATCAGCTTAATATAAATAATGTTGACTGTCGTCGGCCTGTGCCTTTTGTGTATTTTCCTATTAATCTTTTGAGTTTTTATTAGTACTTCCCCAAATCAACTTTTAAGAGTTAGATCTGATTTTCCAAAGGCAAGTATGTTAGTGCTCTTTTACTTTAAGTTTAAATTGAAGAATGTAAGAAGCGGCTTCTGTATATAAAATTTTTAAATTGGCTGTGACCCTCCTCTTTAAAAAAAATTTCCAGACCGCTGTTATATTTGAGTGACATTCTCATTGTTATCTCCTTTTTCTTCCTCTGTAAAACCAGGGATATATGCCATTTTTCATCATACAGTTTTAAACAGAAAACCTACCATCTAACACACATCACGGTTCTGTCGTCCATTCTCCTATTATTCTTCTCAAGGGAGCCTCATAGTCTTAGCACATATTAGTTATTTTATGGTCCTAGTTCATGTCCTGACATTTGCAATTGTCTGTTCGCTGGAAATTTATTTGTAAGCAATGAGTTAAAGAAGAATTTCTGGAAGTTCTGAAGAATTCCTGAAGTAACATTTTCCCACAGAGGTAGAAAACCAAATGACACCGTAGCACTGATGCACAGAACCATATTGTGGGCCTGCTGCTGTCTGGAAGCGTGAACACAAATCATGTTGTCCAAAGCATTTTCTGGCCTCGCTAGTGGAGGGAGGTACAAGAAATACTTCCCAGCCTGGCTGAAGCAAGAAGGCCAAATGTGAAAACAAAATAATATTCTTAGCATTTTCATAGGCTTCCAGTCCCAATAATTCAGTTTTAAGGAGGTCATCTTCAGCTGACCCCTGCTGGGTTCTGTGGGAAAGTCAATGTAAAGACCATTTATTTGCCTTTGTGGACAGTTTCTTTGGAAAGACAGAACAAAGTTCACTTTGGACTGTAGCTTCAGACCAGTGAATATTCACAGACATCCTTAGACATCCAAGGTTGTTAATTGGCAGTAGCCTTGTCCAGGCTAAAAATTTCCCGTCGCAGATGAGTAGGACTCTAACTGTACCCCAAAGCTACATATCTGCAGACTGCATTCCTCATTACCTTGCTCCGTTCTGACTTTAATTAGATATACTGTGTTGCTCTTGTGCTGGAAACCACTAATTAACCTTGATCACTCCTTTGAAAACATTTTGCCTCTGGTCTTAGAATCTCTGTGCCCACAAGTAGAAGTCACGGGCCTTTAAAAGCACCTCTTGCAAAAGGAGTTGACAACCTGTTTCATTGTTTGGGTGAGGACGCCAGAGTTTCTGAAAAATTTGGCTTCCTGGTTTTGAAACTTTCATGACACAAAAATAATCTTAGAGGATGTATTTTTCCTTCTTGCTGTCTTGTAGGTCACATTCTCACAACCAGATTTTTTCTAAAACCGGAGTCTTATTTCAACTGCTGAGTCGTGTTTGTGTTGACTGACGCAGTCTTGGGTTCTTATTAAAATGATTTGCATGGAATGGTTACCTCTTGGATGGTGGTTTTTGTAAATTAATGTTGCACAGTCTCTCCCCCTGCTTTCCTGCTCAGGGAGCAGTACTGACCCGTTAGCTTAGAAGTAATTCTTTGTGCGTGGTTCTGTTTCCCAGGTGTTAGTGACCATTTACTGGCTGGGCAAAGCAGCAAATAGCTGTGCATCTTACAGTGGAACGACGCTGAACCTGAAGGAGTTTGAAGGCTTGCTGGCTCAGATGAGAAAGGTAACCTGGCTTTCCTTCTTCATCCCATGAGGTTTAGACAAGGCAGGAAGGCAACACAGTTGCTTGTATTTAAGATCATTACAGTTCCACATGGTCGAATTGCACAGGCCAGAGATGCCCTGCCCTCAAGGAAGCAACTTGCTTGTCGCACCGATGACATCTTTCGTGCATCCCACACATACCTGAACTTTTACTCCCTTCTGAGAATGGGGGATCTGAGCTCTCTCCAACTTTAATTCCAAAAGAGCAAATTCAATCTGTCAGTATATGGCTTTGGATACCAAAGAGCTCAGTGCTTATTTTCTTGGGGAAATAATGCCTGAATTAAACAATACAGTATTATACAAAAATGAAGACTTGCTGTGCACTTCCACCCAAGGGTCATTTTGCTTACCCCTCAGGACTTTGGTGTGAGTGAGGTAACGTCAGCCAAGTTCTGGCCTGGGCATCCACCCTGGACAGGCCCTGAAAAATTAGAACCATTCTCTTCTCAGATGTGTGTTTTATGACCATTGTATTTGAATGACCTGGAAATTTGGAAAACATGTTTTACAATGGTCACAGCTTTATTTGTTTATTTAATTATGGGAAAGACTGACCTAAGGTAGGAATTTGTCCAAGAAAGAGTGGAGTGTTTTGTGCGTGGCTGCCTGTGTGTTCCTCTTTAAGATTGATTAACTCACCCAAAGTACCAGCATTACTGGGGAGGGAGCAGCCCCACCCAGCAAGCCTTAGTGAACAGGTAAGGCTCACTGGTAATCAGTAGCATCCGTGGGTTTGGATAAGACCTGTATTGCAGCGCAGGTAATTAAGGACTGGTTCTTCCTCTTTTTTCTAACATGCAAACTAAATGCACTAATGAGACCTTGTTGAGGGACATTCTGTACTTTACAGTTTTTCTTTTAATACTGAAAGCAAGAGTTTGCTCCAACTTTTTAATGATTTATTCTTTTTTCCTTAAAGCTAATAGTTCTAATAGTTCTTTGCATTTGGCTCAAACCAGGCTGGCTCATGTATGAATAAATGGACCAGGCTTTCCTATTGGTCATAACATACATAAACAAAGTCCTTTAAGCTAAATTCCTTTAAAAATAAAATAAACACACCACTCAATCAAACAACACTTTGTTTCTCAGTCTTAACTCTTATTTGTCCTTTAATTTTTCATTTAGCGCAACAGAGTTAAGGATACTTAGGGAAAGTACAAAGGTAAGTTTCAGTCTGGATTTGCGAAATCTAAATGTTTGTTGGTTTTATATTAAATTTGAACTTGGATAGTGATAGATGGATTATCTTTTTTAAACTATTTAAAAGCTCTGCCAGATAGTTTCCCTGCTGGGTTCTCTGGGAATCTGACTTCTTCTCATTATTGATGTTTCTTACCACTAGTCCAGCTCTTCTGTGATCTGAGCCAGCCATTGGTCTCTGCAACTCTCCTAACTTCTCCTTTTGTTCAGTCAGTTGGTTACTAGCAACTGCCTTGAAATCGCCTGTTGTTGTGAACAGCTGTCACCTTAGACGATGTCACAGGACCTGAGGAGTAGTCAGTATCACTGGGTGAAGCATGACTTAACTAAAAATGGCCATCTGTGGCGCTCCCATATCTCTATGTAAAGTTGAGAGAACTTCACAGGTCTATCCAATGCCTGGAAATGTTAGATTTATCTAGAGTGTGTATTGTCTCATTTTATCAATTAGGATTGCATTTGGCTGGGAAATGCAGAAAATTCTACCAGTGGCTTAAATAAGATAGAGTTTTATATCAGACTCACACAAATGTGGTCTGGACGTGAGCAATCCAGGGCTGGTGCAGGGGCTCTGTGGTCATCGGGGCCCAGGCTCCTTCTGTCTTTTTACTCCACCATCCTCAGCTCACAGCCTCTCACCTGCTGGTCCAAGTTGGCTGTGTGAGCGTTAGTCATCACGTCCACATCTGAGCCAGGAGAAAGGAGGGATGAGAAGAAAGGCTTATGCCTTCCTTAAACAGACTTCTGGGAAGTCATGTGCCACCCCTCCGCTCACATCCCACTGACCTGAACTTGGTCACCGATCTGTACCCAGCTGCTAGGAAAGGTGTGGGAAAAGGAGGCTTTATTTCGTCTAAAAACTGTGAGTATTTTCGCTGGAGAAGAAAGGGAGAGCAGATACTGAGGGACAGCTGCAATCTCTTCTGCACATACACAGACCGAAATAAATTTGAAATTAAAAGTTTTTCTTTCACAAAGGAGCCTAGCCAGAAATTTTTTATATTCATTTTTTTCCTAGTGGGAGAAATGTGCATAAAAATGATTAACTATGGTAGCACTTGTTAAGTTCTGTAGTGCAAGTAACACATGTAGAGCCCTTGACAACAGCGTCTGACACACAGTAGGTATTCATAGTAGTCTGCTATCGCTGTATACAAAAAAAGGTCTCTGAAAGCATAGTGACATGGCCTTTTCCTGGGCCTGAATATGTCAGAGAAAGTCTCCCAAAGGAGGGGCACTTAAGCTGAACCAAGGGGAACTACCACAGGACCAGTGAAACTGAAGGAGAACCACGGAGACTGGGGTGGCCCTGGAGATCTCAGGGTCCAGAACCAGAAAGCCAGTATGCTAGATTCTTCCTTTCTCTCTCTTTCTTTCTCTCATCTCTTCCTGTCTCTCCTTGAATTCATCCCCTCCTCCAATAGGTAAACATTCCCTCATAGTAGCGGCCATGGCCAACAGCACTCCGGGGATTACCTGCTTCTAGCTCCTTGCCCCGGAGCAAAGAAATTCTTCTCCCTGGCCCCCGCTGTAAAATCCCTAGAGTGCACTCTGGCCCAGAGCAGGTCCTGTTCCTGAACCAGTCAGTGTGACCCGGGATAAGGGATACCGTGATTGGCCTAAGCCACTGTTTCAGAAGGTGAGAGCTGTTAGTTACCAGAACAAGGGGGTAAAAAGGGGAGAACGTGATGGACAAACAAATACAAGACTTCGTCCTAGAACAGCAACGATGATCAACTTCTCTTCCCTTAACCTGCTTTACCTTTCAGGGTACTGACCATTCAATTTTGTATTCATTAATCAGTTTTTCTGTTTGTTTTTCATCTTCCTAGCTAGAGCATAAGGCCCACGAGGACAGGGTATTTGTTGAATTTGCTTAACATTGTGTCCCCCTCACCGAGACAGGGCTTAGCACATAGAAGATGCTCAGTGGAATGAATAGCTTCCCACCCCAGAGTGTGGTGGGTGGAGACAGGTCCTCCGGCTGGAAAAGTAGAACCTAAAACTCTCCAGAATAGAGTTTAGCCACCTTATAAATCACAAAAGAAGCAGAAAATGGTGAGTGGTAAAACAGAGGCATCTGGAGTTTCTCAGATACCGTAAGTCATCCACCAACCCTAGCTGGTTCTCATTATCTCTGACAAAGGAGGGTAAGAAGAGGACAGATGAGTGAAATAATCCAAAAATATTGTGGAAGCTGGTAGTTCTCACCCCA